>NC_053492.1:39463548-40108548 GCF_905171775.1 Rana temporaria | reverse complement strand
GAGTATAGTGCTAGTAGAGCTTTTAAGATATGTCCACTGAATCCATATTTTTAGAGGACCTTCTGAAGGTTTGACCAATGTGTCCTCTCAAATGCCTTCTCTGCGTCCAGTGATAGGAGTACAGAAGGCATTACGCTGGACTCGCCATAGTGTATAACGTCTATCAGTCTCCTGGTGGCATTTGACGCTTGTCATCCAATGGTGAAGCCAGACTGATCTCTATGGATTAGTGTGGGCATAATGTTGAGTAATCATGTGGCAATTTGTTTTTGGGTACATTTTCAGGTCTAAGTTTAGATGAGACATTGGACAAACTTCCCTGGTTTTGGTAGTATTATGATAAATGCTTGCAGGGATTCACGAGGAAACAATGAAGAGAAGGCAGCATTATTAAATTGGGCTGTTAGGTGTGGCGCTAAGTGGTGGGCACATCGTTTGTAGTACTCTCCTGTGAGTCCATCAGGACCCGATGCTTTACCTGCAGGGAGGGTTTTGATGGTCGTTATGAAAGAGGACAATTCTTGAATAGGTTTTATGAAGAGGGGAGAAGTATGTGTAGTCTCTCTCCGATCCATGATGGCAATGCCAGATATCGAATAGATCATGTGTGAAGAGGACATTTTTCAGGGGGGACTACCTTCGCTTTGCTGCAGAGGTAGAATATAGTTGGACTTCTGGAATGAGGTTAAAGTCTCCACATAGAATTAAGTGTCCTTGTTGCATTGGTTTGACAATTTGTATAAGCTTGTGGAAGAACTGCATTTGGTGGACGTTTGGGGCATAGATGTTTGGGAGTGTGTAATACACTTTGTTGATAGTACAGACTAGGATAATGTTTAGACCCTTTAGGTCTAAAGTGAGTTGTTTAAGATGGAAAGTGACCACATTTTTCACCGCTATGAGTACTCCTTTTTTTTTAGGTGAAAGAGGCTATTTAAATATGAGGGAAGTGTTTTTTCAAACATGCAGGGGCAGTCAAAGATGTAAAATGCATCTCTTGTACACATAGGATGTCACATTTCAGGTCTTGGGCTGTTTTCCAAAGTAAGTGTCTTTTTTCTGGGTGGTTAAGCCCGTTGGCATTGAGGGACATTATTGGTGGTGTAAGAATGACCCTTAAAGTCACAAGCACTTAAAGTTAGTTGTGAGAGTATGAGGTCCGTGTTCTAGAGGACAGGTGTTGTTGTTAGTTGTAGTCTCTGATGTTCCTTGTTGATACGTGGGGACCCATAAGGAGTTTAGAGCTAGAGCTGTGAAATAACAAGATTATTAACACAAAGATATGTTAACAGGAGAAAATTGGAACTTGTAGAACACTGGATTTGGGTGGAGTAGAGAAATTACCGTAGGATTTCAACTAAACCACTACGGGGGGGAACAATAGTCAAGTGTTGAATGGATTTATAAATCTAAAAGCCGATAGTTGGGGAGAGGTTCAACTGTTAAGAGATATAGGCCCATTAGAACTCATTACTTCGATTTTGGTCAGGTGCAGTATCACCCTTGGGTGCGGCGTGATGGGTGAGATCCACATTGTTCCAGTGGTGGATTGGATTCCTGAGGGGGCTCATGAATGATTCCCCAAGTGTGAAGTAGTTGCATGCTGCTTTTGAGGGTATTGATTACATGTGACCTACCTTTCCTTGTTATGAGCAGTGTTTTCTGGGTGGCGCCATTTAAATTGAATTGTGTGGTTGTGGAGGCCTTTGGTGACAGGGTTGAGTTGTCTCCTCAATTGCAGGGTATATTTTGAAAGATCCAGAAAAAGTAGAATTCCATCATATGGTGCAGGAAGTAATGAGCTGGTTCTGGCTGTTGTGAGGAGTTTGTGGAAGAAGTGCACTCTCAATAATACATCTCTAGGGATGGGGGCTGCTAGGTGAGATAGTTTAGCAATCCTATGGATTCGATCTACAATCAGATCTCTAGGTGAGGCATCAGGAAGAATTGTATGCATGAGCTCTTTTTCATATTTGGGAAGGTCAGTTGGCAGGATAGATTCAGGAACCCTTCTCAGTTTTATATTATTCCTTCTGGATCTATCTTCTAAATCAGCCAGTTTGGCCCTTACCCAGGTTTGTTCCTTTCTCACTTTATCGTATGTGTCGATTAGATCATTGACAGTTGTGGTACATTCCTCCATGCTATTTTAAATGTGTGATACTCTTTCATCAAGGACATGCATGTCAGTGGATATGTTGGTGAATAAAGATGAAACATCAGTCATTAATGAGGATTGGAGGGACAACAGCATGTCTTTTAGGGTGGTATCAATCACCGGCTGCCCTGTAGTGGGGAATGAGGCCATGGATGTGTGTAAGGCCTGGTTGGATTGAAGGGGGTTGAAAGCCCGAGCCTCAATTTGTGCAGACAGCGGCGGCGGATCCATCCGCATGCAGGATTTTGCTGGGCTGCCTGTGTGAGGGTTTCCTTCTGATCTGTGTTTTTGGGATGAGGATAGTTTTTGGGGGTCATGGTCCTCCTGGATCTTATCAGGGAGATCCGTGCATGCCTCGTGTAGCGCAGCCGCACCAGTGCCCTTTTGGCTGTGACTGACCTTAGGGGCTGGTTTGAGGAAGTAGGGTGTCAATTTTTTGGGGACAGTAATCATTCATCCTCTTGCGGGACATTGCTGGCTGGGATGTCTGGGTGATTAGGAGTCAGTGAGAGATGATACCGCTCTAAAAACTGCTGATCCCTTGGCTTTACTTCCTTCTCACTAAACCAAAAAGGTGCTGGCTATGCACAGGTGCATTGGATAGAAGAAGATCCTGGACTGCCGCACTCCTTAAACAATGTCTTTATTGTACACATGAAATCCAAATAGCGATACAGGCAAAATTAAGTGAACAACCGGAAAAAGGTGGCTGACATGTTTCACATCATGTGATGCTTACTCATAGCTAGTGAACAATGACCATGGCCGTGGATTGTCCGTGGGATTGGGCCTGTGCCGCTCCGGTTCTCTCCTCTGGCTGACAAACTCTAGGCAGCCATCTCTGGCGCTGGCAGACCACCCCCCCCCCAGGACTAGCAGATTTAGATGGACCTTACTTACAAATGAATGCTGAACTCAAGCTAACACTTTTTAAGCAGCTACAGCAACAATTGTTTTTCCTTTTGGGGTAAAGGTTTTACATAAATGAATGAAATGTCATTGGTAAAGGGTTTGTAACAACCGGCTAGAGGTCAAAGAAAAACCCCCCCTCCAAAAAAAAAAAATGAATGCAGCCACCACATCTAAACTCTGGTAAGATGCAATATATTCAAATTTTGTTTTGGAGTTTGTAACGGAACTATGTATTCTGCCTGTACATCTAGAATAACCATGCAGTGGGACATACAAAGGACCGAATGACTTGTTACAATTGGATTTGGGGTTAATTGTAGAGTGACTCTTTCACTGCTAAATTCTAATGTCCTCTTCTCCAGCTAATTGACTCTCTTTTGTGTATTGTACTACAAGTTAGCAGTCTCCTGTCAGGTGTATTGAATTAGCATATCAATTATGTTCAGAAGAACTTGTCAAGCTTTGCGGTGCCAAAATGGCTTGATACTGATTAGTGATTAGCTCAAGGGGAGGTCATTATATAAAAGTATCTGTATTGAAGCCCCCCTCTGTGTGAGGAGGGGGCGGAGAGTTTCATTGTTCCTGTAACAGCTTGTAACTAGATATAAACCAGGAGAATGTACCATTAAAACAGTCCTACTTGACCCTTCAAAACGTAGCCCCGTCTCGTTCTTGAAATGGCATTCTATTGGATTATTATTCTGCTCATTTTACAGCTGAACCTGACTCTCTCTCTGGATCTCGTGGATGGGATGATACCGGCATCACTTGCATACAGCAACTTTCCAGGGAAAAGGACGTCTCCAACGGCTGATACCCTCTCACTACTTGGGTAGCCGTTACATTGGTTGGCAGCAGCGGGATGGTCCTTTTATCCAAAGAGCAAGTTCTGAATGGAGTCTCACTACGCCAGGCTGAAAAGACCCACACTAAAAGACCTATTGGAGAGTCATGGTAGGAGTGCCAGTAACAGTTCACGGAGGGAGCTGATACCTGACCTGCTGGAGCTGGACGAAATGGATGGATCCATGGAAGGAACTGAGCCCCTTGCACCTGTCAGTGAGGAAGATGTAATTACTGGTATTGTACAGCGGAGATTATCCTTGTATCCAGAAACGTCCATGGAACTAATAAACCAGCTGTTCCGGGAAGCAAGGGAGGAGATACAAACCAAGAGGGGACAAGAACTGGAACTGGTAAGAGCTAGACAGCCCATTACACATGCAGTTCCTACTCCCACACCCGCGGCTACAGGAAAGAAAATACCGTTCACTGCATTTAAAGCTTTTGTAGAAAGTGAGGAGGAAATAGATGGATATTTGGCTGATTTTGAGAGGCAGTGCTCACTACACCAGGTACCACCAGACCAATGGGTCACTATTTTGTCTGGGAAATTGCTGGGCAAAGCCAATGAAGCCTTTCGAGCTCTTGCTCCAGAGGATATTTTACAATATCAGCAAGTTAAAAAGGCGCTGCTAACCCGATACACCGTAACTCCAGAAAGCTACCGGCATCGCTTCCGGGAGTCCAAGAAGAAGGCTGTGGACTCCCACATGGAATGGGCCAACCGGTTACAAAGGGTGGCATCCCTTTGGGTCCAAGGGTGCAAGGCCAACACTGGGGAGGAAGTATTGCAGCTGTTCCTAATGGAACATTTCTTCCAAGACCTGGCCGCAGACATACAAGACTGGATACGAGATTGCTGTCCCGCTAACTTAAACGAGGCGGCTCGGCTAGCAGATGAGTACGCGGAAACAAGGAAAGTAAGCCAGGGTACTACACGGCTGGCTCATAAGGTAGAACCGCGTACTCCAACCGTCACCCCGCGCCCAGAGTTTCGGGTTTCCAGTCCCACAAGGACCACCACGGCCTCAGGGGCCTAACAACTACCCCTGGGATTCGTCTAGGGTGACGTGCCATCACTGCAGCAACACGGGACATATTGCTCGTTATTGCCCTTTGAGAGCTACAAATAGCAACTGGAGACGCACAACACCCAACACAGAGGTCACTCCATCACGTCCCTCTGTGGCCCACTGCCTAGAGACCGAGGTGGGCCCTGAGGAATGTCTGGGAATTTTGTATGAGGCAGACCCAATACAAGCTGCCTCTCCAGATAACCGTCAGCATCACCGTCAGGAGGTACGGGTGAATGGACAAGTAGCACAAGTTCTAAGAGATAACGGGACTACTATCACTTTGATTCAAAAACATCTGGTAAAGCCAGAGAACGTGTCCACTCGCACAGTTGCCGTCCGGGTCGCAGGGGGTGCTGTATTTCGCTTACCCACCGCCCGGGTTCACTTAGACTGGGGAGCCGGGTCAGGAAAGACCACAGTTGGTATCATGGACAACCTACCTGCCGAGGCTGTGCTGGGCAACGACATTGGCCCTCTGACTTCGGCTTATTTACCTACACCTGCTGCTGCTTGTCCCATGACCACCCGCGTTGCTGGAACCAACGCGCTTGCTGCTGAGACCCGGGTAAGACTACCTTCCCCAACATGTACTGTAGATCTGGCACAATATCACAGTCTAAAATGGGAATGTGACAAGTTGGCCAGTGAGAAATCAGAGATGCAACGACACTATGTCATGTATTATGAGATGTCCCGTGGCTTGAACATTGAAATTCACAAACAGGCGGAAATTGTCAAAAGATTAAATGGGATTTGCATCCAGGTGGTGCCTTATCTGTCCCAAGAGCATCAGCAACAGGTTTTGGGAGCCATTGAGAGAGCAAAGCAAGTGACTGTTGCAGAACTGAATTCCATTATTCACCTTCACCATCAGCTACCGACATGGTAAGCCAAATGGCAATGCTGATGGTTTATCCCGGCAAACAGACGCCATCCCGACCTCCTAGTTCCGGACATCCCCAAGTTGACCCGAAAAGGATCAATCCGGGTCTGCCGGAGTGTTCCACAAAAGGGGAGCAGTATAACGGAACTATGTATTCTGCCTGTACATCTAGAATAACCATGCAGTGGGACATACAAAGGACCGAATGACTTGTTACAATTGGATTTGCCACATTATATTCTGAGCTCAAAGGGTTAATTGTAGAGTGACTCTTTCACTGCTAAATTCTAATGTCCTCTTCTCCAGTTAATTGACTCTCTTTTGTGTATTGTACTACAAGTTAGCAGTCTCCTGTCAGGTGTATTGAATTAGCATATCAATTATGTTCAGAAGAACTTGTCAAGCTTTGCGGTGCCAAAATGGCTAGATACTGATTAGTGATTAGCTCAAGGGGAGGTCATCATATAAAAGTATCTGTATTGAAGCCCCCCTCTGTGTGAGGAGGGGGCAGAGAGTTTCATTGTTCCTGTAACAGCTTGTAACTAGATATAAACCAGGAGAATGTACCATTAAAACAGTCCTACTTGATCCTTCAAAACGTAGCCCTGTCTCGTTTTTGAAAGGGCATTCTATTGGATTATTATTCTGCTCATTTTACAGCTGAACCTGACTCTCTCTCTGGATCTTGTGGATGGGATGATACCGGCGTCACTTGCATACAGCAACTTGCCAGGGAAAAGGACCTCTCCAACAGCTGATACCCTCTCACTACTTGGGTAGCCGTTACAGAGTTTAATCCCCACTTTAAGTCAGTTCTAATGGGTGAATGAGATTCAGTTTGCATTGCCCTTGATCTTTTATATTAAACAAGATTACTTAATATAAAATTATTCAGTTTTACTTGATACATATTTTTTATTTAATATATGCATATGAATAGTCAAATTTAATGTTTTTTTTTCCGTCTGCGTTCCAATTCCAGGAAAGCCTTTTAACAATCACACTATCATAAATGCAGCTGTGGCCAACATTATTGTCTCCATACTACTGAGCCGTCGATTTGAGTATGAGGACCCTACTATACAGAGGCTCATGAGATTAGTTAATGAGAATGTAAGACTTCTGGGTTCCCCTAGAGTAAGGGTAAGTTGTTTTTACTTTTTGGTTCTACATTAGTATATGACAAAGTATCAAATATCGTAAACCCACAGCTGTGCGTAGCCAATACCTAATCGACTGCTGTGTAAAATGGAAAGAACTAAAAACAGAAAATTGTATCAAGTACTTAAAAGGAAGATATTTGTGGATGACTGGACTCTGATATATTTGCCTTTATTGAAGAATATTCACAGAAACAATGTGAAGTGAACAAACAGAGTGTACTAACTAGCACCTAGTCAAACTATGATTAAGCTATAGTAAGTGCAAAACATGTTCTCTTTGTTTCATTATTTAACATTGTTTTTATGACTATTCTTTATTAAAGATATATCAGAGTGCGGTCATCAACAAATCTCTTTCTTGTATGTACCTCAGTGCAAGCTGGATCGACACTAGATTCCCTGTGGAAGAAATAGTGGATACACCTGGAGTGAAGTCCTCTTCTCATTTTCAGCTGCGTACCTAATACTTATACATACGAAGATTACAGAAAAATAGAAACCACACATCGATGACGTCATTCAGCTCAGTAAAATTGTATTTAGCCATAAAAAGCCACATAACTAATCTCCACCAGGAGACTACATCTCTCTGAAATGTTTGAACCTTACAGGCTTACTCATAGATGATACAAATGTACTGTAGTGAGTTGAGCGATGTCATCGGTTTATGGCTTTTCCTTTTCTGTCACTTGAAAAAGTTTTGGCTTTGGATACACTGGCCAGTCATCACTATCACAATGGTGCTATACAATGCCATTAATTCTGATTGGCACCCCAGAGCATCTTGTCGATAGATATGTTTTTTTAGGGCTGTCCATGACAATGAACTAATGTGGTGTGGTGCATTAACAATTTTTGGTGTGTTGGCAAGCTGTTCATTTTGTTTCCTGCAATGGTAGGAATGAGGTAAAAAAAAAACATAACACCATATTCTCTGAATTAACAGGGTGATTAACTAGACTAAAATAAAAATAAATAAAAAATAAATAAATATTGTGCGTTTTTTTTTCCCTTTATAGCTGTACAACAGCTTTCCATTTCTGGTAGGTTTTCTGCCCGGAGGCCACAAGAAGATGGATGAAAACCGCCTACAGATTCAGAACTTTATAAGAGCAACATTTACTAAGCAGAGAAAAGAACTGGATGTAAATGATCAGAGAAACCTTGTTGATACATTTTTGGCCAAGCAGCAAGAGGTAAGGGTTAAAGCAGTATAAAAGTGGTTCTAAAGGCTGAAGGTTTTTTACCTTCATGCATTCCTTGCCAGAGCTCCCTCCGATCCAGCGATGTTCATGATATCCTCAGCTGTCCCAGGACTCTCCCTCCTCTTTGGCTGAGAGAGCAACAGGAGCCCATTGGCTCCCACTGCTGTCAATCACAGCTGGTGAACCAATGAGGAGATGGGACAGGGCTGAGCCATGGCTCTATGTGTCTTATGTATACATAGAACAGCAGCTAGGGAGCGAGCATGCAGCCGTGCCCCCAGGGCAAGTGGTTTTGTCTGGGGGCACTGCTGAAGGCGGAGGAGCCAGGAGCACCAATAGTGGATTTGAAAAGAAGAGGATCGGAGCTGCTCTGTGCAAATCCACGGCATGCAAGTATAACATGTTTATTTAAAAAGAAGCTTTAATACCACTTTAAATCCTCATATGTTTTTTAGCGTAACACTTTAGCTTGAGGCCCCATACACACGACCGAACATGTCTGCTGAAACTGGTCCGCGGACATTTGTCCAGCCGACCGTTTTCCGGCGGACAAATGTTTCTTAGCATGCTAAGAAACATGTCCGCTGGAAGCCTGTCCGTCGGACATGTTTGGTCGTCTGTACAGACATGAGCCGTGTGTGGGGAACTGTATCAAACACTTTTGAAAAGTCCAAGTATACCACGCCCACTGCCACCCCTCTGTCCAAAGTTTTACTTACCTCTTCATAAAAAGAAATAAGGTTTGTTTGACAACTTCTGTCTTTCATGAATCCATCACAGCACCTTGTCTCAGTACTTCTATCAAGGGACCTCAGCCATGATGAAAGCAGTGGGCTGGCTCTTGTGAGAAATTGTGCAAATATTAAAATGATTGATTGGTGGATATTATCTGGAGGGGTGGATGTTTCTGGGCCGGCTTCATTTTCATGTAATGCTGAGCCTCTGTGATTGAAATGACTGAAATCCAATGAATAAAAATGGTGTGCAAAAATAAAACCAGAATAATGGAAAAACCCTCCAATAGGGACACTTCAATGGGAATCCAGACAAAATTTTGAATAGAGTAGTAAAGGGTCAGAACCTTGATTAGAAATTTATGTATGTCCTCATTAGGGAATTAGGGAATATTCTCTGTATTTTATGCTAGGACATTGATGTGAGCTGAAAGTTCTGCAATAGATTATTAGCCGGATTCACGTAGGCGGGCGCAACATTAGGCAGGCGTAGTGTATGGCATATACTCTACGCCGCCGTAAGTTAGAGAGGCAAGTGCTGTATTCACAAAGCACTTGCCTCCTAAGTTACGGCGGCGTATCGTAAATGGGCCGGCGTAAGCACGCCTAATTCAAATGAGGAACAGGGGGACGAGTTTTATGTTAATGACTCAAGACCCGACGTCGTCCGTGGACATATCCCAGTGTGCATTGCTCCAAAGTACGCCGCAAGGAGGTATTGGTTTCAACGTGAACGTAAATTACGTCCAGCCCCATTCACGGACGACTTTCGCAAACGACGTAAACATTTCAAAATTTGACGCGGGAACGACGTCCATACTTAATATTGGCTAGTCCAACTTTTTGTTGAACTAACTTTACGCCGGAAAACGCCTTACGTAAACGGCGTATCTTTACTGCGACGGGCAAGCGTACGTTCGTGATTTGGCGTATCTCGCTGATTTATGCATTCTAGGCATAAATCAGCGTTCACGCCCCTAGCGGCCGGCGGAACTAGACAGCTAAGATACGACGGCGCAGGCCATCGTATCTTAGCTACATTTAAGTGTAACTCAATTTGAGAATACACTTAAATGTACGACGGCTTGGATTCAGAGTTACTTAACTGTACGACGGCTTAACTCTTTCTGAATCCGGCTAATATACTGTATGTTGTAGACCCAGAATTATTGCCGGAGAACTGTTGCTACATTGCATCTACAGTAAATATCTGAATATCTTCTCTCTGTTTCTCTAGGGGAAGCCAGAATCTACACTGTATTTTCATGATGACAATTTAACAGCCTTGGTGGCCAACTTGTTTGCGGCTGGAATGGAGACGACATCCACCACTTTGCGTTGGGGCCTTCTTCTAATGATGAAGTATCCTAATATACAAAGTAAGACATGCCACTATGAGACCTTAGAATGATCATGGAACATTACCCTGGGATTTTAAATTTTCCCTTGACCAGTACTCACAGAACTTTGAGATTTGTACTAAGTGTTAGTAACCAACAGTGCAACACTGACTGCATTTTTGGCACCAGGGAGCAGTTTTGTGGAAGAAAATATTTTTCCAAGGACCATAGTGGGTATCAAATTAGTGGTATTAGCACTTCAATCATCCCGACACTATGGTGATAAGGTCACCATTAAAGCCATCCATCAGATGCAGTTGCTTGTCACTTGCCACTATAAAGCTTTCAACCAAATGCCGTTTGTCACTTGCCACTGTAGCCTATCACAGATGCAGCTTGTCACCAGCCAGGCCGGCATTAGATTTTCAAGGACCAGGAAACCTACAACTGGCACATGCATAGTTGACAGTAGGGTTCCCCTCCTACTGTCAACTCCTAATGCACAGCTGATCTCCCAAGAGGCAACCTGGCTCACAGGATCTGACATGAGAGTGCCGTTATGTAAACAAACAGCCTCTTTGCTCCCGGCAGCAGTGTGGCCTGTGTGGCTCAGTGTCTGACAGGCCACAGACTGGGGATTATGGACCCCCGCTTTAAATAGTTAATTTGGGCCAAGCTGGCCAAGTTCTTTTACACTGCTACAACACAGCGCTTTATACCATAGCAGCACTCAACCTGACTTTACCTGTTCCGGTCCCCGTCCCATTGCTGGAACAAAGTGCTGTATACAGTATATAGCCTCAGCTACATAGGGTTACTATAGCATACCCAGTAAGTGCACCTGATCAGTGCAGTAATTTTTGGGCCAGCTTGGATGTATAGTTAAAGAGACAGCTCCCAGTCTCTATTAACGATCAGGAGCTGGCAAGACCAGTTCTTAATCAGGTGACCATACAGGAAGTCCTTCCTGCCCCTGGAAAGAAAGATTCAGGTAAAGTAACACTGGAGCTCAGCGGGAAGGGGTAAATCTATGTTTTTTGTACCTTGACATGCATTATGTTCCTTCTATTTAGTGTGCTTTGCTGTGCTCTATTTAATCCTTAAGAAGACTGAGGTCTGAATTCTTTTTTTTACTTTTTGAACATTTGCAGGGATTTTCATGATATTTTGGAACAAGTCAAATTAGCAAGTGTCCTCTAAGAGGCTGCCACTGAAGCTATTTTTCTTAATGAGAAAAAGGTCTCACATACTGTAGCTATAGTGATTTATCTCTTTCTGCCCATTGGGTAGCCCAGGTGATAGCTTAACCACTTCAATACCAGGCACTTACGCACCTTCCTGCCCAAGCCAATTTTCAGCTTTCAGCGCTGTCGCACATTGAATGACAATTGCACGGTCATTCTACACTCTACCCAAACAATTTGTTTTATAATTTCGTTCCCACAAAAAGAGCTTTCTTTTGGTGGTATTTGATCACCACTGTATGAATCAAGCGAGTAGGACACAGCTCGATCACACAGCGGCGAGGCATTGCAGGATCCAGGGACAAGGTAAGTAACTCCGTACCTGTGGACACTGCGAGGCGATCCAGAGTCTGGCTCGGGGTTACCACTTTTGGTTCTGAAATTCCACCCCGAGCCAGACTCGGGAATACCGCTCAGGGGGGTTAAAGTAGGGTGACCAGACATCCCCGGTTTCAGGGGACAGTCCCCCGATTGAGGACACCGTCCCCAGACAAAGTCTGTCCCCAGTTTTGTCCCCGAGTTGGATTTGAACAGGGGCTGGGGCAATTTCAAAGACAGTCAGTGCAGAATAAAAATAAAAAATAAAAATCGGAATTACACACCCCCGCTCCACTGTGCCTAGTAGCTTAGGGGTGTATTTTTTCCATTATCTGTGCCCCTTTCTGATGATCATATGCAGGTCAGAATTGAGTGAATATTTCTTCAGTTTCGGGTGCATGCCCATTCATCTCCGCTCGCATATTCTTCTGCCTTGGCTCACGTCTCGGCCAGCCGCCTGCCTGTTTATCTCCTTGCCTTTCCTGGCAGAGTGATCTTCCTCCACTCCCCACCCAGTAGTAGGCCCGGAGAGTGAGACTTGACAGGCTGTGAGGTGGCAGTGGTGGGCAGAGAGTCACTGATTGCCGCCATTACTAGTTAAAAAATATGTCCCCTGATTTCATTTTAAAAATCTGGTCACCTTAAATTAAAGCAGTGTTAGGTTATAAAAACAAATATCCCAATCTTTGAACATCTTACAGAGCTCTGTTCAATCCATCATCCAAAAATGTAAAGAGTTGGGCACAACTGCAAACATACCATACCATGTTCTCCTTGACAGGTCTTCCGCCTAAACTGACAGGCCTGGCAAGGAGAGCATGAATAAGAGAAGCAGACAAAATGCCCATGGTAACTCTGGAGGAGCTGCAGAGATCCACAGCTCAGGTGGGAGAATCTCTACACAAGACAACTATTAGTCACGCACTCCACAAATCTGGCCTTTATGGAAGAGTGGCAAGAAAGACATTGTTGAAAGAAAACCATACAAAGTCCTGTTTGCAGTTTGTGAGAAGCCACGTGGAGGACACAGCAAACATGTGGAAGAAGGTGCTCTGGTCAGATGAGACCAAAAATGTACTTTTGGGCCTAAAAGCAAAACTCCATGTGTGGTGGAAAACTAACACTATACATTTTTCTAAACACACCATCCCCACCGTGGAACATGGTGGTAACAGCATCATTTTTGAGGGGATGGTTTTCTTCAGCAGGGATAGAGAAGCTGGTCCGAGTTGATGGGAAGATGGATGGAGCCAAATACTGTACAGTAATTTTTCTTAACTCCAGTCCTCGAGTACCCCCAACAGGTCATGTTTTCAAGATTTCCCTCGGATGAAACGGCTGTGGTAATTACTAAGGCAGTGAAACTGATCTAATCAGCTGTTCAAAACAATGGTAAGCCTAAAAACATGACCTGTTGGAGGTACTTGAGGACTGGAATTGAAAAACATTGCTGTACAGGGCAATCTTAGAAGAAAACCTGTTAGAGTCTGTAAAGGACTTGAGACTGGGGAGGAGGTTCACCTCCCAGCAGGATAACAACCCTAAACATACAGCCAGAGCTACAATGGAATGGTTTAGATCAAAGCATATTCATGTGTTAGAATGGCCCAGTCAAAGTCCAGACCTAAATCCAATTGACAATCTGTGGCAAGACTTAAAAATTGCTGTTCATAGACGCTCTTCATCCAATCTAACAGAGCTTGAGCTATTTTGCAAAGAAGAATGGGCAAACATTTGACTCTCTAGAAGTGCAAAGCTTGTAGAGACATCCCCAAAAGGACTTGCAGCTGTAATTGCAGAGAAAGTTGGTTCTACAACGTATTCACTTAGGGGGCTCAATACAAATATATGCCATACTTTTTCAGATATTTATTTGTAAAACATTTTGAAAACCATTTATCATTTTTCTTCCGCTTCACAATTATGTGCCAGTTTGTGTTGGTCATATGTATATTTTTGGTTGTAACATGACAAAATGTGGAAAATGTCAAGGGGTATGAATACTTTTTCAAGGCACTGTACTTACATTGGTCCAAGTTGGAACAATTTGACTATGTAAAAATGGTCAGCTTTATAGTGGTTGTAAAGGCAGAAGGTTTTTTATCTTCATGCATTCTATGCTGGATCCAGTGATGTTGCACGAAAGACTCAGCTGCCTGGGACTCTCCCTCCTCATTGGCTGGAACAGCAGTGATATGCCATTGGCTCCTGCTGCTGCCAATCAAAATCAGTGAGCCAATAAGGAGAGAGAGGGTGGGCCTTGGCTGAATGGACAATGGGAGCTTCCGCTCGGCTTGAGTACCCCCATAGCAAGCTGCCTGCTGTGGGGACACTCAACAGGAGGGAGGGGCCAGAAGCACAAACGAGGGACTCGAGAAAAGGAGTATTGGGGTGCTCTGTGCAAAATCACTGCGTAGAATAGGTGAGTATAACATGTTATTTTTAGCAAAAAAAGAAAACAACTTTAGTATCAATTTATCTAAAGGAATTGAGAATCTTCACATAGTAAGTTGTGTAAATATTAACTTTAATTAACCAATCATGTGAAAAGCAAATTGGTGGAATACCCAATCGTGTTTTAGGCGAAATCAGTAAACAGGAAGTTGCTTTTGACATGGTTGGATAGTTGAAGTGGTTGGATAGTTGAAGTGAATATCCACATCATTTATTATGTGAAAATCCCCCACTCCTTTGGAAAACCAACCTGCACATTTTCACCTAACTACAGTGTGCAAGCTAATTTTTATTTTGTTTTCATTTGATAGAGTAGGGAATGAAGGCTAGAACCAGTTGGCTAGCTGAACCTGAATAATGTCAGCACTGGTGTGCCGCCTCTATTTGAGACATCAGGTTGGTTTAGGTTGAAGTAGTAGTTAGGTAAGTGTAACAACTGTTTGGTAAGTTAGGTGTGGGGTTAATAGGGGGAGAGGAACATTCTATTTGGATGAATTATACTCATTTAGGAAATACATTTACATACCTTACAACATTTTGAGACGGGAACGAGGGACACCTATTAGCAAAATGATGTAGGCATAGGACACAAACCCCCGGCCATGCCTCCTTAAATAAGAATTATACCAAAAAAATAATAATTTAAACCCACAAGTGCTTTTTTTACACCTACTATTCCTTTATATTGGCTTTTGAAATTTACAAATGCAGTAATTTAGAAATTGGATGAATGGTTTAGCTTTGGAAAACACTTTTTTGAAAGATAAAATTGTGCATTTTATATACAGCTATATAAATCAGACCAAAATGAGGGACAATTGTGGAGGAAAGAGGGACAGAGGAATTTGATGCGAATCAGAGACAGTCCCTTGAAATCAGAGACAGTCCCTTGAAATCAGAGACAGTCCTTTGAAATAAGAGACAGTCCCTTGAAATCAGAGACAGTCCTTTGAAATCAGAGACAGAACTATGAATTTCTAGAAATGTATTCTGATATCTGTATGTCAACAGAGAAAGTGCAAGAGGAAATTGAAAAAGTCATTGGCACAGCTCAGCCTAGATTAGAGCATCGGAAACAAATGCCGTACACTGATGCCGTTGTTCATGAGATCTTGCGCTATGGTGATATCGCACCAGGAAGCGTTCCACATGCAACTTCACAAGATGTCACATTTAGAGGATATTTCATACCAAAGGTAAGTGACTGAAGTATAAGTATAATACAATGAAAAGAAAAAATTGCGCTAATGCGTCCAAAATAAAATAACAGTGCAGTCCAAAGGTTAGGCTGGTGTGATGTGACACAAATTACTATCTTGGAATTAAATCAAAACCCTGATAGAAGGCATGCTTACCAGATAGTAAGCCACTAAAGCAGGTGGCTATAGCCCAACCCAGGCCTTTGGTTAATGAGATGGCACTAACTTATCCAATGATAGTAAGGTTCCAATTGGGTAGGAAGTTGACTCCACAACATAGATAAATGGTTAACCATACAATTGATTGCATCGCAAGAGTAGCTAGACCACACCACTCGCGCAGGTGAACGACAAGCTGACAAGGCAGAATAATATAAGGGTAAACATTTATTCCCTCGAGTCCTACGGATTGAAGGGATTATATACCGAGGTCCTGCATCCATCCATCCATTAGCCGCAGCCTGTTTTTAATTGTGAAAAAAAAAATTCTTTTACACAAATACAGCTTTCTTTTGGTGATATTTAATCACCACTGTTTTTTTTTTGGTAAATAAATAAATAAATAAATAAATACCAAACATTTTGAAAAATAAAAGCACAAAACTTTTTCATAGTTTGTTATAAAATTTTACAAACAGGTACATTTTCTCCTTCACTGATGATCACTGATGGGGAGGCACTGATGGGCACTGAAAGGCTGCACTGATGAGGTGGCACTGGTGGGCACTGATGAGGCTGCACTGATAGGTGGCCCTATGGGCACTGATAGGCAAACTGGTGGGCACAGATTGGCAACACTGGTGGGCACTGTTGGGACTGTTTTGATAATCAGGACACTGATAATCAGTGCCCTGATTATGAGTGTACATGTCCCTTTTACACATGCCTGTTATCAGCTATCTTCTCCTCTCCTCATGCTGTCAACATGGGAAAAGGAGTGCCGATAACCGACTTCTGTTTACATCCGAGATCAGCTGTGATTAGACACAGCTGATCTTGTGGTAAAGAGTCGCTGATTGGCTCTTTACCTCAATTTGTGATCAGCAGTGTCCGGAGGACACTGTAACCACAATGTGCGCTGCCCGGGGCCCCGCAACGGGCTCCCAGCGGGCGCAATCACGGGAGGCGTTCATATGATGGCCTCCCAGAACTAGCTGGCCGTGCTGTATTCATCATTCGGCTATAGAACAGGCAGAAAGTGTTTAAAGTGAAAGCCTGAAAAGGATAAAGTTTTTTTTTTTTAAATATATACCATAATGCTTTCTCTGCATTAAGGTAAATAACTTCCAAGATTAGGCCCCCACCCCCCAGCCCCCAAATACTTACCTGAGCCCATTCTCAATCTGTGGATTAGGATCGGGCTCATTTCACTCTATAGTGTGTACTTGTCTCTATCCAGAACACTAAGGCCTTGTACAGACGAGCAGACATGTCCGATGAAAACGGTCCACGGACCGTTTTCATCGGACATGTCTGCTGGGGGATTTTGGTCTGATGTGTGTACACACCATCAGACCAAATTCCCCGCGGACAGAATACGCGGTGACGATGCGGTGACGTGGCGGCGATGTGGCGGTGACGTGCGCGAACCCAGAAGTTCAATGCTTCCACGCATGCGTCGAATCACTTCAACGCCATGCGCGGGTTCTCGGGCCAGCGGACATGTCCGTTGAGTTGTACTAACCATCGGACATGTCCGACGGACAGGCTTCCAGCGGACATGTTTCTTAGCATGCTAAGAAACATTTGTCAGCTGAAAACCTGTCCGCTAGCCCAGGAACCCGCTCCGGTCGGCCCTACACACGGTCGGACATGTCCGCGGAAATTGGTCCGCGGACCAGTTTCAGCAGACATGTTCGGTCGTGTGTACGAGGCCTAAGTGTCATTTTTCTCTACTGTCTGCATAAGTCAAGTTTTCCTGACACCAAGAGAAAAAAGGTGACAGGGGAGGGATCTCCAGCGTGCCTGTGATTGACAGCCTCAGCTCTGTTCCTATGTGCTGTGTGAAGGGGGATGTGTGCCCGCCCTCCAATCAACTCTCAGAACTCCCCTCACCTGTAGAGTGTAACTACAGCTCAACGCCCCCTACCTTCTGAAAGCTCAGCCAAGCTAAATTCTCCACTTTGAATGGATTTAGAGAGGGCTGCAGGTACAACTTATGTAGGATGATTTGTTTCATCTCTGTCAATCACCTAAGACCATTCACTTCACTGGGTATAAGTAAGGGGTTACAACCACTTTAAGTGAAAGAATGCACCTTGCATTTCCTCCTTCATCCCCACCACCACGCTTCAAGGTTTAAATGCTAATTTGCTCATCTCTGCTCTCTAGTGTCCCAGTATGTGAGCAGGTCTTGACCATTCTCACATACAATGCATGATTGCTGATTATGCATTGTACACAAAAAAATCTGAATGCTGGAAGGGAATTGTAATGGAAGCAGTTTTGGGGGAGCTTTGGGGTAGCTGTAGTAAAGTTTGGAGGAAGTCTGCAGTAGCCAGGAATTAGCTAAGTATAGCTGATTAGTTATTGGCCATTAGACAAAATCAGCAATTAACTCTTGCAGTGGTTAGATGTTCATTTTCTTTCTAGACAGGCTATTTCCATATAAACATGCCAACATAGGTATCTCTTTATGTTTTTGTTATATACTAACTGGTTGGTAACTATTTTTCCTGCAGGGAACCACAGTCATCCCAGTGCTCTCCTCTGTTCTGAGGGAAAAGTCCTACTTTGAAAAACCTTACGAGTTCTACCCAGAGCATTTTCTTGATCCTAAAGGCAATTTCAAGAAGGTTGATGCGTTCATTCCATTTTCTATTGGTAATACACAACACGTTTTTTGCATTAATAATTTCATTGTTGAAAAAAGTTTTAAGTAGCTCTGGTAAACTTCAAGGACGCTAAAGGTCCATACACTTTTTAACAACAAATGTCCGACGGACCTGTTTAATCGGACAATCCGACCGTGTGTACGCTCCATCGGACAAACTTTTTCGCTTTTTCATCTGACAAATGTTCGCTGTGAGAACAAACTTTCCGGCAACAAATGTCCTATGTCGGCTAATCCTAATCCTACACAAGCCCATCGGACTAAAGTCCAAGTAGAAACAAGCATGCTCAGAACCAATGCTAAAAATCAGACAACAATAGCAGAAGTTGCCCACAGTGTGGCGGTAAAGAGCTGAAAAACCATGTGATTTGGTGAAAATTAGCTGAAAAAGTCCTGCCATGTGTATGCATACCAAGTTTCCAAGTTTCCAAAAATCCATGGAAAATTCAGATGGAAGTCTGATCGTGTGTATGAGGCTTAAACCTAAAACCAGTATCAGCTATTACAATATCTGATGAACACATGTATATTCTGATTATACTGAGGTGGAATGCCTGCTGCAGATTCCCCTGTCAATGGCAACCCACCAGCTAAAACTGGGATATGTGGAGAGTATGTAGCACTAGGAGTGACAGAAATTTGGATTTTTCATTTCACAAACTGGGAAATGTTGGCAACTTTTTTGGTGAAATGCAGTGAAGTTAGTGGAGAAGGTAAAATTAAGGTAAACGTAAGGTGGTAGGCTCATCCTGATTGGTTCTAAAGAAAAAAAAAACATGTTGCTAAAAAAATATCTGATCTTCATCTCTGTCCTATGCAAAAGAGTCTATTAACTGGATTCAGGTAGATGGGTGCATCTTTCAGGCGGCGTAGCGTATCGTATTTACGCTACGCCGCCTTAAGTCAGAGAGGCAAGTGCTGAATTCACAAAGCACTTGCCTCCTAAGTTACGGCGGCGTAGCGTAAATGGGGCCAGTGTAAGCGTGCCTAATTCAAATGAAGATGAGGGGGGCGTGTTTTATGTAAATGATTGATGACCCGACGTGATTGACGTTTTTTACGAACGGCGCATGTGCCGTCTGTGTACATATCCCAGTGTGCATTGCTCCAAAATATGCCGCAAAGACGTATTGGTTTCGACGTGAATGTAAATTACGTCCAGCCCCATTCACGGACGACTTACGCAAACTACGTAAAATTTTCAAAATTTTGACGTGGGAACGACGGCCATACTTAACATTGGCTAGGCCACCTAGGGGGGCAGCTTTATCTTTACACCGGCGTACCTCTTACGGAAACAGCGTATCTTTACTGCGACGGGCAAGCGTACGTTCGTGAATCGTCGTATCTATTCATTTGCATATTCTACGCCAAACTCAACAGAATCACCACCTAGCGGCCACTGGAAATATTGCACACTAAGATATGACGGTGACGGCGCAGGCTATCTTAGATAGGTTTAAGTGTATCTCAGTTAGAGCATACACTTAAACATACGACGGCTTAGATTCCGAGTTACGACGGAGTATCTACTGATACGACGGCGTAACTCTTTGTGAATCTAGCCATATTTATCCACAATGTGAGTCAGCTACATCAAAGATATTAAAACTTGAATTCAGAGTTCCATCCTAATTAATCACTAACAGAAAAAAAGCTACTTAAAGGCCCTTTCAATGCACCTAAATATTCAATCTAGTGATGTTCCAGTCTTAAGTATTTGTTCGGGGGTCCACATCATATGATGAGGACACATCCTATTTTCTGTGAAGCATCAGGAACCAGATTAGGAGTTTCAGCGATGAGCCCAGCAAAAGATGATCCGCCAGCATCTGCACATCTACAACGCTGGACTGGAAACATGTTAAAAACTATTGTGCTCACCAGCAAATATAATGTGCAAAATGAATACAGTGAAAATAAGAGCAGCTACATAAGAATGTGACAAAAATTCTAACTAGAAAGGTGGATAAAATGTAGCGCTTAGCGTAAATTACCATGAATGTGTATACAAATGTATAAAAATAACAATAGAAATAATGATTGGTCCAAGCGAAATCAATCGCCAATCATACACATCAAGTCCCATAAAGTGAATCGATCCTTATGAAACAAACAAAGGGCTAGATTCAGGTAGGGGGACGTAAGTTTGTGCGGGCGTATCGTATGTTATTTACGATAAGCCGCCAGAATTTAGAGAGGCAAGTGCAGTATTCACAAAGCACTTGCTCCGTAAGTTGCGGCGGCGTAGCGTAAATCTGCCGGCGTAAGCGCGCCAAATTCAAATTGTCAAGAGGTGGGCGTGTTTTATGCAAATAAAACATGACCCCACGTAAATTACGTTTCTCACGAACGGCGCATGCGCCGGCCGTGAACGTATCCCAGTGCGCATGCTCCTAATCACGTCACAAATAGGTAATGCTTTCGACGTGAACGTAATTTATGCAAAGCCCTATTCGCCAACGACTTACGCAAACAACGTAACATTTTTAAAATTCGACGCGGGAACGACGTCCATATTTAACATTGGCTATGCCTCATATAGCAGGAGTAACGTTACGCCGGAAAAAGCCTTACGCAAACGACGTAAAAAAATCCGCCGGGCGCACGTACGTTTCTGAATCAGTGTATCCAGCTCATTTGCATATTCTACGCTGAAATCGACGGCAGCGCCACCTAGCGGCCAGCGTAAATATGCAACTAAGATACGACGGCGTAAGAGACTTACGCCAGTCGGATCTTAGCCTAATTTCGGCGTATCTTGCTTTCTGAATATAGAAAGAAGATACGCCAGCGCAGCTTTGAATTTACGCGGCATATCAATAGAATAGCCGGCTTAAATTCTTGCTGAATCTAGACCAAAGTCCATCACAGACAAGTAGTTGTTAATCTTCTCAAGCTTGCATGATTAGTCCGTTTGATTTGTGTGCGCTTTGGCCGCCATTGCTGCTCAGCGTGTGGAAAGTGCGGGAGAGCGGCTATCTGCATCATTGGAGGAGGGAGGAGAAGATCTCTCAGATGCTGCCCTGGAAGACTTCTTAGAAAATGTTACCAGAAAAATCCTGTAAAAAAATTGGAGATTAAAACGGCAGGTGTGTAAAGTGGTGGTATATATTATATTAGGCTGGTATATATTACTTTCCACTGAAGACCGACAAATCATGAAAGAGTACGGGAACTTGGATGGAAAATGTATTTCTTAAGAGTAATCCATCCCTGCTAATTGTAAACAACCGGTTAAAACTAAAAGCCTTCCAACCTTGCAGTCACCCACTAGATTCATTGGAGTCACCTTTGGAGATCCTCGGGCTTCTTTGACTACCGGATTTACTCGCTTATCTGGATATCGATGACTTTATGATTCGTTGTCGCTGACACTCGGGTCCATCCTATCCGGCAAAAGTAAACATTCTTATCATTTCTGGATGACATTTCACCATAGATGTTCTACACCCCTGCCAGTCTTATCAGTACAGTATCTACCTGGGAACAACTACTTGTCTGTGACGGACTTTGTTTGTTTCATAAGGATCAATTCACTTTATGGGACTTGATGTGTATGATTGGAGATTGATTTCCATTGGACCAATCATTATTTCTATTTTTATTTTTATACATTCATGGTATATTAAGTTTATCCACCTACAACGCTGGACTACCAGTCCCTGGCACCTGGAAACAGGACCAACGAGGGAACCAGACAGCAGAACAAGGTAAGTAAAGGATTACTTTGCAAGGAATGAAAGAAAATTGAGTGGGCGGTTAATTTTTGTAGGATATGGGTTTTTCCGCAAAGTCTAAACAAGTACCGAATCCAGCTACTATGTGATGTATAAGCCTCATAAAGTAAACAAAAAACTTCCTTTACCCTCCCTAACTGAGCCAAATCCTCCTTCATTTGTGTCTTATGCGCTCTCCCTCCCAGACACTGCAGCTCACAGTGGAGGCTGTGCTGTCCATACAGCAAGCAATGGGCAGGGTCGGGTGGTGCCAGGTCCGGAGTGGCAAGCTGTGAGCTTATCAATTATTAGTGATAATGCTGATAGCCACGTCACTCTGCAATAATTTTTCATCCAACTGTAGTTCAGGCAGGCACAGCCAACACGAGAGTGGTGCTTACACTATGAATTTAGGATCAGGGTAGCATCGTTGCAGACCATCACTGGAAGCTGCATATGGTGGACTTCAATGCCAGGATCAACAGGTATTTGTGAGACTTTGCAGGGGGACTATAAAGTGCAGATGGACTTAAAACTAAGTGCATGTTCTACTTTAAGATCCCATTGCCCTCAGGCTTTATTTAGGCTACCCTTACATGGACCAGTCAGTGAAATATCATGATTTTGCCCTATTATGATGATTATCTTGAAAGACCATTAGGCCCATTTTATGAACAGATGCAACTTTATGGCTGATTTAAATTAACCATATAATTTTCTTTTTTTTTTTATTAGGAAAAAGAAGCTGTGCTGGAGAAACTTTGGCTAAGATGGAGCTGTTCCTCTTCTTTACAACACTGCTGCAACACTTCACCTTCCAGGCCCCTCCCGGGGCTGTGCTGGACCTCACTCCTGCACCGGGGGCCACAAACTCTCCATTACCACATGAAATCTGTGCAATCCCCAGAACATAGATTATGTCTGCCTTGAAATACATAGTAATTTATAAAAAATTGCATCTTTTGTTGAAATTTAAAATAATAAAAAGCTTTTCTGCTTAAGTTACCGCTTCATATTAGCAAATTGTAGTTCCTTGATCAGCTAATTTAAGATGATGTGTTTTATTTCAATTTCAGGCCTGGCTATTCTGTAACTGGTGGTAACTCTCAAAAGAAAGGAATAAACTCTGGACCAGCAAGGCATTACTCCATCAATAGCCTAAATTCTGTAGAATCTTTCTTCTGGGCCTATAGTGGCTATATGGTTTAGGCAATGTTTTATAGCATCCTGAAGTCTGCATCTTACAGCCCATTCATAAAATGCAGGCCGAAGTTTGCAGCCAGTGGTGCTCCAAAGAGTTCTCTCTGCTTAACACAGCAGTCAGTCTTTGACAGCTTTTTATACTTTCTTTCATTCTTTTTATTACATTCCATGGGCTTTGCTCTTTGACTCTGCTTTATAATTTTACATTGCCAGATGGACAACAGCATACAACCTCCTGTTATATGGGATTGTCAGCACATGAAGGCTGCCATACTCATCTTTCATAAACTACTACCTGTACAGGTATGTGATTTCATTCTGACGGGCCACCCTGCCACAGTATATCTGCGTGGGGCAGTCCTGAAATGGTTAAAGAAGTTCTTTCAGGCCCATTTACAGTATTTGAGAGATAAAAGCTAAATTGATGACAAAATATTGCTGATCTGGTCTTTGGACAATCGTACCTTGTACCTTGTTTCTGGTGAACCTTGAACTCCTTGCTCCTCCCATTCCTATTTAAGCCATGCCTCTGGTATGTTTGCCAGATTATTGCACTCTTCTTCAATATCTTGATCTCTCTCCTGCGGCTATCCATACTGTATCTTTACTATTCGCTACTGAAATACATAGAAAACACTGTGGTGTCATGCATAGGGTTCCTACCATGCATTGTAAGCTTTATGGGATTCATTACATGGTTGTTTTTTTACTTTCCTTTTTTTTTTCAGTATTGCATTTTATCATTTTTTGGAGTTCATAAATTACATTTAATGCAAATAACTTACAGACCCCCTATTCTGAACCCTAGAAGTAAAAAGTGCCTATTGTACTGCATTTCATTGTTCTCTTTTTTGACTTTATCATGGTTTAAGTGTTTTCATGTGATGGAGATGAACATGTTTGCAATATTTTACAAGCAGGAACATAAAGTTCGGAGTTTTAACATTTGCTTTAAACAATACCAGATTTTTTTAGGGAAAATGAAAGGTTTGGCATTGTTGAACATACTGTCAGGAACTGGATCACCTGCTGTTGGCAGATTCTGGTTCCCAAACCAAAAGGTTGTAGTTTCAGTGACCACCAGTCTCCCTGCAGCCGGTAGATCTCATGAAGTAGCTTTCACCAGATGTTGGCTGCTGGGAAGTTGTTTAGTCCCTCCTGCATTTTACCTTCTCCCCTCATTCCTGATTCCAGTTCTGGTCCCTTCCTGACTGTTCCTTGCACTTCCAGTTTTACCCTGTTGATCCATGTTCCCTATTTTGTATATGTTGTATTATAGTTGGTTTGCTTGTTAAGTATTTTGTAATTTTATTGTTCACTTAAATCTGCACGTTTGCTGTGCAATCCATTTGCTGGTGTTTTGTTTCACTATTAATAAACCTACTTTATTATACACAGTCTGATTTCAGTTTTCTAAGTGCAGCTACACAGATTCCTACTGCTGGGTGCCTACTTTCAATACCCCTGGCACCCATTTATTGATGGTGACATTTGCTATCAGAAGTCTTAACGCCGCAAGGGAAAGTTTCATGGGAGAAACGTTGTTGGCCTCTTTCATGTTTTTCTTAAGGTGTATCCATGCTCTTACCGACGTCAAAATAGGAGGCACTAATTTGGTTCACAGGGATCTACTAGAGGGGGCCACCATTAGAAAACCTTGCAAATTGCCGTGTGGGATTTAGATCAGTTCCAACTCCCTCCACAAAGCATTAGAGTGCGGTAAGAACCAATGTTTCAGTTCGGCTGGCTAGTATGGAAGCGAAGTAATAGTCCTGTATGTGTACAAGACCTACTCCCCCCGCATCTCTATGTTTAATAAGTTTGCTAAATGCGCAACTGGCCCTTTTACCTTGCCATAGATATTTATGCAGTAGTGATTGCATGGAATTAAAATATGAGTTTAGTATTGTAATTGGTACTGTCCTAAAGAGCTACAGTAACTTTGGCAGTAACTGCATCTTAAATGCTGCCAATCTACCTAGCCATGACAGTTCCGACAACGCAAGTTTAGATAATTGGGATCCCAGGGAGTCCAGGAAGGGAGTAAAATTGGCCTTTAAGAGGTCTTCTGATTTAGGGGTCAAGGTAATGCCTAGGTATTTGATACCATCTGTCTTCCAAGTATATGTTCCGTCGATTTAGGGATACCTAGGTTTAGTATATAAGATTTTGTTTAATTAACCTTGTAGTATGATACCGTGTTGAATGTTTGTAATGCTTTGTGAACTGCTGGTAGAGATGACACTGGGTTTGATAATAAGCTCATGACATGCTGTTTTTCCCCCACTCGAATACCAGATATATTGGGGTGTGAGCATAGATAGGAGGCCAAGGGCTCCAACAATAGGTTGAAGATCAATGGGGAAAGGTGGCACCCCTGTCTTGTCCCATTAAAAAAATTCAAACGGGGAGGACAATGCACCAGACACATACACCTGTGTCGAAGGGAGTGTATACAAGGCCATTATCTCTGAATAGATGGAACCTGAGAAACCAAACCCGCTCAGCACCTGTGACAGAAACTGCCAGTAAATCCTATCAAACGCCTTCTCCGCATCCAACGCTAGAAGCAAAGAAGGCGTTCCAAACCTGCCAGCTATATGTATAACATTGATCAGTCGGCGAGTGGCGTCCGACGTCTGGCGCCCCTTGGTGAAACTTGACTGGTCCATATCTATCAGTGAAGGTAGTATATCCACCAGTCTGGTAGCCAATAGTTTAGCGTATATTTTGATATCATTATTTGGTAAAGACATAGGTCTAAAATCCTGGGGTGAGTCTGGTTATTTTCCTGGTTTCGGGAGTGCTATAATCATAGCCCTTAGCATCTCTGGAGGAAAAGAGAACAAGGCAGCAGCCGAATTGAAAATGTCGACCAAGTGTGGGGTCAGTGTATCCTGGAATGTTTTAAACTATTCCCCTGTGAAGCCGTCCGGACCAGGGGATTTATTATTGGGGAGGTGTATTATCTGTCTCACTTCTGCATCCAATATGGGAGCATTCAAAACAGTAAGGTGTTCAGACGATAGTTTTGGAAGATTAACTTTTTGCAGAAATGATTGAATGAGTGTAGAGTTTGGTTGTGGCATTGTAGAGTCGTTTTTAAGGTTGTAAAGTGAACCATCATACTGACTGAAGGCATTTGCTGTGGCTTGTGGGTGATGTTGTTTAGTTTGCGTTATGGGATGTATTATATATGGGATTTGTGTTTTGTGTCTATGGCCTTTTGAGCTTATTGGCTAACAGTTTCCCTGCCCTATTGCCACTTGTATAATATGCTAGCTTAAGTCTTCTGGAGGCCTTTTCAAAGTCCTCCAGAAACAGCAACCTCAGGTCAGTGCGAAGTTGCATAAGTTGTGTTGTGGTGTATACGGATGGGTTAGCCATATTCTGCCTCTCAAGTTTTGTTATGTTAGATAACAATTGGTTCATGTGCTGCTGCCTTATCTTCGAAATTCCTTGCTCCCTGTTGAATCAGGACCCCCCTAGCAAATGCCTTGTGGGCATTCCACGCAAAAAATGGATCAGATACTGATTGACGAATAATTAAAAAAACTCACTCAATTGGGTATGAATCCTAGCCTTGGTCAGACCATCCTGGGATTCGCCCTCCAAATGTATGCAGGGTTGTGGGTAAAGGAATCTCTAACCAAAAGAGTGATCAAGGCATGGTCCGACCAAGTGATGTTATTGATCTTAGCCTCTTTGCAGTTAAACAACGACCATTTATCCACCAAGAATAGGTCAATCCTGCTAGAAGATCTGTGACTGTTAGAAAAAAAAGAGTAGTCTCTTTCACTAGCGTTATGGCATCTCCAAGAGTCAAATAGGTCATGTGATCTTAGAGCCTCTTTAAGGGACAGAGGTGTCCGCTTTGGTGTAGCTGTGGCGTCAATGAAAGGGTCCGGAGTAATGTTAAAGTCACTGCACAGCAGCACCTGCCCTCTTTTTATGGATTGGATCTTTTTCATAATCTTATGGAAGAAACTAGTCTGCCCCTTGTTTGGAGCATACACATTAGCCACTGTGTATGTGGTGGAGTTTATGTCACACACCATGAACAAGAAGCGACCTTGGGGGGGTCAGTGATCACTGTGTGTAACTTGAAAGCAACTGAGTGTTTTATAGCAATCATCACCCCTGTAGTTTTAGAGTCAGCTTTAGCGTTGAATAGGTGGGGGAAATTTAAGGTGAGAGCATTTAGGAGAGGTTCGGACGTGGAAATGCGTTTCTTGAACACACAATATGTCGCATTTATGATGAAGTGCCTCTTTCCATAGTGACCGTCTTTTTGCTGGGTGGTTCAGCCCTTTAGCGTTAATAGATAAAAATGTTATCGCCATTTGTTTTTAGAATGTCTTTGAGTGATGTATGGCCTGCAGAGTTCACTTATGATTTGTAGCATGGCTGTCCATGGTGGCATGGTCTTCAGCGTCTGATGGAGCTGCATGCGCTCCAGGTCCTCCAGCCTCATGTCCCCAGGGTCCTTGGTATGCATACTATGATTTTTGACCAATGAGAAAAACAAGTCATATTTCCCTGAACAACAACAGAGACTAGCATAGGCCATAAGCCAAACAAGTAAAACCAAAATTTGAGTGTGGTGCATGGCCACTCAGAAAAATGGGGTATGTAAGTTCGAGCAAGCAAGCAAGAAAAAAAGAGAGAAAAAAATATGGACATGTACTACAGCATGGGGTACTCTTAAGGAAATACCCACATCTGATTTATTTATGAGTGCAGGTGTTTTTTTTGGTTGACTGTACGCCATTCCTGGCTAGGGGATGAGTGGCCACTCTGACGGTGGTTTTGTGGCTGTGTATCTGGGATAATCCCCCACGAGTCAAGTAGGGCCAAACCCATTGCCATTGAGTCCATCACATATTCCACTCCCTACTTGGTGACAATTAGCTTTGTCGGGAATCCCCACCTGTAGCTTAATTTGTGATTCCTGAGGGCTTTCTTTAACGTGTTCAGGTAAACTGCGATAAGTCTGCGTAGAATTGCAGGTTGGCGTATGGCGCTGGAATTTTGGGATTTTTCCTAGTCATTACCATCAATTTCTCCTCTGTATGGTAGAAATGAAGCCATAAAATCTCTAGGTACATATTCAGAAAGGTATGAGGGCTTAGGTAGATGGTGTATTCTATCTACAGTAAAGTCCAATTCCGACATGTCAAGCAGTAGTGCTTTAAATAGCTGGGAAACATAACCGCGCAGGTCATGCTGCTGAACAGATTCTGGTATGCCCCGTATCTTTACATTGTTCCTCTTATTCCTGTCCTCCATGTCCGCCATTTTTAATTTAAGCGTCTCAATTTCTTCATCCCTTCCGTCATTAGCATCAACAAAGTCATTAATTGTGACTGCATATTCCCCATCTTATTTTCAACATGTGACACTCTCTCAGAGATGGAGCCTAGATCCCTGCTGAACTTATGCATACAAGAGACCATATCAGAGTGCAGTGAGCTTCTTAACGAGACAAACATCTCTTTCAGCACTGGCTGGTTACTAGTGGGAAACACATCTATGGAATCTGGTAGCTCCCTGGTGTCCTCCCTGGTGTCATCCCCTGAGATATGGAGCTGGCTCACCTCATCATCCGCTGCATCTGACCTGAATCTGGACTTCTCAGGGCTCCCAGATGATGGTGTGGCTGCCAATGAGCCAGGGGATTTAGGGGGACTGCTCCATTTGGCTGATTTCCCATGATGAACAGGTGTCACGATCAGGCGTCGGGCTTGAAGGCCAGTAGATCTCAGATGTTTTAAACATATAGTCCACTGATCTAAATGAAAGCGCTGGATCGCTGGCTTGGTAGACAGTGTAGCTGAATCTTTCACACAAAAATCAATGTATCAACTGGGAGACAATCACAGAGCTAACAGTTCTCAAATGTTATAAACATAAAGTCCACTCAGCTCAGCTCCAATCGTTTACAAATCTCCCGGGGATGGCATGGTCAGCAAATGCAATTAGAGGAAATTGTGTCTGATACTAGAGCTTCCATCCGATGCGGCGTTTCCCCTGATAAGGTCTCTACAGGGAAAGGAGGCAGTGTCAGACACATCACAAGCCGCTTGTTTTATAAGAGCGACACCGGAAACACAGGAAATGAGCCCGTGTCCCCGGGTAGCTTCAGAGGACTAAGCCCTTTGCTACAAAGAGGAGGAAAGTATGCACCCAACAACAAAATTATTAGACACAAAAAATGAAATGAAACATCTACCTCCCCATTGCAGCAGGCGATAAGATAAAGAAAAAAGGCAAATGGATCCTCACTCATAGTTTAACCCTGTATGGGACCGGCTGCTGTGGTAACCAATAGTAATTGTCTCAGATAGATATTGGATATCCCCTTTTTAATTGTTGTACTTATGGAAACTGTGGTTGCCAAACCTTGATGTCCACTACAACATTTTTTAATAAAGAGGTTTCTATGAACTTTTTAAACTTTATTACGCTATGAAGCCTATGTTTCTCCTCTAATTGCATTTGCTGACCATGCCGGGAGATTTGTAAACGAGTGGAGCTGAGCTGATCATGAGTGTTCCCTGGAACCTGTGAAGACAGACCCTCCTTCCCTGCACTTCTCCGGGTAAAAGAATCCTTACCATTTGCCTGTATGATCTCTTCTTATAGGGATCCATCTTTTATGGTAAGGGGCCAGCTTGTCCACCTTTTAATCTTGAGTTCCTGCATGCTGAAGTTTTATTATTGTGTGGAAGATTCATCTATATTGTCTGTCAAGCCAGCGATCCAGTGCTTTCATTTAGATCAGTGGACTTTATGTTTATAACATTTGAGAACTGTTAGCTCTGTGATTGTCTCCCAGTTGATACATTGATTTTTGTGTGAAAGATTTAGCTACACTGTCTGCCAAGCCAGCGATCCAGCGTTTTATTTAGATCAGTGGACTATATGTTTATAACATCTGAGAACTGCTAGCTCTTTGAGTGTCTCCCAGTGGATACATTGATTTAGTTTGTCCGTTTCATCCAACTTTTGGTTGTTGTTTTTTATCCTATTTTCACATAATTTTGGGGGTTGCGAAATATTTCAACTCATTACCATTTCTGTCTATTGCTGCCTATTCCAGCCATTTCCAAATTGCAACACCTATTCAGAGTTTTCTCTGTCCTAATATTAATTTTTTATTTTATATACACACACTTTTTTCATTTTTTAGTTTCACATTTTGTGTTTAATAAAATGTATTTTTTTACTGAATAAGTTTAGGTTAATTAGCAGGTGTTGTCCTGCCCATCCCATTTAATCCTCTCATTACCACCTTGATTTTGTGTTTTACTTGTAATTGCACATCTTTCCAGGGAAGCGCAAGTTCACCATTGCTTTACATATTGAAGGCCAGTAGCAATAGCAGTGGCAGGAAAGGCATACAGGCAGTCACTTCTGGCAGATGACACAGACTCCCCTGAGGTGCAAAGTCTAAGGCCTCGTACAGATGACCGGACAGTTCGCTGAAAACGGTCTGCCGGACCGTTTTCAGCGGACATGTCCGGCCGGAGATTTCCGTCTGATGGTTGTACACACCATCAGACAGAAATCCGCGCGTACACGATCCGCGGTGACGTGGCTGCGCCGTCGCCGCGACGATGACGCGGTAACGTGCGCGGCCCTGGAAGTTCAAAGCTTCCACGCATGCGTCGAATCACTTTGACGCATGCGAGGGATGTCGGCCGTTCAGACATGTACTGTGAGTCTGTACAGACGACGGACAGGCTTCCAGCGGACATGTTTCTTAGCATGCTAAGAAACATTTGTCCGCTGCAAAACGGTCGGCTGGACAAATGTCCGCTGGAAACCTGTCCGGTCGGCCGTACACACGACCGAACATGTCTGCTGAAACTGGTCTGCGGACCAGTTTCAGCAGACATGTTCGGTCGTGTGTACGAGGCCTAAATACTAGCTGGTTTTCCCCAGAGCTCCTGATGGTGGAGGTGGATTTAGCTGCGAGCTAGTAGCAGGTCGCGGTCCTCAAGTTTGCCCCACCAGGGTGTGAGCAAGCCGGTGTCCAATATCAGATGAACAGACAAGGATTAAACAGCAGCGTGGTTAGTAAACAAGCCAAGGGATCAATCACGAGTGGCTACAGGTTGGGATCAAGCAGTAGCGTAGTCAGAAAACAGGCCGAGGGTCAAACACGGGTGGTTGCAGATTGGGATCAGGCAGTTGAGTAGTCCAGGAATAGGCCGAGGGTCAAACACGGGTGGTTGCAGATACAAATGGCAGCAGGAAAGACAAATAGCAAGGCACTGGCTGGGAAGGCACAATAACCTGGCAAAGAGGAAGTGCTAAGACAAGGCTTTTATAGGAAGTTCATGGGAGGAGCAAGGGGTTCAAGGTTCAGCTGCAATCAAGACACCAAGCAAAGTAGTCTAATGGATCCTAAATGTTTATCCAGCAGATCAGGCAGGGAACTGTCCAGCGTCCCAGATAGCTCAGTGGGAAGGGAAAATGCCAGACACAGCAAAGGTCCCAAGTTCAAGCCCAGGCCCTGACAACAGGCTTGGATCGTGGCCGAGATGCCGGCGTGGATGTGGCGCCGGTGCCATTTTGCCTGGGCTCTGGGGGAAAGAATTCTGTCAGCTTTTGGGGATGATTCCCCCCTTTCTTGCTCATGGACATGTCGCTAGTGCTGGCCGCCAGACTGAGGAGGTGAAACGCCGTGCCGTGGAGCCAGCTAGATGCTCGGATGGGTCGCTGTGAGTTGCTTGTTCCCTGCTGATGTGGGAGCTCCGCTCTCAGACGTTCATCGCGGTTTCCGGCTAGCTCCGCCCCCCAGATGTTTAACATTTAATCATCAACCATGTGAGTTGCTAAATGTTGTACCTTCATTAAATGTAACCATATTGCTACACTTAGAGGCTCCTCTCTTCTATTTTATACTCTGGAGCTCCCACTGGATTTTGCTTCTAATACCCTTTGGAGGCTGCCAATTGTGGATGGACATTTTATGGTTACACAAGCTATCATATTGCTATAATCTTTTTATATGAACTCTAAACTAAAGAGCCTATGAATACATGGTTGTGGAACAAATCATCTGAGTTTCCATTATTTATTATGGGGAAATTTGCTTTGATAAACAAGTGCTTTGGATTACAAGCATGTTTCGGCAACAAATTATGCTCACAATCCAAGGTTTTACTGTATATCTGTTTTACTGTATATCTGTTTTACTGTATATCTGTTTCCAAATGTAGGGCTCATAAGTTGTAGAGTATAAGTCCTTCCCCATTTTTATTTGGTCTAAACAGAAATAATACCTTAATTAAAGCATAAACAATAGATATAGATAATATAGATGGTCCTAATCGCCTCTCTTTTATACCATTACATACCAGGATACCTTTGTATCGTAACGGTTACCCAAAGTAGTAATTTGTCCAGCAATGTATTTTAAAAGCAACTTCTCATATTCCCTAATGTCATTAATAATCTGTAGTGCTAAAGGGAGAATGCATTACTATTACATAAATCCAATAGATGGCAATAGAGCTACACAATGTATCTCCAGTAAGCTAGTCCTGCTTACCCTCTGAATATCCTAAAGGAACCAGCAAAAAGTTGATGGAAAGCAGCAAAGAGTACATCCAATGAATCCCTTCAACCTAGGCTAAATAATAACAACAAAAAATAATGATTACTTGTGGGCACCAGTATATCACCCCCATTAGGATCCATGTCCCTCTGCTGAGCTTTTTTACCTTTCTATAGCCTACTATTAACATACCACTCCAGGACCCACCGGGTGCAGACACTGCCGCCCCTCAGAGCTCACTCCCTTTATATGCCCGACTGTAGATAACAAAATCATGGGGTGGCACGGACATCACTACTGCACATGTGTAAGATGGCACCTGCCTGGATACCAAATGTTTGGGGAGTAACACACCAGAGCCATGTCCACAGTGAAGAGACAAGAGCTCACCCCCCCCCCCCCAGCAGCAGAGGGCGGCATGGAGAACGTGTACTTCACACCATTTGCTGTATACAGAGCAAATCTAAACAATGTGGCTTGGCCTGAGAGTGGCGTCAAGGGGTCCTCCAACTATCAGATCAACTACCATTGCCAGATCTGAGATGTCACCACCCCAGTGCTTTACATTGGTAGTGCTATTAGAATATCACAAAAAGTCTCAAACTTAAAGCTTCATTTTAACCCAGGCGGACTGTAGCCTTTAAGTTAATTATCCATCTTGCATCCTTTTATCAAAACTCATACCCAATCTAGGGGTGCATAAGGTTCTCAGCAAGTCCAAAAGCATTTCCCCCCATGATGTCAAGTGGAAGACTTGTCTCCATAGTGCATGGGAGAATCCTTCTTGGGGGGATCTGGAGACATCCTTCATGTATCCAACATCTCATCATAGACAAAGATTATTGCATTTCCTTGGCTGCCATAAACTCCCACATCAACACATATGAATTTGTGGTGGTTATCTGCCAACCCTAAAAATGTAATGGAAAAGTACACTTTGTATTTCTTATAATTAAAATACATTGATCCTGCCTTGAGTGGACTTTTCACCCCAACGTGTTTTCTATAAAGGGCTCCTATGCTCTTGGAAAACCTCTCTTAAAATTCTTCTGCAACCTGTTCCCACATATCTTCTGTAGGCTGAAGCATCACTTAGACAGACTTTTTCCATCTGGCATGTAACTGTCTGTGACTCTCCTTAACTAGCTGCTGCTGGACCGTCGGCTGCTCCATCATGATCCATCTGAGATGGCTCCCTGCCGCCAGTCTCCTCACAGGCTCACTCGTCGTGACTCACCTTTTTTTGTTGTCCATCGGTATGCCACAAAAACTGCCAACTCAGTTCCCTGTCCCAGATAAAGGTGCTGCACGCTTCCAGATCCACCCTTCCGCCAGACGGAAGGGTGGAGAAGAAGACGGCGGCGGCTTACAGAAGCGCGGACGGGACTCCAGTCTCCAGGAGCAGCCTTCGCGCATTTGCCGCCCACGTTCAAGGACTGGCCAGCCCCGCCGCAGCACATGATCACATTCAGCTGGCGCAACATGGCAGCCGGGACACAGTGAATTAAAATGTCACGGACCAATGTTGCGCCCGGTGCCACGGGACCCCCTGCCCCATCCCCCACGCTACACCTCTGCCAACATTGTTCAGAATATAGTAGTTGGTTCATAATTTGTATAAACATCAACCTATAAACCAAATCAAAGAAACAGACAAACAAATATAACATGTCATCAGTGTTATTTCCTATCTCTCTGCACTGGCTTTGTTGTAACACCAATAGATGTGATTAGATTTCCATTTATCATGGTTATCAACTCTAGAGACTATTGCCTAGATTCACATACATTGCCACAACTTTGCGGCGGCGTAGCTTAAGGCATTTAAGCTACGCAGCCGTAAGTTAGCGAGGCAATGTACTTGCCTGCTAAGTTACGGCGGCGTAGCCTAAAGCGAGCGGGTGTAAGGGCGCCTAATTCAAATGTGTGTAAGGGGGCGTGTTTTATGCTAATGGGGCTTGACCTAACGTTTTTGACGTTTTTTTTTAACTGTGCCTACATTCCCCAGTGTGCATTGCGGCTAAGTACGCCACACGGGCCTATTGATTTTGACGTGGACGGAAACAACGTAAATCCCGATTCACGGACGACTTACGCAAATGACGTAAAAAATTAGAATTTCAACGCGGGAGCGGCGGCCATACTTAACATTACTATTCCAACTAGGGCCTAGCTCTAACTTTACGCGGCCTATCTCTTACGTAAACGGTGTAAAAGTACTGCGTCGGCCGGGCGTACGTTCGTGAATCAGCGTATCTACTAATTTACATATTCTACGCCGACCGCAATGGAAGCGCCACCTAGCGGCCATCTGAAATATTGCAACCTAAGATAGGACGGCGCAAGCCGTCGTATCTTAGATATGTTTAAGTGTGTCTCTGATTGAGAATACACTTAAACATAAGTCGGCGTAGTTTCTGAGTTAGGTCGGCTTATCTACTGATAAGCCGGCCTAACTCTTTCTGAATCTACCTATATGTTGAAGTGATAGCCAAATATTCCAAAAATGTATGATATGTATAGACCCTTCCTTCTTTGTATGCTAGCATTTGTTCCATGAGACTCTGTGAGTAAACTATGTTAATAACTTATTTTATGCCTGGAGGGGTAGCATATTTCCATTTTGCTGCTATAGAAATGCGGGCCGCATATAGTATATGTACTGTACTACTACCTTTCTGTGCCTATAAGGGAAGGAGTCTATCCCCAGGCATAATAATGCTAGTTCTGGGGAGGGGGTACAATTGGATTTAGTAGTTTCTGAGATGGAACCATTATTTCTTAATGGTACCTCAAACATGGTTAGCAGAAGTGTGTTTATTGCATGTTTATTGCATGCGTGCTGCACAAGAAAAAGTGCAAGGAAGCAGGATAAAAGGATCTAAGGAGCAGGATAAAGATTTTTCTCAACTGAACACATTTCTAATGCCGCGTACACACGACCATGTTTAATGGTCTAGAAAAAAACAACCTGATTATTTTTAAGCCGAACCTTGCCTACACACGATCGTAAAAAAAGTACAACACGTATGACGGCACTATAAAGGGGAAGTTCCGTTCAGGTGGCACCACCCTTGGGGCTGCTTTTGCTGATTTTGTGTTAGTAAAAGTTTGGTGAGAGACGCTTTTCAGTCTGTTACAGCTTGATGAATGTGCTATCTCCATTACGAATGCTAGTTTTACCAGGACGAGCGCTCCCTTCTCATAACTTTTTTTCACATCGTTAAAGCTCACACACGAACATTTTTTACAACGTTAAAAACAACAACGTTGTAAAAAATGTTTTTATTTTACGACGTTAAAAACAACAACGTTAAAATACCCCGTGGTCATTTACAGAATAACTGGTGGACCCAGGGGGGCAGTATATAGCATTGAAAGGGACTATAGCAGGCATGGTAACAACCCTGGCCACCTTTTACTCCCCCAATACACAACAAGACAGCTTCTTGAAAAAGTTTCTGGAGGAGCTGGCAGGTTTCCAGGAAGGTCAGTTGTTGTTGGGTGGAGACCTGAATATGCCATTAGACCCAAAGGTAGATACATCAACCGGTGGATCCTCAGTCGCGGGGGGCATTAGGAAACGAATTTAACATATGTTACAACAGGCGAGATTAATAGATGTATGGAGATTGATGCACCCCGGGGAACGAGACTACTCCTACTATTCTATCCCACATATGAGTTATTCGCGTATAGATTACTATTTTATTCCACACAACCAGCTACACTCAGTAAAAGAGGTTGGAATAGGGGAGATCACGTGGACAGATCACGCCCCAATTTCTTTGAGGTACGCGTTAGCAGACTCCCGGTCCCTGGGGCCTGGACCATGGAGACTGAATGAAAGTTTACTGCAGGTGGAGTCTATTCTAGAGGAGATACGGAGGGAAATAAAGTGGTATTTTGAGACTAATGAGACTTCGGATTGTAATCCGGGCGTGGTCTGGGAGGCCCACAAGGCGGTAATAAGAGGGGTCCTGATGAAGCATGGGGCAAGGATCAAGAGGGAAAGGGAACTAAAGGTAACCACTTTAATGTCAGAAATTGTAGATCTGGAAACAAGACATAAACAATACCCCACTCCAGAGCTAGAACGGGATCTACGGGCGTCACGCAGACAGATTTCAGAAATACTTTTATACAGAGCTAAAAGGGCAATACAAAGTGGTAGAAGGCAGAACTATGAATTTGGGAATAAGAGTGGAAAACATCTGGCAAGCTTACTAAAGGAACAACAGATTAAGACCTACATTCCAATGATTCAGGGGACAGGTGGAGAGAAAATGATGTTACCTAAGGAAATTGCAGGGAGTTTTGGAGAATATTATAGTTCCCTATACAACTTACAAACGAGTTCACAGGATCAGGTGGGAATGGATAACTATATAACTTCCTCGGGTATCCCGAGTTTAACATCAGAAATGAGCCAACAGATGGAAAAACCTATTACAGTAGAGGAATTACAGGAGGCAGTGAAGAAGGGGAAAGGGGGGAAAGCACCCGGGCCGGATGGATATACCATCCAGTATTATAGAGCCTTTTTACCAGAGCTGGGCCCATATATGATAAAAATGTTCAATGATTTAGGGGAATCAGGCACTTTCCACCCCGACTCACTGAAAGCGGTAATAGCGGTTATTCCTAAAGAAGGAAAGGATCCCTCCCAAAGGGGGAGTTATAGACCGATCTCTTTGTTGAACGAAGATCTGAAGCTTTTCGCTAAGATCCTAGCAGGGAGGGTCCAACAGAATATACCAGGACTTGTCCATAAAGACCAGGTGGGATTTGTCCAGAAGCGGGAGGCCCGAGATAACACGATTAAGACTATGAACCTGATCCATCTGGTTGGCGCTTCCCGAACCCCATGTGTCTTTGTAGGGACGGATGCAGAAAAAGCATTCGACCGGATAAATTGGCAATTTATGTTTTCAGTGCTGAGACACATGGGGTTCGGTAGAAAGATGTTGCAATGGATTGCAAGTAGCTACACACATCCAGTGGCGCAGGTTAGAGTGAACGGAGTTTTGTCATCACCCTTTAAACTTTCTAACGGGACAAGGCAGGGATGCCCTCTTTCGCCGTTATTGTTTGCTTTGACAGTGGAGCCCCTTTTGAGTAAAATACGGTCGAATACTGGTGTTAAAGGGGTGTCTTTGAGAGGTGCAGAGTACAAATGTTCAGCATACGCAGATGACATGATGTTTAGTTTAACTAGCCCAATGGAATCCCTGCCCAATTTAATACAAGAACTGAGTGAGTATGGAGAGTGGTCAAATTTCAAGATTAACTATGATAAATCGGAGGCAATGGGAGTGGCGGTCTTAGGGAGAGACTTAAAGTTATTGAAATCAAAGTATAGATTCAGATGGTCAGACACCTCCCTTACGTATTTGGGTACATCCATCCCGGCGGATCTAACACAGGTTTTTAAACTTAATTATGTACCTTTATTGTCTAAAATACGGACCCTCCTGGATGGATGGCAGAGGGGGTTCCATTCGTGGTTTGGACGATCTAGCATCGTCAAAATGAGTGTGTTGCCCGAGTATCTGTACCTCTTCCAGACCCTCCCGATCGCAATACCGAAATCCTTTTTTAAGCAAACACAGTCCCTTATCAATAGATTTATTTGGGCGAATAAACGCCCAAGAATTAAGGCTCGGGTAATGTCACTGGCCAAACGGGATGGAGGAATAGCGGTCCCAGATATCTATAGATATTACCAGGCAGCGTTACTATGTCGACTTGTTGATTGGAGCAGACATGCAGGAGACAAATTATGGTCAGGGTTGGAGCAAGATCAGTGCGACTGCATACTGCAGAGGGCAGCATGGTGCTACAGGGAGCTCCCAAGTGACGTTAAGAAACATCCGTTGATAGGTCCTACTCTCCGGGTGGCTCATAAGTTATTTGCCAAAGGGATACTATCAACGGATGATTCACCACTATTCCCAATCCTGGGAAACCCACAGTTTAAACCAGGCTGGATGAAAGGACCATTTAGTAAATTAATAGAGCAGGGGTGGTTCCAGGCTTCGCACTTCCTGAAGGAGGGGGCCTGGACTACTCGACAGAAGATGATATCAGGTGAGCTACCCTATCAACTTGATTTTTGGCGGTCTTTACAATTACAACATTATTTTAACACCTTGAAATCCCCAGCTAGTTACGCACGAACTTTGACGAGGTTTGAGAGGTACTGCAGCGGGGGAGGGACCCTACGGCACCCTTTATCGAGAATTAGAGAGTTACTGAACACCCCAACAGAGGAGTTTCAGATACCCTTCTTCCATAAATGGGAGCGTGAACTGGGGAGACCTTTTACAGATGAACAAAAGAACAAAATAATTCGGAATATTTTTGAAACATCTATGTGTGTAAAGACACAAGAGATGAATTACAAAGTCCTGTCACAGTGGTACCGGACACCGGAGGTATTGAACAAGTGCTATCCAGACATGGTAGATAGATGCTGGAGGTGTGGGAAGAGGGGAGGAACCCTAATGCATATTTTCTGGGCCTGCCCTAAGATTTTAAACTATTGGGGTAGGGTCCGGGAAATAACACAGAGATTTAGTGGGACGCAGCTACCAGACGAATGGTCTTTTTATCTGTTGCAAGATACAGAGATGTCAGCGAGACGATATAAGAGAACAATGACCTGCCATCTTTTAAATGCTGCCCGAGCATGTATACCAGGGACGTGGAAGCAGACATCCCCTCCAACTATAAGGATGTGGCTTAATAGAGTTGAAAATCTGAATAGAATGGAGGATTTGGTTTGGACCTCAAGGCAAAAACGGAAGGTATATTTAGAAATATGGGCAGAGTGGAACACATTTAGATATTCGGAGGAGGGAAAGGCCTTGATGGACGCGGATTGAGGGAGGGGTGGACGGGGGGGGCCTGATGGGGGGAGGAATTATGAGCTTTTTCTTCTTTTTGTATTTTTTGTCTCTTTTTCCCTTTTTTTTTTTTTTCATTTTTTGGTGTTTGTTTTGTTTAGTTTGGGGGGGGGGGGGTTATAGGGGAGGTAAGGCAGGAGGAACAGATTAGGTGCCCCAAGCCCGACGAGATATGGATCTCCCATCGGACAGGTGGCAAAAGGGAAGGAGGGCAAAATGGTATTAGGGGAGCGGATCAACAAAGTAGATTTGGGGTAGCAGGGAAGGAACAAGTATAGGAAGAGAGATAATGTAACATATTATGAGCCTCTTTTCTTCCCCCAAAAGAGATCCACATCCCCTTTACTTTTTGTTTTTACTTTTATTATATGAATTGTTATGAAGATAATACTGTTACTTATGTATCGACTGATTTAAACCAGAGGAATGCCTCCTAGGTTTCTGTATACTCTTGCTTTGCTAAAAAAACAATAAAAAGAAGATTGAAAGAAAAACAACAACGTTAAAAACAACGTGAAAATGTAATGCCCATTTTTTATGTCGTGAAAAATGCTCTGGAGCCCACACACAATCGTTAAAATGTCATTTTTACATCCCGAAAAACGGTCGTGTGTACGCGGCATAACAGTCTGTGTGTTTTTTGTTCAGGGACAAATCCTTCCAGTGTACAGCCAACTTAAAATATAACTAAAGGTAAACATTTTTAGGTGGAATAAAGAAGGAGTAGAACACCTCTCAGTTTTTAGTTTATTTATTTTTAATTTTTTGCTATCTGTGCCCCCATTAGGGATATTCAGCCTCTTTATTTGTTATGTTTACCATTATCATCTAAAGGGAAAAAAAAAATCTGCCAATGGGGCTACTGGTGACAACTGGACAACTAGTTCTGGTGACCCTGGTGACAACTCTCACAGCCAGGAAATGAGGCGGGCTCCATCTAACCTGCTTCAGCTTCTAATGCAAGAAGCTCACAGTGTGCAATTAAATCAGAATAAGCAGTTTCAGTACATAGAAAGAGCCTGTACAAATCTGCAAGTCTGAAAATAAGACTGGAATTCAATTATAATCAAAGGAGCAATCAAATCTACCTTATCATGATTTTATATATATATATATGTATATATATATATATATATATATATATATATATATATATATATATATATATATATACTGTATATATATATATACTGTATTTATCGGCGTATATCGCGCACTTTTTTCCCCTTAAAATAAGGGGGAAATCGTGGGTGCGCGATATACGCCGATAGCCGCTTCCCGCGCTCAGTTTGAATTCCTGCGCCGACATATACCGAGTGCAGTACACTCGGGTACATTCGGCTAGGCTCGGCTTCGCTCGTGCTCACGCATAAACGTCACAGAGCGTGAGCGCGAGCGAAGCCGATCCTTGCCGAATGTACCCGAGTGTACTGCACTCGGTATATGTCGGCGGAGGCGTTCAAACTGAGCGCGGGAAGCGCTGGAGAAGCCGGGAGGACACCACCGAGGCCGCAGACGGACGCCGGACCGGACGATGGACGCTGGGAAGACACCAAAACTGTAAGTAATAAAATCATATAACATTTTTTTTACAGGAATTTCGGGGGCCACTTTAGGGGTGCGCGGTATACGCGGGAGCGCACTATACCACGATAAATACGGTATATATTTTTTTTAAATCAAACTAAAAATCACTTGATTTTTTTAACCACTTAAGGACCGCCTCCTGCACAGATACGTCGGCAGAATGGCACGGCTGGGCACAAGCACGTACAGGTATGTCCTCTTTAAATGCCCAGCCGTGGGTCGCAGGCGCACGTGGCCCGGTCCGAAGCTCCGTGACCGCGGGACCCGCGGACCCGATCGCCGCTGAAGTCCCGCGATCGGTCCCCGGAGCTGAAGAACGGGGAGAGCTGTGTGTAAACACAGCTTCCCCGTTCTTCACTGTGGCGCCGTCATTGATCGTGTGTTCCCTTTTATAGGGAAACACAATCAATGACATCACACCTACAGCCACACCCCACCTACAGTTAGAAACACAAATCGGGTAACACTTAACCCCTTCAGCGCCCCCTTGTGGTTAACTCCCAAACTGCAATTGTAATTTTCACAGTAAACAATGCATTTTTAATGCTTTTTTTGCTGTGAAAATGACAATGGTCCCAAAAATGTGTCAAAATTGTCCGAAGTGTCCGCCGTAATGTCGCAGTCACAAAAAAAAAAAAATGCTGATCGCCGCCATTAGTAGTAAAAAAAAAAAATAATAAAAATGCAATAAAACTATCCCCTATTTTGTAAACGCTATAAATTTTGCGCAAACCAATCGATAAATGCTTATTGCGATTTTTTTTTACCAAAAATAGGTAGAAGAATACGTATCGGCCTAAACTGAGGAAAAAAAATATATATATATATATATTTTTGGGGAATATTTATTATAGCAAAACGTAAAAAATATTGCATTTTTTTTCAAAATGGTTGCTCTATTTTTGTTTATAGCGCAAAAAATAAAAACCGCAGAGGTGATCAAATACCACCAAAATAAAGCTCTATTTGTGGGAAAAAAGGACGCCAATTTTGTTTTGGAGCCAGGTCGCACCACTGCGAAATTGTCAGTTAAAGCGACGCAGTGCTGAATCGCAAAAACTGGCCAGGTCCTTTAGCTGCCTAAAGGTCCGGGTCTTAAGTGGTTAAATCAAGCTGGTGAACAATAACACCTTTTACCTACCGTGACAACATTATATTCTCAAAACATCACAGTATACTTGTTACAAACCTACACGGTTCAAAGGCAATTCATTCACATGCATTACTTACTGTGGGTGGAGGAACGGTTCAATATTTGCAAGGTCATTGTTTGTACAAGGTTCAAATATTCCCCCGATAGTAAAGGTATAAGAGCCACTGCAGGTAAACAGAAGAGGCAAGACCTGATTACAGGATATCTTCAGCAGCAGAAAGACAGTAAGTTGCTTCCACAAAATTGTACATCATTCTGATAATTCTGTGCAAACGATTTTCAGAAATGTATATTTTATTTTCAATGATTTGTTTTAGATCTCTGAATCTACTAATCATATGTACATGCTCTCTTCACTAAAGTACATTTTTAATGCATTTATTTCATCATCCGCTCAACTTGAATAGCCTAGGGCAGTGATGATGGCGAACCTTGGCAGCCCAGATGTTTTGGAACTACATTTCCCATGATGCTTATGCACTCTGCAGTGTAGTTGAGCATCATGGGAAATGTAGTTCCAAAACATCTGGGGTGCCAAGGTTCGCCATCATTGGCCTAGGATAGGACAAGGGACAATTTTCTCTCTATAGAACAAATTAAAACAGTGGTCAAAATAAGCTTATAGCTGCAACTTCCAGTTTCATAGCTGTCATTCCTTAGCTATAAGAAGCTAATCGAGTATAGTTGGTCCTTAACCCTAGTGCAGTCCTCCTTTACTTACCTCATCCTTCGATTTTGCTTTTAAATGTCCTTATTTCTTCTGAGAAATCCTCACTTCCTGTTCTTCTGTCTGTAACTCCACACAGTAATGTGAGGCTTTATCCCTGGTGTGGAGTGTCGTGATCGCCCCTCCCTTGGACTACTGGAGAGTCAGGACGCCCACTAACACACAGCACCTTTCTCTATCTGCAACATAGAGAGCGTCCTGACTCTCCTGTAGTCCAAGAGAGGGGGCGAGCACAACACTCCACACCGGGGAGAAAGCCTTGCATTACTGTGTGGAGTTACAGACAGAAGAACAGGAAGTGAGCATTTCTCAGAAGAAATAAGGACATTTAAAAGCAAAATCGAAGAATGAGGTAAGTGAAGGAGGACTGCACTAAGGTAAAGGAAGCTATTTAGGAAAAAAAATTGTACCTTTACAACCCCTTTAACTGTATTAGAGAGACATTGGGGGACAATGGATGTTATGTATAAAAAGTTTAGGATCAGGTGTTTTTTTTTGTTTGTTTCCATCCTGCTGCAATTGTCTTCCTGACAGCGCTTATGAAGTGTATGATGAAAAGGACATGGTCATGAGGTCAGCGCTCATTGTTTACTATTTTTTTCTTTTACTGTCATGATTATCTATGCAATGTGATAATTTTCCTGGTTTGGGGTTGTAGTTCTAAGTATGTTCATGCTGTATGAGAAATAACTTGTTAAAATTACAAATTTGTGAAATAAAATGTAATTGTATTCACTTAATTTTCACAAAAATTGTGACAAAAGTTTATTATGTTAAAAACTCACCATGCCTCCTACTAAATACCTTGGACTGTCTGCTCAAGAAATGGGTAGAAATTAGGTATATAGTACATCAGGGTATACAGTATATATACTGTATACAGCAGGTAAAATTGGTATTGAATATGTTGCCATTTTTCTAGGTAAATATATTTCTAAAGGTGCCATTAAGATGAAAGTTCAGAAATGTAGTTATGTGTAATAAAATGGAATGACACAGGGAAAAAGTATTAAACACGCTAATTGAAATTTATTTAATACTTAGTACAAAATCCTCTGTTATCACCTTCAAGGCGCCTCCTGTATGGAGAAACTAGTCTCATGCATTGCTCAGGTGCAATTTTGGCCCATTCTTCCACACAAACAGTCTTCAAATCGTAAAGGTTCCGTGGGCCTCTTTTATGAACTCTGGGCCAGATTCACAAAAGAGATACGACGGCGTATCTCCTGATACGCCGTCGTATCTCTGTTTTAGGGCCGTTCTAACTATGCGACTGATTCATAGAATCAGTTACCCATAGCTAGCCCTAAGATCCGACAGGTGTAATTGAATTACACCGTCGGATCCTAGGATGCAATACTTCGGCCGCCACTGGGGGGAGTTTGCGTCGTAAAACCAGCGTCGGGTATGCAAATTAGCAGTTACGACGATCCACAAAGGTTTTTCCCGTCGTTACGTCTGCGCTAGTCTTAGATTCCCGTCGCAAAGATAGGGCTGCTTTAACATGGTGTAAAATTACTCCACCATGTTAAAGTATGCCCGTCTTTCCCGAGTCGCTTTTGAATTTATTTGTTTTCCCGGTGTAAGTACGTTACGCCCGTCGCGATTCTCAACATGTCGGCGCGTCGTAATTTCGCATAAAGCACGTCGGGAAACTTGCAAACGGAGCATGCGTAGTACGTCCGGCGCGGGAGCGTGCCTAATTTAAATGGCACCCGCCCCATTTGAATTGGGCCGCCTTGCGCCGGACGTGTTTACGATACACCGCCGCAAGTTTCCAGGTAAGTGCTTTGTGGATCGGGCACTTAGACTGAAAACTTGCGGCGGTGTAACGTAAACGGGTTACGTTACGCTGCGCCGCAGGTACGAGAATCTGGCCCTCTGATCTTTAGTTCTTTCCATAGATGTTCTATTGGATTCAAGTCAGGTGATTGGCCGGGCCATTCTAGCAGCTTTATTTTCTTTCTTTTTGAAGCAATTGAGTTGTCTTGGCTTTGTGTTTGGGATCATTGTCTTGCTTTGGACATGCCTGGTATATACTGTGTATGTATATATATATATATATATATATATATATTTTTTTTTTTAAGTATTCAAGGCACTATATATATATATATATATATATATATATATATATATATATATATATATATATATATACAGTGTACATGTAAACGCTGCATAAATTGATGCTGAAAGCTATATCTGTCTCAAAAAAATTATATATAATTTGTTTGGGTACTGTGTTATGTTGATGAGTAATTTGCATTCAAAGACAATGGGGAAAGCTAAAAAATGGTCTGGAGAAGAAGGGGTTTGAGCATGCTGGTCTTCACTTGTTAAAAGTGTATCTAAATCCAATGTCAAAAATGTAATATATTGCAGCTTACCAGTCCTTGGATATTATGGCTGCATTATGCCGCGTACACACGATCAGTCCATCGGATGAGAACAGACCGATGGAAAGTTTTCATCGGTTAACCGATGAAGCTGACTGATGGTCCGTCATGCCTACACACCATCGATTAAAAAAACTATCGTGTCAGAACGCAGTGACGTAAAACACAACGACGTGCTGAAAAAAACGAAGTTCAATGCTTCCAAGCATGCGTCGACTTAATTCTGAGCATGCGTGGATTTTTAACCAATGGTTGTGCCTACTAACGATCAGTTTTGACCTATCGGTTACCGATCCATCAGTTAAATTTACCGATGGTTAAATAACCGATGGCGCCCACACACGATCGGTTTTGACCGATGAAAACGGTCCATCAGACCGTTGTCCTCTGTTTAACCTATCGTGTGTATGAGGCCTTAGGCCGGGTACTCACGAGCAAACATGTACGGTGAAACCGGTCCGTCGGACCGTTTTCACCGTACATGTCTGCCAGAGGGCTTCTGTACGATGGTTGTACTAACCATCATACAGAAGTCTGCGCGTAAACACTACGCGGGGCGTGTCCGCGTCGTCGCCGCGACGATGACGCGGCGATGACGCGGCGACGTGGGCGGGCCTGCCATTTACAGGCTTCCACGCATGCGTCGAAGTCATTCGACGCATGCGAGGGACGGCGGGAGCTCGGACATGTACGGTAGGTCTGTACTGACGACCGTACATGTCCGAGCGGGCAGGATTCCAGCGGACGGTTTTAAAACACGTCCAGGAATATTTGCCCGCTGGAAAAAGGCCCGGCGGGCAAATGTTTGCTGGAATTCGGCCCGCTCGCGCCTACACACGACCGAACATGTATGCTGAAACTGGCCCGCGGACCAGTTTCAGCATACATGTTTGGTCGTGTGTACGGGGCCTAAGTCTTCCATTTTCATGCTTGTTTCCACTTTATTTTCACCTGGTGGTCTGAAAGTAACACACCCTGTGTGTTCCAATGCTCACAACTGTGCTGTATCTTTAGAGCAGCAGCACAAAAAAGTGTGTAATGACTCCAAAACCCTTTCCCATCCTCCATAACCACATAAAATAGGGTGGAGATGTTCTGTAGTTCACTAACCTAATCTGAGTATATCTGATCATATTGATTAATATAACACTACAGAGTCTAGCACTGGATTTCTGGCAAAATCAACAGATATTTTTTGCACTTATCAAAGAGATATAACAAAACACGATCACTTGTATATTGAGCAGACCAAAATGAAGTAAATAAGTAAAGTTTATTGTTAGGGTTTATATGATTTAATTGAATATTCCTGCCAGTAACACACACTGTCTGTGTTCCTCTTCAGTAGATATTACAGGACGATGTTGTCAGCTGACCCAGTGACGATCCTTCTGTCTGTTGTTGTCATCCTCTTCTTGGCCTATATATACAACAAGAGACAAGACAAGTACAAGAATTTCCCACCTGGACCCAAACCATGGCCAATTATCGGAAATATGCTCGGTATCGACATGAAGAAACCTCATAAGACATTTATAGAGGTAACATATTTCTTGTCCTATATCATCTGAGGCAATACAGTAATTCCAAGAAAAATAAACCAAAGGGTGGGTACATACACAAATAATTTCTGTAGGCACCATCCCTATATCAAATTGCAACCCATAACCACTTTCGCCTAAAATAGGGTGGAGGAAATGGGATTTTAATGTTTTAATGCAGAGGAGACAACAATGAAAATATAACAAATGTATGATAATATAAATAAAAGTACAGTAGGTGCACGCGACATTGTGTCAATCTCGCTCCCTTTCTCGGCAAGATTGACCACCTACGAGCCCCATCGCGGGAGCCAGCGCCGAGCTGGCTTGCCGCGATGGAGACAGAGCCGTCATAGAAGCGACGGGAGATCCGACTTGGATTCCCGCCAATTCTACACGTGTGCGGCGTTTGTTATGAATCCTGAGGGGGAAGTCCCCGCCGGATTTTCCGGAAATCCGGCATGGGTTCCCCCCTCAGGAGCATACCGGGCCCTTAGGTCTGTTATGGGTTGTAAGGAGAGCCCCCCTACGCCGAAAAAAACGGCGTAGGAGGTCCCCCTACAATCCATACCAGACCCGTATCCAAAGCACGTTACCCGGCCGGCCAGGAAGGGAGTGGGGACGAGCGAGCGCCCCCCCCTCCTGAGCCGTACCAGGCTGCATGCCCTCAACATGGGGGGGTTGGGTGCTCTGGGGCAGGGGGGCGCACTGCGGCCCCCCCACCTCAGAGCACCCTGTCCCCATGTTGATGAGGACAGGGCCCCTTCCCGACAACCCTGGCCGTTGGTTGTCGGGGTATGCGGGCGGGAGGCTTATCGGAATCTGGGAGCCCCCTTTAATAAGGGGGCCCCCAGATACCGGCCCCCCACCCTAAGTGAATGGATATGGGGTACATCGTACCCCTAACCATTCACCTGTAGGAAAAATGTCAAAGTTAATAAACACACCACACAAGGGTTTTTAAAATAATTTATTTTTCTGCTCCGGAGGCTCCCCCTGTCTTCTTTATTAGCTCTTTTACCAGGGGGAGCTTCTTCTTTAACGTCTTCGGGTGGGTGGGGGCCGCCGTCTGGTTTTATTCCACCGCCGGGGGGGTCGCTTTTAAAAAAGCCCCCACCCCCCCGGCGGGTTTCCTCCGGCGTCTTCGGCGGGGGGGCTTCTTCTTCCGCTATCCCGACGGGTCTTCTCCGCTATCCGGGGGTCTCCTTCTATGTTCGCCGCTCTCCGCTGTTGACTCGGCGCACCCCGGTTCTTCCTCTCGCTGTCCGGTGCCTTCTTCTTCCGTGCTGTACGTCTTCTTCTCCTTCCGTGCTGTGAGTTCTTCTTCCGTGCTGTGACGTCATGTTCTTCACTTCTCTTCTTCTCCCGATGTTGACACGTCGCCTTTCCTCGCTGCAATGACGGGTGCGCGGCTTGCATCGGATTTATATAGACCTCACAATCCCATCATGCTCTGGTACCCATTCTACCCATGTGATACCTACCCACGCGGGTAGCGTGCTTTGGATACGGGTCTGGTATGGATTGTAGGGGGACCTCCTACACCGTTTTTTTCGGTGTAGGGGGGCTCTCCTTACAACCCATAACAGACCTAAGGGCCCGGTATGCTCCTGAGGGGGGAACCCATGCCGGATTTTTATTTAAAATCCGGCGGGGACTTCCCCCTCAGGATTCATAACAAACGCCGCACACGTGTAGAATTGGCGGGAATCCAAGTCGGATCTCCCGTCGCTTCTATGACACGTTTGCTGGGATGTGCTGTCACTATTCCAGTGAGTGTGAGATGTCGGCGAGATCTCGGCACCATGACGCCGAGAATCAGCGCGATGCTGTCGTGCTAAAAACACAATATCACAAACACCTACTGTATTAAAGAAAAAGTCTATCTCTAGCTGGATTCACGTAGATCAGCCTAACGTTAGGCAGGCGTAGCGTATCTCATATACGCTACGCCGCCGTAAGTTAGATAGGCAAGTGCTGCATTCTCAAAGCACTTGCGTCCTAAGTTACGGCCGCGTAGCGTAAATGTGCCGGCCTAAGCGCGCCTAATTCAAATTGTGAAGAGGTGGGCGTGTTTTATGCTAATGAATCGTGACCCGACGTGATTGACGTTTTGAACGAACAGTGTATGCGCCGTCCGTGGACATATCCTAGTGCGCATGCTCCAAATTACGCTGGAAAAGACTTATTGGTTTAGACGTGAACGTAAATTACGCCCAGCCCCATTCACGGACGACTTACGCAAACGACGTACAAATTTTAAAATTCAACGCGGTTCCGACGTCCATACTTAACATTGGCTGCACCATCTTTTTGGTGGAATAACTTTAGGCCTGAAACGCCTTACGTAAACAGCGTATCTTTACTGCGACGGGCAAGCGTACGTTTGTGAATAGACGTATCTCACTGATTTACGCATTCTAGGCGTAAATCAGCGTACACGCCCCTAGCGGCCGGCCTAAATAGACAGCTAAGATACGACGGTGCCCGCGGTCGTATCTTAGCTAGATTTAAGTGTATCTCAATTTGAGAATACACTTAAATTTACGACGGCGCAGATTCAGAGTTACGACGGCGTATCTACTGATACGCCGGCGTAACTCTCTCTGAATCTGGCTATATCTCTTTTTTTTTTTCTAATACATGGTTATCCCATATTGAAAAAAAAATCTGACAATACAGTCCATAATACATGCTATTATCCAGCAATGGTGTCTAGGAAAGACGTGTTTCACAGCTAATTCACTTAATCAGGATTCACCCACGTCTTAAAATCCAATCTACAAAATAAATTAAACTTATAAATGATAGACAATAACAAACATCACATAATAAGGTGAAACAAAATTACAAATATTACTTACCCCCTAGTCGGGAAACATGAGCGTCAGATGGATTACTTTCCCTGTCCGTGACTTGTAGACCTTGATGTCAGTCTATATCTTATCTGATCGGTGATGATGTGAGTATTAATGACTTCATAGACTAAGTGCTGTGTTGTTGAGGCTCACCAGGCATTGCACAGGAGGTAGCAGCTTGGATGCACCTACACCTGTGCCATCCCCAAAATTTTCCCCGCAAATTGGGAGCATAAAATTGTCCAAAACATCTTGGTATGCTGATGCCTTAAGAGTTCCCATCACTGGAACTAAGGGGCCAACAGGGGACATCCACCACGCTGTATAGCATTGTTGAAGGAACCAATTGATTTCTCTCGCTCAGCCCCGTGTATGGGCAAAAGTGTACGGTAAAAATTTCAAATGATGTGGTTGGCGCAGTCTGTGATCGCTGAGTTCTTCAGACACAGCTGAGAACAGATAAGGGTAAAGGGCCAATCACAGTGGCCCTTTACTACATGATCATCTGTGTCCATAACCCCCCTCCACTAAATGATTTGGACCAGTGCACAAAGCAAGGTCCATAAAGACATGGATGAACGAGTTCGGGGAGGAACTTGACTGGACTACACAGAGTCCTGACCTCAACCTGATAGAACACCTTCAGGATGAATTAGAGCAGAGACTGTGAGTCAGGCCTTCTTGTCAGTGCCTGACCTCACAAATGCTCTTCTGGAAGAATGGTCAGACATTCCCATGAACCTTGTGGACAGCCTTCCCAGAAGAGTTGAAGCTGTTATAGCTGGTGGGCCAACTCAATACTGAACCCTACAGACTAAGACCGGGATGCCATTAAGCTTCATGTGCGTGTAAAGGCAGGCAATACTTTTGGTAATATATTGTATATGCAGTAGGCATATATTCTGAGGAAGCAAATTAACCGCAAAACACATCAATCCTAGATACCATTGCTCGATCACTTCATATTTTATGGACTGTATTGTCAGATTTTTTTTAATATGGGATAACCGTGTCTTTTAAAAAAAAACAAAAAAACAAATGAGATAGACTTTGTCTTTTTACTTTTATTTATATTTTAACAAAGTTGCTATAATTCTAAATTTAGGAACTCCAACAAAAACTTGAAAAATAACTCCAAAAATCGTTTCCAACACATCAATGGCCATACAAAGAGGTCCTGGCAAAACACTTTGTTAAAAATGGGAAATTCCTCTCTAGAGAGGACATCTTAAAAGACATCAAACCGTCCCTCTTATCTCAATGGAATTATATTTAAATTAGACACTTTTTAACCAATAACGAGAACGTCCCTAACTGGAAAAGGCCCCTCACTTCGCTAGAAAATCTCTGCACTAAAACATCCCTACACAGACATATTATCTCGACTGTTTACAACTCTCTATTTGAAGACGACAATGACTTCTCCAGCTCATCCTGTAAAGCATGGGAAAGAGATCTCGACATAGAATTGACTGAAGATGACTGGGAGACAATTTATCTTTACGCACACAAAGGATCACTTAATGTGGCCACACAAGAAAGTGGCTTCAAGATCATCACCAGATGGTATAGAACCCCTACAATTCTTCATAAAATTTCACCCCTGGTGTCTGACAGATGTTGGAGATGTAAAAGAGAGGAGGGCTCTATGCTACACGTTTGGTGGTCATGTCCTCTAATTCAGTCCTTCTGGAAACGGTTAAATTAGTAACAACGTCAAACCTAAGCCTTACCCCCCGGCCCAGTATCTATTACATTTCAGTTCTTTGCCTAAAAATCAGTATTTGAAATCACTCCCCATGTTCATGATTAATGCAGCGCGGCACTGTATCCCTTCCCACTGGCGGTCTTCTAATACTCCAACGAAAGCTGAGTGGTTTAGGAGAATAAATAGCATGGAAAAAGTTGAGGAACTCATTAGTATTTCCCAAGAAAGAATTACTAAATTCTATGCAACCTGGTCTAACTGGTCAACATTCAAAGACTCTCAACATTACAAATCTATTATAAAATAAAGGCATTGATAGGAGTAGATATTGAAACATTTCAGGACTTCTAACTTTTTTTTTTTCTTTCCCTCCCTCCCCCCTCCCCCTCCTGTCCCCACCCCCCCCCTTCACAAATTTGCTTGACCAAGCAACTATATTCTCTCATCTTAGTTCTAAAATGAAGGCACTTTTGCTACATATATGCCTATATGAAACTGATTATTTGCAACCTCTTTATGATTGTTCATTTTTTGATGTATACAATCCTTCACAGTTATTGTGCTTTTGTAAGTGTATGATGTATTATGCTTTATTATTCACCCAATAAAGACTCTTTGTGAAAAAATAAAATAAAAATAACTCCATAATTAAAGGGGTTGTAAAGGTTTGTTTTTTATTTTCTAAATAGGTTCCTTTAAGCTAGTGCATTGTTGGTTCTCTTACCTTTTCCTTCGCTTTCCCTTCTAAATGTTTTTTTTTTCTTTGTCTGGATTTCTCACTTCCTGTTTCTCCTTAGTACGCTTTCCATCATCACCCGAGCCGTTCTGGCTGGGGGTTAGTCACCCAGAACAGTTTACTGAGGAGGAACAAGAAGAGAGAAATTCAGACAAAGAAAGAAAACATTAAGAAGGGAAATCGAAGGAAAAGGTAAGTGAACCAACAATGTACTAGCTTAAAGGAACCTATTTTGAAAATAAAAAAACAAACCTTTACAACCCCTTTAAGGAACAACAGTAGATGATCTCAACTTTCAATAGCAAACTTTTTTTTTATTTGACTACTGTTTGTAGTTCAGTTTTAAAGTGAAACAATTACTTTTCACTCATTCTCCTGTTTTTTTTTTATTTCGCTTTCAGTTATCCAAAACGTATGGTCCAGTGATAGGTGTCCAAATAGGGAGTGAGAAAATGGTTGTCCTCTGTGGATATGACGCTGTGAAGGATGCTTTAATTAACCATGCCGAGGAATTTTCTAACAGGCCAAGGGCACTAATACTTCAGAAAAGCCAAAGTGAACATGGTATCTGTTTATTTATTTAGAGAAGTAACATGAATATACATTTCTTAAAGTATATGAACATAAAAAAAAATCTATATAAAGACATTGGCCCGGATTCAGGTAGATTTGCCCCTTATTTACGGAGGCGCAGGGCAGCGTTTTTGCCCTGCGCCCCCGCAAATTTACTGCGCTACCCGCGATTCACGGAGCAGTAGCTCCGTAAATTGCGTGTGCGCTGTGTAAACTTGCCCTGCGCAAGGGCGCCTAATCATTTAAATTAGGCGCGCTCCCGCGCCGAGCGTAGAGCGCATGCTCCGTCGGGAAACTTTCCCGACGTGCATTGCGGCAAATGACGTTGCAAGGACGTCATTTGCTTCAAAGTGAACGTGAATGGCGTCCAGCGACATTCACGAATCACTTACGCAAATTACGTAAAATTCGAACGTCGCGATGCGGGAACGACGGGTATTTTTTAGCATTGGCTGCCCCTGCTATTAGAAGGGGCAGCCTTACGCTAAACACCCTGTACGGAAACAACGTAAATTGCGTACGCAGGGCTCGCGCAACATTGTGAATCGGTGTTAGTATGCAATTTGCATACTATACGCTGACCACAATGGGAACGCCCCCTAGCGGTCATCGCAAGAATGCAGCCTAGATATGCGTGGCATAAGAGCCCTATGCCACGCAGATTTTAGGCTGCAGTCGGCGTTACGATGTTCCTGAATCAGGAGCATTCGTAACGCCGGGGCAAGTAAGCAATTGCGCTGTGTAACCTATGGTTACACAGACGCAATTGCTACTTGAATCTGGGCCATTGACTGAATGATTAATGCTAACAGTGTGCGCCCCTAAATATACATTCCCCTTAAAGTGATACTAAAGCTTCACTTTTTTTTTTTTTATATAAAAAACAGGTCATACTCTCCTCCACTGTGCAGTTCATTTTGCACAGAGTGGCCCCGATCCTTGTCTTCTGGGGTCCCTCGGCGGCTGTCTCGGCTCCTCCCCGCTTCTGATAACCCCCTCTGGGAAGCTCTCTCCCAAGGTGGTTACCTTGCGGGCACGCTCACGAGTCCTGTATTTGGCGTCCATAGCTGCCAACTACAGGACTCGGCCCCAACCCTTGTGCCATTGGAGTTGATTGACAGCAGCGCGAGCCAATGAAGAGCCCAGATCCCCAAGCCGAGAAGAGCCGAGCCAGCGCGTTTTCGACGCTGGACTTTTGAGGGCTTAGGTAAGTAAATGGGGTGGGTGGTCTGGGGGGCCAGTAAGCATCGGATGTTTTTCTCACCTTAATGCATAAGATGCATTAAGGTGAAAAAACAGGAAGGTTTAGAACCCCTTTAAAAAAAAAAAACTTTCCCTTTTCATTTCATAGCATATTTTAGACATAGTAACATCATCACCATCATCATGGGTTTCTGTGCTGCTCTATGCAATGTTTTGTGTTCTATGCAATGCAGGTAAACCATGGGTGGTGCAAGGAGCTGGCAACGTGTTCCCAAGTCCTTGAAAACTCCCTTTTTCAAGGAGTTATTCAATGTTACCCTCAATGTTATATATATAAACAATATGTGAAGTCACTGCTATATATACATTAAGGACTTTATATCAGCTATATTGGACAGATTTCCATATTTAATTAGAATGTCACTGTTTTATGCACTACAGCACATTATGATTCACATTTGTGGCACAATATTTTATATGAATTGTTATTTAATATTTATTCATTATATCCAAGCTTGTGACACTATATATACCCGGTAATTTTATTTACAATTTTCTTTTAACATAATATTGTATATATATATATATATATATATATATATATATATATATATATATATATATATATATATATATATATATTTACTGGGGAGTGTGACACATATTATGGATCTTAAGGATCTTTTTTATTTACATTTTTTGGTGAGATAGCGCAGCACATTCATTTAATTCTTACTTTTTTTTATTTATTTAGCTTTATCAAAATGTCATAGAATAAATTTTTATTTAACTCTATGCATCACAAAACACAGCAACATGCTTCAGTGCGTTGGCATGTGGTGATTTGTGTTGCACTGCATACATGCTGCATTTTTATTGCACACGTGTGGTGTGAACAGGGCACCTAGAAAATTCATGTTTGTAAGTACCTTTGAGTTGATCAGTGCTGATCAATGCAGTTCAGCTTACCTGGTGGTATGAACGATACCTTAGTATTTTGAGTACCAGAGAAGAGCCTATACAACTGTGCAGGGCTAAAGGTAGGACTGGAGTTCAACTTTCAGTGCTTGTGTTTTATGTGTTTAGGCCTTGTCTTTACCAATGGAGAAACCTGGAAGGTGATGAGAAGATTTGCTCTTTCCACACTACGAGATTATGGGATGGGGAAGAGAACTATAGAAGATAAGATTAGTGAGGAAGCGGAATGCTTGGTACAGACTATTAAGTCACATGGAGGTAAGGTGAACTCCAACCATAATACTTTTGTTCTACTAATTGCCTCCTGACTCCAACTTCGCCAATTTAAACTGAGCTTATCTTAAGGCTGCTTTTACATGGATATTCAGTCCAGTTAATAACTGACAGACAAATCCAGACTGAACTACAATGTACAGTATGTCTATTGGTGAGCAGATGTAAACAGATAGGGCCGGATTTACAAAGCACTTACTCCGACGTATCTCGAGATACGCCGTGTAAGTGTAAATATGCGCCGTCGTATCTATGCGCCGTGCCCACAAAACTAGATACGTCTGAAAATAGGCTTCCTACGACCGACGTAACTTGCCTACACCGTCGTATCGCGGGCGCATATTTACGCCGGGCGCATTTGCCGCTCCCATAGATTTTCTATGCACATATGCAAATGAGGGAGATACGCGGATTCACAAACGTAGTTGCGCCTGGCGCATCATATATGCGGTTTGCATAAGTCGTACGTCCGGCGTAAAGTTATTCCCCATATAGGAGACGCAACTCATGCAAAGGTATGGACCAGGGAACACAAGCCGTCGTATCTTTTGTCGTTTACGTTGTACGTGAATATGACTAGGCGTAGGTTACATTCACGTCGTAGGCAGTGATTCGACGTATCTTAGGCAGTTGTTTCGACATGATTCTGAGCATGCGCACTGGGATGCGGCCACGGGACGGCGCATGCGCCGTTCATTTTAAGTACTTCTATGGCGCTTGGCCCATCATTTGCATGGGGTCATGCCTCATTAGCATGGCTCACGCCCACTTCCACCTACACTGGCTTACGCCGAGGAAACCCAGCGTATCTTTAAGAGCGAGTGGGAGTAAGTGCTTTGTGAATCCAGTGCTTGCCTCTGTGCGATGCGCCGGCATAGCGTAAAAGAGATACGCTACGGCGGCATAAATATGCGCCGATGTATGTGAATCCAGGCCATTATCTACCATTTACATCTGCCTACATCAGTGTCTGTTAAGGTCCGTTTTTTAATTGGAACAAAGCTGCATCCTTTTCTGTTTCCATGGATCTGAACGGATGTAATGGATGTAAATAGATGTCATACATGTTAACCACTTCCCCCGGACCATTTGGCTGGCCAAAGACCAGAGCACTTTTTGTGATTCGGCACTGCATCGCTTTAACTGACAATTGAGCAGTCGTGCAAAAGTGGCTCCCAAACAAAATTTACGTACTTTTTTCCCACAAATAGAGCTTTCTTTAGTGGTATTTGATCACCTCTGCAGTTTTTATTTTTTGCGCTATAAACAAAAAAAAGCGACAATTTTGAAAAAAAATCTATTTTTTTACTTTTTGCTATAATAAATATCCCCCAAAAATATATAAAAAACATAATTTCTTCCTCAATTTAGGCCGATATGGTCCTTGTTGAACCGATCCCCCCCCATAGGGGAGAGCAGAGAAAAGACAGGGTGGTCCCTGCACAGTGTGCGGAGACCGCCCTGTCATCCGCCGGCTCAGCGGGGATATACGGAGCGATCCCCGCTGAGCTTACGGACATACGGAGGCGGATCATTACTGATCCGCCCCGTGTGAAAGGGGCCTTAGAGTTTAATACCTCTGTTAATGGGTGAATGAGGTCCAACTTTCATTGTGTTTCAACTTTATAAACATAAAAAAAAAGACTAAATAGGAAACTATTCAGTTGTACTTGATATGTATTTTCTATATATATATATGAATTAAATGTATTTTTTTTTCTGTCTGTGTTGCAATTCCAGGGAAGCCTTTTAACAATTACACTATCATAAATGCAGCTATAGCCAACATTATTGTATCCATACTACTGAGCCGTAGATTTGAGTATGAAGACCCTAATATACAGAAGCTCATGACTTTAGTCAATGAGAATATTAAACTTATGGGTTCACCTAGAGTCAGGGTAAGTTGTTTTAAGTGGCTCTAAATGCATTTCAGAGCAGTGCATGGAAATTAACTAATATACGTTTTTTTTATTTTTATTTTTAAGATATATTTTATTGAAAAATGTTGTACAGAAAAAAAAAGAACAATAATAAAAACAACAGACAAACATGTAGGGGTTGATTTACTAAACCTGGAGAGTGAAATCTGGTGCTGCTCTGCAAAGAAACCAATCAGCTTCCAGGTTTTTTGTCAACGCTTAAAGTGTTACTGAACCCAGGACCCTGCCTTCACTATATCTGTTCTCCCACAGAACATGGAAATACAATTATTTTAGTAAATATAAGCTAATAAACTCCTTTTTTCATCAGCAGTACATAACAGTCTTGCGACTTCTATCAGCGTCTGGTTAAAGGTTGTGGGAGGAGTTTTCATTCTCTTCTGACTGTCCTATGAGGCTGCATGACCCCTGATTTTCTGTCTGGACAGTGCTGATTGGCCCTGTGCTGATCACATGCACCCTCCCAAAACAAAACAAAAAAACTCTCTAGCAATGCACACCAAACTGAGCATGTGCAGAGTGCCCCCAAGGTTCTGTTCTGTTAGAAGATGGATTGGGGACTGTGGAGAAAGGGGAGGATCAGAAAAGGCAGCATCAGACAGCCCTTTTACACAATGCAGAGTGAGTATAACAAGCATGCGTTACTGCATATACTGTTGTGAGTTTGGTAACACTTTAATTAAACAAGCTGACGTTAGAAGCTTATTGGCTATCATGCACAGCTGCACCAGATTGTGCACCCTCCAGTTTTAGCAAATTAACCCCATAATGTCTCTCAGGTCTCATTGAATTGCATGAACCTAATGTAAGGACCATAAATGCTTTGGGTTCTACAGTGCTATGGGCCCAATAAGTCCACTATGGGGAACTATATTCAATTTTAGTATCTTTCATCTAGAGGGGCGTGATGCCCTGTACACATGTGCAGGATTTCCGACGGTAAAAGTTCCTGTCGGAAATCCCGAGGGGAAATCCAAGAACCTGCTCGGTCAGTCTTTCCCCTTACACACGGCTGTTTTTCCCAACAGGAAAACTGTGATGGAGCTTTGGTCGGGATTCCCGGCCGTGTGTATGCTTCATTGCAGTTTTTCTTATCGGAAAACTGCCAAAAGTCGCCGGTTTTCCCGGCGGGAAAAAAGAGAGCTGTTTGTCTTTTTTTGTCCGGCGGTTTTTGGGCAGTTTTCCTATCGGAAAAACTGCGAGGAGCATACACACGGCCGGGATTCCCGGCCAAAAGCTTGAGGCATTAGAGTATGCATGATAAAAATCCATTTGCTCCATAGTTTATCAAAGAGCTTCGGCTTCTTTCCAGGTTAAGCACTAAGGGCCTGATCCTCAAAAGGGATACGCCGGCGTATCTACTGATACGCCGTCGTATCCCTGTTTCTATCTATGGAACTGATCCACAGAATCAGTTTCACATAGATAGGGAGAAGATCCGACATGTGTAAGGGACTTACACTGTCGGATCTTAGGATGCAGTACCGCAGCCGCCGCTGGGGGCATTTCTCGTCGAAATGCCGCTTCGGGTATGCAAATTAGCACTTACGGAGATCCACAAAGCTTTTACGCTTCGTTTTTTCTCCGTAAGTATTAGTTTGCTGTCTCAATATTAGGGCTGCTTTTACAAGGCCTAAACTGTTTAGACCTTGTAAAAGTAGACCCTTCTATCCCGCGTCGCTGTCTTTTTATTTTTTTTTCACCGCAACTCGTATTTTTTTTTTACGCCCGTCGCGATTCTCAAAACCCGGCGCAACGTAAAACCGCGCAAAGCACGTCGGGAGCATGCGCAGTACGTCCGGCGCGGGAGCGCGCCTAATTTAAATGGGACTCGCTCCATTAAATTAGAAACGCCTTGCGCCGGCCGGATTTAAGTTACACCGCAGAAAATTTCTAGGTAAGTGCTTTGTGGATCGGGCACTTAGGTACAAATTTTCCGGCGGTGTAACTTAAATCCGAATATTTAAGTTACACCCACTGGCTGTGGATCAGTCCCTAAGTCTGTAAAATTTCTAGTTGCCGAGAAAGACGGCCCTTTCTGGAATAGTAAAGTTATAGTAAAGTTATTTTTGTTAATACTGGATTCATAGTAAACGTTTGACAGATTTAGAGACTGCTAAATCACCAAACATTCCTAGAAGACAGTTTTTAGTAATATAGTTATTTGGTAATATTTAGTATTTTGCAATATTAGGGAGACATGATGCTGAGGAAATGAAGGAGCCAATTTCAGACCAAAACCTCTGAACAATAGGACAATACCAAAAGCATTAGGTCAGTAGTAAGACTGCAACCTGTAAAACACCTATCTGTAGGGTTTAAAGGGGTTGTAGAGTAGGGTGACCAGACATCCCCAGTTTCAGGGGACAGTCCCCTGATTGAGGACACTGTCCCCGGACCAAGTCTGTCCCTGGTTTTGTTCCCAGATTGGATTTAATAGGGGGCAGGGGCAATTTCAAAGACAATCAGTGCAGAATAAAAAAAAAAAAATTTGAATTGAACACCCCCGCTCCGCCGTGCCTACTAGCATAGGGGAGTTGTATTTTTCCCATTATCTGTGCCCCTTTCTGATGATCATGTGCTGGTCGGAGCGGAGGGAATATTTCTTCAGTTTCGGGCGCATGCCCATTCAGCTTCGCCCACATGTTCTTCTGCCTTGGCTCAAATCCTTGCCTTCCCTGGCAGAGTGATCTTCCTCCGCTCCCCACCCAGTAGTAGCCAGGGCCCAGAGAGGAAGACTTGAGAGGCTGTGAGGCGGGCGGCGACGGGCAGAGAGTCGCTGATTGCCGCCATTACTAGTAAAGAAAAAATATGTCCCCGGATTTCATTTAAAAAATCTGGTCATCTTACTGTAGAGGTACAATTTTCTTTCCTAAATAGCTTTACCTTAGTTCAGTCTTCCTTCACTTACCTCATCCTTCGATTTTGCTTTTAAATGTCCTTATTTCTTCTGAGAAATCCTCACTTCCTGTTTTTCTGTCTGTAACTCCACACAGTAATGCGAGGCTTTCTCCCTGGTGTAGAGTGTCATGCTCGACCCCCTCCCTTGGACTACAGGAGAGTCAGGACGCCCACTAACACACAGCTCCTTTCTCTATCTGCAACGTAGGGAGGGGGGCGAGCACGACACTCCACACCAGGGAGAAAGCCTCACATTACTGTGTGGAGTTACAGACAGAAGAACAGGAAGTGAGAATTTCTCAGAAGAAATAAGGACATTTAAAAGCAAAATGGAAGGATGAGTAAGGCCCCATACACACGATAGAATCTATCCGCAGATAAATCCCATCGAATGGGTTTCAGCGGATAGATTCTATGGTGTGTACACTCCGGCGGATATTTATCCGTGGATATTTCCGAATTCCAGCAGATAAATATTTGTCGACATGCACAGAATATCTATCTGCTGGAATCTGATCCCACGGATGGATCCGCTCATCTGTACAGACTCACCGGATCCATCCGTCCAAAGGGATTCCCCGCACGCGTCGTAATGATTTGACGCATGCGTGGAATTCCTTATATGACAGCGTCGCGCCCGTCGCCGCGTCATAATCGCGGCGACGGCGCGACATGTCATCGCCAGAGGATTTCGGCGCTTTTCGACGCTGGACCGTATCCGCGGATAAATCCTCTCGTGTGTATGGGGCCTAAGTGAAGGAGGACTGCACTAAGGTAAAAGAAGCTATTTAGGAAAACATTTTTTACCTTTACAACCCCTTTAAGCCCATGTAATGTGACCAAGCAGAAGGTGACTATGATGAAATATCTTCAGTTGAATTATTCTATCTTTGGAAGAGTTTATAATATTTGTATAGGTATTGCTAATGTCAGACCAGTCTGAATCAGTAAATGGAATGTCTAATGAAGACCATCTAATTTTGGATTAAAATCTGCCATAAGAGTAGAGTTGTGTTCATAGATAAGTTCCATTGGGTCAGGGAGCCAAATTAGATTCTCAAGGGGTATAATCATCATTGGATTGTCCAAGGACCCGCATAAACAATTTTTGGTGCATTTTGGTGTGTTGGCAGCCCATTCATTTTGAGTCGTGCCATAGTATGAATTAGGTTAAAAAAAAAAATCTGTTTATAAATATTCGCTGAACAGGGTGATTACCTAGATTATTATTTATATAAAACCAATGAATATTTTGTGTTTTTTTTTTTCATTTAAAGCTGTACAACAGCTTTCCATTTCTGGCAGGTTTGCTGCCTGGGGGCCAAAAGAAGATGGATGCCAATAGTCAACAGCTTCAGAGCTTTATGAGAGCAACATTTATCAAGCAGAGGAAGGAACTGGATGTAAATGATCAGAGAAACCTTGTTGATACCTTTCTGGCCAAACAGCAAGAGGTGAGGATTAAAACAATATTCAATCCTCAGCGGTTTTAGCTTAACAGTTGAGCACAATAAAATAAGCATTCCCCGATAAATTACTTGCTGTCTCCTGCACTCTCCGTGTTCCTTTCCTGGACTTCTGGTTTTCACAGTAAAGAGTCAACAGTGGACTGAGAAGTCTCATTCACGTGGAGAAGGGAAGGGGAAGACGGAGGGAGGAAAAATGGAGTGCCTTGCCATCCTAGGCAACATGCACTATGACCCGCATGCTTGGCCAATCACACCGGGCAAAAAACGGAGAGCCATAATTGGCCAAAGCCAGGGTGGCTTTGGCCAATTATGGCTCAGGGGGTTTAGTACACGTCCCACACTATAAAAGTCCGCCTGCAGGTCGGCCTTGTGTAGTGTGTTGCGGCGGTGTTTAGAGATCTGTCTAAGAGAGAGAGAGAGAGAGTGTCTTTTTTTCTACGTAGATAGAGCAGGCAGGCTAGTCAGTTAAAGTTACAGTGTCTAGAGGATATATATACATCCCAGGTGTTGTACATATATTTATACATTGTATAGTTTAGCTAGATCAGTTCTTCCTAATTTACTGGCAAGCAGTTGTTTGTGCTAGCTGCAGTATTCTCACGTGATGTTTTGCCTGTGTCCTCTGTAGTTTGCATCTAAAGCTACTTGGTGTGTACTGAACTTGTCCTCTGTAGTTTGCACCTAAAGCTACTTGGTGTGTACTGCACATGTCCTCTGTAGTTTGCACCTAAAGCTATTTGGTGTGTACTGCACGTGTCCTCTGTAGTTTGCACCTAAAGCTACTTTGTGTGTACTGCACGTGTCCTCTGTAGTTTGCACCTAAAGCTACTTGGTGTGTACTGGCTGCATCCTCTGTAGTTTGCACCTAAAGCTACTTTGTGTGTACTGCACGTGTCCTCTGTAGTTTGCTCCTAAAGCTACTTGGTGTGTACTGCAAGTGTCCTCTATATGATTGATATGTACCTCTGAGGGTGTGAAAGTTGAACATTTTAAAGGGGTGTACCATCATCCAGAATCTAGATATATAAAATTGGCTCTAGGGTCCCCGAACCCGAGGAGCCAAATAGGGGGAGATAATTGGGCCATTGTTGGACTATTACGGTACTGGTAATTAATGTGGGTGGTGTACAAAAAAAGGATAAAAAATAAAGAAAAACAATTTTATTATATAAAATGTCGATAACGACACAACGGGGATACATGGTTCAAAGACACAAAACAAAATACATGACCGACAAATCGCCAGTATAGTAATCCCCAGGAGGGGGAGAAGCATAGTGGGTAGAAGGTCATATCACGACATCTTGACTAGTTTCATGGCTATATGCCACTTCATCAGAAGAGTCTAAAGTTCAAGATAACAAAAAGTCAGACAATGAACATATACAGCAACAATACAGTGGGTATACATAGGGGAAGGGTAGACTCCGCTGCTCACCTAAAAACCCCCCCGCATCGACTAGCGGAGAGGGCGAACGCCACCTCAAAGGGGCCCGTGTGACAACCATGGGGTACGTGTATGGGCAGATGGACCTACTTCTCATGTATGGAAGATAAAAGATGTGATAAGTATATGAAGCCCAGATTGGAAGTACGGATATTGGTGAATCACACGTGATGGAAATCAGTGGTGTGATCTCAAGGTTGAAATACACCGTGTTTAAAAGAGTGTGAAAAATGACATGGTGTGATGGTGAGGGGGCAAATGGAGAAAAAGTGAAAAAAGTGAAAAAAGGAAGGGACAAATGGGTCCGAAATCACCTAGAACAATGAAAAAAGCGGTGCAATCGAATGAAAATGTGAATAAAAGAGAGGGGGTGAGGAGAGAGGAAGGTAAAAAGTGTACCTTGAATACAATGGTCTGTAGTGCAGGTAGGGGGCCCCAAACACAGGAGCCCGGGTAAGGACTTCTCGGGCCACTAGTGACCTCCATACAAGGGGATCCAAGGTATTGGATCCCGGGGGGAGGGAGACCGCATAGGGTCTCATGGTGGCGTCAGGGTAAGGACACCTACCAGTGGTACCTGGAAGACAGATGGATGAAGAGGTGAACGTGGTGGAGGGAAAGAAATATACAGGAAGGGAGGGAGGGAGGGGGGAAGGGGAGGAAAGGAGGGAAGAGGGAAGAAAAGGGAGGAAAGGAAGGGAGGGGAAAGGAAGGGATGGGGGAAAAAAAAAAGAAGGGAGGGGGAGGGGGGGGAGGGGGGGATAGAAGGAAGGACGGGAAAAAGGGAGAGGAAAAACGGGGAAGGAAGGAAAAAAGGGGGTAGGATAGATGGGGAGAAAAAGGGGGAAGGGGGGTAGGAAAGCTAGGGAGGGAACAGGTAGGAAGGCAAGTAAGGTAGAGATAAGGGACACAGGGTACGTGAAGGGCTGGCAGATAAATGGTAAGGAATCTTACTGTGCACCAGATAAGGTCACAGCATGTTCAGGGTCCAACATCCATAGCACTGCAGGTACGGAAGTGCCTGCTTTTGAACCCCCAGGGCCAATCAGGGGACGGGCGTCGGTGGGCACAGGTGGAGGACGTCGGCGGGTCTGGGCGCATGCATGACGTAGGCGCAAGGGTGCGCACGTGCGTCATGCAGCGGTGTCACGCGATGTAAGGGCGGAGGTCCAGGAGGAACAACTCCACGGGGAGGACCGCCCAATGGGGCGGGGCCGATGTCCCCATGGAGATGATCGCTGGATCACCAGGGGGAGGCGCCCAGAGCTCGCCGGCCACCCCGCAGGGCGGGGGAGTGGTGAGCAGCAGAGTCTGTAGGATTACATGTGATACATAGCAAATCAGGTAAAATAGACTTTGTACATAAAAATTTAATAAATATACATGAAACAAGTACAGCAATTTAGACATATAATGGGATATCCTACAGATAGTGGATATCGGGGTAGACTATTCCAGCAGGGGCTCTGTGACGCTAGAGGCATGTGTAATGGGGGGGTAAAAATACCCATGGCGGTGTAATCAAACAACCCACTGCACAACTGATGGGCAGAAAGGTCACACCGCCGGATGGAGGTGCCATACATAGTAGATAATGGATACTGCCGGGACTACCCTCGCAATGGTGATTGCGTATGGCAGGCCGGGTATTGAATCTCAATGCAATGAGATATCCGGTCCAGCCTGATGATAATTCAGGCTGTGAGGCGGAGGGACACGTCCACTTCTCATGTAAAGATTAAGCATAGCGAATACCAAGGACTCATGCTGGAGTCAAACCCATAATAAGGTAGGCTAAGTAACATTACATTAATATGAGGTATGATCAGAGGGTGCTCACCAGCAATTATGCTGGGGAGTACTGTGGGTGGAGTGCAAGGGATAGGTGGGGTGGTGGCTGCACCAATCCCCACATCACCTAAAACAGACCACCCGGGGGCCCAGGTGTGTTATCCACCTAAGTGTCCTCTGTAGTTTGCACCTAAAGCTACTTGGTGTGTACTGCCCGTGTCCTATGTAGTTTGCACCTAAAGCTATTTGGTGTGTACTGCCCGTGTCCTCTGTAGTTTGCACCTAAAGCTACTTGGTGTGTACTGCCCATGTCCTCTGTAGTTTGCACCTAAAGCTACTTGGTGTGTACTGCCCGTGTCCTCTGTAGTTTGCACCTAAAGCTACTTGGTGTGTATTGCCCATGTCCTCTGTAGTTTGCACCTAAAGCTACTTGGTGTGTACTGCCCGTGTCCTCTGTAGTTTGCACCTAAAGCTACTTGGTGTGTACTGCACGTGTCCTCTGTAGTTTGCACCTAAAGCAACTTGGTGTGTACTGCACGTGTCCTCAGTAGTTTGCACCTAAAGCTATTTGGTGTGTACTGCACGTGTCCTCTGTAGTTTGCACCTAAAGCTACTTGGTGTGTACTGCACGTGTCCTCTGTAGTTTGCACCTAAAGCTACTTGGTGTGTACTGCCCGTGTCCTCTGTAGTTTGCACCTAAAGCTACTTGGTGTGTACTGCCCGTGTCCTCTGTAGTTTGCACCTGAAGCTACTTGGTGTGTACTGCCCGTGTGCTCTGTAGTTTGCACCTAAAGCTACTTGGTGTGTACTGCACGTGTCCTCAGTAGTTTTCACCTAAAGCTACCTGGTGTGTACTGCACGTGTCCTCTGTAGTTTGCACCTAAAGCTATTTGGTGTGTACTGCACGTGTCCTCTGTAGTTTGCACCTAAAGCTACTTGGTGTGTACTGCCCGTGTCCTCTGCAGTTTGCACCTGAAGCTACTTGGTGTGTACTGCCTGTGTCCTCTGTAGTTTGCACCTAAAGCTACTTGGTGTGTACTGGCCGTGTCCTCTGTAGTTTACACCTAAAGCTACTTGGTGTGTACTGGCCATGTCCTCTGTAGTTTGCACCTAAAGCTACTTGGTGTGTAACGCAACGTGTCCTCTGTAGTTTGCACCTATAGCTACTTGGTGTGTACTGCACGTGTCCTCTGCAGTTTGCACCTAAAGCTACGAGGTGTGTGTACTGCACGTGTCCTCTGCAGGCCATTAGTATGTCTGGAAGGACATCAAGGAGAGGCAGAGAGTCACAAGGGCAAGCAGGCTCTGCGTCTAGAGGCAGCAGTGCTGGTCGTGGACACGGTGCATCCTCATCAGCACGTGGCCGTTGGACACGATCGTCCTTGTTTTCGGCAGCTGGCCGTGTTGAGCAGCAACTTGCCAAAGACTTGGTAGAGTGGATGAATAAGCCGTCCTCATTCTCCTCATCCTCTCTCACCCAGGCTCAGGGAACTATGTCTGGCAAAGTAGCTGCCAAGGCGTCCTCTTCCCTCTGCTCAATGGCATCACTCACTCCTTCCCTAGCCCCACCATGTCCTCCTGAGGAGTCCCCCGAACTGTTTGACCACAGTGTTGGGTACATGCTGCATGAGGATGCGCATCGTTTTGAAGGCTCCGATGATGGTACACAGCTAGAGGAAGGCAGTAACGTGAGCCCGGAGAGAGGGGGTGCCCAAGAAGGACAGCAATCTGGCAGTCATGTTCCCCCCAGCTGCAGCATACTGCCAGGTTTTCTACAGTGATGAGGAGGGAGGGTATGATGAGGTCACTGACTCTACGTGGGTGCCTGATAGGAGAGAGGAGGAGGAGGAGGCACTGGCACATCTCCAACGAGGCAGGATGCCCTCTAAGGGCCAGCTTAAGGGCAGCACACAGACTGCATCACAATGCAGAGCTACGCATGTGCAGGGCGCTGCTGTGTCTCAGCGTTATTCCAAAAGTTCTTTGGTGTGGGCCTTTTTTGAGACAAGTGCATCAGATTGCACCGCTGCTATTTGCAACATATGTCTCAAGCCTATCTCGCGTGGCCAAAACATCACCCGCTTGGGCACCACATGCTTGACCAGACATATGATGACCTGCCATGCAATTCGTTGGCAAGCGTACCTCAAAGACCCACACCAAAGAACAAAGCGGACCTCCCCTCGCCCCTCATCACCTGGGATCTCCAGTTCTGCTGCAGTTCCTCCAATCAGCTTTACACACTGTTACTGCAGCCTCTCCGCCCCCTCATCTGTACTTCTGAGTGATGAATAAAGATTTGTAACACAATTTGATATTTTGAAGGCATAGGAGATAAACATGTAAAACCATGTAGGAGGATTTGTTTCACCTCTGTGTTTCATCTGAGACTGTTCACTTTACTGGGCATATGTGAGGGTTTACAACCACTTTAAGTAAAAAGCTCAGCCCATCTCGGGGGGGGGGGGCACCTACAAGCACTCTCTCTCTGTCCCCATATATGCACTAACCCGCAGACTGCTTACCATGGTCCCAGGCTCCTGTTGTAGCCATGATCCTGCCCTTGCTGAGAGGATTTCTATTCTCTCTTTAAGAAAATAAATCTGTTTGTGCACTAAAGTGGCAACATGCAGGGGCTATTTGAGTCTACAGACTGTTGCCGCTGCAGTGTGCATGGTGGTGTTGCAATAGATATGTAGACCTGGAATCATTGCAGAAAACCTCTACTACATTGCATCCACAATAAATATCCCAATATCTTCTATCTCTATTTCTCTAGGGGAAGCCAGAATCTACTCTGTATTTCCATGATGAAAATTTAACTGCCCTGGTGAGCAACTTGTTTGGGGCTGGAATGGAGACAACATCCACCACTCTGCGATGGGGCTTTCTGCTAATGATGAAATATCCTAATATACAAAGTAAGACATGTTTATATGTGACCTCTGACCTCAGAATGACCATATGCCTCGGAACATCACTCTGGGATTTTCCTCCTGAAATCAAATTTTTCCATGATCAACTTTAAAATGTGTGCTAAATGTTAGCAATTTAAAGTATATAATTGCCTGCTTAAAGCCTACCTCCATGTTTAATGACACTTTAAATATTTCATTTGGACCAAGCTGGCCAAGGTCAGTCACACGGTCAGAACACAGAGCTGTATACTGTTGCAGAACTCAGCCCAACTCTACTTTTTCCAGGACTGGGATGGAACAAAAAGCTATATACTGTATGTAGATGAGGCTGCATAAAGTTAATACAGCATGCCTAACAAGTGTATCTGTTAGGGCAGAAATACTGTAATTTGTAGGGATGAGCTGAACACCCTTGGATCGGATCGCAGCAGAACATGCTAACAGGCAAAAAATGTATTCAAACATGCGAACACCATTAAAGTCTATGAAACACAAACATGAAAAATCAAGTGCAAATTTTAAAGGTTAATATGCAAGTTATTGTCATAAAAAGTGTCCCAGGTGACATGTATCAATGCAAAAAAAGAGTTTTAAAAACTGGAGTTTTTTCGGGAGCAATGAATTTCATAATGCTTTAAGTGGAACAATAAAAGTGAAATATTCCTTAAAATTTCGTACCTGGGGGTGTCTATAGTATGCTTGTAAAGTGGTGCATTTTTCCCGTGTTTAGAACAGTCCCTGCGCAAAATGACATTTCCAATGGAAAAAAGTCATTTAAAACTACTCACGGCTATAATGGTCCGGAATATTAAGGGAAAACGTGGGCCAAATTTAAAAAGAAAATTGCATTGGGGTCCCCTGGCAGGCCACAGGAAAAGAGGGGGGATGAGAGTGTGCCCCCCTCCTGAATAGTACCAGGCCACATGCCCTCAACATGGGGAGGATGTTTTGGGGGTCTAAGACCCCCAAAGCACCTTTTCCCCATGTTGATGGGGACAAGGGCCTCACCTCCACAACCCTTGCCCGGTGGTTGTGAGGGGCTTATCGGAATCTGGAAGCCCCCTTTAACAAAGGGGACCCCCAGATCCCGGCCCCCCTATGTGAATTGGTAATGGGTACATTGTACCCCTACCATTTCACAAAAAAAGTGTCAACATGGACAAGACACAGCTTGGGACAAGTCCTTTATCAAAAAAAAGAAAATGCCATTCTCGACCCGGGATGCAGAAAAAAAAGCCACAATCCGATTACGCCTCATAGGAGGCACCTGCCGAATAATGCTACATCCGCCAAGACAGCTCTTAAATAGCTGAGGGTGGGGCCACCCACCATGTGCGTGGGTAATCCTGCCCCCCTCTGACGCAGTGGGGATTTCTGGCGGTTTCCCGTGGTGTCACAGGTGACCCCGCCCCCGTGGACTGTGGTGGCTTTTTTTCCGTATCCCGGGTTGAGAATGGATTACATCGCTGGATTTTTTTTATTTTTTAATAAAGGACTTGTCCCAAGTTGTGCCTTGTGTTTTTTTACAATTCTTGACACTTTTTTTAAATGGTAAGGGTACAATGTACCCCGTTACCAATTCATATGGGGGGTGGGATCTGGGGCTCCCCTTTGTTAAAGGGGACTTCCAGATTCCGATAAACCCCCTGCCCGCAGACCCCCACAACCACCGTGCAAGGGTTGTGGGGATGAGGCCCTTGTCCCCATTAACATGGGGACAAGGTGCTTTGGGGGTTTTAGATCACAAAGCATCCTCCCCATGTTGAGGGCATGTGGCCTGGTACAATTCAGGAGGGGGGGCGACTTCTCGTCCCCCCTCTTTTCCTGCGGCCTGGCAGGTTGGGTGCTCGGATAAGGGTATGAATTTTTGGAGGGAACCCACACCATTTTTTTTTATTTTTTTTGTTTTTAATTGGCGCAGGGTTCCCCTAATATCAATACCAGACCTGAAGGGCCTGGTATGGAATTTGAGGGGACCCCCACACAATTTTTTTTTTACATTTTGGTTCAGGGTTTCCCTTAATATTTATACCAGAAACAAAGGGCCTGGTAATGGACTGGGGGGTGGTGCCGTTTTTTTCAATGACTTTTACCTGTATTGCCGAGACCTGACAATTTATTATAGCCACGAGTAGTGTTTTAAATTACTTTTTTTTTCCTTTAGAAATTTCATTTTGTGCAGGGACTGTTCTAAACACAGGAAAAATGTGCCACTTTATAGGCATACTATAGACACCCTCCAGGTACAAAATTTAAAGGAATATTTCACTTTTATTGTTTCACTTTAAGCATTATTAAAATCACTGCTCCCGAAAAAAACTGAAATTTGAAAAACTTTTTTTTGCATTGATACATGTCCCCTGGGGCAGGACCCAGATCCCCAAACACTTTTTATGACAATAACTTGCATATTAACCTTTAAAATTAGCACTTTTGATTTCTCCCATAGACTTTTAACCACTTCCTTACTGGGCACAGTGACCTGACCAGGTGAAATTTCAGCTTCCGGCACTGAGTCGCTTTAACTGACAATTGTGCGGTCGTGCGACGTGGCTCCCAAACAAAATTGACGTCCTTATTCCCCACAAATAGAGCTTTCTTTTGGTGGTATTTGATCGCCTCTGCGGTTTTTATTTTTTGCGCTATAAACTAAAATAAAGCGAATTTTTTTTAAAAAAAACAATATTTTTTACTTGTTGCTGTAATAAATAGCCCAATTTTAAAAAAAAAAACATTTTTTTCTCAGTCTAGGTGATATGTATTCTTCTACATATTTTTGGTAAAAACAATAAAATCGCAAAAAGCGTCTGGTTTGCGCAAAAGTTATTGCGCTTACAAAATAGGGGACAGAATTATTATTATTTTTTATTATTTTTTTTTACTACTAATGGCAAGGATCAGCACTTTTTTCGTGACTGCGACATTATGGCGGACACATCGGACACTTTTGACACATTTTTGGCGCCATTCACATTTATACAGCGATCAGTGCCATAAATATGCACTAATTACTGTATAAATGTGACTGGCATTGAAGGTTTCCGCTCTGAGAGTGCATTCACTGTGTGTGCACTCCCAACACATACATAGACAGCTCCCAGTCTCTAGTAATTATCGGGAGCTGGAAGGATGGGTTCCCCATCATGTGACCACTCAGGTAGTTCTTTCTACCTCCGGGCATAAAGATTCAGTTAAAGTGACACCAGGGCTCAGCAGGAAGGGGTAATTGTGTATTTTTTGTACCCTGACATTCATTGTGTTCCTTCTATTTAGTGTGTTGTGTTGTATATTTAAGCCTCAAGAAGACTGTAAATACTTTTATTTTTATTTTTTAAAAATTTGCAGGGATTTCTATTATATTGGTGGAACAAGTCTGGCTAGTCTGAATACAGATGTCCTCTAGGAGGCTGCCATTGGAGCTATTTTTATTAATGAGAAAGAGCTTTTATATAATAATACTCTCTCTCTCTCTCTCTCTCTCTCTCTCTCTCTCCCTCTCTCTCTCTCCACCATTGGCTAGCCCAGGTGATAATAATTATCTTCAAACAATTACCAGCTTTCAAACACCTACAGAATATATAATAGATTTTAGACACAATATAATTTCAATTACATAAATGTTGTACGTACACCAACAAATGATTACTTACAAATATCATGGCATAAATGCATATTATTTATCTCAAAAAAGACTCTCAATGAAGTCTACAATGTGATCTTGGGGGGGCAGCATTGCCCCATAAGGGCTATTGGGGCAAGTTAATCAAGCCCATGCGAGAGTCACAGAGGATGGTGGTAAGACCAAAAGAAGCATTCCTACTTAAAGCGGGGGTTTCGCGGTTCGTCTATTTTTTTTTTTTTCATGTGAATTTAACTGTTTTACTGTAATGTAGGCAAGCTTGTACTCACGTGTTTAAGCTTCCTACTCCTCCGCAGTCTGAATCGGTAGCTACGAATAATTAATAAAAATTCCTGCAGGCATTTTCCATTTTGCTTGTGGGCAGCGTGAAGCCCACAAGCAAATACTTCCTGGAAGCGAGTAAAATCCCGGGAGATTTCGTCGTTGGGCGGTGTGAATTGTCTCCTGGGAAGCATGACACTGTGCTCCCAGGAGACATTGCGGCGCTGGGAATTGTAAGACACGCCCGCTCCTGCGGGAGGGATACCCGGAAGTGTCTGGAATCAACTGCAGATGAAAGGTATTAATATGTTATATAAAATAATGGATAGCGAAATGTCTATCTACTTAATGAGCTGTTCTAGATAAGCTCGAGTTGAGATTTAGGGTGAACCTCCGTCCGCTTTAAGATCTATGCAAGAAGGAACAGTCAGAGGCCCATGGAGAGACTCTAGGGTAAAAAAAAAAATTTTTTTTAATAAACCCATGTATTCATAATTGCATTGGCATTACAGTAAAGTAAAATTAAATTAAAACCCAAAAACTTAGGAACAAAAATAAAACATAACATGTATATTATGGGTTAATTTTGAGAGAGAGAAAGATAAAAAGAAAAGAGAAAGAAGAAGAGAAAGTAATTAAAAGAGAACGAGCGAAAGAGAAACAGAGAAAGATAAAAAGAAAGGAGAAAGAGGAAGATCAAGAAAAAAGAGAGAAAAAAGAGGAAGAGAAAAAGAAAGAGAACAAAAAAGAAAGAGATAAATAGAAAGAGAAAAAAGAGAAAAAGAAAAAAGAGGAAGAGAAAGAGAAAAAGAGAGAGAAAAAGAGAAAGAGAAAAAGAAAAACAGAAAGAAAAAGAGAAAGAGAAAAAGAAAAAGAGAAATAAAAATAGAAAGAGAAAAAGAGAAATAGAAATAGAGAAAGGAAAGAGAGAAAGAGAAAGAGAGAAATAGAAATAGAGAAAGGAAAAAGAGAAATAGAAAGAGAAAAGGAGAAAGAGAAAAGGAGAGAGAGAGAGAGAGATAAAATGTCCCAAAAGCAAAGAATGACCAGCCAGATCTCAAATGGATCTATGTATACCACAAAGGCCACCCACCTTCTGCCTACCAATAGGGTACAATTTTGTACCTCCCAATAGCCTTCCCAAAAAAGTTACCTGAAGTGACATTAGACTTACGCATTTGTCACATGCAGTTCCGCCCAATTGATGCGCAACCAAGTGGAAGAAACTGAAACCTCCCTCTAGCGCATGTACTAAAGAGTAGCAGCACAACGCTGAGATGGGAACAGGAGGAGGTATAAGAATAAATGTTCACAATAAAGGGGTATCAGGCAGGAGTTGGACCTGAATAAAGCCAGCACTGGTGTGACTCCCCCATTGAAGCTAAGACATCAGGTTGGTGTAGGCTGGATTGAGAGTTATATAAGTATAATCACCTTTTAGTGAGTTAGGTGTGGGGTTAATGGTGGTAGGGGAGCCTCCTACTTGGTGGAATTATACTCATTCTTCATTAATTTTGATATCTGCTTGCTAACAGAGAAAGTACAAGAAGAAATTGAAAAAGTAATTGACACAGCTCAGCCTAGATTAGAGCATAGGAAACAAATGCCTTACACTGATGCTGTCATTCATGAGATCCTGCGCTATGGCGATATCGCACCTGCAAGTCTTCCACATGCAGCGTCAAAAGATGTCACATTTAGAGGATATTTCATTCCAAAGGTAAATGACTGAAGTTAAAGTATAAGCAAATCCCATATAAGTATAATATGGTAATGTCGTATCAAAAGCTGTTTTTAATCTTTTGGAATCTTCAACTTTTATTAGTTTTCATTTCCTGTTGATACTCCTGCCTATTAAGGTCCTTGATTAGGTACGTTCAGTTATTGAGTGACAACTGTCTCCTAATGCTGCTTCTGCATTGTCACCATCACATGACCCCTAATGGAGACTACAAATGGCCATGCTGACATTGAGCAGGCATGGTCCACTATTGTCACTGTCATTAGGAAGCCAGTCTAGAGCAATGAACTGATTACATACAGACAGGGAGTGGCTGATAAAAGACTGGAGTAGATTGTGGGCACTGAGGTTAGAAACTGAATAAGAAAGGTGAAAATAAGTATTGTATAAAGTAAAAAAAATCTCTTGTGTTGAATTTTTTTTTACATTTATGATTTAAAGTGGTTGTAAAGACTAAAGTTTTTTTTACCTTAATGCATTCTCTGCATAAGGTAAAAACCTTCCAAGGTTAGCTCACCCCAAACCCCAGCCCCTCTAAATACTTACAGAAGCTCAATCTCCATCCAACGATGTGCCAGACAGAAACATTGCCGCTCTTTCTCATACCTCACTGGACATGGAGGCAGCCATTAAAGCCATTGGCGCTCGCTGCTGTTAATCATATCCAGTGAGGAGGAAAAAGGGGGCAGAGCCCAGATGCGCTATGTGTGTCTATAAACAGGAGTGAGCCTGAACGTCCGCCCCCAATAGCAAGCTTTTGCTATGGCGGCAGACACTGAATTCGAAGGGAAACAGCTTTTGGGGAGCTTTGTGGAAGCTGTAGTAAAACATGGAGGTAGCCTGCAGGAATAAGGTTAGCATAGCTGATTAGTCTCTGACCACTAGACAAAACAAGCAATTAACTCTTGATGTAGTTAAATGTTAATTTATATCTGGATGTGTAATTTATATATAAAAATGGCAACATACTATATTTTATTGTGTATTTGTTGCATGCTAACTGGTTGGTAACTATTTTTCATGCAGGGAACCACAGTCATCCCAGTGCTCTCCTCTGTTCTGAGGGAAAAGTCCTACTTTGAAAAACCATATGAGTTCTACCCAGAGCATTTTCTTGATTCTAAAGGCAATTTCAAGAAGGTTGATGCATTAATTCCATTCTCTATTGGTAATACCCAACACATTTTTTGCATTAATAATTTCATTGTTGTTTTTAAATAATTAAAACATTTTTTAAGGAGCTCTGGTAAACTTCAAGGGCACAAAACCTATATCCAGTCTTCTATATTACAGTATCTGATGTTCTGCAGAACCACTTGTCCATGGCAGTCCACTATCTAAAACTGGGATATGTGGAGAGTATGTTGTATTAGAAAGAAGCTAAGCTCTGAGTTACAGAGATCATGTCGCCCATTCTGACTAGGGATGAGAGAAATTTGGATTTTTAATTAAAAAAAATTATAAATTTGAGCAACTTTTGGTGAAATGCATTGGAGTCCGTGTGGAGGGTGAAATTTGGAGGTGCTTGGTTGCTTTTAAAGTGCATGTTGCAGTAAAATGCTAAGGTCTGTGTGTACTGTTCAGGTCTCCTCCCCATGTTTAAATCACTAGATGACGGTAGGTCCAGAATGTACCTGTAAACCAAAAAGTTTATTTATAATTACCCTACCCCATCTTCCAGTTGCCTCCCTAGGCAACATGGTGACATCAAATTCCTTCTGGCTAGAACTGGGGAATACAGAACAGCCTCTTATAAAGATGCTCTTGCAATGGACTAGAGTGTCTTCTGATGTTACTGTACATACAACAATGCAAAAGGTGGGGGTAAGGTGAGTATAAATGTAACTTGTTCTTTGCAGACATGTTTTGGAACCTCCAAAGATGTGTAAAGTTTTTTTGTTTTTTTTTTAAGAATCTAGCAATGGTTGTCATTTGCTGGCAATTTAAACTGTATCATTGTTTTTTTTATTTGTAAACGTCACTTTAACTGTAGCACATCCTACAAGAATGAACAAAAAAAACTGGTATATTTTCTAAAAATACACATTGCAAGTGATCCAGGGGACAGTGGTCATGTCCATTAAAACTTCAAGTTTAATGTTCCTATCAACTGTATGTATGAGATAACAGGGATAACTACATGTCCCATGGACCACAACGCAATTGCTATACCCTTAACCACTTTTTGTTGCCATCTGTAGCAAGGAAGCATGAACTGTTGACATAACGAAAATACGTGAATATTTTAGCCAATCCATAATTTCGGGTACCTCGTGCCAAAAAAAAAAATGTATGAGGTCCCCCATGAAATCCATACTAGACCCTTATGCCGCATACACACGATCGGTTTGTCTAATGAAAACGGTCCAAAGGACCGTTTTCATCGTACGAACCGATCGTGTGTGGGTCCCATTGTTTTTTTTCCCATTTTTTCCCATTGTTTCAAAATTATCTGATGGTTAAAAAACTGATAGAAAAAAGCGATTGTCTTTGGGGAAATCCATTGGTCAAAAATCCATACATGCTCAGAATCAAGTCGACACATGCTCGGAAGCATTGAACTTCATTTTTCTCTGCACATCGTTGGTTTTTTATGTCACCGCGTTCTGACACGAATGTTTTTTTAACTGATGGTGTGTAGCCAAGACTGATGAAAGTCAGCTTCATCGGATATCTGATGAAAAAAATCCATCAGTCCGTTTTCATCGGATGAACCGATCGTGTGTACAGGGCATTAGAGTCTGATACAGATTTAAGACGGGAACTCCACAAAAAATCTAAAACATGTGTGAGCTCCCCTTAAAATTCTATACCGGACCCTTAATCCAAGCATGCAGTCTGGCCAGGAAAAGGGTGAACCAAAATAAGCCATACTATTTCAGTGCATTAAACGTGTGCGTTTAACGCAGTAGATTTCAGTAGACATGTGCGTTCCCGTTCGTAACGAATGGATTTTCGTACAAATTTGTTAGTAATTGTACATTCAGATCAATTCGAACATCCGAAAAGCTGAAAGAACCAAAATACGAAAATTACGGAATTATGAATAAGCAAAATAACGAACAAGCGAAAATACGAACGTATGATTGGACAATCTTACTAAAATACGAAACACCGAAAAAGCAAAAGAACGAAAATTTCACCTATAACGAACGATTTTCATTCCGTATTTTAAATCCTTTGTCTGTTCGTATTTTAATTCGTATGTTCGTATTTTCATTTGTGTGTTTTGTAAATCCGTTTTTTTGTCTGTTCGTAAATTTGTGTACTTGTATCGTTCTTTCGAATGGGCACTGGGCAGTGTAGTTAGTGAGTGATGTATCTTACTTAATATCCTAGCCAATCAGCTTATCTCTTTTGTGCTGGGTCACATTGTACAGTGTAAAGCCTCGTACACACGATCGGACTTCAAACAAACTTTTCTGTGGATTTTTGTCTGAAGGGAGTTGGCCAGACTTTTGAAACCAAAAAAGTTTGTCCGATAGAGCGTACACACGGTCAGATATTTTGGAAAACGCTCATTTTGAAGTTTGTTGGCAAAAAGTCCGACCATGTGTACGGGGCTTAAGAGAAAGTATATCTTAATATGGATTAACCGCGTGTTGCTATGTATTGACGAAAGTACAAAATTACGAATCCATTAAACGAAAATTATTATCTAACAAAATTACGAATTTCGAATCAACGAAAATAAATTAGACAGAATTACGAATCATTCAGTATAAACGAAAATAAAACTTTTACGAAAATACGAACGGGTCCGAATAGGAAAACTTGCATCTTACGAAATACGAACGTGTCCGAATAGGAAAACTTGAGTCTTATGAAATTACGAATCTTTACAAATCCACAGAACGAGACGAAACAAAACCAAAAAAAACGATTTTTTTTTGTTGTGCACATGTCAAGATTTCAGTGCGTTAGTGTACGCTTAAGGCAGGATATTTCAGTGCATTAGTGCACGTTCAACTCAATATATTTTAGTGCTTTACTGTACATTTAACGCAGTATAGTTCAGTGCGATATGTGCCGTTTAAAGCAGTATATTTAAGTGCGTTAGTGTACGTTTAACACAGTATATTTCTGTGCATTGATGCCCATTTAACTCTGTATATTACAGTGCGTTAGTGCATGTTTAACACAGTATATTTCAGTGCATTACTGCACATTTAACGCAGTATATTTCCGTGCATTGCTGCACATTTAATACAGTATATTTCAGTGCGTTAGTGCATGTTTAACACAGTACATTTCTGTGCATTACTGCACATTTAACGCAGTATATTTCTGTACGTTATCTGCCATTTAACGTAGTATATTTCAGTGTGTTAGTGCACGTTTAACACAGTATATTTCAGTGCATTACTGAACGTTTAACGCAGTGTATTTCAGTGTGTTACATGCCGTTTAACGCAGTATATTTCTGTGCATAACGCAGTATATTTCAGTGCGTTACTGCACATTTAACACAGTGTATTTCAGTACGTTACTGCACATTTAACACAGTGTATTTTTGTGCGTTAGTGCGCGTTTAACGCAGTATATTTCAGTGCGTTAGTGCACATTTAGCGCAGTATATTTCCGTGTGTTACTGTATGTTTAACAGTATATTTCTTGCGTTACTGCACGTTTAACACAGTATATTTCAGTGCGTTAGTGCACGTTTAATACAGGATACTTCAGTATGTTAGTACACGTTTAACTCAGTATATTTCAGTACGTTACTGCACGTTTAACGCAGTATATTTCTGTGCATTACTGTATGTTTAACACAGTGCATTTCAGTGCGTTACATGCCGTTTAACACAGTATATTTCAGTGTGTTAGTGCACGTTTAATGCAGTATATTTCAGTGCATTAGTGCACATTTAGCTCAGTATATTTCAGTGTGTTACTACACGTCTAACGCAGCATATTTCTGTGCATTACTGCATGTTTAACGCAGTATATTTCTATGCATTACTGCATGTTTAACGCAGTGTATTATTATACTTGGACATCTCAAGACATATCTGTAAGGTAGATGTAGGGTGTCTGGTTTTGCCTTTCATTAGTGTGCCATCAATGCCAGGTGGAACTGCTCTTCTCAAAGTTTGCTTCTGAATCAAAATCATGGAGCACTGATGTCATCATGGCAGCGTTACCTTATTTAATCAGTGTTCCTATTCAAAGTAACAGTGACTCACACCGTCTAATTTTCACATTCCTGCTACCTTCTGACTATGCATGGCACCTTATATGACCATAGAGCATCATAGAACCCATGCAGATCTCTCCTTCTGGGGGCCACACATAATATCTTTCAGCTGGTCACTGATGATGTTATTTCAGAAAAATATTCTACAGCTCTGCAGCAAGGAAGGAAAAATAAATAAATCAGGGTTGCTCTAAAGGGAAGTGGATGGTGACCTGCAACAAAGTGAGCCTGGAGATATACCTAAAAGTGGTCCAAACTGTCTCTCTCAAGTACAGCCTTTTCGGTTTGCTGAACCTCGGAGCAATGCTCCCACATTATAGACCAGCAGATACGTTTTTATGAGTATTGTGGACAGTTTCTGATTTAGATCTTTTTTTACTATGCTCAACCAAACAGTCAGTGCTGATATACTTGGGGGTAGTGATGCTTTAGTCCCACTTGATCTGCATTGAGTAGAGCCAAAGACGAACCTGTGTTTGGATGTTGCATAACAACTCATGTGTATCTACCCTAATACCCATTTTATAAACAGATGCTTGTTTATGGCTGTTTCGAATGAACCATATCATTTTCTTTTTTTTTTATTAGGAAAAAGAAGCTGTGCCGGAGAAACATTGGCTAAGATGGAGCTGTTCCTCTTCTTTACAACACTGCTGCAACACTTCGCTTTCCAGGCCCCTCCCGGAGCTGTGCTGGACCTCACCCCTGCACTGGGGGCCACAAATGGCCCATTACCATATGAAATGTGTGCGATCTCCCGCATTTAGATTTAGTCTGCTCTGAAATACATTGTAATTTATTAAAATATAATTTTTTTTATTATTTGTTGAAATAAAAATAAAAAATAACTCTTTACATTTAAGTTACTGACTTGTAATAGCAAAATTGTACTTGTATCTTGAACACCTAAATTAAGATGATGTGTTTTATTTAAATTTCATAGTCTCCATAGAAGTGACTTAAGGGTCCAATCAGGTCTGCCTGAAAAACTGACGGGCAGACCTGATCGGAAAGCCTGTGTGAAATCAGCTTAATGGTTTAGGGGATGTTTTATAGTATCCTGAAGTCTGTATCTTAAAGCAAAGAGTTATCTCTGCTTAACACTGCAGAGAGAGCTTTATGATTAGAGAAATGCCAGTCTTTGACAGTTTTTTTTTTTTTTTCATTTCAAAGATTTTTTGTGGATTTGTACAAAAACAAAAACACGAAATACACTATTTCCAGGATTGTCGTGAAATACCATTATAGCAAACAATAATAATAGATGTCGAGAGAGTAAAACAATCAACCCATGCCTGATATTGTAATTCCTGAGAGCCCATCCTTAATTTTGGTAATTGTAACAGGGTCTAAGGGGGAGGATTCCTGACATCCCAAAAGGAATCATGCTGTGCCTGGGAGACTCCCCCGGAGGAGGAAGCAAAGAGCTGTGTGAATGGTGATTGAGTACTAGAACCAAGCCTTCGAGCTTAGTGGGTGGGACTACTTGTCATATTCTTATTTAGGTGTTGAGCCTGCAAAATAGACTTTGTAAATTGGATTGTACTATAGTGCAGGAGATAAAGGAAAAGAAATAGGAGAAAAGAGAGTCTCAAAGAGAGAAAGGATATAAGAAAGAGCCATTGAATAGGAGGGGAGCTGTTAGCTAGCCGCTAGCAACTTTTAGTTAGATCTGGAGTCCAGGACCGAAAGGAATGCCCACCTTCAGGGCCTATGGTTCCCAGATATTTACAAATGATGGAACTGTGTCCGTTAAGATGCTAGCTAATTTATCCTGGCACATAATCTATGAGAGCTTATGTTTGGGTGTTAAGAGGGATACCTTAGGTTGTTTTCATGCTTTGGCTATGGTCATCTTGGCCTCTAGCAGCATAAAGTGTATCAATTTGCGATTGGCTTTGGGAATTTGAGGAAGGTTTGAGTTCAGGAGAGCGATTGTTTGGGTTCTTGGGCACTTATGAGTAGTCACTATTTGGACCAAGTTAGACATCCTGTTCCAAAATGACATAATTCTGGGGCACTCCCGCCAGATGTGGGCCATGGAGCCTATAAGCTGGCAACCATGGAAAAAAGAGGGCTTGCTGTGGGGAAAATGACAGCTAGCTTTGAGGGGGTAAGGTACCAGCTGGTCATGACTTTGATGCTGGATTCTATTAGGGAGATATTCCTAATGCCCTTGAAGGATCTAGAGAAGGAGGTCTGCCACCTCTCTAAGTCCCATTGAATTAGCAGGTCTTTTTCCCATGCCAACATGTAAGGTGATTTGAAAGACGGGTGAGCAAGCGACTGGTAAATGATGGAGACTTCACCCCTCTGATCCATGGCCGGTCCACACTACATTTCATAAGGTGGACCCCTTGTCCAGCCGCCATTTAAAGAACTTGATGTCTTGACCGGGGAGAAAGTCTGGGTTGTGGAAAATATGTGCTAGGGGTTGACATTCGGAGGTCAGTGAGGCATCAGATCTTACTTTATCCCATAGAGTCAGGTTTTGTGATAGGATAAGTAAAACAATTGGGAGGCAATCTTTGGAGGGGACCCATAAGAGGTAGTCTAAAGTATAGGTGGGGAAAGCCTGCCTCTCTATTTGGACCCAGTCAGGTTTCTCAAGTTTGGAGTAGATGGTGGATAATTTAGCTAATCTTGCTGCTTGGAAGTACCATAGTAGGCATGGAAAACCCAACCCACCCAGTGTCCTAGTTTGGAATAGGGTTTTTTGGTTGGTGGGACAGGTCAACTGAGCCTTAGGGGGTCTCGATCTGTTTAGCCCCTGGTCAAAGGCACCTCCAAAGATGACTTTGCCTTCCAAGAGGAGAGACCTAGTACTAGGCTCAAAGGCACATCCAAGAGGGGGTTAAGGGTTTTGAAGAGAGACTGGAAGAATGTAGTCTGTCCTATATTGGGGGCATAGTAGGAGACTATGGAGTATAAGTGTCCCTCCATAGTGCCCTTAACTAGTATAAATCTTCCCTCTGAGTTTCTATGGCCCATCAATATCTAATGTTCTGGTGTGCGAGCGGTTTGAGAGATCTCTGCTTTTGGATTGTTGAGGCGGAGAGGTCTGCAAAAAATTGTATTTGGTGGCCCTGGCATCTCACCTTTGGTAAAGAGTGCGAATGTTGCACGACTTCTTCCTTTATGGCGTAGAAGTGTGGCTTCAAAATTATGTCCCTGGGGGGTCCGTCGTTTCTGGGGGGTCCCAGGGCCCTGTAAGCCAACTCCAGATGATGAAGAGGGGTGTTAGGGATTAAGTCCTTGATAAGATCTTGAACTGCCTGCGGAATAACCGTGATGGTCTCAGACAGGCCCCTAAATTCTGAAGTTATAACTTCTGGACCTATTTTCAAAATCATCAATTCTGCAAATGGCTGTTTCAAGCATGCCCTGGAGGACCTGTATGTGGGCTGAGGTCTGATTGGTTCTGGAAACCATGAAGTCCAGTTCATTTTCTATGGCCTCCATTCTGGATCCCAGATTTTGGAAATCTGATTTAATGTCGCTTGTGATTTTAGCTGCCGTGCTGGCTAGTCCTCTCTCTAGGAGGTCAGATAGTTTGTGGAATTGGCTCGCTGGCGGTGTGGCTGGGTCCTGGCCTAGTTAATCAATCTAATTTTAGCGCAGTATAGTCTTTTTTTGTGAATACATCATGGCCTAGGTAGTCTGGGGATGAGGTAGCCAGGAGGTGGATGTGGGTAGGCCCAACCGGAGAGAGCGAGAAGTCCTCCATGGTGCGGCCCAGCAGGGACTTCATGGTGAGGTGGCCAGGGGGAGCTGGGTATTCCCTTGGGCCACATGGGAGTAAGTGAGGGTTGCTGGGGCTATGACTTGCCTCTGGTCCAGAAATCCCTCAGTGTAGGCCGTGTGTGGCTGAGCTTCTGGATATCCGGGGGGTGTGCACAGGGGTCTCTGGGGCTATATAGTCCCGTTTTTAGTGGTCGTGGGTGACTGTGGGGGCAACTATTCACGCCGTTGGTCTGGGGTGATGCAGAGAGCCTGGCTTACACGGCCATCTTGGGGCTCCAGCTTTTCAGTGAAGGGAAAATTAAAAAGCCATGCAGCCATTCACTAAAATTAGAAGAGAAGCACTTAAACTGCATAGAGAATTCTCCACAAGCATTAGTATCAGTGGGGAGCATTGGTAATTTAAAAACACTATTAGATGGGTACCTTAAAGACCACAATATACAGGGATATAGAATGCACTATTAACATATAAGCACACATGCAGTTTGGACAGGTTGGACTCAATCTCACCAACTACAGTGCCTTGAAAAAGTATCCATACTTCTTGAAATTTTCCAAATTTTCCAAATTTTGTCATGTTACAGCCAAAAACTCAAATGTATTTTATTGAGATTTTATGTGACCAACACAAAGTGACACATAATTGTGAAATTAAAGGAAAATAATAAATGGTTTTCACAATTATTTTTACAAATAAATATGTGAAACGTGTGGCGTGCATTTGTATTCAGCCCTCCTTGAGTCAATACTTTGTAGAACCACGACCTTTCACTGCAATTACAGCTGCAAGTCTTTTTTGGGGATGTCTCTACCAGCTTTGCACATCGCTCATGCTCATGCTCTGTCAGATTGGATGGAGAACATCTGTGAACAGCAATTTTCAAGTCTTGCCACAGATTTTCAATTGTATTTAGGTCTGGACTTTAACTGAGCCATTCTAACACATGAATATACTTTGATCTAAACTATGCCATTGTAGCTCTGGCTGTATGTTTAGGGTCCTTGTCCTGCTGGAAGGTGAACCTCGACCCCATTCTCAAGTCTTTTGCACACTCTAACAGGTTTTCTTTTAACATTGCCTTGTATTTTGCTCCATCCATCTTCCCATCAACTCTGACCAACTTCCTTGTCCCTGCTGAAGAAAAACATCCCTACAACATAAAGCTGCCACCACCATGTTTCACGGTGGGGATGGTGTGTTTAAGGTGATGTGCAGTGTTAGTTTTCTGCCACACATAGCGTTTTAATTTTAGACCAAAAAGTTCCATTTTGGTCTTATCTGACCAGAGCATCTTCTTCCACATGTTTGCTGTGTCCCCCAAGTGGCTTCTCACAAAGTGCAAACAGGACTTCTTATGGCTTTCTTTCAACAATGGCGTTCTTCTTGTCACTCTTCCATAAAGGCCAGATTTGTGGAGTGCAATAGTTGTCCTGTGGACAGATTCCACCACTTGAGCTGTGGATCTCTGCAGCTCCTCCAGAGTTACCATGGGCCTCTTGGCTGCTTCTCTGATTAATGCTCTCCTTGCCCGGCCTGTCAGTTTAGGTGGATGGCCATGTCTTGGTAGGCTTGCAGTTGTCCAATACTCTTTCCATTTTTGGATGACGGACTGAACAGTGCTCCCTAAGATGTTCAAAGCCTGGGGATTTTTTTTTATAACCTAGCCCTGCTTTAACTAGTTACCGACCGTCCACCGTCGTTATACGTCGGCACTTTAAAGATGGATATCTCGGTAACGGCAGCAGCTGCTGCCACAACTGAAATATCCATCTCTTCAGTGGGCGGTCCTGTCAACGATAACGGCGGTCTCCACGGCGGATTCGCCGCGAGATTGCCGTTATCGGTGGCGGGAGAGGGGTCCCCCCTCCAGCCGCTCTCCTGCGCCCTCCGCCGATTACCGTAGCCGTCGGTAGCGGCGGAGGCGATCGGGTCTGCTCGGCTGCTGACTGGGGATGCGAGTGAGGGAAAAATGTCCTTCACCCGTCCCCATAGCTCTGCTGGGCGGAAGTGACGTCAAAACGTCAGTCTCGCCCAGCATCTTAAAGAAACATTATTTTTTTAAGCCTAAATATGAGATGTGAGGTCTTTTTGACCCCAGATCTCATATTTAAGAGTGGGCTTTTTTCTATTACAAGGGATGTTTACATTCCTTGTAATAGGAATACAAGTGATAATTTTTTTTTATTTATTTCAGTGTTAAAAATTGTAAAATAAATAAAAATAAATACGAAAACAAAATCTTTTTTTTTAAAGCGCCCCGTCCCGACGAGCTCAGGCGCAGAAGCGAACGCATACGCAAGTAGCGCCCGCATATGAAAATGGTGTTCAAACCACACAAGTGAGGTATCGCCGCGATCGTTAGAGCGAGAGCAATAATTCTAGCCCTAGACCTCCTCTGTAACTCAAAAAATGCAACCTGTAGAATTTTGTAAACGTTGCCTATCGAGATTTTTAAGGGTAAAAGTTTGACGCCATGCCACGAGTGGGTGCAATTTTTAAGCGTGACATGTTGGGTATCAATTTACTCGGCGTAACATTGTCTTTCACAATATGTAAACAAATTGGGCCAAATTTATTGTTGTCTTATTTTTTAATTTAAAAAGGTGAATTTTTTCCAAAAAAAGTGTGCTTGTAAGACCGCTGCGCAAATACGGTGTGACAAAAAGTATTGCAATGACTGCCATTTTATTCTATAGGGTGTTAGAAAAAAAAAATATATATATATATATATATATATATATAATGTTTGGGGGTTTTAAGTAATTTTATAGCAAAAAAAAATGTTTTAGTCTCGTAAACACCGAATCTGAAAAACAGGCTCGGGGCTTAAGTGGTTAAATTTCTCCACAACTTTATCCCTGGCCTGTCTGGTGTGCTCCTTGGCCTTCATTATGCTGTTTGTTCACTAAAGTTATCTAACAAACCTATGAGGACTTCACAGAACAGCTGTATTTATACTGAGATTAAATTACACACAGGTGGACTCTATTTACTAATTAGGTGACTTGTGACGGCAATTGGTTCTACTACATTTTACTTAGGGGTATCAGAGTAAAGGAGCTTAATACAAATTTACATATTTATTTGTAAAAACAATTGAAAACCATTTATCATTGTCCTTCCACTTCACAATTATGTGCCACTTTGTGTTGGTCTATCATATATAAGCTAGTGCTGTCAAATAAACGCGTTATTGACGGCGTTAACGCAGACCCGTTTTAACGCCGTCAATAACTTTATCGCGCGATTAAGAAGTTTGAAAATTAAATCGTTATATTTTATATTGCACAAAGTCGCGCCATCCTACCGACACTGCCTGTGATTTTTTTTGTTCCAGCACTCAGCACGTACCTCTTAATCTTCTTCACCTGATGGCGTTCCCGCGGGAGTGGGCGTTCCCAAGCACTGCCTGTGATTGACAGGCTTCCGAACGGCGCATACTGCGCGTCACAGGTTGCCGGAAAAACCCGAACGTCGGTGCGCATGCGCCGTTTAGAGCCGCACCGACGTTCGGGTTTTTCCGGCAACCTGTGACGCGCAGTATGCGCCGTTCGGAAGCCTGTCAATCACAGGCAGTGCTTGGGAACGCCCACTCCCGCGGGAACGCCATCAGGTGAAGAAGATTAAGAGGTACGTGCTGAGTGCTGACACAAAAAAAATCACAAGCAGTGTCGGTAGGATGGCGCGACTTTGTGCAATTATAAAATATAATGATTTAATTGTCAAACTTCTTAATCGTGCGATAAAGTTATTGAGATTAAGATTAAGAGGTACGTGCTGAGTGCTGACACAAAAAAAATCACAAGCAGTGTCGGTAGGATGGCGCGACTTTGTGCAATTATAAAATATAATGATTTAATTGTCAAACTTCTTAATCGTGCGATAAAGTTATTGAGATTAAGATTAAGAGGTACGTGCTGAGTGCTGACACAAAAAAAATCACAGGCAGTGTCGGTAGGATGGCGCGACTTTGTGCAATATAAAATAATAATGATTTAATTGTCAAACTTCTTAATCGTGCGATAAAGTTATTGAGATTAAGATTAAGAGGTACGTGCTGAGTGCTGACACAAAAAAAATACTTAAAAAGAATCCACTTTGGCTAGCCAGGTGCAGAGCTACTGTACTTATTCTCATTTACTTACTGTGCCAATCACACGCAGCCACTGTGCCCATCAAACGCAGCCACTGTGCCAATCACATGCAGCCACTGTGCCAATCACATGCAGCCACTGTGCCCATCAAACGCAGCCACTGTGCCAATCACACGCAGCCACTGTGCCAATCGCACGCAGCCACTGTTCCCATCAAACGCAGCCACTGTGCCAATCACATGCAGCCACTGTGCCCATCAAACGCAGCCACTGTGCCAATCACACGCAGCCACTGTGCCAATCACATGCAGCCACTGTTCCCATCAAACGCAGCCACTGTGCCAATCACATGCAGCCACTGTGCCAATCACACGCAGCCACTGTGCCAATCACACGCAGCCACTGTGCCAATCACACGCAGCCACTGTGCCAATCACATGCAGCCACTCTGCCCATCAAACGCAGCCACTGTGCCAATCACACGCAGCCACTGTGCCCATCAAACGCAGCCACTGTGCCATCACATGCAGCCACTGTGCCATCACACGCAGTCACTGTGCCATCAATTGTTGCCACTGTGCCCATCACACGCAGCCACTGTGCCATCACACGCAGCCACTGTGCCATCACATGCAGCCACTGTTTAATCAATTGTTATTGATTAAACAGTGGCTGCCTGTCCCCAGCCTCTGTCCCCCTCCTGTGTCATGTCCCCAGCGTCTGTCCCCCTCCTGTGTCATGTCCCCAGCCTCTGTCCCCCTCCTGTGTCATGTCCCCAGCCTCTGTCCCCCTCCTGTATCATGTCCCCAGCGTCTATCCTCCTCCTGTGTCATGTCCCCAGCCTCTGTCCCCCTCCTGTGCCATGTCCCCAGCCTCTGTCCCCCAGTTTTCCAACAATGATATTTACTGCTTTTTATAAAGAAATACAATTGATTTTATGCAGTATTGAGTTTAGCCTTTTGGCCCGGCCCTCCAAAATATTTTTAGTTTCTCATGTGGCCCCATCGAAAAAATAATTGCCCACCCCTGATATAGACCAATACCTCATAAAACGAACATAGATCAAACTTATAATGTTTTAAAGGGTGAACCTTTTTGGCCAAACAAACTTTATTGTTTTTTTTCAGAACTACAACACCACACATCTAGCTAGACCGGAAACGGAAACACGAGGTTGCCGAAATGGATTCCAATAAGATTCTGAATGGAAAGTTTACTTTTAAAAAGTTGCCAAATGGTTCCATTGACAAGACCAAAGTGATCTGTGGGTTTTGTGGTTGTGAACTGAGCTATCATCGCAGCACGTCCAGTCTGAAATACCACTTGATGGCCAAGCACACAGCTGATGGGAATTCTCCGCTCCCTGGTCAAAGCCAGGCGACAATGGATGTTTTCAGACAGAAGCACATGGATACCACAACTAAGAACAAACTTACTGCAGCCATAGCTAAATGGGTGGCTACTGCATGTAGGCCTGTTAATGTTGTGGAGGACGAGGGTCTAGCTGATATCATTCGCATCGCATCAAACGACTGGACCTACGAATTGCCTTCGAGAGCCACCATTACAAGCAACGTACAGAAATTGTACGAAACGGAGAAAGCCAAGGTACAGCAGGCGTTGGACAATACAAAAGCAGTCGCGCTCACTGGTGATTACTGGACGTCCGTAAGTAATCACAACTACCTCGGGGTCACAGCGCATTACTTTGATCCACAGTGGAAACTTCGATCTCATGCTTTGACTGTTCTAAAGACAGAAGAGAGGCACTTCGCTGATGCTGTTGCAGAGCACTTTATGCAAGTAGCTAGAGAGTGGGACATTGAACAAAAAGTTGTCTCACTGACCACGGATAGTGCACGCAACATGATTGCAGCGGCCAGGCAGCTCCCCTTTGTGCACGTGCCGTGCATCGCACACAGTGTGCACCGAGCCGTCACGGTTTCTCTAACCAACAGCCCGTTTGACAGCGCATTGGCAAAATGCAGAAAGGTCGTGGGACATTTTAAGCACAGCCCTTCAAACCAAGCGGAGCTCGAGCAACAACAAGTCACACATAATAAGAAGAAAGAGTCACTCGCACAGGAAGTGTCAACCAGATGGAATAGTACCCTGGAAATGATCAAGCGTGTTCAGCGGAATGCTGAACCACTGAAAGATGCACTGGCCCTGCACACAACCAACATCGCCATGCCAACAGTTACTGAGCTGGAGAAACTGAAGAAGCTCGAGGCTGTGCTGGAGCACTGCAGGTAATTCATTGTGTATCCGTGTCGTTTGTATATCTGTTTGTTAAATCAAAGTAGGTCTGTGTCAGAGCAGTAACATTAATGATTGGGTGTGTGTATATCATACTTGCCAACATTATTTAAAAATTTCCAGGGACACTTTGCAGCACAGCTATTAATTAATTACCACACTGACTTCTCCGAAGCTCCACCCACTCCGCATAATCTTCGCCTGGCGAACATTATGCGTAGTGGGTGGAGCTTCGGGGAAGTGAGTGTGGTAATTAATTAATAGCTGTGCTGCAAAGTGTCTCAGGACAAATGTTGGCAACTATGGTATATGTGCGTGCAGGTAGGCTATGCATGTGTGAAAGATTAGAGAGTGTGTGAGTGTGGTGAGTGAGTGAGAGAATTACAGTAGGCCTAACTAGTTCCCCACAAAAGTGAATCTCTATATTATTGCAGGTATGTTTCTGAACTCCTGGGAGGAGAGAAGTTTGTGTCTTGCTCAGTGGTGCTGCCAGCGTTGTGTCATCTGTCACGAGTGATGGAGGTTACTGAGGATGATCCAGCTTACACGATCAAGTTCAAGGGAACCTTCGCAGCAGACATGGAGGGTCGCAAGGAGAAGACCAACATCACGTGGCTGAGAGTTGCGACAGCACTTGACCCAAGGTCAGATAGCAATGAGATAGGGGTATTGTCGCAATTTTGTTATACCCGCACCTGTACTTGTATTAAAGTTGCATTTCATTTCATTTCAAGGTTTAAGGATCTCAAGTGTCTGAGCAAACCTGACAGGGCTGAGGTGTGGGGTACGATCCGCGCCTTGCTCCAGGAGATGGTAAGGGAGAGGCCTGCACAGCCGGACAACAAAGTCACGCCTGAGCCTCCTACGAAGAAACCAACACTTATGCTTACAAACGAGTCTTCGTCTGATGAAGAGGAGGACAGTATTGACCAATGTCTGAGGCGCTACAAGTCAGAGCCTCTTACTGGCATGGATGACTGTCCCCAGGAATGGTGGTCCACACATGAAGGGGCACACAGTGAAATGGCCCGCCTTGCACGCAAGTACTTAGCAACACCAGCCACATCAGTACCTTCTGAAAGGTTGTTTTCACTGTCTGGGCATGTTGTACAAAAGAAGCGAGCTTACCTGTTGTCTGAAAATGTCAACAGGCTTGTGTGTTTGAGTAACTGGCTCAAAGCAAAGAAGTAGTATGCTTACATTTTATTGGTTACCGTTACTGTTCATACTTTCTGAAATAAGAGGCTGAGTTGATGAGCCATGGTTTAATTGCACTATAGGCTGAGTCCTAGTTTACCTTACATGTACACTTTGTAATTTGATTTTGTATCGCCCTTAGAAAGGGGCTGTTTGTGTGACAAAGTATTTTTCACTTTTTTATTAATGGACAGTGTTACATTGTGTGAGAGCTTATTTGCTCCAAGTGTTAATGTTAGTTTTGAACACTACATTATATGCCAATTTTGTTTTCAATAAACATTTGCAAAAAGCAAGCCGATTCACTTTTCAATTTGATTAAATGCGATTAATCGTGAGTTAACTATGACATTAATGCGATTAATCGCGATTAGAAATTTTAATCGCTTGACAGCACTAATATAAGCCCAAGAAAATACATTTACATTATTGGTTATACCATGACAAAATGTTGAAAAGTTCAAGGGGTATGAATACTATTTCAAGGCACTGTATGTAACTATATAACTATATGCAACACAGGTGAGCCTCACAGCAACAGGCTGTGTTTTGAAAGGTGGCGGAAGTCACCAAACCTAAGTTTATGGAAGAGAGAGAAAATGGTCTGTGGGAGAGCATGAGAACCACATACAACTACTTCACATAACAGAAGTCCTCACTGACTGCTGATAATTAATGCGAGTGTAGTTGACTCTTCAGCTCATGTTGCATTCGCACGGGCATGCAGAGATGGATAGTTTGTTGCATTCATAGATGGATAAAGGCTGGTTCACACCAGAAATGCGCTGTGCGATTCACATGCAGTTCTGTGCAGTGCGAATTCAGCCCATTCACTGGCAGTGTACAGTATCTTCCAAAAGTGAGTACTGTCATAGAAAAATTAATAACGCACGTACATAATTAATAATCAGCGATTCATAAAAATATTAATATCGCACGTAACTAATTAAAGTAAACTATGAAAACCTTTTTGTCTATATAAAAATTAAAGCAAAGAATAGCGCTGCGGAAAAGGGAAAAGTATTACATTTATTGATACATAGACGAAACTTGTATTACTCTAATATTTACAACTATAACATCACACAATTATACAAACAATAAGATGGCTAAATCAGTATCTCAAGACACAATTCATAGGAGAGGAAAAGTTACAGAGATTAAGCTAAGGGGGAGAGAGAGAGAGAGACAGAGAGACAGAGAGACAGAGAGACAGAGAGACAGAGAGAGAGAGAGAGAGAGAGAGAGAGAGAGAGAGAGAAAAAGAGAAAATATATTTACAGAGTACTTCACCAAGTTTTCCCAATCAGCTCATGATCCAGTCTGTGTCTCAGTCAAGCTAGCACTGTTTTTTATACCCTCTAAGAATTAAGAAAAAAAACCCTCTGCTATGATTGGTCGAATATGTGTCCTTTTCAGGATGGCAATTAAAGACCCCCGACCCACCCAGTATCGCCCTGTAGGTCCTGTCCTATTGTGGCTTGTAATTAGACAAAGGATGAAAGGAATCTCTTTTAATATACACACCCACACCTGGTATTATTATCTGATTAACACAGTCCTAAATTTGGTCCTAAAACAGGAGATGACCGGAAATTCTTGTAATTCAATGAGGGGATACTTCTTATCAGACAATATATTGTGCTGTAAATAAAAATGGTATGCAGCTATTCTTGGACAGAGTAGTCATACCAGTATGCTAAGGGCCCCTGCTGTTTCTAGCTTCCCTTCAGAACAATAGGACAATGTGACTAATTGAATTAAAACCTGACACCGGTAACTGGTTCTCAAGACAGCAAATGCCTGTACAGTAGTGGCCCTGTCATAATTATTCCAATACAACTTATACATTAATATTTTTCCCAATGGTTCCCCTGGTACAAATATGAAATTCAACATTTCTATAACAGTACCCCCTCAAGTTCATTATTGAACTTATATCCTCCTTCAATGATCCGGTACCCACCCACAACAGCCCAGAAGCCCCGACCCTTCCCCCACCACCACTGCGGCCTTTTCCTTTCTTGAACTCGCCGTAACTCATCAAGGTAGACTTGAGACAGTCCTGGTGCCTTTGAGACTTCCGATCCGAACCCTGAGTGTCTGTATGGCAATGTTTCATCGCCCCTCTGCATTGGAGGAGTGGAATTCCAACATTGATGGCGGGATCCTTATATATTTAGTCCTGTATCTTGGAAAGATGGTGTTCTGATTGTCAACATTGGATCGGACCGCGAGGCAGCACTTTTCCAGCATGGTGAAGAAGGGTTTCGGAGTGTCTTATTCATGGCACGTTTGTCTTCTAAAAGAAAAATGACTTGGTTGTCGTTGTTTCTTCAGGTGGTGGTTGGGTGGGCCTCCAGACAGTCATGTATGAATACAAAAGGAGAAAGGAGAACGTCAGTGTACAGTTATTGGAGGAATGTCAGACAGGAGCCGTGGGGTGGCCTTTATAACTATATAGCCGTAGATAGAATTACTTTAAGACATGAAAACCTGGATGTCCAGGGATACAATATGGCACTGGCGGGCAGGAATGCTCACGTGCCTTAAAAACAAAATATGACTGAAGTTCTAGTTACATTACCCTGAGAAGATGTATGATAGAAGCCAACAATAACATAATATTAAAGGAGGAAAGGAAGAGAGGTGAGTAATGAAAAAGAATATGGAGAATAGAAAAAGGGAGAAACATAAAAAATAAAACTACAGATTTAATGCTGCTCCAACCAAGCTCTCCAGTTTAGATTCCACTTTCGATTGTTAAAGAGCATTGAATCGGTATTCAAAAAAACGTAATAAAAAATAGAACATTGTTCCGTTCAAAAAAACGACTCCTCTCTCCTACTAGTAATTGGTGGTATTTTTGCTGGTCAGGTACACAGATAATAACGAGAGAGAGATGATTTAACTTTGTAGAATTTGGGTAAACCTGACCGCACATTATTATTACAAATTGAAGAGGCTTATTCCTAGATCAACAGGAAAAAAATATATAGTTCTAGGGTCCTCTCTTAAAAAAAAAAAAAAAAAAAAAATAATATATAGTTCTCCAACAAGAGGGCAATTAAAAACGATGCATTATTTACTATTTTCCTCTTCCAGGTCTATGCACTACTCCCCCCTTCAGGTGGAAAAAGTTCAAAACTTTTGGAACCTTTCTCACCTAAATGAAATAAGAGGAAAAAAAATAACTAAATAAAAATAATAATGAAAAAATTTAAAAAAAATTAAAAGTAAAAAAATTATAACCATAACCCTTCAGGGAGAAAAATGAGAGAAAAAATATAAAAATTAAAACGGACAACAAAAAACTGATAAAAATGAGAAATGAGAAAAAATGTATTCCAAATTACTAAAAATTGATATAAAACCGAGAAAGAAAAAAAATGAAGAAGAAAAAAACTTTTACAAAAATTAAAAAAAAAAATGTATAAAAATTAAAAGTAAAAAATTGTAATGGATAAAAAATGAGTACAAAAATAAAAATAAAAAATAGAAATAAAAAATTACTAAAAATTATTACACGAACATGATAAAAATTTAAACTAGGAGTATAAAAAAACGGTACATTTGTACTGGTCTGGATTTGGACAGGCTTCTTCGGAAATTTGTTTCTGAGTTAGTGGCTTTTCTGTTCCTTGAGAGAAGATACCTCGTTGAGGTGCACATTCTCATAGTTTTGGCGTTCATTCTCTTGATAGTAATGCACATCATTACTTGCATCAGGGAAAGCAATAAAGCTACACAGATTAGGACAACAGGGTGGAGCAAAATGTTTAGGAAAGCTGACGCGTTAGGACTATACCCAAATATACTTTCCCACCAGGAAATCTTAGCGTCTTCCTCTAAAGCGTGGGATACTTGGATCAACTTATTTTGATCATAGGTGAGTCGTATAGTGGCTTGTTTCTCAGCATCTCTCAGCACATTTAATATTTCATCCTGTTGTCCAAAATCTACCAGCCAAGCCTTTAACTCAGCCCCAAATCCCAGAGGAAGTTTCTGTAGATGTATGGGGGTGTCAGGTTTGCTATAAAACCTTTCTTCAGGGCAACTCGGGGTGTAACCCGGGGTTCCGTCTATATCCATCCCAAGGACAAGAGAATAGGTACAATAGACTCCCCAAGGTGGCGTACCCTGCTGAGTACAATTCAACCTAATTCTGCCAACAGTGCATCACTAGACCAGCACCCATACCCCAGCATTCGGTATTGAGTACAACAGCACATATACCATTGAAACAATGACAAAACCCACAAAAACTCCCTCCCTGTGACTTGATTTCAGTGACCATGCCCCACTACCACCTGGTAGGTCCAAGGAACACCCTAGTTCCATGACTAACACCCCATCGGTATCCTCTAGGACAAAGAAACAAAACTCGTCTATGTCCTAAATTATACCTAGGTGTTTCCTCCCCCGTAATGATCTCCCCATCCAGAACCCACAGTGAAATACCTTCCCAACATTCCTCCTTCACCACCGTGTATTGACCTGGAATGCAAAAGACATCGTGGTCACACTTCTGACAGGGGGAAATATCAACCTGCTCTCAGCTTCCGTACCCTCTGATCACATGTGGGTCACTTAGCCCCAAATGCACCAAGATAGAATCCCCAGTCAGTAAGCTCATTGATGCCAACCTATCTACAGACCGAGTCTGCACTTCCGTATATGGGATCATACAGCACCTCATTTCTCACAATCCAAACCAGTACAGCCCATCCCGGCGTTTGACTATCATTTTGGATTAGTGTAAGCGACGAGTTTTGTCAAAGTCTTACTGAGTGGTGATGCTAACTCCTCAGGCTACCGCCCATCATACAGAGATTTGTACACTCAGCCTGATACTGGTCACTAACTCCGCCTGCCCCTGCATGTACGCCAGAGCCAATGACATGTTTTTGTCCTATACCCTATCACACTCTCTTCCAACCTCTTAACATGGTCGATAAAATTGTGAGCCATATTAAACTGGGTATTTATGTAACTTTGTTGCATGTTGTCACAATTGTCACCAATCTCTCAGAGCAACAAAGCCGTGCTTATTGTCTGAAGCCATGGCGGAGGGTCTGTTCCTCAGGAGACCGCTGTCCTCTCTATTACTAACACCCATCTCAGCTCCTATTCCCCCTATATAGTGCTGAATACACCCATCCTCTGTTGGGTTACTCCTCAGAAATAAGCATCCTGCGTCAACCTTATGTTGTGTCTGCACATCTCTGGGAGAAATCCACGGGTCACTTAATAATCACTTGATTCAGTGTATACTCAGCACATACAGGGCAATAGTCCTATCAACCACTGTGAGATGCTGCAGCGCCATGTGATGAAGGCCTACTGTACCCTGTTTACCCGCGTGTTTTCTCTTTATTTAACAGGGCATGTTCCTGTATGTAGTTACTGGCATTACTCGTGCGGGGATTCAACCTCTCAGGTGAGACATCAACTAGGTGTACCTCTCCCATGTCCAGTAAGCGAAAGCTTCTTTATAGGACTGCTAAGCTTTAGACACTGCCTCTACAAGGAAGTTTTCATCCCATTGATGTATCACCTGGCACCCTCTAGTTTGGCCAACAGACACCCTATTATGCATAGATGCCAGTCTCCTGGGTACCTACACCACATACATTTATGTCATACTAGTCACCCATTCCAATATTTCTTTCAATTCCTGTCTGGACTCACGACCCTCAGAACAGGAATGGACTCCAGGGTATAACCCAGTAGAGTCAGATAGGATAGTACCCAAATCGACCGTGATATATGCACAAAGTTCCGTCCATGCCCAAAGTTCCTTCCCTGCCCTTAGGGATGAGAATAGAACGAGTTGGATTTACCTAACCCTTCCCTGATATGTAGCCCAGGGCCTCCCAATGTGTTCCTGATTATCTCCAGCTCTATAGTGATTACGGTATCCAATGACCCATCTCCCACTCCCAAGACAGTCGCCATTGAGGCCTCTCTTTATTATGGGAAATAGTCTGGATACCCGGATTGAAAACAACCTGCCACCAGGTACACCCGATCTCTCATAGAGCCTGCACACCTTCTCCCTCCTCTATCAATTCAGTAATTAGACTATGTTATCCTTCATCCCTACAAAACAAACTGCCTTCACCATTCAGATAGGACTCCCATGAAAGACAGGAGTCTAGTGCCACCCTGGGGCACTGATATTCTCGGCATGCAAGTCACCGACCACCAGTTAAGGTACACCAGTAATCTAGGACAGGAAGGACACCTATGGATATTAACTGAGGAGAATACTGCATGCCCACATATATATCGGAAGTGAGGGCCCTTGGAACAGCCAAGAGCTGGTATCACCCCATGCGATCTTCCTGCACGCCTTTTCTCCAGATGCAACCCTAAAACTATACGATACGAGGCCAGACCTATGCACTTTCAACTCGTATGCCACCAGGCAGGCTCTCGTACTACATGTCTGCCGGTAAATTTAAAAGAAACTGGAAAACAAGAATTGCATAATGTGTGTCCAGCTTAAGGCAGCGGGTGCTGACCAATAGACTAAGAAAATTCCCTTGTAGCACTGAGGTGCCGGGATCACTAAACAGTAGGAGATACACAAGCCGACCAGTGTGCCTGGACACACACAGCTATTTATTAGGCAATTGGTAACAACTAGCCACCACAACTGACAAAAATAAAAAAACTCTAGGAGAGAAAAAAAAATAAGTGTCGCATGGTGACACGAAAGGAAACTGCTGTGAACTTCATTTGGGGACCTACAGATAGCTAGGGACATTAGCATACCTTAGCCTGAGGCAATGCAACCTTGTACAGCCAGGCTTAACAGCGGGGGGGGGGGGGGTTTTAAGCAGTCCTAAAACACAAGTCTAGCCAAAGTAGCATCAGGCTTTTACCTATTAGATCTATGGAACTACATGTGTCAGCATGGCTGATCTTCGGTAATAAGAAAACAGATATGCCACGGATCTATGGCCGATCCATTTCAACCTCTGGAGACTACCCCAAGACCCTTTTACCACTAAGTGTGGTACCCCTGAACGCTACTTAGCCTAATATATGTGTTAGAGTGCCAATTATCCCTTGCAGTTTTACTCACTTTTTCGTAAAAACTAATATGCGGACCTCAGTTAGTTGGTTCTGCTATTCAGTGGATCAGCACCTGTAACCCCCACTAGGTGGTCCAAAAACATGGACTGATCACTAGACGTTCTAACTAGATAATGGTCATGAAAACCTAAACCTTGTGAAACCCGACCGACTGACCAACATAAAGATTTCCTCTTATTTTGAAGTCCTGAAAACCCAGTTATCGATTCTGAGGGATTAAACACAAAATAAAAGTTAGTAATAAACATTCAATTTTTTCTTAACCTGGAAACAAAAAAACAATGGTTATATATCTGTAACTAGACATTAGCATATAAAACACAAATATTCATTACTATATATTACATAAACCGTGCACTTTCTTTTAACATACCAAAAATTGTTGAGCTCAACGTTTCATTAATATGTATTACTATAATACATATTAATGCCATATGGATTTTCGTTCTATGGTATACCAATAATTCCCCCCTAAAAAATGTATTCACCATGGTTAAAAATGAGCAGTTTTAAAACAAACACATTTTTTATAAGTTTCCCTTTTGTCTTGCAAGACAGTCATACTTACCTATTCTGAGTACATTGGAAAACTTCAAAAAGAAACTTCTATGGAAACAAAGATTACCGTTAATACAAAAAAAATACACACATATATACATATATATATATATATATATATATATATATATATATATACATATATATATATACATACACATAAGGCATCTTACTTTCGTTTTACCATTCACTCGGCTCACTCAATTTGCATGACAATACAGCTGTTTCACACACCCTCACAAAATAGAAGGGGGGGTCATTCGGGCTGTCAGCGCTGAGTCAGCAGCTGAGAACACACGTCACACACTCTCAGTTTGACTTGTGTCAGGGAAAGAGAGGGGGGGTGGTTGCTCTGAACTATAGAACACCATTCCCAAGTTTTAAACCTTAACCAACACAAAACAAATCCTCATGCCATCACACATAACCTCACAATCCATTTATCTAGGTCAAATATGACCTCAAGACCTTACATGTTCTATATCCTACTTACCCATAAACTCTGTTCATCATCACTTCTCTGGGGATGTGGATTCCCTATTAAAAATACTCACCTCATCAGTTCTGATATCCTACCATCCCTGCCCTCCAAGCATCTTTTTCATTTGTTCGTATCATCTTCCCGTGGTGACTGTACCACAGGGCTTCCCAAGCGCTTGGCTTGAAAGTACCCTTTTTCGAATATTGCTTTCCTGTCCACTGATCCCAATCTTTTATATATTTCACAACCCAAGGTCCATATTTATCTATCATTTCTTCCTTCGGAGTCAAGTGGTAAGGCTCCACACGGTTCGACATCCGTTTTGAAAGCGATTTGATTTCCCATCCTTTTTGCGGATGAAGGACTTTGAGCTGATCCCGCAAACCCTTAAAGGTCGCTTTTTCCCAAAGTTAGCTACGCTTTGATCCCTGATTGAGTGGACCGGTACTGCCCCTCTGCTGATCTTTTTTCACTACTTGTCAGAACAATGACTGACTATAGTCCTTCAAAAAATTAGCCCGGGGATTTTCCCAACTAAATTAGTTGTCCTCCCGTGAACTTTTCTGCAATATTCTAAAAGAAATGCTTACTTATTAGATCGTTATGATTGCTTGCAGTGCAAGAGGCACCTAATTGCACTAATTTAACTGACGCTTACCTAATAATGATTTTTAGCAGTTACAATATAGTCAGTGTTTACAGATCTTATTACACCGCTTACCATCCCCAGTTATTTGTTTAAACAGAGGAATAGATTCACATACATCCAGATAATTCAGTGTGATTTTAGTCTCCGTTTCCACTGATGTGATTTGCCATGCGACTTTGGACCCAAAGTCGCATTACAACTCGCAGCCCATTGATTTCAATAGCACCCATTCCAATCTATGTGGCTCAATGCTGCAGCGACCGATAAAGGTACCTGCACCATTTTGATGCGACTTCTGGATAAAAAAAACGCATTCAAAGCCACACCACAGTCGCACTAAAGCTGCATTTCCAAATCGCACCTTGAATCAGGCCACATTGGAGTTGCACCAGTGGAAACGCAGCCCAAAAGCATAGACGCTGACAACAACTGAAAATTAACATTTGTGAGATGGATAGGGAAGCTTTGCTCAACAAGAAAAAGCTTCATTAAGCACCTACTATGGATCTGGCCTTTATCACAGTATACAGCAACCAATACCAACAATTGGAAAAGATCTTCAAAAAGTATTGGCCCATTTTCAAAGAGCACAGAACTTTAGTAGCGGTATTGCCATCACGACCCAGACTCACCCACCGCAGAGCACCAACACCACTAACACACCCCGTCCACACTGCACTCGATCCCCCCAGGGAAGCGAACACCTGTCCAGAACCTGAAGGACTCCACGGATGCCAGAGATGCCCACCGTGCAAAACAAATAAACCCCAGCCTCTGAGAAAAACAACATTCAAGTCCCCTGTACATAATAGAGAATTCCAGATAGAATAACGTATTACTTGTAATAGCACCCATGTGACCTACGTCATAGAGTGCCGCTGCTGACTCCAGTATGTGGGGCGTACCACCAGACCCTTACGTGTAAGAACACGTGAGCCCATCCAAAACATACGTAATGGATTCCCAAAACATAGTCTCTCTAGACATTTTGAGGAAAAACATCATAAGGATCCATCTTGCCTCACGTTCTATGGGGTTGACATTATTAAAGACCACTGGCGGGGGGCAACAAAAAGATCCAGGTCTCACAAAATGAGACCCGTTGGATACACAGGTTGGGGTCTCCAGTTCCTAGAGGCCTCAACCTGGATATTCATTTGAACTGCTTTATTTCTAATTTTAAATGTTTTTTTTTATCACAAGTCACTTCTCTTTGCTGGCCTGCACAGGGTCCTGACTTTATTCATTCATCTATTTCTCCTATTAACGTGGAGGTTTCTTGGACACCAACTATTGGTGTAGGTTCACCAACTGAGTCACATAGGTTTAATAACCACTACACCCACACCTTATTGAATATTAATCATTATAGCGGCGCCATCGCCCCACTGTTTATTTACAAAAGCATAGGTGTGTTTCACTCACAAAGATTTGCCTAATCTCATTCAAAGGGTCAACTGCATAGACGCACACAGGCCCAGACTCACAGTCAGCGGGGTAAATTTGTGCGGGTGTAACGTATCCGCTCTACGCTACTCCTCTGCAACCCAGACGGGCAAGCGCTGTATTCTCAAAGCACTAGCTCCGTAAGTTGCGGCGGTGTAGCGCAAATCAGCCGGCGCAAGCCCGCCTAATTCAAATTTGGATCAGGGGGCGTGTTTTTTGTAAATCTACTGTGACTCGACGTGATAGACGTTTTTGCCGAACGGCGCATGCGCCGTCCGTGGAATTTCCCAGTGTACATTGCTCCAAAGTATGCCGCAAGGACGTCATTGATTTTGACGTGAACGTAGATGACGTCCAGCCCCATTCACGAACGACTTACGCAAACTACGTAACTTTTTCAAATTTCGACGCGGGAACGACAGCCATACTTATGCTTCATATACCAGGGGCAACTATACGCCGGGAAAAGCCTAACGTAACTTTACTGCGTCGGCCGGGCGTACTTTCGGGAATTCGCGTATCTAGCTAATTTGCATGCTCAACGCGGAATTCGACGGAAGCGCCACCTAGTGGTCAGAAAAAAAAAAATATATATATTTACGATCCGACGGTGTAAGAGACCTACGCCTGTCGGATCTTATGGATATCAATGCGTGAGTAATTCTAAGAATCAGGCGCATAGATACGACGGCTCGGATTAGGACCCACGGCTGCGCACCTGGCGTTGCGCTGTTTTAAGTCCTTTCTGAACCTGGGCCACTGTCTCCAAGATTCCAAACAGAAATTCCTATTATCCGCACTGACACCCTGCTACAATTTCATTATATATATATATATATATATATATCTACATTATTCAAAATCAGTCTCATAAACACATTCGCATAGACAAAAAAGAAAAGGTTAAGTTCTGAAAAGTTAACTCTCCTTTCACACGGGGCACCATTTTGTCATAGAAAAATTAATAACGCACGTACATAATTAATAATCAGCGATTCATAAAAATATTAATATCGCACGTAACTAATTAAAGTAAACTATGAAAACCTTTTTGTCTATATAAAAATTAAAGCAAAGAATAGCGCTGCGGAAAAGGGAAAAGTATTACATTTATTGATACATAGAAGAAACTTGTATTACTCTAATATTTACAACTATAACATCACACAATTATACAAACAATAAGATGGCTAAATCAGTATCTCAAGACAATTCATAGGAGAGGAAAAGTTACAGAGATTAAGCTAAGGGGGAGAGAGAGAGAGAGAGACAGAGAGACAGAGAGACAGAGAGAGAGAGAGAGAGAGAGAGAGAAAAAGAGAAAATATATTTACAGAGTACTTCACCAAGTTTTCCCAATCAGCTCATGATCCAGTCTGTGTCTCAGTCAAGCTAGCACTGTTTTTTATACCCTCTAAGAATTAAGAAAAAAAACCCTCTGCTATGATTGGTCGAATATGTGTCCTTTTCAGGATGGCAATTAAAGACCCCCGACCCACCCAGTATCGCCCTGTAGGTCCTGTCCTATTGTGGCTTGTAATTAGACAAAGGATGAAAGGAATCTCTTTTAATATACACACCCACACCTGGTATTATTATCTGATTAACACAGTCCTAAATTTGGTCCTAAAACAGGAGATGACCGGAAATTCTTGTAATTCAATGAGGGGATACTTCTTATCAGACAATATATTGTGCTGTAAATAAAAATGGTATGCAGCTATTCTTGGACAGAGTAGTCATACCAGTATGCTAAGGGCCCCTGCTGTTTCTAGCTTCCCTTCAGAACAATAGGACAATGTGACTAATTGAATTAAAACCTGACACCGGTAACTGGTTCTCAAGACAGCAAATGCTTGTACAGTAGTGGCCCTGTCATAATTATTCCAATACAACTTATACATTAATATTTTTCCCAATGGTTCCCCTGGTACAAATATGAAATTCAACATTTCTATAACAGTACACCCCTCACATTTTTGTTAATATTTTATTATATCTTTTCATGTGACAGCAATGAAGAAATTACACTTTGCTACCATGTAAAGTTGTACAGCTTGTATTTGCTGTCCCCCCAAAATAGCACAACACACAGCCATCAATGTCTAAACCGCGGGAAAGAAAAGTGAGTACACCCCTAAGTGAAAATGTCCAAACAGGGCCTAATTAGCCATTAGTTAGTGTTACAAGGTATCAGGTGTGAATGGGAAGCAGGTGTGTTAAATTTGGTGTTATCGCTCTCACTCTCTCATACTGGTCACTGGAAGTTCAGCATGGCATCTCATGGCAAAGAACGCTCTGAGGTTCTGAAAAAAATAACTGTTGCTCTGCATAAAGATGGCCTAGGCTATAAGAAGATTGCCAAGACCCTGAAACTGAGCTTCAGCACGGTGGCCAAGACCATAAAGCAGTTTACAGGACAGGATCCACGCAGAACAGGCCACACCATGGTCGATCAAAGAAGTTGAGTGCACGTGCTCAGCTTCATATCCAGAGGTTGTCTTCAGAAAATAGACGTATTAGTGCTGCCAGCATTGTTGCAGAGGTTCAAGGGGTGGGATGTCAACCTGTCAGTGCTCAGACCATACGCTGCACACTGCATCAAATTGGTCTGCATGGCTGTCATCTTCTAAAGATGATGCACAAGAAAGCCTGCAATCAGTTTACTGAAGACAAGCAGACTAAGGACATGGATTACTGGAACCATATCCTGTGGTCTGATGAGACCAAGATAAATGTATTTAGTTCAGATGGTGTCAAGCGCGTGTGGCGGCATCCAGGTGAGGAGTACAAAGACAAGTGTGTCTTGCCTACAGTCAAGCATGGTGGTGGGAGTGTCATGGTCTGGGGCTGCATGAGTGCTTCCGACACTGGAGAGCTACAGTTCATTGGGGGAACCATGAATGCCAACATGTACTGTGTAGGGTGACCACATGTCCCGGATTGCCCGGGACTGTCCCGCAATTGACATTTCTGTCCTGGGTCCTGTGCACCTTCATTCCGGGTCAATACAATGTCCCGGAATGAAATAGAGCACACAGCCACCCCCGACTAACTAAAAACTACATTTCTGGAACTGGTTGCTAGGGCCAGCGCTGCCTGGCATCTTGCAACCAGTGACGATTTACTCTTAGACAGTGAGACCTGGAGCAAGGCATGCGCCTAGTGCAGCGCTGCTGTCCCCACCCACCTTGGTACCCCCTCCTTCTCTGGCACTCAGCAGCAAGCAGCAGGGACCACTTTTCCAAACTGCCATTCAGGGACACACCCCCTCTCTCACCTTCCCCAAAAAAAGATGAGGGGGTAATGTAGTCTTGGGGTTGATGGGGGAAACACATATTAATTACACAGGTTCTGAGGCTGATTAAGGAGGTAATTAAACTAACTTGGTGCCTTATTTGCATTAAATTAGCCTCAGAACCTGTGTAACTAATATGTGTTCTGTTTTAAAGGGATGAGTTGGCAACCCTAGCTACATCTGGTGGCAGGCTATGAGTGGCAAGCGGCACTGCATCTGGTGGCAAGTGGCACATTCACCTGACAAATAACCCGCTGCCAAATTCCCCCATCAACCCCAAGACTACATTACCCCCTCATCTTTTTTTGGGGAAGGTGAGAGAGGGGGTGTGTCCCTGAATGGCAGTTTGGAAAAGTGGTCACCCTAGTACTGTGACATACTGCAGCAGAGCATGATCCCCTCCCTTCGAAAACTGGGCCCGCAGGGCAGTATTCTAACATGATAATGACCCCAAACACACCTCCAAGATGACCACTGCCTTGCTAAAGAAGCTGAGGGTAAAGGTGATGGACTGGCCAAGCATGTCTCCAGACCTAAACCCTATTGAGCATCTGTGGGGCATCCTCAGACAGAAGGTGGAGGAGAGCAAGGTCTCCAACATCCACCAGCTCTGTGATGTTGTCATGGAGGAGGGGAAGAGGACTCCAGTGGGAACCTGTGAAGCTCTGGTGAACTCCATGCCCAAGAGGGTTAAGGCAGTGCTGGAAAATAATGGTGGCCACACAAAATATTGACACTGTGGGCCCAATTTGGACATTTTCACTCAGTGGTGCACTCACTTTTCTTGCCAGTGGTTTAGACATGAATGGCTGTGTGTTGAGTTATTTTGAGGGGTACAGCAAATGTACACTGTAAGCTGTACACTCACTACTTTACATTGTAGCAAAGTGTCATTTCTTCAGTGTTGTCACATGAAAAGATAGAATAAAATATTTACAAAAATGTGAGGGTTGTACTCACTTTTGTGAGATACTTTATATACTGTATTTACAAGTTCCCAATCTCCTATAGATCTGTTCCCTCCTCCCCAATCTCCAGTGCTGTGTGCTGAGAGAACCTGGAGGTGGAGACTGCCAGATGTGCTGACATTGTGCAGAGAGGAAGTTTGGCTGAGCCGATGTTCTGAGGAGTGTCTATTCAGGAAGGTAAGCTGGCAGTTTCATGTCACGACTCTGTTTTGTTTGCAGCACACGAGAAGGGCTAAACTGAGAAGGAGGGGTGAGTGTTTGTGGCGGAGTCTGAGTCTGCAGCCTTGCTCACAGATAACAGACAACTCTCAAGCTGGCGCACAGCACTATATATATAGACATATATACATACATAGGAAAAGTGATTGTCACCGGCGCAAAAATAAGTTCTAAATAATACTATATACTATAAATAATACTATATAGCTATGTGGACAGCGCAAGGGGGAGTGTAATTTTAACCAAGTGAAACCACAGGTACAGCAGGAGCCAGGAACGCACCCGTACGATAAGCTGGTCAGCGGCTGTCTAAAAGACTGACACTGCCAAAGACACCAGGTGCTGGTTTTAAAGCACCTCTCTTGTGAGTAGTTTTTTATTATGAATTTTAAATAAATATATTTTTAAACATATTTCACCACGATGAGCCCCTTGGTTTCTTTGAGGCATTGAGGAACATCCTGAGAGGACTCACCAACTTTAACGGAATAAGTTTTTGAGGCACATTACCAGCTGGGGTCTGGTGAGTTTGCATTTCAGCAGTTGGTGGTGGTAGCACTTATCTTTGTCGGGTGGAAGAAGTGACAGCACCCTGTATGCATGAAATATAGCACCAGGATTTAAACTCAGCAACACTTTCTGTTTGGACTGGAATTTGTGAACTGGCGCTTACCCATAATTGGGGACGTGTTGCAGCATGAATGCACATGAATTGTGAAAAACTAATTTTTGGCACCAACGCACCTTATTATTATTTTTATATATTAATAATATTATTCATTATTTATATGTTCGCACACTTGTGCATGTATATTCATAATAGTTTATAGACTCACTTATAGCACTTTGGAATATTGTTTCACAAGCACATCATTTGGGGTAGCCATATTTATCTATTTATTTATTTATTCATTTATTTATTTTTGATGGCACAGCACATGCACATAGCATCACGCTAGTACATATGTTCACAAGAGCTGTTTCTATAGTGACCCATCACGTACATCACTGTACTGGATCTAGCACTATATCACTATAGGGGTCAAATAGAAAAAAACAATTTTTTTGGGGGTAAACTAGATCACATTATTATACCAGCGCAGTACCAACACCTTTTTAATATATACATACATACATACATACATACATACACACATCCCCCAAGCACTCTGCATGTCCAGATAATGTGAAGTTACTTTATGACCTTTGGGGGTTATCCACAAAGCCTTGGCGCAACGTAACTTTTCTGATTTAAGTTACTCCGCCGCAAAATTCCCAAGTTAGGTGCCGATCCACAAAGCACTTACCTGGAATTTTGCGGCGCTGTAACTTAAATCCGTCCGGCGCAAGGCGTTCCTATTCAAATGGGCGAGTCCCATTTAAATTAGGCGCGCTCCCGCGCCGGACGTACTGCGCATGCTCCGTCGGGTAAATTACCCGACGTGCATTGCGCTAACTGACATCGCTCCGACGTCATTTGCTTAGACGTTAACGTAAATGGCGTCCAGCGCCATTCACGGACGTCTTACGCAAACGACGTAGAATTTAAAATTCGACGCGGGAACGACGGCCATACTTAACATGGCTTAGGACAACTAGGGCTTAGCCCTAGTTTTACGCGGCGGAACTCGACGTAAACGACGTAGATTTAGAGCGTCGGGCCCGTCGGAGCGTTCGTGGATCGCCGTAACTGGTCATTTGCATATTCTACGCCGGCCTCAATGGCCTCGCCACCTAGCGGCCGGCCTAGAATTGCATCCTTAAGATCCGACAGTGTAATTCAATTACACATGTCGGATCTTCGTCCTAACTATGGGAAACTGAGTCTGTGGATCAGTTCCATAGTTAGGACCAGGGATACGACGGCGTAACAGCAGTTACGCCGCCGTATCTCTTTTGAGGATCTGGCCCTTTGTATTTAACCCTGTGATATCCAAAAACAATATTTTTTACTTTTTTTACTTTTTGCTATAATAAATATCCCCCAAAAATATATATAAAAAAAGTTTTTTTCCTCAGTTTAGGCCGATACGTATTCTTCTACCTATTTTTGGTAACAAAAATCGCAATAAGCTTTTATCGATTGGTTTGCGCAAAATTTATAGCGTTTACAAAATAAGGGATACCGTATTTGCCGGCGTATAAGACGACTCGGCATATAAGACGACCCCCTAATATACTAAAAACTGTGGTTTTGGGATCTACTCACCGTATTAGACGACCCCCTTCTGCGGTAGTAATTATTTTAAAACGTAGAGGCCGCCGCCGCTGGGTGCTTTGTAAGGCTGTATGTAATGCCTTTTAAAAACGAAAATGCCGCCGCCGTGTGCTGTATGTTGTCTGTATATGCGCCGCTCAGCCAATCCCGATGCACTGTGTTAATGACAGAGCATGCTAAGCCTGCTCGGATTGGCAGAGGTTATTACTCCAATCCAAGCAGGCTTAGCATGCTCTGTCATCAACAGAGTGCATCGGGATTGGCTGAGCGGCGCAGAATACAGAATACAGAGTTACAGAGCGCCCGGCAGGCTGAAATCGAGTGAGCAGCTGCTAACCCGGTGTATAAGACGACCCCCGGTTTTTGGCTGTGTAATTCCGGTGTAAAAGGTTGTCTTATACGCCGGAAAATACGGTAGTTTTATTGCATTTTTATTAATAATTTTTGTTTTACTACTAATGGCGGCGATTTTTTCATGACTGCGACATTATGGCGAACACATCGGACAATTTTGACACATTTTTGGGACCATTGTCATTTTCACAGCAAAAAGTGCTATAAAAATGCACTGTTACAGTGAAAATGACAATTGCAGTTTAGGAGTTAACCACTAGGGGGGCGCTGTAGGGGTTAAGTGTGACCTCATATGTGTTTCTAACTGTAGGGGGGCGGGGCTGGACATGTGACATCATTGATTGTCTTTCCCTATATCAGGGAACAGACGATCAATGACACTGCCACAACGAAGAACAGGGAAGGTGTGTTTACAAACATCTCTCCCCGTTCTTCAGGTCCGGTGACCAATCACGGCGCGGTCACGGAGCTTCGGACCGTGTCGAGAGCGCTCCGCCGCCGGCACGCTCGGGACCCCATGGCTGGGCTTAAAGCGGTGGTTCCCCCTTAAAAACAATTTTTTTTTATTCCACTGCCCCCCCACATTCCATCACGATTAATGCTCTTAATATTTTTTTCCTGCTGTACATACCTTAGTACAGCATATTCACCCGTCCATCCGGGTTGCGAGTCCCGCGGGAGTGGGCGTTCCTCACAGGCTGTTGATTGACGTTTTCCCCAAAAACGAGCTCTCCCCCCGTCGCGTAAGCCGCGTCACGATTGGCGAAAGGAGCCGAACGGCGATGCGCATGCGCAGTATAGCGCCGACTCGCCGTTCGGCTCCTTTCGCCAACCGTGACGCGGCTTACGCGACGGGGGGAGAGCTCGTTTTTGGGGAAAACGTCAATCAACAGCCTGTGAGGAACGCCCACTCCCGCGGGACTCGCAACCCGGATGCACGGGTGAATATGCTGTACTAAGGTATGTACAGCAGGAAAAAAATATTAAGAGCATTAATCGTGATGGAATGTGGGGGGGCAGTGGAATAAAAAAATGTTGTTTTTAAGGGGGAACCACCGCTTTAAAGAAACACTTACAGGTACGTGATTGTGCCCAGCCGTGCCATTCTGCCGACGTATATCGGCTTGAAGGGGTCCTTAAGTGGTTAACTGACCATTGCGCAGTCATGTAATGCTGTACACAAATAAAACTCATATTGCCCCCCCCCCCCCTACACACACACAAATAGAGCTTTCTTTTGGTGGTATTTGATCATCTCTGGGTTTTTTTTTTTTTGTTTTTTTTTTTTTTTGCATTATAAACGAAAAAAGACCAAAGATTTTGGAAAGAAAACTATTAGGTAGATTCAGTAAGAGTTAGGCCGGCTTATCAGTAGATAAGCCGACCTAACTCAGAATCTACGCGACTTATGTTTAAGTGTATGCTCAAACAGAGATACGCTTAAACATATCTAAGATAGGACGGCTTGCGCCGTCCTACCTTAGGTTGCAATATTTCGGATGGCCGCTAGGTGGCGCTTCCATTGCGGTCGGCGTATAATATGTAAATTAGTAGATACGCCGATTCACGAACGTACGCCCGGCCGCCGCAGTACATTTAGGCCGTTTCGGTAAGCCACTATCAGGCCTAAAGTTATTTCATCTATTAGATGGAATAGCAATGTTAAAGTATGGCCGCCGTTCCCGCTTTGAGATTCGAAATGTTTACGTCGTTTGCGTAAGTCGTCAAAATCAATAGGCCCGTGCGGCGTACTTAGCCGCAATGCACACTGGGAAATGTAGGCGCCCAGCGCATGCGCAGTAAAAAAAAACCCGTCAAAAACGTAAGGTCAAGCCTTATTAACATAAAACATGCCCCCCTTACACACATTTGAATTTGGCGCCCTTACGCCCACCCGCTTTAGGCTACGCCGCCGTAACATAGCAGGCAAGTACATTGTGAATCATGTACTTGCCTAGCTAACTTACGGCAGCGTAGCCTAAACACGCTAAGCTACGCAGTCTCAAGTTTAGGGCAATGTGTGTGAATCTACCTATATATATATTTTTATATTCTGCTATAAAACATCCAATATGTTTATATATATATATATATATGTATATATATATATATTTTTTTTAATTGAACTTATTTATAAATCAAAGCGGAGTTCCAGCCGCAATTGTTTTTTTTTTTTTTACGTCCGAGATGTTTATCTTGTTACAAAAGCTAAATCTATGAAAGGTCGCTGTAGTATTGCATATTTTTTTTATAAAACAAACCTTTATATTTGTCCAGTAGTACACTCCCATCTTAATTGTGGTCATGTGAAGCCCACTAGTGCTTTCTTTCGGGAATAGGTGGGCGAAATCCAGACTGAAGGGGATCAAGAAGGTTATTCTCAAGGAGGTGGTCGCTCAGTTGGTTGTAGACGAAACGTTCAAGGAGTTTGGAGGCAAAAGGAAGTAAAGAGATGGGTCTTAGGTTGTTAAGATTGGTGGAGTCCAGTGAGGCCTTTTTAGGTATGGGAGTGACTAGCGCATGTTTTAGCGGGTTGGGGAAGATGCCAGTAGAGAGTGAGAGGTTGAAGATATGAGTTAAAGAGTGTAGGATAGAGTCAGATGGTGATCGTAGTATTTGAGAAGGAACAGCGTCCAGGGGGCAGGAGGTTAGGTGGGCGATAGAAAAAAGAATGACTTCCGCTATAGTAGCTGGGTCAAAAGAGAGAAGTATTAATAGTGCAGGAGGACAAGGAGTGAAGAGTGTGAGAGATATCTGTAGAGCGGAGATCTCGAGACGAATTGTCTCAATCTTATTTTTGAAGTGATTAGCAATCTCCTGGGCAGTGAGTAAGTTAGTGGGTAGAGGTAATGGAAGATGAAGTAGAGTGGTAAAGGTAGAAAAGAGTTGACGGGGACTGCGTGAGAGGGTGTTAATGAGACTGATAAAGTAGGTCTGTTTGGAAGTGTGGAGGCAGGAAAGGTATTTTTGGAGGGCAGATTTATATTGGCTGAAATCTTGCTGTGCCACAGAGGCTCAAGAGTGCGGCTACGTTTTTTGAGGCTTCTGGTATTGTCTGTTTGCCAGGGTTGTATCAGTCGGGGCCTCATTCTGTGTGTAGTGAGGGGGGTGAAGGTATTGAGGGTGGATGACAGTGAACTGTTGTAGACAGAAGTGGCCAAGTTGGGTCAGAACAAGGATGAGATTTTGTCATAGAGACAATCTGTAGCAGAAAAAAAGAAGAGAAGGGTTAAGATGGCAAAGGTTTCTACGGGTAATAGTTTTGTGGTTGGAAGCCAAGGAGGAGGCAGACAGGGAGAGAGAGAAACTAATAAGGTGGTGATCAGAGAACGCCCAGTCCCGCAGAAGACATACCCGGAAGCGGCGGTGAAAATAAGGTATGTACGGAAAAAACAAACAAAAAAACAGCCAATTGTCATTAGGACAACTCGGCTGAATGTAATGTTACAAATGTATTTTTTGGGTGAACCTCGACTTTAAGCCTGCCTTGCCTACACATGATCATTAAAAAAAATGCTCTAGCAAAGCGTGGTGACGTACAACACGTACGACGGCACTATAAAGGGGAAGTTCCGTTCGGATGGCGCCACCCTTGGGGCTGCTTTTGCTGATTTTGTTTTAGTAAAAGTTTGGTGAGAGACGATTTGCGCTTTTCAGTCTGTTACAGCGGGATGAATGTGCCATCTCCATTATGAACGCTAGTTTTACATGACATTAAAACGGTTGTGTGTGGGCTCCAGAGCATTTTTCGCGATGTTAAAAATGGGCATTAAAAATGTAGAACATGCTCTAAATTTTCGCGTCGTTTTTCACGTTGTCATTTTTAACGTTGTAAAAAACGGTCGTGTGTAGGCTTTAACGACATGAAAATAACGCGCATGCTCAGAAGCAAGTTATGAGACGGGAGCGCTCGTTCTGGTAAAACTGGCATCCGTAATGGAGATAGCACATTCATGTACGCGGCATAAGTGTCTGCTCAAAATTACAAAACACAGACGCGCTCCACTGAGTGTGGAATGTATTGAACTTAGGTGTATACTTTCTACACATTAACTGTGTTCGCAAAAGATAAACCCACAGTAAACCAGTGGCCGTGGGTGATGATTAACTTTATAGATAAACACAGATCTGTGTAGAGAGCATTTTTTGTGTTCCTGTTTACTTCTATGAGCATAAAAAGTTCACAGACGGAGGCCACGGAGGAAAAGGGGAGAGGAACACAGGCTGCAGCTGAAAGTTCAGCCAAGAACAGTGGACAGGAGAGCCGCTGGAGGTGAGGATAGCTTGCCATCTTGCCCCTGTTTCATTAGATTAGCCGACCCGTTAGCAAGCTAGAGAAGGCATGCTTGAATGTGCGTCCATTTCCATGGCAACCTGTAATCACACTAAAGCCAGGAAGCGGCGGGGGTTCGTCAAATTAGGCGACCCGTCAGAATTTGTAACGGAAGTGACATTCCGTCGCCGCCATCTTGCTACACCCTGCATTCCTCCACATTAAAGATGCAGTGAGAAGGGGGAAAGCGGACATCTTGTTACACCCACTGGAGTTTTGCATTACACAGTTATTTTTAACAGTAAACTGAGTTTATATAGTGAAGTAGAGTATTTAGAACTCCGTCTGACTGTTTAGATGTTGAATTTTAAAAGCAGCGGCAAGCCTGCTGATCTCACAGGTTTGCTAATCTGACAGAACACCTCTGATTTAAAAAAAATCAACATCAAAACAGCCTGAGGGATTTCAAAATACTGATTTTCACTATATAAGCGCAGTTTACTGTTTAACCACTTCAGCCCCGGAAGATTTCCCTGCTTAATGTCCGGGCCATTTTTTTGCGATATGGCACTGCATCGCTTTAACTAACAATTGCGCGATCGTGCGACACTTTACCCAAACAAAATTGTCGTTCTTTTTTCCCCACAAATACAGTTTTCTTTTGGTGGTTTTTGATCACCTCTGCGTTTTTATTTTTTGCGCTATTAACAAAAAAAGCGATTTTTTTGAAAAAAAAACCACAATGGGCCGGATTAACATACATTGGCGCATATTTATGCCGGCGTAGCGTATCGAATATACGATATGCCGACGCAGCGCACAGAGGCAAGCACTCTCCCCCAGTCGCTGTTAAAGATACGCTGGATTTCCTCAGCGTAAGCCAGCGTAGGTGGAAGTGGGCGTGAGCCATGCTAATGAGGCGTGACCCCATGTAAATGAAGGACTGAGTGTCATAAAGTTACGAATAACGTACGGCGCATGCGCCGTCCCCTGGACGTATCCCAGTGCACATGCTCAGAATCACGTCGAAACAACTGCCTAAGATACGTTGAATCACTGCCTACGACGTGAACGTAACCTACGCCTAGCCCTATTCACGTACTACGTAAACGACGTAAAATACGATGGCTGTGTTCCCTGGTCCATACCTTTGCATGACTTGCGCCTCCTATGTGGGGAATAACTTTTACGCCTGGCGCAAGTACGTTCATGAATAGGCGTATCTCCCTCATTTGCATAGGTGAATAGGAAATCAATGGGAGTACCACTTGCGGCCAGCGTAAATATGCGCCAACGATACGCCGGCGTAGGAAAGTTACGACGGTCGGATGAAGCCTATTTTCAGGCGTATCTAGTTTTGTGAGCACAGTGCACAGATACGACGGCGCATACTTACACTTACGCGGCGTATCTCGAGATACGTCGGCGTAAGTGTTTTGTGAATCCGGGCCAATGTTTTTTACTTTTTGCTATAATAAATATCCCATTTAAAAAAAAAAAAAATCTTCCTCAGTTTATGCCGATATATATTCTTCTACATATTTTTGGTAAAAAAAAAGTGTAAGTTGAATGGTTTGTGCAAATACTATAGCGTCTACAAAATAGGGGATAGATTTATTTTATTTTTTTACTAGTAATGGTGGTGATCTGCAACATTGCGATGGACACATCGGACACCTTTGTCACTTTTTTGGGACCATTGACATCTATACAGCGATCAGAGCTAAAAATAGCCACATGTTATTGTATAAATGTCACTAGCAGGGAAGAGGTTAACACTGGGGGGCGATCAAGGGGTTAAATGTGTGTTCCCTAGGTATGTTCTAACGGTGAGGGGAATGTGTCTGACTTGAGGAGAAGACAGATCGTTGTTCCTACTTAGTAGGAACACACAATCTGTCTCCTCTCCCCTGACAGAACTGGGATTTGTGTGTTTACACAATATTCTGGCGCGGCTGGTCCGGAAGAGGTTAAAATAATGTGAAATGCAAATGTGCTACATAAATATACAAGAGTAAAGCATTTTCTCTGCCAAAACTTTATTGCCAGGAGGATAGGATTCTAGGAGAGTTGCCAAAACATCCAGTGTGCATGAGACCTTAAGGTTTATATACTTTAATATTCCTGATATTACCCACAATGCTTTTCTTTCTCCTCCTATAGATACAGTATTACAGAACTATGTTTGCAATTGACCCTGTGACGGTGCTTCTGTCTATAGTTTCCATCCTCTTCTTGGCCCATGTGTATAACAAGAGACAGGACAAGTACAAGAATTTCCCACCTGGACCAAAACCATGGCCAATCATTGGAAATATGCTTAGTATTGACATGAAGAGACCACACGAGACCTTTATAGAGGTAACGTACTTCTTGTCCTTTATCATCTGAGGCAATGCAGGAACTCCAACAAAGGCCTTTCTTTTGGGCTATCCTTTGGGTTCCATTAACAAGGTCAAATTAATAATACAAGTTCAATAGCCAATCAACCAATCCAGGACTTGATAGAACATATTCTTTAGCAGGACATACACAGTCGAATTTCGAACAAATTTTCTTTTCAAAATCAGAATTATTTTTTTGTGATCCGATGATGCCACCATTGATTCAAAATTCGGCTGACCAAGCCTTCATGTTGCTACAGAAAATAATTTTCGTGGCCGGGAATATTCTTTTCTCTCTGGGAATTTTCTTTTCTTGCACATGTGCATTTTTTTTCTATTACATTTCTCACACGATTCTCCCATCATTGATTAGAAAATCATATGTTTTCCCAAAAATTTACAGCATGTCCGATTCCTCAAATTTGATTGCCACATGAAAATCGGCTGTTTCTGCAGCCAACTAACGGTGCAAAATTTATACGAAAATTCTTTGATACGATTTTCCAAAGAAAATTATTTCAAAATTCGAACCGTGGCTTTAGAAGTGAAATTAAAACTAAGTGACATGGACAGAAACAGAATCAGAACCAAACTTACCAGTATAGAACGGTGTCCACAGAGAGAGAGATTCTAAGAGGTCTAGTTATAAAACATTCATTGTGCAAATTACACACCCGTTCTGCACATATTTTGGCTATATTTCTGTACTAGATTAATTCATATGCTCATTAGCTCTATCTAGTTGTCAAAATTCAGTATCATTTTTAGGAATCTACTGCATTTTGATGTAGCAATCCAAAATAGGTGACCATAGACAGCAATTCAGGAACAGCTTCAGAAAAGACCCAGTCAAATGGTCTCTAGCTGGAATCAGTTATTGTATTATTATTATTATTTAGGTACTTGTACAGCGCCGTCATTTAAATTTAGAGGGGGTCTGATTGTTAGTTGACTCAGACATGTGTAATTATGACCAAATTTAGCCCCTGTTCCAGCCATGGCTGTGCTCGGAGTAACCACCAATCCTGTGCTGTCTGTCCTGCGGGAGGAAGCCACTTGATGAAGGAAGCCAGGGGAGGACCTATCCTGGAGAGGACCATGCAAGAGGCTGGTATCTTGGGAGAAAGCCTGGAAACTTCATCGAAGTATGCACCGCACACTGAAAGGCTTGATGGTGATCGCCTGTCAGATCTACAGAAGTGAATCTGGAGAGATCCGGGTGCTGAATCCTGTGTTAGGGGATTCTGGACCGAAAGTGTCTCCTCATAAGGGAAGGTCTGTGGCAGAGACTGTACTTTATTGTGTGCGCCATTCCGGCTGCTAGGCCAGTGAGAGGGACCTATCCAGGTGAGCAATACCCACTCTGGCTAGAGTGGCGGCGAGAACTGTATGCTGGAAGCAGGAATGTTTCCTAATTGAGTTTATGCACCTGAACCTATCTACCTATTTACCCTTCCACTCCTCCAACAATTTCTTCTTTTCTAACCAAGTTCTGCAAATAAATCTAAGAAAGGGAAGTGTAAAGTGTGGACATTGAACTTTTTCAACTCTCTTCTACTACCCTGGACGGCGAGAAAATAGAGGTAACATGCCGCCTGAAATATTCAGCAGCTCCTACGGGTGTAGTGCTACATATACAATGTACATTCACATCAGTCCCTACCCTCAAGGAGCTTACAATCTAAGGTCCCAAACTCACATTCATATACTAGGGCCAATTTAGGCAAAAGCCAATTAACCTACCAGCATGTCTTTGGAGTGTGGGAGGAAACCCACACAGGCACAGGGAGAACATGCAAACTCCAGGCAGATAGTGTCGTGGTCGGGATTCGAACCCTTTTTACTGCTAGGTGAGAGTGCTACTCACTACACCACTGTGCTGCCCTATTGTACATCAGAATATGTCACTGCCGGTCAATAGGGATCAGCCCAGTGGCGGAACTTTCAGGATCGCTTCAGTCACCGTTGCGACTGGGCCCTGCCGTTCTGCCGCTGTGGGGGGCCCCCCCAAGACCCGGCATCTCCCCCTGCATCTCCAACTTTCAGTTTGGGATGCAGTGGGGGGAGTGGGAGGCGGCGATCAGCAGCTGTATGGTGCTCGCGGCATCTCCCTGGGGCTTGTATTTCTCCTTCAGCATGTATACAGTGGAGGGGGAGGGGCCTCTGACCCGGGCAGCTACAAGTTTCACTCTTCAGTGTAAATTGCTCGGGTCAAAGGGCCCCTCCCCCTCCACTGTACAGACTGAGGAAGAGAATTCCAAGCCCCAGGGAGATCCCCCTGCCAATGGATATCATAGAGCTGCCGATCGCTGCCTCCCACCTCCCCCTGTGCTGGGGGTTGGAGGTGCACAGCCAGCCAGGTACAGGGGAACCTCTGGGGGGGGTGTGTTTAAGTCTTGAAACCCTGATGTATGGGGGGCACTCTGGGAAACCTGATGTATGGGGCGGGGGGCTCTCTGTGAACCCTGATGTATGGGAGGCTCTCTGAGGACGCTGGTGTATGGGGGGGGGCTCACTCTGGGGATTCTGATGTATGGGGGGGCTCTCTGTGAACCCTGATGTATGGGGGGGTTCTCTCTGTGAACCCTGATGTATGGGAGGCTCTCTGGGGACTATGATGTATGGGGGGCTCTCGGTGAACCCTGATGTATGGAGGATGCTCTCTGTGAACCCTGATTATGGGAGTCTCTCTGTGAACCCTGATGTATGGGGGGCTCTCTGGGGACTCTGATGTATGGGGGCTCTCTGTGAACCCTGATGTATGGAGGATGCTCTCTGTGAACCCTGATTATGGGAGTCTCTCTGTGAACCCTGATGTATGGGGGGCTCTCTGGGGACTCTGATGTATGGGGGCTCTCTGTGAACCCTGATGTATGGAGGGCTCTCTGGGGACTCTGATGTATGGGGGCTCTCTGTGAACCCTGATATATGGGGAGTGCTCTCTGTGAACCCTGATGTATGCGACGCTCTCTGTGAACCCTGATGTATGCGATGCTCTCTAGGGACCCTGATGTATGGGGGGCTCTCTGGGGACCCTGATGTATGGGGGGCTCTCTGGGGACCCTGATGTATGGGGGGCTCTCTGATGTATGGGGGGCTCTCTGATGTATGGGGGGCTCTCTGTGAACCCTGATGTATGGGGGACTCTCTGGGGACTCTGATGTGTGGGGGGGGGCTCTCTGTGAACCCTGATGTATGGGGAGTGCTCTCTGTGAACCCTGATGTATGGGACGCTCTCTGGGGACCCTGATGTATGGGGGGCTCTCTGGGGACCCTGATGTATGGGGGGGCTCTCTGGGGACCCTGATGTATGGGGGGCTCTCTGATGTATGGGGGGCTCTCTGTGAACCCTGATGTATGGGGGGCTCTCTGGGGACTCTGATGTGTGGGGGGGGGGCTCTCTGGGGACCCTGATGTAGGGGGGTGCTCTCTGTGAACTCTGATGTATGGGAGGCTCTCTGGGGACCCTGATGTATGGGGGGCTCTCTGTGAACCCTGATGTATGGGGGGGCTCTCTGTGGACTCTGATGTATGGGGGGCTCTCTGTGAACCCTGATGTATGGGGGTGCTCTCTGGGGACTCTGATGCATGGGGGGGCTCTCTGGGGACTCTGATGTATGGGGGGGCTCTCTGTGAACCCTGATGTATGGGGGGCTCTCTGTGAACCCTGATGTATGGGGGGCTCTCTGATGTATGGGGGGCTCTCTGTGAACCCTGATGTATGGGGGGGCTCTCTGTGAACCCTGATGTATGGAGGGGCTCTCTGGGGACCCTGATGTATGGGGGGGCTCTCTGGGGACCCTGATGTATGGGGGGGGGGCTCTCTGGGGACCCTGATGTATGGGGGGCTTACTGGGGACCCTGATGTAAGGGGGGCTCTCTGGGGACCCTGATGTAAGTGGAGGAGGCTCTTTGGGGACCCTGATGTATGGGGGGGGAGACTCTGGGGACCCTGATGTATGTATGGGGGGAGCCTCTCTGGGGACCCTGATGTAAGGGAGGGCTCTCTGAGGACCCTGGTGTAAGTGGGGGAGGCTCTTTGGGCACCCTTATGTAAGGAATTGACTCTTTGGGGACTCTGATGTAAGGCGGGGCTCTCTGGGGACCCTGATGTATGGGGGGCTTTCTGGGGACCCTGATGTAAGTGGAGGAGGCACTTTGAGGACCCTGATGTATGGGGGGGAGACTCTGGGGACCCTGATGTATGGGGGGAGCCTCTGGGGACCCTGATGTATGGGGGGAGCCTCTCTGGGGACCCTGATGTATGGGGGGCTTTCTGGGGACCCTGATGTAAGGGGGGCTCTCTGGGGACCCTGATGAAAGTGGAGGAGGCACTTTGGGGACCCTGATGTATGGGGGGGAGACTCTGGGGACCCTGATGTATGTATGGGGGGAGCCTCTCTGGGGACCCTGATGTAAGGGAGGGCTCTCTGGGGACCCTGATGTAAGTGGGGGAGGCTCTTTGGGCACCCTTATGTAAGGAATTGGCTCTTTGGGGACTCTGATGCAAGGTGGGGCTCTCTGGGGACCCTGATGCAAGGAGGATCTGCACTCAGTTATGTAACAATATATACACACACACGTATATTGTATACATGTGTATACCCACCCAAGCGTATGACTTTCTTTACTTGCTTGCTACACTGCTATGGGCTCTAGCCCGAGATTTTTTGTTGACCTAGCAATGCCCATGGGGGGGGGGGGGGCCTTCATTGTTTCTTGCACCGGGGCCCTGAAGATTCTAGTTACGCCTCTGGATCAGCCAAATGTACCTGGGCTTATCTTGAGTTAGGTTTGGCGAGAAATACAGAAGTTTGGATGCTAAATCCAAACTCCATTTAAGTCAATACAAGATGAATGTTAAAAATCAGTTTTGGCCCTTTTCTAGGCGAGGGATTAGAAGAAGAAAAAAAGACACAGGACTGGGCACTGCTCTTGGGAACATGTCAAGTGAAAAAATTCAGTTGGGCAGAGAGCAGCAATTTTAATAATTAACATATTTTAAAAGGAAATATAAAAAAAAGCAAAATGCCTTTTAAATAACAAAACCGGGGGATGCAGTTAATATGCCTGTGAAGTGGCACATCTGTGTGATGTATAAAGCAATAATGTTTGTATAAGGTGGATGGGTAGAGACACACATATGGGTAGAAGGGGGTACCTTATCCCCTGAATGTACAGAAACAATCCTAAGAGAATGAATGGACTTTATTGAGACCCCAAGGAGTCACGCAACATAATATACAGTAAAATGTGTCAATACAACAGAAAAATAAAAACCATAAACATATAAAATGCAAGCATTGTGTTATCACCCCACATCTTCACCCAACTTGGCGAATCTGTTAGGGTGCTTAAACCTAGGGCTGGTCTTCCTTTTCCGTGAACTTCTACCACTCCCTCTAACTCAGTGGTTCTCAACATGGGGGTCGGGACCCCTTCGGGGGTCAAATAAAGATTTGCCAGGGGTTACTGAATCCTGGGCTGTTCCTGAAGCCCGCACTGCTCTCCCAGCCTTTTTGTGGCCGCCCAGCAGGGCTATCCCTGGAGCCTGTGGCCGCCCAGCCACAGTTCACGGCATGGCTAGGGGGCAGAGACTAGAGGTCAGCTGACTGATTAGGAATGTGAAGTGGGAGGGGCTGGAGGCGACGCTATCTCTTGATTTCGGCATAGGAGACACCACAAAGCTGGAGACACAGTGAAGCTGGAGACACAGTGAAGCTGGAGACACAGTGAATAACACTACCTGTGTTTATAGTTGCCATTAAATACTCAGGAAGCGCTAAATGTTTGCGGGTTAGGGGCGCAAATTACTTGTCTTGCCTTGGGTGCTGACAACCCACCCTACGAAAATTATTTTACCGTTAGGGGTCCCCACAACTTGGGAAATGTTATCAAGGGGTCATGGCACTAGAGGGTTGAGAACCACTGCTCTAACTGTATTAACCCATCTTCCTACCTGATAATCCTCACTTACCCCTCCATCCTCCCCACTAACCCCACTAGCCACTTGCTCAGTGAGCAGAGGACCCCTTTCAAAGTTGTCAGTTCTGCCCAGTGATCATACCTCCCAACTTTTTGAAATGGGAATGAGGGACACCTATCAACAAAAGTATGCAGGTATAGGACACACCCCTTGTCACACCCCTCAAAGGAGAATTGTACAAAAAAACAAGATTGTATAAAGGAGAAGGGATGGGGGCAAAAGAATAGTTGCTGAAGCTAGACTTGATAACATGCCTACCCAGATTTTGATGGACTATTTCGGTACTGATGAAAAATGATAAAAAACAGTTACATAAAAAGAATTTATTACAAATAAGAATTATACAGAACAATCATATTGATCAAAGATTGGACGATTTCTCTACAGTTTTGCGGGTTTACCGCTTCCTCAGGAGAGCCAATCTATAGGATACATAATACAGTAAAATCATAAATTACAGTTCAGCAGCAGTAAAAAATTGCATAAGAAACAGTAGGGGTAGCTTACCCGGTGGGTAATAAAACAGTTGCGGAGGCATTTGCCCAATTGGTTTCCCCCCACGGCGGACTTGGGGGATAGCACGTGGATCTCTATAGATAAAGAACATATATCTAATTGGAATTATGTAGGATATAAGGTATATATATATACATATACATACATATATATATACATACATATACATATAAATATACACACATATATGTGTGAAGCATGGTCGGGTTGATGGAAGGGGAGGGGGGAGGGGTGAGGGAAAGAGGGGAAAAAAGGGGGGAAGACGGAGATGGAAAGGGAGGGGAGGGGGGGGGGGGGGGAAGGGGGACAAAATCCGACCATGGAAAGAATTAACGGTAAAACTTACCAGTATAATAGCATCTATGGATGCATTAAAAGAGGGGGACTCCCCTGGTCGGATTTTGTCCCCCTTCCCCCCCCCCCTCCCCTCCCTTTCCATCTCCGTCTTCCCCCCTTTTTTCCCCTCTTTCCCTCCCCCCCCCTCCCCCCCTCCCCTTCCATCAACCCGACCATGCTTCACACATATATGTGTGTATATTTATATGTATATGTATGTATATATATATGTATGTATATGTATATATATATACCTTATATCCTACATAATTCCAATTAGATATATGTTCTTTATCTATAGAGATCCACGTGCTATCCCCCAAGTCCGCCGTGGGGGGAAACCAATTGGGCAAATGCCTCCGCAACTGTTTTATTACCCACCGGGTAAGCTACCCCTACTGTTTCTTATGCAATTTTTTACTGCTGCTGAACTGTAATTTATGATTTTACTGTATTATGTATCCTATAGATTGGCTCTCCTGAGGAAGCGGTAAACCCGCGAAACTAGTAGAGAAATCGTCCAATCTTTGATCAATATGATTGTTCTGTATAATTCTTATTTGTAATAAATTCTTTTTATGTAACTGTTTTTTATAATTTTTCATCAGTACCGAAATAGTCCACCAAAATCTGGGTAGGCATGTTATCAAGTCTAGCTTCAGCAACTATTCTTTTGCCCCCATCCCTTCTCCTTTATACAATTAATTTGGATGATGGTACGTTTTTATAGATTTTTAATTATTTTTATATGAGGCTATACTCCAACTTTATTCAAAAAAACAAGATTGGTTAAACCCACAAGTGTTTTTTTTTACCACTACTATTCCTTTATATTGGCTTTTGGAATTTAGAAATGCAGCAATTTAGAAATCAGATGAAAGGTTTAGCACTGGGAAATACTTTTTGATAGTTAAAAATGCATTGTATATACAACTATATAGATCAGACCAAAATGAGGGACATATGAGGAGGAATGAGGGACCGAGGGACATTGCTCCAAATCAGGGACAGTCCCTCCAAATCAGTTGGGAGTTATGTCAGTGATCAATGCTAAAAAATATGCACTGTCCCTCTACTAATGTCACTGGCTAGGAATGGGTTACTATCTAGGGTGATTTGCAGGAACACACAATCCATTCCTTCTCCCTCTGTGAGAACTGAGATATTCCTTGTTTACATATCTCGGTTCTCTGTGTATTGTTGATGATCTGCGGCTGCCAGGGGACATCAAGGTCTTAGCACCCGCAGATCAGCCCCTGCTGTGAATTATCACAGCAGAAGTGGTGTGGCGGCGTGCGCCTCCTGCAGGTAGAACAACAGAATCATCTATATATAGGTGATCCAGTGCACAGCTGCTGCCCTGGAGTAGTAAAACTGCTGAGAGGCGGGCGGCAACTGTTTTAAAGTAAACTTTGACCTTTTCATTTTTTTTCCTATTTTCTATTTTACTTTCAGTTATCCAAAACTTATGGTCCAGTGATAGGTGTCCAAATAGGATTGAAGAAGGTGGTTGTCCTTTGCGGATATGACACACTGAAAGATGCTTTAATCAACCACGCTGAGCAATTTGCTGACAGGGCGGTCGCACCAATAATTCGTAAAAGCCAAATGGAAAATGGTATCTGTTCTTTTTGTCAATGAAACATGAAAATGTTTTACCTAAGAGTATATGATCATTAAAAAAATAACAATATACACTGTATATACGTTGACTATCAATGCTAACCACTTGCAACCATGAAAATACCCTTCTCTTAAAGTAGTTGTAAACCTCAGACATAAAAACAAAGCATATCCCTCTTAAAGCGGAGGTCCAGTTTAAAAATAAAATAAAATAAATGTAAGCAGCTACTAACACTGTAGCTGCTGACTTTTAATAAGAAGACTTACCTGTCCAGGGTGCCCACGATGACGGCAGCCGAAGTCGAGCAAACGCTTGGGTCTCGGCTGCCCCGCCGCAATCCTCGGTGAGGGAGTCAGGAAGTGAAGCCTTGTGGCTTTACCTACCGATTCCCTACTACGCATGCGCGAGCCTCGTGTCGCGACGTGAATGGATGATGTCTCCTGGGACACACACAAGGTCCCAGAAGACACCTCTCCCCCATTCCCTAGGAGGCAGCCGAGGAGCAGAAGAAAGAAGACAGACCGCAGATCAGGAAGTGGCAGATTAGGACGATCTGCCTAGCAACAGGCACTTCAGGTATGTATATAAAAAAAAAAATTGCAGCATTTTAGATTTTTTTTTTCTTGGTGGAGCTCCGCTTTAAGTGCAATCTCTGTCTGCTGCTTCATTACTCTATCAGCATGAATGATTTCTGACAAGTTTTCTTGACACCTAGAAAAAAAGGTGATAGGGGAGGGACCTCCAGCACACAACTTGTGATTGACAGTCTCAGCTGGGAACTGGCACAATCACTCCCCATCTCAGCCCCTTATTACCCGCCCCCCATGACGTCTGTCCTTTGCATCATGGCACGCTGTCGTGGCTGGCCCCTGGATGTTTGGCACGGATGTGCCATATGAGGCATTGGGCATCGGCTATCATTTTATTTTGCAGTATTTTATCCCCTTCCCTCGTAGAAAAATAATTTATCCCCAAAAAATTATAATTTCAAGTTTCAAATGGTTTGTAAAAATTGATGCCCAGTTTAATGTGGAACAATGGGCCAGATTCACAAATGAGATACGACGGCGTTTCTCCTGATACGCCGTCATATCTCTGTTTCTATCTATGCGACTGATTCATAGAATCAGTTACGCATAGATAGCCAGAAGATCCGACAGGTGTAATTGTTTTACACTGTCGGATCTTAGGATGCAGTACCGCGGCCACCGCTGGGGGGAGTTTGCGTCGTAAACCAGCGTCGGGTATGCAAATTAGGAGTTACGGCGGATCCACAACGGTTTTTCGCGTTCACTACGTCGCCGCTAGTCAAGTTTCCCGTCGCAAAGTTACACTTTTTTTTTTGGTGCCTTAACTTTAGTCAGCAAGTGTATTGCTGTCTAAAGTATGGCCGTCGTTCCCACGTCGAAATTTTAAAATCAACGTCGTTTGCGTAAGCCGTCCGTGAATACGGAAGTATGCTACACGGGTCGCCGTTCAAAAAAATGACGTCACGGCGCGCAAAGCACGGCGGGAGTTAGGAAACGGAGCATGCGCAGTAGGTCCGGCGCGGGAGCGCGCCTAATTTAAATGGCACATGCCCATTTGAATTGGCCCGCCTTGCGCCGGAGGCCACAGGCGTACTTTTCATTGCAAGTGCTTGGTGAATCAGGCACTTGCGATGAAAAATTGCGGCGGTGTAACTTATCTAGGATAAGTTACGCCGCCACGATTCTATGTGAATCTGGCCCAATATTCTTATACCTCTATACAAGATTATACTTATACCTCTATGCGATAGACGCTTGTAGAGAAGGTGATAAAGTGATCTCTACGCCATCCTTGAAAGACAAACTAGCCTGAACTTTTCCAAAAACTGAGATCCGCCATCATTTTTACCAAGCTGGACCTGAGGGGGGCTTAGTGAAGGGGGCTGTGTCCTTAGCTGCAATTAGCTCTAAAGTTTCCTCGCTGAGCTCCGGAGATTGTGGGTGGCTTTGTAGGTTGTGGTCAGTATTTTGAATTTAATTCGCTGGGTGATCGGGAGCCAGTGTAGGGATTGGAGCAGAGGTTTGGCAGACACTGAGCGGTTGGTAAGGTGGATAGTCTGGCAGCAGCATTCGTGATAGACTGAAGAGGGGATAGCCCATGGAGAGGCAGGGCAATAAGAAGGGAGTTGCAATAGTCAAGGCGAGAGATAACAAGGGAGTGAATTAGGAGTTTAGTGGTTTCATTTGTTAAAAAGGGGCGAATTTTAGAGATGTACAAACTTTTGTCAATGATTGGACAGTCATGGGGAATGACTAAGCTGTCAGGGGCGGAGCAATACTCTTTGGCCTGGTTGGAGCCCATGGTGAGGTTGCCACACAATACCAACTGACGGGATCGTTCCAATCTGCGGCTACAGGGAGATTTTCTTTCATACTGACATTTCACTAAACTCTATGCACCACAACATGTGATGTGTATTGTGCTGCAGACATACTTAACTTTTACACAATGTGCACCACTGATGATGAATGGTGTCAACAGAACACATGGAAAACTATTGTTTTTCTATATGCAACTGTGCAAGACTGGAGGTAGGGCTGGAGTTCAGCTTTGAGTGCTTGTGTTTTGTTTTTAGGCATTATCTTTTCTAATGGAGAGAACTGGAAGGTGATGAGAAGATTCACACTTTCCACACTACGGGATTATGGGATGGGAAAGAGGACTTTAGAAGACAAGATTATTGAGGAAGCGGAATGCTTGGTCCAGACTATTAAGTCACATGGAGGTAAGTGTTCACAAGGTCAACTTCAACCATGACCATTGTTCTACTTATTTTTTAATTAAATAAACTTGAGTCCAATTTTGGAAATTTAACCACCTCCAGTCCAGTCACTTTTTGTAACAATCTGTATTTTTTGCTAGGAGATTACTTAGAACCCACAAACATTATATACGTTTTTTTTTTTTACAGTAGAGGCCCTAGAGAATAAATGGGTGGGTTTTGAATTTTTTTGTCACACAGTATTTGTGCAGAAGTTTTTAGAATGCAATTTTTTGGGAAAACACTTTTTTTATTTTAATGCAAAAAAAACTTGATTCCAAAGGATGGCAGCGAGCGACGTGTATTCAGGCTCCTAGGAGCCTGAATACACGTCGCTCGCTGCCATCCTTTGGAATCAAGTTTTTCCCTGCATTTCTTATTGCCGTTTTTACAGTGGCTAAATGTGAGTAGCCTGTGCTTTTAATACTTTTAATAAATGTTTGAGTCCAGCGGAGAGCACTTAGTTTGTGATTCCTTTTTCATGTTCGAGTCCGTCTGATACTGTTGACCTATGAGGATTTGAATTGCTAATCTGCTTCCTGGTCTCCTAAACTGAGATACAGTATTTGCCTATTTGACCATCTGGTAAAACAGTGGTCCATATGTGGAGGTGAGAGTACCCATTCTTACTGGTGGAGGGATCACTTTAAGTTTGGCTTTGTCATCATCACCTGGTGAAGAATTCCAAGATTTGATTATCTGGATTTTCTACCTAATATTTGGACTTTATCACTTAATTTTATACTTTATTGATTTATATTTATACTTATGTCACATAATATATTTTCAATTGAATATGTTCTTATTGGTTTTGCGCTGCACTGCTTTCCTTTGTATTTTTGAATGCTTTAAAATCCCCTGCAGGTCATTAGTTAACCATGAGAAATGTGCCTATAATGTATTGTTCTCCCGTCAGCATGCACACACTATGTAACAACAATATGTAGTGCAATCAACATTTTTGTGCATAGGTGTTAAAACTTTTTTGGGTGGAGCGTTTAAGTGATTGGGTGCAACTTTTTTTATTTATAAAAAAACTCCTAATTTCTCAGCCGTCCTTCAATGAAGCTAATGGAATGCAGATCCCATTCCATTTGTTTCTTCCCCAACCATACTGAGTGGGGTCAGTGACACCAGGACCTGGAAATTGCATTTCACATGTCCCTTCGGAGTCAGTAACAGGAAGGGAAGATCAGTAAATGGATGTTCACTGATCTCCCTTTCCTCTACCTGCCAGCAGTTGTTATGCTGGTCTCTGGTCTGCCAATGGGCATGTTGAGCCCGCAAAACATGGCAGGGCGTGGGGGGGGGGGGGGTAACACATTTGTTTCATTTGACAACCCACAGTTGGCTTGTGTGTAATAAAAATTCCAAGCCACCAACATAATTTGTATGTTAACCTCAAAAGGGTTAATTGGTTGTTAGTGGCAGGAATTACCTTTTCAATGGTGGTCAGGAGAAATAATTCCCTTTTTATTTGTGGTCTGTGGGAAGAGTTCTGTTTTTTTTTTTTTTTTCTGACCATTATTTAAATTTTCGGAAAAAAAAAGGGGCTTTTTAACCACTTAAGCCCCGGACCATTTTGTTGCTAAATGACCAGGCCACTTTTTGCGATTCAGCACGGTGTTGCTTTAACTGTCGTGCGACGTGGCTCCCAAACAAAATTGGCGTCCTTTTTTCCCCACAAATAGAGCTTTCTTTTGGTGGTATTTGATCACCTCTGCGGTTTTTATTTTTTGCGCTATAAACAAAAATAGATTTTTTGATTGGTTTGCGCAAAAGTTATAGTGTCTACAAAATAGGGGATAGTTTATGGCATTATTACACTAGTAATGGCGGCGATCAGCGATTTTTATGGTGACTGTGACATTATGGCGGACACATCGGACACTTTTGACACATTTTTGGGACCATTGTCATTTTTACAGTGAGCAGTGCTATAAAAATTCACTGATTATTGTGAAAATGACACTGGCAGTGAAGGGGTTTACCACTAGGTGGCGCTGTAGGGTTTATGTGTGCCCTAGTGGGTGTTTCTTACTGTAGTGGGGATGGGCTACACGTGACATGACACTTATCTCCACTCCGATTACACAGAGCAGAGATCAGTGTCATTGTCCCTAGGCTGAGAGGGGCGATGCTTGTTTACATTAGCATCTCCCCACTCTATCTCTCCGTGAGAAGATCGTGGGTATCCCCGCAGTGATCAAGTCCGCGGGAACCGCGGTCGGGTTCACGGAGCTTGTGGCGGGCACGCTTGCGCACTGGCGATGGCGCGCATGCATGCACAATGGCGCTTCTTAAAGGGGAGGCCCAGGAGTGCCATTGTGTCAATGTATATAGTCGTGCCGCGGTCGGGAAGCAGTTAATGATACCAATAAACACATGAGTAAATAATCCTAAAATCTTAATTGTATTGCACAAAGGATTATCAAAATTACACAGACCTCCAATAAAATGCTTACTCCATTACCACCTCCTGGCTAACATCCCCACCATGTGTAACATGTTGTCATGTTAGTCCCTTAACTAATTTGTACTCTTTGTACATACATCTTAACAAAGTGCATGATGGGATAATCTGCAAGCCCCAAAACATATGTGTACAACAATGAAATGTCTAATATGTACAAACAAATTATTTTCTTTTTTTTTGTGTGTTTTCTATTGTCCATAAATACTTACAAGGACTAGTAGGAATATCTAGTCTATTTTACTCCTGCATTCACACATCTTTTTAGTGATAGCCATTTCTTTGATGTACCCCTTAGTGTCCATTCACACTGACTTTGGACATCAGTCGGATGAGAAGTCGCAGCCTGTGTTTTCCAATAATAGCCATTCATATATGTGTGACTTAAAGTTGCAGCGACTTCAAAGTAGTTCATGCACTCCCTTGGACTGACTTTCATGCAACTTCAGGGCCATAGACTTCAAGGTTAACCCTCAAAAGTTGTATGAAAGTCATACCTGAATGTTTTAGATGCAACAATTGTCCATTAGCTTTGGTCAAAGCCAAAGTCGCATCCAAGTCATACCCATCCAAAGTTGTGTCAAAGATGCGTTGAAGTTTCATTAAAGTTGCCCTACTTTGGAGTCGTACAAGTGTGAATGGAGCCTTAGATAACATCATCACTCCCTTTGGTTAAGGGATTTGATATTTTCCTTCCCACCTTACCGATACTTTATGGGATGTACCTAACTGATTAATTTTGTAAGTATTTAAATCAAATTTTAGATCTTAAATCTAATTTTAGATGTACAAGTAAGTTAAGGTATTGATATGAGGACAGCATATTACACATGGTGAGATGTTACCCAGGGCCCAAGAGGTTTTGTATTGGATGCCTGTACTATTTTATCACCACTTTGTACAATAAAATTAAGAATTTAAATTAAATTGCCTATGTGTTGATTGGTACCAATAAACATCTCGCAGTAACATGCTTCTTTAGAGTCAGTATTTTCTTTTCAAATTTTTAAAAATGTGTGTGTTGTGTTGCGGGGTTTTTTTTTTTTTTTTCCTCTCAGTATTATACTGCATGTACAAAGCTCAGAGAAAATAATTTGCAGTCTCCACTTTTCTAGCCCTTAATTTTTTTAACACTTATTTTTTAACATTAATGTAATACCGCATACACTTTCATTTTTCGGCATGAAAAAAACAACGTTTTTAAAAACGTAATTTAAAATCATCCTGTGTTGGCATCACATAGTTTTTCGACTTCTGAAAAATGACAAAAAAAAAAATTCGAACATGCTGCATTTTTTCACGTCGTTTTTTAAAATGTCTTTTTCGTGTTGTTAAAAATGATCGTGTGTGGGCAAAAAAGACGCTTTAAACCCGCGCATGCCCAGAAGCAAGTTATGAGACGGGAGCGCTCGTTCTGGTAAAACTACCATTCATAATGGAGTAAGCACATTCATCACGCTGTAACAGACAGAAAAGCGCGAATCGTCTTTTACTAACAAGGAATCAGCTAAAGCAGCCCAAAGGCAAATAGAACTTCACCTTTAGAGTGCCGTCGTACGTGTTGTACGTCACCGCGCTTTGTTCATCATTTTTCAAAAACGATGGTGTGTGGGCAACATCGTTTTTAATGATGAAGTTGGAAAAACTTCGTTTTTTGGACATGCTGAAAAACGAAGTTTTTTTTCATGCCGAAAAATGATCGTGTGTACTCGGCATAAGAACACATGTTCGGCTCTAGATGTCCTTTGACATTTGACTATTCATATATTAAATATAATGTGTTTGTTTTTGTTTTTTTTTGCTTTTCTTTTTTTGTCTTTTCAAATTCCAGGAAAACCTTTTGACAATCAAACTATTATAAATGCAGCTGTGGCCAACATTATTGTATCCATACTACTGAGCCATAGATTTGAGTATGAGGACCCCATTTTGCAGAAGCTCATGACATTAGTTAATGAGAATGTAAAACTTATAGGTGCCCCTATAGTAAAGGTAAGTGGTCTTACTGTTTGGATCTATCAGTGTGTTGCAAGATAATTCTTGATTTACCCCTCTTCCTCCATGACAGCCAACCAAGAGACTGCCCATCTCACTTGACTGGAAACAGAAAGTGGAGAATTAGAGAATGCAAAGCCCCACACTTACCAACTCGGTGGTTAGTTTATCTTTCTCATTGACGATAGGACAAATACGAATCTTGGATCATCCTTTTTATTAAAAAAAAAATCAGATTCATAAGAGTGCGCACATGGGGTGCTGGGTGTGCCTGGGCACACCCTAATCACCCTATACTATGCAGATTGCCCCTACTGCCTGGCTGCACAGAAAGGGACTGTGGAATCTCTGTCCTCAGTACTTTTCTCTGTCTCAAAAATTAGACATCAGGGGTTTAGAGGGTTTAGGGGTTTAGGGGTTTAGACCTCTAATATTTCACCATAGCCCTACAATGGGGCTTCTTAAAACAATAAAAAATAAATAATAAATTATATTTTTGAAACAAAATAATAATTAAAAAAACGAAATTGTATTTTTTTTTATAAAATAATATAAAAATAGACTACTGACACCAATCTCTGCCCTACTGACACATTCAATGCTCTACTGACACTGCCCACTGAAATGTGTGTGTGTGTGTATGTATATATATATATACATATACTATATATTGTGACAGGAAGTCAGGTAAATCTGTGGGTGTTGTCACAGACGGGACATACATTTCTGCCTTGTTTAGACAATACACCAATTGTTATTAGGCGTCGGCTGCAAAAAGTAGCCAGGAAAAGTCTTAGGCCCCGTACACACGATAGAATCCATCCGCAGATAAATCCCAGCAAATGGGTTTCTGCGGATAGATCCTATGGTGTGTACACGCCAGCGGATCTTTTTCCGCGGATAAATCTCCCCTGGGATGGATTCCAGCAGATCGGATATTTGCTGACATGCACAACAAATCCATCTGCTGAAGTCCATCCCAACGGATGGATCCGCTCGTCTGTACAGACTCACCGGATCCATCCGTCCAAAGGGATTCCCCGCACGCGTCGTAATGATTTGACGCATGCGTGGAATTCCTTATATGACAGCGTCGCGCCCGTCGCCGCGTCATAATCGCGGCGACGGCGCGACACGTCATCGCCAGAGGATTTCCGCACGGATTTCAATGCGATGGTGTGTACACTCCATCGCATAGAAATCTGCGGAAATCTTTGAGAGGATTTATCCGTGGAAACGGTCCGCTGGACCGTATCCGCGGATAAATTCTCTCGTGTGTATGGGGCCTAAGGGCATTGGAAAACTTCAGCTGTTCAGAATGAGGCAATTAAGGCCTCTATAAGTAATGCAGAGGATTACCACTGATTTGCTGCATCCTGAGGCTTTGTGAGTAAGGAGAACAGTGTACTGAAAGTCTTCTGAGGAGGTGAGGAGAGGATTGATTTTTCTGTGTGATAAAAATCAAAAGACTATTGTTTTTCTGCTGTATGACCAGCAGTGTCTGCCCAGCACTAGGCTGTCAGAGACTCCCTAGATAGGTTCCTGTGTGGTGAAGGTAGACGCCCCAGTGGCCAGGGTTTATTTTATGTTTGATTTTGCTTATGCTGTTTGGATGCTTGCACTTGTTTCCAGCAAGATGGAAGAATAAACCAAAAATCTTTGCTTTCAAAGGTCTTCGACTGCCTGTCTGTATAAATTCAGTGTGTAGTGAACCCATCCAGGGGGTCACACACCCCGCTACCGAGCTAACCCCTTACACAATATATATATATATATATATATATATATATATATATATATATATATATATATATATATATATATATATATATATAAATATATATATATATATATATATATATATATATATACTGTGTATATATATATATACACACACATGTGTGTTTAAGCTGTGGGGTGCACACCCAATGCAATATTCTGTTCAGTTTGTAGCTTGGTTTTCAGGCTTTTACCTTAAGCTTTCACTCTAAACTGAACTAGTGCCTTACAATACCACAAGCATTATTTAAGGCTTTTGAGTGGGCTGGGAGAATACCAGAATGGTCAAAATGCACCCGTACGTCGGTCTCTCTAAGCGGGATAGCAAACACGCCCGCTGCACAGCGGTGGTCCCGATGCTCTTGGCCGGCGGTCGTGATGACCTCCGGCCACGTGCTATCACAGACACGAGAGGCAGAACAGAGAAGTGACGAGACACACATCCCAGTTCTGTGGGGAGAGGAGAGAGAGATTTAGAGTTCCTACGAGCTGGGAACCACAATCTCTCATCTGCTATAGTCAGTCCCATCCCCCACAGTTAGAACACACACATAGGGTACACAGTTAACCCCTTGATCTCCCCCTAGTGTTAACCCCTTCCCTGACAGTGACATTTACACAGTAATCAGTGCATTTTTATAGCACTGATTGCTGTATAAATGCCAATGGTCCCAAAATGGTGTCAAAAGTGTCCGCCATAATGTCGCAGTCCCAGTAAAAAATGCAGATCGCCGTCATTACTAGGAAAAAAAATAATAATAATAAAAATCCAATAAATCTATCCCCTATTTTAAGCAATCAATATACGCTTTTTGCGATTTTTATTACCAAAAATATGTAGAAGAATACATATCGGGAAAAAAATTGCTTTTTTTTTTTTTAAATGGGGCTATTTATTATAGAAAAAAAGTAAAAAATATTGTGGTTTTTTTCACAATTGTCGCTCTTTTTAAAAAAAATCGCAGAGTTGATCAAATACCACCGAAAGAAAGCTCTATTTGTAAGACAATAAGGGCGTCAATTTTGTTTGGGTACAGCATCGCACAACCGCGCAATTGTCAGTTAAAGCAATGCAGTGCCGTATCACAAAAAATGGCCCGGTCATTGAGCAGCCAATTCTTCTGGAGCTAAAGTGGTCAAAAACAACATTTTCATACATACACCACATCACTACTGTTCCAATAATGGAACATTAGACATAAATGGATTAATGCATTGTTGGCCAAGTCAGGGTCGAGGGCCTCTTGTATCATTTAAAAAAGATGAGCTGCAGCCTGTAATCACTCTACGCAGTCTGATGGGAGATTTGTGCCATTATATTTGGGCATCAGTGCCAAATATGCTCCAATTGGAGCAGTTCCCGTAACTCCGCCCACATCCTGTGAAGAGGATGCACCTTCCATCCTGCTGACTATCGCAAGAGTACGTGGGGCCTAAATGAGGTACCTTGATTTGGGAGTAACCTCCCACACACTCTGCTAACCACACAGTATTAATTATGAGTACTCTCTTACAATTTTACAGAATACACAAGCTCCGTCCCTATCCATACACTCACCAGAAGCATACCAAAATGGCATGGGTTCCCCTATTTAAAAGGTTCCTCACCCAAGGTGGCCTTTGAAGTCTCTCAAAAATCTAATGCCCAATCAGATCACTTCTCCCTTTGAGGCCTTGTAAGGAATTCCTGAAGCCTAGCACACACAACCGGTTTTCCCGTCTGGAAAACTGCCATGAGAGCTATTGGCCGGGAACAGAGGCCGTGTGTATGCTCCATCACAGTTTTTCCGACAGGAAAACTGCCGGGGGAAAAAAGAGAACCAGCTCTCTTTTTTCCCGCCGGGATTCCAGGCGGTTTTTAACCCGTCAGTTTTCCTATGGGAAACGCTGCGATTGAGCACACACACGGCCGGGATTCCCGACCAAAGCTCTCATGGCAGTTTTCCTGTTGGGAAACCCGGTGGTGTGTAGGGGGAAAAAGTTATCGAGCAGGTTCTTGGTTTCCCCCTCAGGTTTCCTGGCAGTAAAAAGTCCACCAGGAAACCCGTACGTGTGTACGAGGCTTAAAGGGGTTGTAAAGGAAATTTATTTTTTTCCCTAAATAGCTTCCTTTACCTTAGTGCAGTCCTCCTTCACTTACCTCATCCTTCCATTTTGCTTTTAAATGTCCTTATTTCTTCTGAGAAATACTCACTTCCTGTTCTTCTGTCTGTAACTCACCACCGTAATGCAAGGCTTTCTTCCTGATGTGGAGAAAGCCTCTTGAGGGGGGGAGGGGGCAAGCAGGCAAGTCAGGACACTCTCTGCTTTGCAGATAGAGAAAGGAGCTGTGTGTTAGTGGCCGTCCTGACACTCCTGCTCGCCCCCTCCCCCCTCAAGAGGCTTTCTCCACACCAGGAAGAAAGGCTTGCATTACGGTGGTGAGTTACAGACAGAAGAACAGGAAATTAGCATTTCTCAGAAGAAATAAGGACATTTAAAAGCAAAATGGAAGGATGAGGTAAGTGAAGGAGGACTGCATTAAGGTAAAGGAAGCTATTTAGGGAAAAAACAATTTCCTTTACAAACCCTTTAAGGGTTCCATTTCCTTACAATACTCTCCTTCCTTTGAAATAATGGCACAGTGCCACCTGCAAGCAGTAAAGTTAACTGCACCTGCCTACAGTTAACTGTTGGTAATGCTGTTATAAGTGTTGGTGCTTTCCTTTGCCAATCGAAATGAATGGCATGCAAATAAACCAGAATGATTGATGTGCATTTCAGCGCAGTGCGTGGCAAAGCACTAACATGTTGTGGCGTAGTGTGCTGCCAGAAATAAGCAATTCTTGTTTATGGTGCATTTGCAGCCCATTCATTTTGAACTCCTTGATCTTATGAATGAGCCCTAGGCGAAGCAAATATGTTTATACACTTTACATTCTCTGAATCAATAAAGCAATTTGCTAAAAAATTAATTTACAGTAAAAAATAAATACATATGTATCTTTCTATTAAAGCTGTACAACAGCTTTCCATTTCTAGTGGGCTTGTTACCTGGAAGCCACAAGAAGGTATGTGCAAACCGACTACAGTTTCACGACTTTGTAAGAGCAACATTTACTGAGCAGAGAAAAGTACTGGATGTAAATGATCAGAGGAACCTTGTTGATGCATTTCTGGCCAAGCAGCAAGAGGTAAGGATTAACATTTAAGATTTGTTTGTGTATTTAGCTGGTTGTTTGCTGGAGTTCAGCTTTAAAGTGGTTGTAAACCTCATGCCGAGTACACACGATCATTTTTCGGCATGAAAGAAAACGTTGTTTTTCAGCATGTCCAAAAAACAATGGGCTAGATTCAGGTAGGGGCGCGCAATGTTACGGTGGCGTAGTGTATCGTATTTACGCTACGCCGCCGTAAGTTAGAGAGGCAAGTGCTGTATTCACAAAGCACTTGCCTTCTAAGTTACGGCGGCGTAGCGTAAATGGGGCCGGCGTAAGCGCGCGTAATTCAAATGTGGATGAGGGGGCATGTTTTATGTTAATTCTTGGTGAACCGACGTGATTGACGTTTTTTTACGAACGGCGCATGCGCCGTCCGTGTACATATCCAAGTGTGCATTGCTCCAAAGTACGCCACAAGGACGTATTGGTTTCGACGTGAACGCAAATTACGTCCAGCACTATTCGCGAACAACTAACGCAAACGACGTAAAAAATTCTGATTTCGACACTGGAACGACAGCCATACTTAACATTGCGTGCGCCTCCTAATAGCAGGAGTAACCTTACGCCGAAAAAGCCTAACGTAAACGACGTAAAAAAATATCGCCGGGCGTATGTAAATTTGTGAATCGGCGTATCTAGGTCATTTGCATATTCTATGCCGAAAACTACGGAAACGCCACCTAGCGGCCAGCGTAAATATGCACCCTAAGATACGACGGTGTAAGAGAATTATGCCAGTCGGATCTTAGGCTAATGTCGGCGTATCTTGCTTTCTAAATACAGAAAAAAGATACGCCGGCGCAGCTTTGAAATTACGCGGCGTATCTATAGATACGCCGGTGTAATTCATTGCTGAATCTAGCCCAAAGTTTTTCCAACTTAATCTTTAAAAACGACGTTGCTTTAGCTAATTCCATGTTAGTAAAAGACGATTCACGCTTTTTTGTCTGGTACAGCGTGATGAATGTGCTTACTCCATTATGAACGGTAGTTTTACCAGAACAAGCGCTCCCATCTCATAACTTGATTCTGAGCATGCGCGGGTTTATTTCATCATTTTAGCGCACACACGATAATTTTTTACAACCCGAAAAACAACATTTTTTAAAACAACGTTAAAAAATGCAGCATGTTCGAATTTTTTTTTTTACGTCTTTCAGAAACTGAAAAACGATGTGCAGCCCACACACGATCATTTTAGATGACGTTTTTAAAAGCTAGTTTTTTTTTCAAGCCGAAAAATGATCGTGTGTATGCGGCATCAGACTTGAAATATGAACAAAGCATGCTGATATCTCTCTATAGTGTGTCATTGGCCCCTGCATCTGCAGCTAAAGGGGGTAAGGGTGTATACATGCCATGACTGCAATGCTTTGCTACACCGCCATGGTTGGAATTATACCGCCTGTCACTTTTAGCAGGCATAGCGCCCACCAAGTGACCTACTTCTGGGGGGTTCAAGGGGTTAAAGCAAGCAGTGAGGAGGTGATACAATGCCTCCTCACTGCCTGTCAAATGTTCTCTGAAGAGTGATCAAAACATGGATTGTTCTTTCAAAAACACTGCACAAGTGAACTAGTCCTTATTGTGTCACTGGGACTGATGTGGTGATTGGAGACACTCTACTGTAACTAGGTAGAAAATAAAATTGCACTAGATCACAAAGTTTCAATGTTAGAAAGTCCACCACTGCTTGAAACTATGGGCTTATTCACAAAATCCATCCACCATCTTCAACGTGCAAGTTCCACCACCAAATGATATAATTGTCTCCTTGCCAGATCTACATGACCCCCCCCCCCCCGTTACAGAGGATCAAAGAGTGCCTGTAATAAACCACAGCCTGGATCTTTCTCCAGGAAAAGCTGTGCATCTATCTCCAGGGTGTCTCTTTCTGCTCGTATGGATGGTTTTTATAAAAAATATAAAAGCTCCATATAGTGTAAAACCATAAACAATTTTATTTGCATTAAAATATATTGCACTTACAGCATTCGTATTCATAGAAAGCCTTAAGTCTGGTGTGCCGGCTGGTGCACATTCAGACAAATCCATCCTTCCGGGACACTAATGGAAACAAAAGGTGACGTCAGCACATCGCTCAGCTCTGCGCGTTTCGTCAGAGATGACGTCGGCCAGTGGCACTCTAACTGGATGCAGTAATCTGGTGACATTATACTGCTGTGTATGTGATCAAAGACCATGGTTGGCTGCACTGACCTATAGTGACAACATAGCAGCCAGCCACTGTACATGATCACTGCCACAGTAGTACAATGTCACCATAGTGATACTGCACATGCTCTAAAAACTATTATTATATTTCACCAAAACAATGTAAGATAGCAGGAAAACTGTTAACCACTTCCTTACCGGCCCATAGTAAAATGACGTCCACAAAGAACTTCTGCCGTTCAGAGTGGACGTCATATGACGTCCTGGGCTTTCCGGGTGGATATCTGAATGATGCCTGCAGCTAGAGGCATCATTCAGATATCCTTCTAAACTGCCGGCGATTCTGCACAACGTAAGAACGATCATAGCGGCGGTTCCGCCGCTAGATCGTTCTTACAGGCGGCAGGAGGGGACATCCCCCCCCTCCCGCCGCCATCCGGTGCTTCTCCGGGCTCTCCCGTGCCATCGGGGGCCCGGAGAACGAATCGTCCGGCGCTCGCAGGAAGCATAGAGATGACTGGTGACCAGATGGTCACCAGTCATCTCTATGACCGTCGGAGGACCCGGGCGCGATGTGATGACGTCACGCCCGGGTCCCCGTAAGTAAACAAAGCCGCGATTGCGGCTGCTAAGCAACCACAAGCATGAGATCGGTGAATTTTTTTTCACCGATTTCATGCTTTCCAGCCTGGAGGAGAGATGTGGGGTCTTATTGACCCCGCATCTCTCCATAAAGAGTACCTGTCACACACATTCCTATTACAAGGGATGTTTACATTCCTTGTAATAGGAATAAAAGTTTAAAAAAAAAAAAAAAAAATTAAAAAAAAAAGTGTAAAAAAAGAAATAAATATATAAAAAAAAAAAAGAAATAAAAATTTATTTTTTTAACGCCCCTGTCCCCGGTAGCTTGCGCGCAGAAGCGAACGCACACGCAAGTCCCGCCGACATATGTAAACGCCGTTTAAACCACATATGTGAGGTATCGCCGCGTGTGTTAGAGTGCCAGCAACAATTCTAGCACTAGATCTCCTCTGTAAATCTAAACTGGTAACCTGTAAAAAATTTCAAATCGTTGCCTATGGAGATTTTTAAGTACCGAAGTTTGGCGCCATTCCATGAGTGTGCGCAATTTTAAAGCGTGACATGTTAGGTATCTATTTACTCGGTGTAACATCATATTTCATATTTTACAAAAAAATTGGGCTAACTTTACTGTTTTTAAATTTTTTTAATTCATGAAACTATTTTTTTCCCAAAAAAAGGCGTTTGAAAAATTATTGCGCAAATACCGTGCAAGATAAAAGGTTTCAATGACCGTCGTTTTATTCCCTAGGGTGTCTGCTAAAAAAACATATATAATGTTTGGGGGTTCTGCGTAATTTTCTAGCAAAAAAATTATGATTTGTACATGTAGGAGAGAAGTGCCAGAATAGGCCTGGTATGGAAGTGTGTATAACTGCCCGGTATGGAAGAGGTTAATAAAGTACTTGTAAAATGTTTTTGGTGTTTTTGTATTTGTAGATTGTAGGTTTTATTTTCTTGTGAATGAGTAGGTTACTACTTACCTCTTACTCATTCTTTTGAGGGTGTGGTATTGGTGGGCTCCCTTTATTATGGTGGTTTGCAGGGTTTTGGGGGAAGAGGACTTTGTCTTCATCAATATGGGGACAATGTGCTTTCCCAGGGCACTTCCCAGCAATGCACTTTTCCCCCTTGTTTGGTTAGGTTCAGGATGCCTGCTTGGATTAATGGTATTGTATGGATTTCCTGGAGGGCCTCATGCATTTTTTTCTTTATTCTCCATATATTCTGAAATAATATTGAAATATATCTTGGAATAATTGCGAGGAGAATGGCTGTTACATTGCATCTACAGTAAATATGCCAATATCTTGAATCTCTATTTCTCTAGGGGACACCAGAATCTACTCTGTATTACCATGATGACAATTTAACAACCCTGGTGAGCAATCTGTTTTTTGCTGGAATGGAGACGACATCCACCACTTTAAGATGGGGCCTCCTGTTTATGATCAAATATCCTAATATACAAAGTAAGACATGCCGCTTTGACCTCTGACTTTAAAATGATCATATTCCATGTAACATCACTCTGAGATTTTCCTTCTGAGATCAGGGTTTTCCACGGTCGGCACTTACTGAACTTTGAGATTTATGCTATGTGTTTGCAACCAACCTACAGTACAGCCAGTAGTGTATTTAGGTTTTGTGCTGCCCTAAGCCTGACTAAACTCGTGCGCCCCCTAATTTAAATACGACCCACCCCTTCCTGTCAAGGCCACACCCCATGTTGTTTAAGACCCTCCCTGAAATTTTTGAGTGGGGACACTAGTTCTGAGGGCCTGGAGGGGCAATTGATTCCCTTAATTTGCATAGATTTACTCTTACTTCCTGTTTGGCTATGGGGCAGGAAGTGAAGGGAAATCTCTGCAATGTGACAGGGATGGTAAAAAATAAACTGACAGGGGCCCTCCCTTACTCTATCAAAAAAAAAAAAAAAAAGTATAGTTCTACTTTAGGTAGATGGTGCAGCAGAAACATAGGACAGTGAGGAAGGTTTGTGGTCCAGGATGATAGGACAGTCAAAATTAGAAGCGCCCCCCCCCCACACCCACAATTGCTGAATGCCGCCCACCCGCCCGCATACCGAAAGCAGTGTGGTCGCTTTATGGGAGCGCTAGACTAATTTGTCTAACAGTGTAGTGTAAGCCGGGCAGGGACTCTTTTTTTTGCTGCCCCCCTGCAAAGTACTGCCCTAGGCCTGGGCCTTGTTGGCCTAGGCCAGAATACAGCGTTGAGTACAGCATTGCATGCTTAGCAGTTATGATATTCAGTGAAACTTTTATAGTCCCAATCACATTAATTCTAAAAAATATAGGGGTTGTCCTTGATGTCCCCCTTCTGCAAATGCTGGTTGCCTGTTAGAAAGTTTTCTTTAATCAAATATCTAATATTCATCTATTAACAAATATTAACAAATGAATGAATGGATTGGGTCTAAGAATCATTGACTTATATATATAAGTAAGTCAATTATTCTTGGACCCAATCCATTCATTAGTTTGTTAATATTTGTTAATATATATATATATATATATATATATATATATATATATATATATATATATATATATATATATATATATATATATATATATATATATATATATATATATATATGTGTGTTGGTATATATCATTATATATTCTAATGAAATATATAGATTTTTATATATTTATGTAAAGCTTTATACATTTTGTTTAAAGCTTCATATGCTTTTCTAAAGATTTAACATGTGGTAATAATAAAAATTTGAGTTGAGTTTCTCCTACCATTCCCCCGTGGTAAATGAGAGGAGATAAGGTTACATTCTTCCCCAAAGATACACACCTCCTCCCATCGTATACTGTATAAATGGTTATATTAATTACGATGTAAATGTTTCAATTCGTTTAGTTAGGATTATAAGTTCTTAAATATTATAATACTTCTTGATTAGGATATTAATAAGAATGTTTAGTTTTTTATTTAGATGTTAAAAGAAACGTATACCTTACAAGTTAAATACTGTATATACTCGAGTATAAGTCGACCCGAATATAAGCCGAGGCACCTAATTTTACCACAAAAAACTGGGAAAACGTATTGACTCGAGTATAAGCCTAGGGCAGGGGTCCTCAAACTTTTTAAACAGGGGGCCAGTTCACGGTCCCTCAGACTGTTGGGGGGCCGGACTGTAGTTTGAAAAAAAATATAAACAAATACCTTTGCACACTGCACATATTTTTTTTGTAGTGCACAAAAAACAGTTAATCAACATATACTAATACGTTTTTCACATAATCCCTTCATCACAGACTCCCCCCCCCCCCCCATCACAGATCCACCCACCACAGACTCCTCTCCATGAAAGACTCCCCCCAATCACAAAGCTCCCCATCACAGATCTCTCACATTACAAAGCCCCCTATAACAGATCCACCAATCATAAAGCTCCACCACAGATCCCCCCAATCACAGACTCCCCCCATATCACAGAGCCCCCCATCACAGAGTTCCCCATATCATAGAGTCCCCGCATCACAGATCCCCTCATATCACTGAGTCCCCCCATATCACAGAGTCCCCCATATAACAGAGTCCCCCCATCACAGATCCCCTCATATCACAGAGTCCCCCCATCACAGATCCCCTCATATCACAGAGTCCCCCCATCAGAGATCCCCTCATATCACAGAGTCCCCCCATCGCAAATCCCCCCATATCACGGAGTCTCCCCCATCACAGATCCCCTCATATCACAGAGTCCCCCCATCAGAGATCCCCTCATATCACAGAGTCCCCCCATCGCAAATCCCCCCATATCACGGAGTCTCCCCCATCACAGATCCCCTCATATCAGAGTCCCCCATCACAGATCCCCTCATATCACAGAGTCCCCCTTCCCCCATATCACAGCGCAGCACTTCCCTCATATCACAGCACTCCCCCCCACATATCACAGCACAGCACATCACAGCACTCCCCCCGCATATCACAGCACAGCACTTCCACCATATCACAGCGCAGCACTTTCCCCATATCACAGCACTCCCCCCCACATATTACAGCACAGCACATCACAGAACTCCCCCCCGCATATCACAGCACAGCACTTTCACCATATCACAGTGCAGCACTTCCCCCATATCACAGCACTACACCCGCATATCACAGCACATCACAGAACTCCCCCCCCCCCCCCGCATATCGCAGCACTTCCACCATATCACAGCGCAGCACTTCCACCATATCACAGCACTCCCCCCCGCATATCACAGCACAGCACATCACAGCACTCCCCCCCCCCGCATATCGCAGCACTTCCACCATATCACAGCGCAGCACTTCCACCATATCACAGCGCAGAACTTCCACCATATCACAGCACCCCCCCCCCCCCCATATCACAGCACAGCACATCACAGCACTCCCCCCCTCCGCATATCACAGCACAGCACTTCCACCATATCACAGCGCAGCACTCCCCCGCATATCACAGCACATCACATCACAGCACTCCCCCCCACCTTATTCACACACGACGCAAAGCCTGACAGGATTGGACAAAGCGCAGAACTTTTCAAGTGAAAGGCAGATGATTGACTGCTGGGACCGCCCCACTGCCTAGTAACCAATTACCCGCTTCTTAACTCAAAGTCCCGCCCTTCATTTGGACCTGTCACACTTTGTGTCTTGTGTGACTAATGTAGCAGAGGGGAGGGGGAAGTGCTGCAGAGGGCAGGTGCTGCAATCTTCTAAAAGGGACAGTCCGTGCTGTGGGCCGGATAAATCGCCTTGGCGGGCCGTATGCGGGCCGTAGTTTGAGGACCCCTGGCCTTGGGTGTCCATCTGCATGCCTCACTGTGCCTCACTGTGTCTATGTGCATGCCTCACTGTGTCCATGCATCACTGTGTCCATACCTCACTGTGCCCATACCTCACTGTGCCCATGCCTCACTGTGCCCATGCCTCACTGTGCCTCACTGTGTCCATGCCTCACTGTGCCCATGCCTCACGGTGTCCATGACTAGACTTACGTTTACCATGGGAGTATATAGAAGGGGTGCCCGGGTTTCAAAAATCGGTGCTCCCTAGCCGTAGGTCCCCCAGACAGCCTTTGGGCTGCTTTAGCTGATTTCGTGTTAGTAAAAGACGATTCGTGCTTTTCTGTCTGTTACAGCGTGATGAATGTGCTTACTCCATTATGAACGGTAGTTTTACCAGAACGATCGCTCCCGTCTCATAACTTGCTTCTGAGCATGCGCGGGTTTTTCACGTCATTAAAGCCCACACACGATAATTTTTTAGAACCCGAAAAACGACAACGTTTAAAACGTCGTGAAAAAATAGTGCATGTTCGAAAAAAAATTTGTCTGTTTTTTTAGAACCCGAAAAATGCTCTGAAGCCCACACACCATCGTTTTAAATTACATTTTTAAAAACTTTGTTTTTTACGACCCGAAAAATGATCGTGTGTACGCGGCATAAGAAACTTATTGATGCCATTTTTATATTCTACATTTTGATGTTGTTATTGTAACATTTTGTTATTTTATTATTAAATCAATTTTGGAGTTTTTACACGAGAACTGAACGGATTTTCTTGGAACTTTCCTCATCAATGTGAATTATTGAATATCGATTATTAAAACAGTAATGATGCAATTTCTACATTGGCTGGAAAAACCTGGTGGCTTCAATTGTCTGAGTCTCTAACCTGGAACAAGTAATAAGATTATTAAAGTCAGAGTACAGTCAGAATCAGGGATGAACTCAGGCATGTTTGGACTCTAGTCCAAACCTACTTGAGCTATTCCACTATAACGTTGTCACTACAAACCGCCAATCATAAGTGGCCAAAGCATTTCCCACTCCTCAGTCTGACATATAAAATAAAGTGTACAGTGTATATATGTGGTTTGTGAACATGCCTGAGCTCAACCCTGATCTTCAAGATTGCTTTGGGTTATTTACTCCAAAGATTAAGAGCTCTACAGACAGCATAAAACCAGAAATTCTGATTTTTAGAAGCTAAGTCTGTAATGACAGCCTTTGGGCCTTTTTCCCTATATTAAAAGTGTGTTAATAATTTGTGTTTTTCGTCCATTTGGTGTACATTGTGTTCCATTCCTTTGAATGGGCTATATACACAAACCTTAGCACAGAAAAAAAAAATCAATTTGTGCTATTTGGGCCATGCAAGCACTACATCACACAAAGTATATAGCTTGCCTCTAGTGTGCCAGGTCCTAATCCCTATCCATATGGAATCTTACTATAAGTAATTGCAGACCCATATTAAAAACAATTTTTTTCAAGTCCAGCTTTTTCAGATTTTTTCCCCCCAAAACTTTAGATGGCTTTGCAGCGATTTTGATCGTAGTGGTGGTAAAGAGGTTGTAACCTCAAAAAAAAAAATCCTGTTCCTTTGAAGCATATGTAATGTGTCCCCTTCTATGCTATAAAATACCTGGTTGATCCTGGCTGTTTCTGTATCCCCCTATGTGAACTGACCATGATAATCATGACTGCTGAATTATGATACCGTATTTAGTTTACGTGCCTCTGTCACCCGGTGTGTTAGTCTCTCTTCTCTCCCCCTCACTCCCTGCTCAGGGTGTGAGTGAATTCCAAACCCTCCCCTTCCCTCATGCTGCTATTTTGTGTGGCAGTAAAGTCAGTGAGTACCATTACTTCCGCCCCTCTGTTATAACAAAGTATAATACAGTGTCAATGTTTATTTTTTTTATTATGCTGCTAACGACCTTAATTCAGAGCACTGCTGTGCAGGCACATGACCTCACGCTGCTCTCCTCCCCAATCTGAGGGGAGGCTGAGTAGACTGTTCAGCGGTCATGTGACCTCCCGGCTGACATCAGAGGGGAATCTCACCCCCCCTGCTGTAGATCGCGGGAGAAGAGTGGGGAAAGGTCACGTGACTGCACATCGGGGCTCTGAAATATGGTATTTAGCAGCATATTAAAAATGGCTTTGGTTGGGACAGTCCATTATAATCTGCTGCTATAGTTTGGGCCCTCTAAGAAACAGTGGTGCACTTATTCAATCTTAATAAATCGGCATGCAATATACAAAATAAATATATTATTAGTAGTAGTATTATTATTAGTATTATTATTATATATTTTTTGTGCATTGTTAACCAAAGGTATTTTGGATAGAGTGGGGAAGGATTAGAACTTCTGCCATGTTTTACCCAAGATTCTGTTGGAGAGTAGTTGGCTGTGAGGAAACATGTCTGTGGGTCTAAATCAGACCCAGTGGGTTTTATTTACTAGCCAGGAGGCTTAAAGGGTCACTTAAGGAAAAAAATATGTGCCTAAAATTAATGTCTGCAAGGTAGACAGACAGAATAGTGTAATGATTCTGTTAAAAAACGAGTAAATACCTATTAAATTCCTTCATCTATATCACCTCCGGCATTCTAGTTTATGTTCTCTCATTCACTTCCTGGTTTGCATCGCTCGTTCATGTAAGAACTACATTTCCCAGTATGCATTGCGGCACGCCCAGTAATTCACACCTCCTTGAGGTCTCTAACACGTAGAGAGCGTCCTGCCACACAGATGTAGTTCCCAGGAGGGGGTGAGCACATTACTGACCACCACAGTAAAGCCTCCCTTCACGGTGGTCAGTAAAATCAGACAAGCAGGAAGTGAACAGAACAGAGAAGAAATAGAGCAACTTCTGAGCAAAAACAAACAATGAGGAAGTGAAAAGAGGAATGTCTGCAGGTAAAGGATGCTTATTATGAAAAAAAAAAAAAATTTCCTTTACAACCCCTTTTTTTATTTGGACTGGGATTCTTACCCCTGCAAGGTAATTTTTCCTGCTTTGCTGTAGCACTGGGCAGGAATCCCTTAAACCTGCTTAAAGCTTGGAATACCTCTCTCCCCTTGAAGCTAAATCGCACAAGTGAATAGTCACACAATTTACTATGTGAAGATTCTAAGCTGCTTTGGCAAATCAGCCTCCACAGTTTCACCGGACTACAGTGCACATACACATTTTTTTTCTTAGTAGGGGAAGCCTCTTATTGCTGTCTGTATCCCTGTTGGAACAATTCAGTAAGGGCCCTTTCATCCATGATGATCCGCCCCATGAACCTCCGCTTGCTCAGTGGGGATCGCTCCGCTGATCCCTGCTGAGCCGACGGATGACAGGGCGGTCCCCGCACACTGTGCAGGGACCGCCCTGTCAGATCTCTGCTCTCCCCTATGGGGGGATTGGATGAACACGGACCGTCTGTCCATGTTCACCTGATCCGCTCTGCAGACAAATGGAAAAATAGTATTTTCCTCCTTCTGCAGAATCGGAGGATTGCTGACACTGATGAGATCGGGTCCGCTGACACCCGCTATCTCATAGGGATCAATGTAAACGGATGGATGAAAAAGCAGACATACGGTCCGCATGTGTGAAAGGGGCCTAAATGTTTTTTTCCAGGAAATAATTGGCTAGTTGACACCCCAATTGAAGCTTGAGACATCCAGGTTTAATATAATTCCTTTTTGGTGAGCTAGATGTGGGGTTCATGGGGGGGCACTCGGTAGAGCTATGCTCATTCCGATATTAACTTTTATATTTTAAGATTTGATATGTGCTTGCCAACAGAGAAAGTACAAGATGAAATTCAGAAAGTCCTTGACACAGCTCAGCCTAGAGTAGAGCACAGGAAACAAATGCCGTACACTGATGCTGTCATTCATGAGATCCTGCGCTGTAGTGATGTCACACCGGGAAGTGTTGTACGTGCAACTTCACAAGATGTCAAATTTAGAGGATATTTTATTCCAAAGGTGAGTGCCTGAAGTTAAAGTATAAGCTAACCCAATATAAGCATAACATGAGGTTACGTAATTGCTTCACATTGTATAATCAACGGACACTTTGCTTTGCATTTTCTTAATGAATGCATTCTCTGAAGGGTGCCCGTGCCGTGCAGCCGATTTACTGTTCAGAAAGCTTCAGGCCGGCCACTTAGCATGGAACCTGTGTGCAAGTGGAGATCACTGAAGTAGCAACATCTAGCTTCCATGGACATCAGACATGTATATACATAGTTACGTTGGTCCAAGCTGGACTAATGTAACAATGTAAAAAAAATACCATGCCTGGAATTCTTCTTTTAAATGTGCAAATTTATCATAAAGGAAAAGAAAATAAACTTTCCTTTCAAAGCTGATCTCCATATTAGGTTACAAAAATGCCCATTGTATTGCCTCCTCCATCCCCAACACCACACTGCACGAGGTAAATTCTCATTTGTCTAGCGGTAGAAGAATAAGCAACTATCCCTTTTTTCTTGTTTCCCCGGCAGTGCTCATCTCTGCTTTCCAGTGCTTCATGTGGGCACATATTGTGGCATGTATGCATTCCTCGATCATCAGATCGAGGGGAAATACTGCGGCACAAAATGTGAGCATGTTGCTTCCTTGGAAGCCCAGGCTTTACATTTAAGGAAGCAGCTGGCAACACTGAGAAGAATCTCCACCCTGAAGGAGTTGGAAACATACCCAATGGTAGCAGCACAGAGGTGGGCGAAGATACAGAGGTGCAGGCACCAGAGCAGAGTAATTGAAAAAAACAAATGCAGGAGCCTCTGAGTTAGACTGTAAAGTGTGTATTAAAAATAACACATAGTAACTTACATCTAAGTAAACACGGAAGGGTACATCTGTGGGCAAACGCTATGTGGGGCATCCATCACACTGGTCAGTCAAAGGTACAATGTCTCAGCTGTCTCAGCCACTCTGTGGGGTCTCCCGGCTGGCAAAAAGACGGTGGAGAGCTGGAGAAGAGGCTGGAGAGGCCTGTGAGGTCATTCCCTCTAGCACTGCAAACCAGGAAGTGTTCCAAGCCCCTTCTCCAGCTCTCCACCATCATACCATCTTCCTGCCGGCTGGGAGAGCCCACAGAGCGGCTGAGACAGTGTACCTTCTACTGACCAGTGTGATGGATGCCCCACAGAGCGTTTACCGACAGATGTACCCTTCCTTGTTTACCTAGATGTAAGTTACTATGTGTTTTTATTAATACACACTTTACAGTCTAACTCAGAGGCGCCTGCATTTGTTTTTTCTTGCATATCTTGGAGACCACTTCTGCTTCCCGCATAAGGCTGGCCCTGAATCAATAGACTATTTTTAAGTTGCATAGCAGCCCACTGGCCACTTGAACTTCAGTACTATAGGATCTGTTTCAGTACCAGTGCCACACGTAAATTTGTTTGTTGCAGATTAGTTGTGTTACAGTTAGGAAGGGTAGATGGGAAAGTGTCAAGGAGGCCGATCCTGGGCTGGAACATCCCAATAAGTATGCCCTGTTGCGTGAAATTGGGGAAACCAGTCAAGGACCAGCATTGCTGGAGCAGAGTGACTCCCCTACCTGCCAGGGGAAAAACTCCTCCAGTGAGGGTTGGAGCGAGGCTAATGGTAAGAAAAGACAGATTCTGGTGGTAGGGGATTTAATCACTAGGACAGAGAGGGCTATTTGTCAAAACGACCGTAAGCACCAAACAGTATGTAGTTTACTGGGCGCTCGGGTTTGGCACATTGTGGATCTGGTGGACATATTCTTGGGTGGGGCTGGGGAGAACCCAGCTTTCATGGTGCACGTTGGCACCAATGACAAAGTCAGAGGAAGATGGAGAGTCCTAAAAAACAAATTCAGGGACTAACAAGCTAAATTGAGAAGTAGGACCTCCAAGGTAGTATACTTAAAAATACTTCCAGTACCTTGAGCCACAACATAGAGAGGCAGTGGTAGGGAAGTTAACAAGTGGCTAAGGAGCTTGTGTAAAAAGGAGGGGTTTGGTTTCATGGAGAACTGGGCTGACTTCTGAGTCAGTTACCAACTCTTTAGCAGGGACAGACTGTGCCTTAATTTTGGAGGGTGCAGCTCTGATGGGAGAGAAGATGCCAGAAAAGTTAGAGGGGCCTTTAAACTAGGTGATGGGGGGAGGGTCCAAATGTAGAGATGGAATGAAACAAGGCTCAAAGGGTAATGTTGGGGGCATTAGTGGTAGGGTGACTAGAATACCAAAACCCAAGGTAAGCAAGTTGTCATATCCAAATTGCAGCCTCATAACAACTAACAAGGAAATAATACATGACCAGACAAATATTCAAGGCTTGTACACCAATGCTAGATGTCTGGCTAACAAGATAGGAGAACTGAATGATAAGAGACTGTATACAAGATTTTAGTAATGAAGACGGTATCATTAGCAATAATCAGCAAGAATTCATGAAGAATCGTTCTTGCCAGACCAATCTATTAACCTTCTATGAAAAAGTGAGCTGCCATCTAGATAAAGGAAGGCCTGTGGATTTGGTGTATCTGGATTTTGCAAAGGCATTTGATAAAGTTCCCCACAAATGTTTACTGTACAAACTAAGGCATGGACCATAGGGTGAGTACATGGATTAAAAACTGGCTACAGGGGCGGGTCCATAGGGTGGTGATAAATGGCGAGTACTTTAAATGGTTTGGTGTGGAAAGTGAGGGTCCCCAGGGATCTGTCCTGGGACCAATCCTTTTTAATTTATTCATAAACGATTTAGAGGATGGGATAAACAGCTTAATCTCAGTATATGTGGATGATACAAAAGTTAGGAATGGCAATAACTTCTACGCAGGTTGTGGAAACTTTGCAAGAAGACCTAAACAAAATAATGGGGTGTGGCCAACTACATGGCAAGTTAGGTTTAATGTTGAAAAATGTAACCGTAGGTGCTCATACAGTCCACTAAACACAGTGTAAATATGCTGATTAAAGTCTGTGAAGAAAATCAAAACAATCCAACTGAAAGTGACTGTGTAATCGAAAAAATTTATAGAAGGTCCACCATCAGGTAATAATGATGAGAGGCTTACCAGAGGGATCAGACCTAAGTAAGTATACACTTATCATGAATGTCCAGAATCCAAAACGACTCCAATATTAGACAGGTCAATGAAACTCTTAGGCACTTATGGAGAATGGAGAATATTCAATATGTCCCCCCCTCTTTTCTGCGGCCGGCCAGTTTAACGTGCTCGGATAAGGGTCTGGTGTGGATTTTGGGGGGAACTCCACGTCATTTTTTTTTTAAATTTGGGGTGGAGTTCCCCTTAAAATCCACACCAGACCTGAAGGGTCTGGAATGGATATTTGGGGGGAACCCCACATCATTTTTTTTTAATTGACGGCGGGGTTCCCCTTAATATCCATTCCAGACTTGAAGGGCCTGATAATTGAATTTGGGGGAACCACCACGCTATTTTTTTTTATTTTTTATGAATGAATCCTCTCTGAATTGCCGAAGCCGACAATTCATTATAGCCGCAAAGCCGACAATTCATTATAGCCGCAAAGCCGGTTTACATAGCCGAACTCCGAACCCGAACTTTCAGCAAATTATTGGGGTTCGGGTTCGCTCAATCCTATTCAGAGCATGTGTTGAATTTTGTGCGTCGAAATTGTCCACACACGATCGGAATTTACGGGAATGGATTTTGTTGTCGGAAAATTTGAGAAACAGCTCTCAAATTTTTGCTGTCGGAAACTCCTACAGCAAAAGTCCGATGGAACTCCGACAAAAAGCTCCCATTGAACATTTGTTGTCGGAAATTCCGACCGTGTGTACGCGGCTTTAGAATGAGTAGTGCCTAGAGAGTCTCTAATGTGGTAGACCATCGTTGAGGCTTTTTTCATTTGCACCCTTCCCACTATTAGGCTCCCGCATTTGTTGCCCTGCTCATAGAATAATTTTTAGCTGAGGAGGTTGTATTTCTTCATCCATTTATTTGTTAAATGCTAACTGGTTGGTAACTTTTTTTCCTGCAGGGAACCACAGTAATTCCAGTGCTCTACACTTCACTGAGAGATGAGTTATACTTTGAAAAACCAAACGAGTTCTACCCAGAACATTTTCTTGATTCTAAAGGCAATTTTAAGAAGAATGATGCATTTATTCCATTCGCTATTGGTAATACTCATATTTGCATAAAACATTTTGATGTTTTAAAAAGTTTATAGGTAAACTTCAGATACTAAACATGTTATGCACTACTATAGTATCTGATGGACACATGTACTGTATATGGTGATTTTACTAAAGGAAACATCTGTTGTCCAGCGGACCGTTTCCACGGATAAATCCTCTCGAGGATTTCCGCGGATTTCTATGCGATGGAGTGTACTCACCATCGCATGGAAATCTGCGCTGCAATCCTCTGGCGATGACGTGTCGCACCGTCGCCGCGATTATGACGCGGCGAAGTGCGCAACGCTGTCATATAAGGAATTCCACGCATGCGTCGAATCATTACGACGCATGCGGGGGATCCCTTCGGACGGATGGATCCGGTGAGTCTATACAGACCAGCGGATCCATCCGTTGGGATGGATTCCAGCGGATAGATTTGTTTAGCATGTCAGCAAATATTCGATCTGCTGGAATCCATCCCAGGGGAAAAATATCAGCGGAAAAAGATCCGCTGGAGTGTACACACCATAGGATCTATCCGCTGAAACCCATTCGCTGGGATTTTTCAGCGGATGGATTCTATCGTGTGTATGGGGCCTTAGATGTTAGGGTTAAGATCTATCTTAACACTTTTCAATGATTTTAAAGTCCCTTTCAATTAGATCAAGGTGCTAAATCCTGATTGTTCATTCAAGTTCTATGCTAAGAAGACCATCATGCACTGCCCGTCCCTCCCCATTCTCGCCCACGCGCATTCTCACCTTACCGCTGCGCCAATTCTAAGCCTCGGGGAAGCCCACTGACTTCTGGGAAATGATAACACACATGTCCCAGGAGCAGTAGCGAGCGGAGGCGAAGACGGGAGTGACGACAGGAACCAAGGTGATGAAGGAGGCAGATTTCGAGGGACCACATAGCAACAGCTATTTAGAGGTGAGTAAAAAAATAATAATATCCAAATGTTTTTTTTTATTTATTATTTCAAGCACATTAATGGCATATTTTTTTTTGGGTTGAACTTCACTTTAAGTCTGCACTGGACACAGCCAAAGGCAAACAATGATTGAGGCTGGGTTCACACCATCGCCAAATCCGTAGCACAGCAGGGGTCCGGTGCGTGCTGGTTCACCGTTTCAGTGCAAATTTGGGGCTGAATTCAGACCTGAAATGGACCAAAAAAGGCACACGTGTGTAGCACTACCCCCAAAGGAGCTGCTGGTTTGATGTAGGTGGCACGTTACCTCTATTTTCTCCGCTGTCTAGGGTATTTGATGAGAGCTGTAAGAAAGTCAATGTCCATACTGTAGGTATCGTTTTCTGTGCTTTATTACCCAATGGGTTAAAAATGGTAAAGGTAGTAGTAGGTGAGAAGATAGAAGAAGTGGTAGGTAATGGATTCAGGCATACAATTGGGTTTTTGGAAACAGTCCAGCTTCCAACAACAACTTGCGTCGCCACTCTAGCCAGAGTGGATATAGTGCATCTGGATAGGCTGCTCTCACCGGACTAGCAGCCAGAGTGTCACTCGGAACTTTAGCAAAGTCTCTGCCACAGACCTTCCCAAAGGTGGAGATATTCTTGGTCCAAAATCCTTCTCAACACTGGATTAAGCACCCAGATCTCCCTTGAACAGCTTTTAGTATTCTCGGGACTAATAGGCGACCATTGTCCAGCCTCTCAGAAACAAAGTGTCCTTCGATGAAGCAGTATAGGCCTCTCTTGAGATACCAGCCTTGTACTCGGTATTTCCCAGACAGGTTCTCCATCGGTCGGCTTCCTCCCTCGGGACGGACAGCACAGGACAACTCTGCAGCTGCAGACTCAGTCTACACATTGAGCCTACAAGGTAGATTATGTGTTCCGGACCAACATGGTCCCGGAGCCAGGAACACTGAAACTCACACCCCGGCCAGGATGGCCACACATGGGGTGGTGGGACGACTGCCCAGGCGGTTGGCGGGGAAGACGACCCGAACAAATGGAATTTGCCCCCTAAATGCCCCTCCACAGCATGCACAGTGAGGCGATCAACCCTCCTGATTGGCTGCCGAGGAGAAATATCCACACTACCCTGACTCTACTGCTGCCACCTGCCGGTCTGGGGTGGGACCAACTCCCCAGACAATGACAGTATACACACACACAGTACAGCCAAAGCTGGAACAGAGGCCCTAAATTTAGCCAAATAAACACAGTCAAAGGCAAATAACTCTCTGACATCCCTCTAAATTTACCGCAGCACCAGCTATGAAAATAGCCAGGCGCTACACGTGTTTTCATCAAATCACACCGGACCTGCTGCGGAGATATGTGACCCGGCTCCATAGCGAGCCAATCACATTCTCCTGCTATGTGAATGGGATGCAGGGAAATCCACACCCCATTCGCATAGGTGTGAACCCAGCCTAAATGTTAGGTAAAATCCCATATACATCCACCCAATTACAGTACATATTTTAAACAGATACTCCTTTATGGTTGATTCAAATTAACCAGATATTTTTTTCCCTAGGAAAAAGAATCTGTGCTGGGGAAACATTGGCGAAGATGGAGTTGTTCCTCTTTTTTACAAAACTGCTACAACACTTTACTTTCCAGGCCCCTCCAGGAGCTGTACTAAACCTTACCCCTGACCCAGGGTTTACAAACACCCCGTTCCCTCATGAACTCTGTGCAATCTCCCGCACCTAAATGTATTCTGCTCTGAAATGCATAGTGATTTAATAAACATTGCATTGTTTTAAAAAGAAATAGCACTTCACTTCTTTTTATTTTATTTTATTTTTTACATTGCATCTTTATTTGAGATTGTACAGAGGAAGTGAGACAATACCTTCCCAAAATACATTGAGCATACGAATTGGAATGCTCAAAGACCAAACATACATGTAATTCAAGTATATATACTGTATACATACATATATATATATATATATATATATATATATATATATATATATACTGTATATATATATATATATATATATATATATATATATATATATATATATATATATATATACACTGTATATATATATATATATATATATATATATATATATATATATATATATATATATATATATATTTACCGGTTAAGATTACAGTATACTGTGTGTATTGTGTTTGTTTACTTTTTTGAATTTGGCGCCGTTCTCCGCTCCCGTGCGTCGTAACGTCGCAGGGAACGGAGATCGGCGGCACACAGACACTGTGAATCGAGCGAGGAGGACCCGCTCGATCACACAGCGGGGTGGCATCGCTGGATCCAGGGACAAGGTGAGTAACTTGCCTGTGAATCCAGCGAGAAGGTAAGCCGCGCCGCTGCACACTCTGCACGTCCACCCCGAGCGTTAATCGCGCGATAAAAATATTGACGGCGTTAACATGGGTTTGCGTTAACGCCGTTAATATCGCGTTTAACGCACAGCACTAATATATATATATATATATATTGAGGAGGGGGAGTTGTGCTTGTTTCTCCTCTGAGTATAAAATAAAGAAGGATCACAGCCAGGATAGTCATATGTGAGTATGGCACTGCTCCAGAAGTTTGGGTGTTCTGCTGCAAAGAGAGGTATGTAGAGGTGGGGGGCCAGGGATGGGATATCCTTGTATGTCATACAGTAAATGCGTTCATCCTTCTACAGAATGTCACACACAGCAAAGTGTTCTTGTTTATGAATAGAAGTATACAGAGGAAAAGGAAAGGAGGAAAAGGGGGAGTTTGGAGCAGAGAGCTTGCAGCTGCAAGTGTTGCTTCTTCCTATTAGGAATCTATTGTTACAAAGTGTATGAAAATTGATCATATTGATCCTGACATTTGCAGAGTGTAAGAGATTAATACAGTTGGGCACAGGAGGGCACACAGGACTCAACGTGCTCTATTTGCATTAATGGAGTTTGAGGGCACAAGGAAGCAGAATGAACAGGTCAAATACAAGAAAGTTTCAACTATTAAAAAAATCTGAATCCAGAGGCGCCACTTACTCTAGCAACAATTAGACTCCTGTATGATAGCGCCATAAGTCCCAGCAATCGCAGTGTTCAAATAGAACATAACCATTGTGGAATTACAAGTCCCAGTAATTCCAAGTGGATTCTTTATATCTCCTTTTCGTCTCCTGCTAGTAAAGCTAGCCTTATGCCCCATACACACAAGTGGAATTTCAACCAGCACAAGTCTGATGTGAGCTTTTCATTGGAAATTCCGACCGTGTGTATGCTCAATCAGACTTTTGCTGTCGGAATTTCTGCCAGCAAAAGTTTGAGAGCTGGTTCTCAATTTTTCTATCCGAAAATCTGTTCATCTGCATGGAATTCCGACGGGGAATAAATAATGCATGCTCGGAAGCATTGAACTTCTTTTTCTCGCCTCGTCGTAGTGTTGTACGCCACTGCGTTCTTAATGCTCGAAAGTTCAGAGAACTTTTGTATGACCGTGTGTATGCAAGCCAAGCTTGAGCGGAATTTCGTCAGAAAAACCATGTAACTTTTTTCAGACGGAAATTCCACTCGTGTGTCCAGGGCATAACACTGTTATTTATTTTATTTTTTTACCAGCCAGCTTGCTCAACGAAAACAATTAAACAGATTCCTCCACCCATGCTAAACAGTATGAGTGGACACATTCTCCTACTTGGCTATTATATACCATCAGTCTTGAGTTGGATAGAAGGAAGCCAACCGGGCTACCCACTAAGGAGATGTCGGCCGGTTCATCCGGGATTGGTGAACTTAAATGTGAACCCCAGGGACAAACATTCTCACTTAAAGTAGAACTATAGGCAAAACTTTCTCTTTTTGGATAGAGATGGGGAGGGTTATAACCCCTGTCAGATTTCCCTTCACTTCCCATCCCAAAACCAAACAGGAAGTGAGAGGACATCCCTGCAAATTAAGGGAATTCTTTGGGGACCCCCAAGTCACCAGAACTAGTGTCATCATTGGAAGATTTCCCATCTATTTCTTTTTTGGGGACTACCCAAAATTTGGGTAATTTCTTTCACGTTTTAATGATAATGGTAAACAGGAAAAATAGAGATGGGGGCACAGGCAGCAATAAAAACTGACAAGTGTTCTAATCCCTCTCCACTCCATCCAAAACGAAAAAAAAAAAAGTTTTGGCTTTAGTTATACTTTAAGTATATATGTATCTTAAGGCGGCGTTCCACCCTAAAGTGGAACTTTCGCTCATCGGATTCCTCCCCCCCTCAGGTGCCACAATTGGCAACTTTCGAGGGGGGGGACAGGATATAAAAGGTATCCTTCCCCACTTCTGAAAATCTGTCCGTGGCCGTGACGTCACCGCGGGATTCCCTCCTCCTCCTCCCCTGGCCGCCGGGCTAAGAGGAGAGAGGTGCGGGCCTTGCACATGCGCAGTAGGGTTCCCGGCGTGAAGCCCAAAGGCTACACTGCCGGGTTCCCTTACCCGCAATGGCGACGGAAGCACCCGACAGCTGAATGGAAACATCAGCTGCGGTGCCGACATCGAGGGACACCAGGACAGGTAAGTCTCTATTAATTAAAAGCCAGCAGCTGCAGTATGTGTAGCTGCTGGCTTTTAATTTTTTTTTTTCCATGAACCCCCTATTATCATCAACAAATGTGCACCAAATGCATTTTCATACCCAGATATTAATCTGTAAAATTAGCAGTAACGTGTTCACTGTGCAGAGGGCAGCCAGCAGAAAACTACAGGTGGGGTGGAGACAAGACCAATAACCCTGCACAAGGAGAGAGAGAGCAACATTGACCATTTTTTTTATTACAGGAAGCTCCAACACACAGGTACATTTTCACACTGAGTTACTTCCCAGATCTGGAATGAAAGAAATTTATGAAGTACTCCAAGGTTCAAGTAAGAATACTCATGCAAAACAAAATAAAAAACAAATAGTGTAGCACTACCCAATATTTCAGTATATGCTCACCATATTTTGTTATATACGTTTCCTTTACTCCAATAAAAACTCATGGAAAAATAAATAATAATACTAATACATTATTATTATTATTATTATTATTATTATTATTATTATTTATAATTTAAAAATACAAGTTACATTATACACGCTCTGAAAGAGCAGACATAATGCTAAGCATAATGAATGTCCGGACTATTAAAACAAATGGAGACAGCATGAAGATTGTTGAAAACCCGCGTAAGCCTGCTCTCAATTTATTTATTGTGAAATTATTGGTTTGTAGGAGAAGGGGTCTACCATACTCCCACAGATTAGAGTAGGAGCTTACAACACAAAGGTGTCTAGGTGTGGGTGTGCAGCTTGATTGTATACAATATATGGCCAAAAGTTGAACAACCCATTTCTAAACCATGGGCATTATCATGACCCCTTCCTTGTATCTGTAACTACCTCCATACTTCTGCCAAAGGCTTTCCAGAAGTGTTTATAGCTTGCCTGTTGTAATTTGCACCTGTTCAAAAGAGTCAAGACCCCATCGATCATTTGTGAGGTCAGATGTTAATATTGGACAAGAGGACTTACAATATTTAAAGTCATCCCAAGGATTTTAATCAGGACTTTTGAATTCCACCACACCAAACTCGTCCTTCAATGTCTATATACAAATGGTTATGTGTATGGGACACATTAATTCTGGTACAGACAAGGCTCTTCCCTAAACTGTTTGAAAATGCACAAATGTCTAAAACAGAAGTGTCCAAACTTTTTTCAATGAGTGACAGATTTATGTGTTATTTGTGTGTGTGTATAGACATATATATATATATATATATATATATATATATATATATATATATATATATATATATATATATATATATATATATATATTACCAATTCACATAGGTGGGGCAGGATCTGGGGGTCCACTTTGTTAAAGGGGTCTTCCAGATTCTGATAAGCCCCCCGCCCGCAGACCCCCACAACCACCGGGCAAGTGTTGTGGGGATGAGGCCCTTGTCCCCATCAACATGGGGACATCCTCCCCATGTTGAGGGCATGTGGCCTGGTACGATTCAGGAGAAGGGGGGGCGCACTCTGCCCCCCCTCTTTTCTGCGGCCGGCCAGGTTAACGTGCTCGGATAAGGGGTCTGGTGTGGATTTTTGGGGGAACTCCACGCCATTTTTTTTTTCAATTTGGGGTGGAGTTCCCATTAAAATCCACACCAGACCTGAAGGGTCTGGAATGGATATTTGGGGGGAACCCCATGTAATTTTTTTTTTAAATTGACGGTGGGGTTCTCCTTAATATCCATTCCAGACCTGTAGGGCCTGGTAATTAAATTTGGGGGGACCCCCACGCTATTTTTTTTTTTTTTTATGAATGAATTCGCTCTGGATTGCCAGAGCCGACAATTCATTATAGCCGCAAGTCAGTTTTAAATGTCTTTTTTTCTTTTAGAAATTACACTTTGTGCAGAGATGGTTCTAAGTACGGGAAACATGCGCTATTTCACATGCTAACTTTACACCCCCCCTAGGTACGAAATTTAAAGGAATATTTCACTTTTATTGTTTCACTTTTAGCATTATTAAATTCACTGCTCCCGAAAAAACAGCCGTTTTTAAAACTTTTTTTTGCATTGATACATGTCCCCTGGGGCAGGACCCAGGTCCCCAAACACTTTTTAGGACAATAACTTGCATATTAGCCTTTAAAAATAGCACTTCAGATTTCAAACGTTCGAGTCCCATAGACTTTAATAGGGTTCTAAAGTTCACACAAACGTTTGGTGTGTTCGCAAGTTCTGGTGCGAACCGAACAGGGGGGTGTTCGGCTCATCCCTAAACAGAACCCTTTGCTGCAAATATCTGAACATAATAATTTGAAGGGGTTTCCGTAACAGTGTCATTATAGATATTTTATTCCAGGGTCCCTTTTTTTTGGTCACATAGTATGTGTGATGGTCTGGTGAACATACATTGTTATCCATGTAGTATACTTCCAAAGGTACAGAAAATACAATACAAAGGGAATAAAAATAAAAAAATGTCTAGTACACACGATCGGTTTTCCCGACAGTCAAAAGACTGCCGGGAAAACTGAGAACCGGCTCGGTCCCTTTTCCCCTATACACATGGCCGGTTTTATCGACAGGAAAACTGCCAGGAGAGCTTTGGTCGGGAAAACCGGCCGATGGGAATGCTCCCTCGCAGTGTTTCCCATAGGAAAACTGTGGGGAAAAACACTGCGATCTGCGGCGAGAAAAAAGAATACATGTTCTCATTTTTTAAACCGCAGTTTTCCTGTTGGGAAAACTGTTAAGGAGCATACACACGGTCGGTTTTCCCGGCCAAAGGAAAACACGGCAGTTTTCCCGACGGGAAAACCGATCGTGTGTACTAGGCATCACACAGCATGAAAAAAAACACCTGACAATAGTATTCTCTAAATGTCATCTCACTGTTTGTATACGGGTTATAATTGGTAGGTTTATCTTTCTGAGCAGAAGGATTATGTAACTGTAGGAGGGGAAAAGGTGAGACGCTCACAGTCACTAGAAGAAAGGTACCTTTCACTGAAATACCTGAACTTAATAATTTAAGGAATGTCTGTAACATTAGATATAAAATGTGGTATGATATCATGTTCTCCTATTTCAAGAATATTATAGATATTTTATTTCAGAGTCTCTTTTTTGGCCACATACTGTAGCTGTTATAGTCTGGTGCACACACATCATTAACCATATAGTATACTTGCAAATTTACAGAAATACACAGAAAATAGAATGCATGAGGAAATACATTTTGTATAAAAAAATAAAAAAATAAAAGAAAATACTAGTATTATAGGTAAACCTATAAAACAATCTGACAATAGTGTTCTATAAATGTTATCCCATCCTCTGTCTATGGGTTATAGTCTGTTTATCTTCCTGAGCAGAAGGATTATGTAACTGTAATAGGGAAAAGGTGAGACGCTCACAGTCATTAGAGGAAAGGTAGAATAAAAAGTAACAAAATAAAGTGAGTCATGAACCATGTTTGTGGACTAAAGGTAAAGCATGCAGGTTATAGTTTACTTGGAACCATGGAATGTTTATGTAGATTTATACTGTAATGGGAAAACTACTGTAACAGGGCAAAATAGCAAATCTTAAAGGGGTTGTAAAGGCACAAGGTTTTTTATCTTAATCTTATTCTATCCCAAAGGCAAAAAAGTTTTACCTGGTTACACAGTTAGTCAAATTGAAAAAAGAGTCCATCTTGTTCAACCAATATAAAAAAATATAGAATAAATAGAAAAAAATACATATACAGAATCTTATATCCAGAATTGCCTGCTAATCCAGAGGAAGGCAAAAAACAAAGGGCCAGATTCACAAAAGAGATACGACGGCGTATCTCCTGATACGCCATCGTATCTCTGTGATCCGCCCGTCGTAACTATGCGGCTGATTCATAGAATCAGTTACGCATAGATAGCCCTAAGATCCGACAGGTATAATTGACTTACACCGTCGGATCTTAGGGCCAGATCCACAGCCGCCGAGCGCAACTTAACTTTTCAGAGTTAAGTTACACTGCCACAAATCTCCCAAGTTAGGTGCCGATCCACAAAGCACTTACCTGGAAATTTGCGGCGGTGTAACTTAACTCCGTCCGGCGCAAGGCGTTCCTAATACAAATGGGCGATTCCCATTTAAATTAGGCGCGCTCCCGCGCCGGACGTACTGCGCATGCTCCGTCGGGTAACTTACCCGACGTGCATTGCGCTAACTGACGTCGCTCCGACGTCATTTGCTTAGACGTTAACGTAAATGGCGTCCAGCGCCATTCACGAACGTCTTACGCAAACGACGTAGAGTTGAAAATTTCGACGCGGGAACAACGGCCATACTTAATAGGGCTTAGTCAAATAGGACTCAGCCCTATTTTTACGCGGCGTAACTCAACGTAAACAACGTAGATTTAGCGCGACGGGCCCGTCGGAACGTTCGTGGATCGCCGTAAGTGTTCATTTGAATATTCTAGGCCGGCCGCAATGGCCTCGCCACCTAGCGGCCGGCCTAGAATTGCATCCTTAAGATCCGACAGTGTAATTCAATTACACATGTCGGATCTTCTGCCTATCTATGGTAAACTGATTCTGTGGATCAGTTCCATAGATAGAAACAGGGATACGGCGTATCCCTTTTGTGGATTACCCCCTAAGGGTTAATAGGGTTAATAGGGTTCTAAAGTTCACACAAACGTTTGGTGTGTTCGCAAGTTCTGGTGCGAACCGAACAGGGGGGTGTTCGGCTCATCCCTAAACAGAACCCTTTGCTGCAAATATCTGAACATAATAATTTGAAGGGGTTTCCGTAACAGTGTCATTATAGATATTTTTATTCCAGGGTCCCTTTTTTTTGGTCACATAGTATGTGTGATGGTCTGGTGAACATACATTGTTATCCATGTAGTATACTTCCAAATGTACAGAAAATACAATACAAAGGGAATAAAAATAAAAAAATGTCTAGTACACACGATCGGTTTTCCCGACAGTCAAAAGACTGCCGGGAAAACTGAGAACCGGCTCGGTCCCTTTTCCCCTATACACATGGCCGGTTTTATCGACAGGAAAACTGCCAGGAGAGCTTTGGTCGGGAAAACCGGCCGATGGGAATGCTCCCTCGCAGTGTTTCCCATAGGAAAACTGCGGGGAAAAACACTGCGATCTGCGGCGAGAAAAAATAATACATGTTCTCATTTTTTAAACTGCAGTTTTCCTGTTGGGAAAACTGTTAAGGAGCATACACACGGTCGGTTTTCCCGGCCAAAGGAAAACACAGCAGTTTTCCCAACGGGAACACCGATCATGTGTACTAGGCATCACACAGCATGAAAAAAACACCTGACAATAGTATTCTCTAAGGCCCGGTACACACGAGCAAACATGTACGGTGAAACCGGTCCGTCGGACCGCTTTCACCGTACATGCCTGCCAGAGGGCTTCTGTACGATGGTTGTACTAACCATCGTACAGAAGTCCGCGCGTAAACACTACGCGGGGCGTGTCCGCGTCGTCGCCGCGACGATGACGCGGAGACGTGGGCGGGCCTGCCATTTAAAGGCTTCCACGCATGCATCAAAGTCATTCGACGCATGCGAGGGACGGCGGGCACTCGGACATGTACGGTAGGTCTGTACTGACGACCGTACATGTCCGAGCGGGCAGGATTCCAGCGGACGGTTTTAAAACACGTCCAGGAATATTTGCCCGCTGGGAAAAGCCCGGCGGGCAAATGTTTGCTGGAATTCGGCCCGCTCGCGCCCACACACGACCGAACATGTATGCTGAAACTGGCCCGCGGACCAGTTTCAGCATACATGTTTGGTCGTGTGTACGGGCCTTAATGTCATCTCACTGTTTGTATACAGGTTATAATTGGTAGGTTTATCTTTCTGAGCAGAAGGATTATGTAACTGTAAGAGGGGAAAAGGTGAGACGCTCACAGTCACTAGAAGAAAGGTACCTTTCACTGAAACACCTGAACTTAATAATTTAAAGGAATGTCTGTAACATTAGATATAAAATGTGGTATGATATCATGTTCTCCTATTTCAAGGATATTATAGATATTTTATTTTAGGGTCTCTTTTTTGGCCACATACTGTAGCTGTTATAGTCTGGTGCACACACATCATTAACCATATAGTATACTTGCAAATTTAAAGAAATACACAGAAAATAGACTGCATGAGGAAATACATTTTGTATAAAAAAATAAAAAATAAAAGAAAATACTAGTATAAAAGGTAAACCTATAAAACAATCTGACAATAGTGTTCTATAAATGTTATCCCATCCTCTGTCTATGGGTTATAGTCTGTTTATCTTCCTGAGCAGAAGGATTATGTAACTGTAATAGGGAAAAGGTGAGACGCTCACAGTCATTAGAGGAAAGGTAGAATAAAAAGTAACAAAATAAAGTGAGTCATGAACCATGTTTGTGGACTAAAGGTAAAGCATGCAGGTTATAGTTTACTTGGAACCATGGAATGTTTATGTAGATTTATACTGTAATGGGAAAACTACTGTAACAGGGCAAAATAGCAAATCTTAAAGGGGTTGTAAAGGCACAAGGTTTTTTATCTTAATCTTATTCTATCCCAAAGGCAAAAAAGTTTTACCTGGTTACACAATTAGTCAAATTGAAAAAAAGAGTCCATGTCTTGTTCAACCAATATAAAAAAATATAGAATAAATAGAAAAAAATACATATACAGAATCTTATATCCAGAATTGCCTGCTAATCCAGAGGAAGGCAAAAAACAAAGGGCCAGATTCACAGAGAGTCGTATCTCTGTGATCCGCCCGTCGTAACTATGCGGCTGATTCATAGAATCAGTTACGCATAGATAGCCCTAAGATCCGACAGGTATAATTGACTTACACCGTCGGATCTTAGGGCCAGATCCACAGCCGCCAAGCGCAACTTAACTTTTCAGAGTTAAGTTACACTGCCGCAAATCTCCCAAGTTAGGTGCCGATCCACAAAGCACTTACCTGGAAATTTGCGGCGGTGTAACTTAACTCCGTCCGGCGCAAGGCGTTCCTAATACAAATGGGCGATTCCCATTTAAATTAGGCGCGCTCCCGCGCCGGACGTACTGCGCATGCTCCGTCGGGTAACTTACCCCGACGTGCATTGCGCTAACTGACGTCGCTCCGACGTCATTTGCTTAGACGTTAACGTAAATGGCGTCCAGCGCCATTCACGAACGTCTTACGCAAACGACGTAGAGTTGAAAATTTCGACGCGGGAACAACGGCCATACTTAATAGGGCTTAGTCAAATAGGACTCAGCCCTATTTTTACGCGGCGTAACTCAACGTAAACAACTTAGGTTTAGCGCGACGGGCCCGTCGGAACATTCGTGGATCGCCGTAAGTGTTCATTTGCATATTCTAGGCCGGCCACAATGGCCTCGCCACCTAGCGGCCGGCCTAGAATTGCATCCTTAAGATCCGACAGTGTAATTCAATTACACATGTCGGATCTTCTGCCTATCTATGGTAAACTGATTCTGTGGATCAGTTCCATAGATAGAAACAGGGATACGACGGCGTATCAGTAGATACGCCGGCGTATCCCTTTTGTGGATTACCCCCTAAGGATGCAATTCTAGGCCGGCCGCTAAGTGGCGATTCCATTGCGGTCGGCGTAGAATATGCAAATGACTAGTTATGGCGATTCACGAACGTACGCTTTACCCGTCGCTCTAAATTTACGTTGTTTCCGTCGAGATACGCCATGTAAAACTAAGGCTGCCCTCTAGGTGGTGTAACCCATGTTAAGTATGGCCGTCGTTCCCGCGTCAAAATTTTAAAATTCACGTCGTTTGCGTAAGTTGTCCGTGAATGGCGCTGGACGCCATTTACGTTAACGTCGAAACCAATGACGTCCTTGCGACGTCATTTAGCGCAATGCACGTCGGTTAATTTGACGGACGGAGCATGCGCAGTACGTTCGGGGCGGGAACGCGCCTAATTTAAATGGTGCCCGCCCCATTTGAATTAGGCGGGCTTGCGCCGAGCGGATTTACGTTACACCGTCGCAAGTTTACAGGTAAGAGCTTTGTGAATCAGGCACTTACGCTGTAAACCTGCGGCGGTGTAACGTAAATGGGATACGTTACGCCGCCGCAGCGTAACGTAATTGTACCTGAATCTGGCCCTAACATATGTAGAGAATGGTCTTATTTGCTCCAGCAGGTTCTACCTCTAGCGTTACTTTAATTATTGACGCCAAAGCAATTTTTTTATATTTTCTATTACTAATAATCAGGGTTATAAGTATAACACCAGGTGTTTACCCACCATACACCCAAGCCTAGTAAAATTGGCGTAAGGACAGTTGCACTTTAACTCCATTGTTACAATTTTTCATACCATTGTATGTCTAGTTAACTCATCCAGCCATTGGAATACACCTATAGCTTTCTAAGCACAAACTCAACCAGGAAATCGGAATCACCTTTTACCTACCTGTTACCTGTGATATAGCATAGCACAGTTCAAAAGCAGAGATTTCACATGAGCTATTTATTGTTAGGTGGAATAATAGCTAAACACTTGGAAAGTATTTAAAGGAGTTGTAAACCGTCAAGGTTTTTCACCTTAATGCATTCTATAGACCCACAACAGTAAAACACGTCTGTATATGCAGTAAAGCATGCTTGTTATACTCACCGTGGAACCTAAGGGGTTAACCTTCTGCATTTTGTAAAAAGGCTGTTCGATCCTCTATGCAGGTGGTTCTCAACCTTTCTAGTGTCGGGACCCCTTGATAAAATTTGCCAAGTTGTGGGGACCCCCAACAGTAAAATTATTTTCGTAGCGTGGGTTGTCAGCACCCAAGGCAAGACAAGTAATTTGCACCCCTAACCCACAGACATTTAGCGCTCTCTGAGTCCCTTCCACTCATACAGTATTAAAACCCTTATGCCCTGTACACACAAGCGGAATTTCCACCTGCAAAAGTAAGTGAGTGAGATTTTCATTGGAAATTCGGACCGTGTGTATGCTCCATCAGACTTTTGCTGGCGGAATTTTCGATAGCAAAAGTTTGAGAGCAGGTTCTCAATTTTTCAGACTGAAAAAAAATTCCTATCGGAAAATCCATTCGTCTGTATGCAATTCCGACGGTGAAAAAACACGCATGCTGGGAAACAATTCGACGCATGCTCGGAAGCATTGAACTTATTTTTCTCGCCTCGTTGTAGTGTTGTACGTTTAACGCTCGGAAGTTGAGAGAACTTGTGTGTGACCGTGTGTATGCAAGCCAAGCTTGAGCGGAATTCCGTCGGAAAAACCATCCAACTTTTTTCCGACGGAAAGTCTGCTCGTGTGTACAGGGCATTATGGTACATTTTAGGATGCACCACTCTATTTTGTTCTCCTTTCTTTTCGTTCTATCTCTACCTATCCTAATTTCTTTTTTTTCCCCATCCCTCTCTCCAGCCGTCTTTCTTGTTCTTTCTCTCCCTTTTTCTTTGTTATTCCCCCTCTTTTCATCTCCTTTCTATGTATTATCTATTTGTATTCCTTCTCTTACTCCTTGATGGGGGGTGGGGGAAATGGTATGAGTGGCAGTGCTGGTGGGGGGTGGGATCAGTGGCAGTGCTGGGGGGGGGGGGGTTCTGATCAGCCAACTTAGGTGCTCTTGATCAAGGTCATCTGCTGATCTGAGAACTGTAGTGGGGAATTTTTTAATGGCAACTCTAATCACAGGTAGTGTTACTCACTGGCCCGGATTCAGGTAGATTTGCCCCTTAGTTACGGAGGCGCAGGGCAGCGTTTTTGCCCTGCGCCCCCGCAAATTTACTGCGCTACCCCCGATTCACGGAGCAGTAGCTCCGTAAATTGCGTGTGCGCTGTGTAAACTTGCCCTGCGTAAGGGCGCCTAATGTAAATGATCCCGTAGGGGGCGGGAATCATTTAAATTAGGCGCGCTCCCGCGTAGAGCGCATGCTCCGTCGGGAAACTTTCCCGACGTGCATTGCGGCAAATGACGTCGCAAGGACGTCATTTGCTTCAAAGTGAACGTGAATGGCGTCCAGCGCCATTCACGAATCACATACGCAAATTACGTAAAATTCGAACGTCGCAACGCGGGAACGACGGGTATACTTTAGCATTGGCTGCCCCTGCTATTAGAAGGGGCAGCCTTACGCTAAACACGCCGTACGGAAACGACGTAAATTGCATACGCAGGGCTCGCGTAACATTGTGAATCAGTGTTAGTATGCAATTTGCATACTAAACGCTGACCACAATGGGAACGCCCCCTAGCGGTCATCGCAAGAATGCAGCCTAGATATGCGTGGCATAAGAGCCTTATGCCACGCAGATTTTAGGCTGCAGTCGGCGTTACGATGTTCCTGAATCAGGAGCATTCGGAACGCCGGGGCAAGTAAGCAATTGCGCTGTGTAACCTATGGTAACACAGGCGCAATTGCTACTTGAATCTGGGCCATTACCATTAGTATACATTACATTAACCATATAGTATACTTGCATATTTACAGAAATACACAGAAAATAGAATGCATGAGGAAATACATTTGGTATAAAAAAACTAAGAAAAATACTAGTATTAAAGGTAAACCTATAAAAACAATCTGATAATAGCGTTCTCTAAATGTTATCCCATCCTCTGTCTGTGGGTTATAGTCTGAAGGTTTATCTTCCTGAGCAGAAGTATTATGTAACTGTAATAGGGAAAAGGTGAGACGCTCACAGTCATTAGAGGAAAGGTAGAATAAAAGGTATCAAAATAAAGTGAGTCATTAGCCATGCTTGTGGACTAAAGGTAAAGCATGCAGGTTATAGTTTACACAAAACCATGGAATGTTTAGTCAGCATTCCTGTTACAGCATAGATATACATAAATAGCATATCTCAAAGGACCTTCAGTTTTATCTTCAAAGAAACATGTATTCTTTTTTTTTAAATAACAAACATGTCATACTTTCCTGCTCTGTGCAATGGTTTTGCACAGAGCAGCCCTCTTCTCCTCTTGGGTTCCCCACCAGTGCTTCTGGACCCTCCCTCCTGCCGAGTACCCCTATAGCAAGCAGCTTTCTATGGGGGCACCCAATCAGGCTCGCTCCCGAGCTGCTGCTCTCTGTGTCCATTCAAAAAGTGTGGCTCAGCCCCGCTCTCTCTCTCCTCATTGGTTCACTGGCTGTGATTAACAGTAGCGGGAGCCAATGGCACACTTGTGCACATTGCTGGATTGAGATGAGGCTCAGGCAACTATTAAGGGGGCTGGGGGGGCTGCTACACACAGAAGGTTTATGGAGGAAAGTTGAAGACCTTGAGCTTTTACAACTACTTTAAAGCTATTCTAAAGTCTACACTTTTTTTTACCACAATACATTCTCTGATAGCAGCTTGTTTACCATGACAGTCTGTACCCTATTAAGATCTATGTTTAACCACTTCCCGCCCAGCCTATAGCAGAATGATGGCCAGGCAGTGGTTCAGTTATCCTGACTGGGTGTCATATGACATCACTCTGACACACCGCATCTCCTCTGACGGAGGCTCCTTACCATGTGATCAGCTGTGACCAATCACAGCTGATCACAGTGTGAACCAGGAAGTGCCGGTAAATGTCTTTCCCTTGGTTCACACTGATAGGGAGAGCCGATCGGCGGCTCTCCCTGTCAGAGGGGGGGTTCTGAGCTGATAATCAGCACAATAATTATCAGCACAGCCCCATCAGATGTGCCACCAACAATGCCAATCAGTGCCTATCATCTGCCAGTCAGTGCCCCATCAGAAACGCCTGTCAGTGCCCAGCAAAGTGCCAATGTGTGCCCACAACAGTGCCAATCAGTGCCCACCACAGTGCCAATCAGTAAAACCTGTCAGTACCTCATCACCAGTGCTGCACATCAGTGTCATCTATTAGTTTCCATCAGTGCCGCCTATCAGTGCCAATCAGCGCTGCCTGTCAGTGCCCCTGTCAGTGCCCATCAGTGTCCCCTATCAGTGCCACCTATCAGTGCCCACCAGTGCCGCCTATCAGTGCCCATCAGTGCTACCTATCAGTCACCCCTAATAGTAATAGTGATATAAGATATAATACCTACTTTATTTCTTACTCCAGAAGGCTGCTGGCACTCACCTCTTTTCTCTGACAATCTGAGACATACAGTAGGTGGGGCTTTATCTTCCTTACCATGCAGGACTGTTGGTCACAATGTGACCACCAGACATAGCAAAAAAAAAAAATGGACTTTGGGTGGCCTGTGGAAAAGTGTACAGGAAGTCTGCTTCAGAAAGGAGTAAGGTGAGTATTACACCTCACTCCTCTACCCATAGATTTAACAAGTATTTAACCAGTTTTGTCCCTGTACATTAATGGCGCTTGGGCACCTCCCCCCCATCCATGCATCCGGCCCCTTAATCCACATGCAGGACACCCAACGCATGGATTCCAATGGGGGGGGGGGGGGTAGGTGGTTTTTATTGAAGCATGTGGTTAGAGCCAGAGGCTCTAATAGACTTCAAAAAAGGGTGGACTCGGGGACAGAGCACTGCGTTTCGAGCCCACCCAGTTGTGTAAAAATAGTGAATGAATATTCACTATTGCTACACTGATCCTCCTCCCGGCCAATCAGGAAGCGGGTCCCAAGGCCCATCAACCGATTGCCTAAAAGGACAGGCGATCCTATTGGATGCCTAGGAGGAGGAGAGAGGAGATGCAAGGCTGAAACTGCCATGATACAGAGGAGGAGGCGACACAATAGAAATACGCTGCCTGTCGCCCATAGGAGTGCTGCCCACCCGCAACCTGGCTGGGGTTAGTGCAGGGCTGGATAAATGGCTAACCGCGAGACCCTCCAGGGGTGCTGGTGACCCTCAAGGGGGGGTGGTTGTTTGCCACCCCCCCCCAAAAAAAAATGACAGCCGACACTGTATTTAACCATTGCAGTGTGGTGGGGAAGGGCACTGCAAGGGTCTTTTATTTAAATATGGGAATGGGGCTTTAAGCAAAGCTGTTTGCTTGCTTAAAGATTTGCAAATGTTTTCTAAAAGCTTGCTTTACACACTGCTCTTATACGAGCTGAAGCCTGCATGCACTGGAATCTCACTGTAATCCAGAGACCACCTGCCGGTTAAGGTATTGTAGCACCCTCCTAGGTTCGTTAAAGCGGGGGTTCACCCAAAGCACAATCGGGTGTTTTTTTTTAAATCAATGCAGTACATACCGTTTTAGAGATAGATGTTCTTCGCGGCTTCCGGGTATGATCTGCGGGACTGGGCGTTCCTATTTGATTGACAGGCTTCCGGCTGTTGCATACAGCGCGTCACGAGTTGCCGAAAGTAGCCGAACGTCGGTGCGCAGGCGCCGTATAGAGCCGCACCGACGTTCGGCTTCTTTCGGCAACTCGTGACCCAATTTTTTTATATATTGTGAAAGATAATGTTACTCAGAGTAAAATGATACCCAACATGTCACGCTTAAAAATTGCGCCCGCTCGTGGCATGGTGTCAAACTTTTACCCTTAAAAATCTCGATAGGCGATGTTTAAAAAATTCTAGAGGTTGCATTTTTTGAGCTACAGAGTAGGCCTATGGCTAGAATTATTGCTCTCGCTCTAACGATCGCGGCGATACCTCACTTGTGTGATTTGAACACCGTGTTCATATGCGGGCGCTACTCGCATGTGCGTTCGCTTCTGCGCGCGAGCTCGTCGGGACGGGGCGCTTTAAACATTTTTTTTTGTTTTCTTATTTATTTTTATTTATTTTATTACTTTTTACACTGAAAAAAAAAATGTATCACTTTTATTCCTATTATAAGGAATGTAAACATCCCTTGTAATAGAAAAAAGCATGACAGGTCCTCTTAAATATGAGATCTGGGGTCAAAAAGACCTCAGAACTCATATTTAGACTAAAATGCAAAAAAAAAAAAAGCTGCTGCCGTTACCGAGATATCAATCTTTAAAAAAGGACGTACATCGTCGTGCGCAGGTCTGGAAGTGGTTAAGATGTTGATATCCTTTTAATTGTACCACTCTTGCTCTCTCTCAAGCAGCTCCAAATAATTCAAAGACATAAAGAAGGAGGGGGATCCCATCATAAAGCAGTGTTTTGTAGCGCCTGTGTACTTTATGGTACCGGTGCTAGTTAAATTTATGTGTAGATCAGAGTGTAGTTAAACTCTGATCCTGATTGTTAGTTGCAAAACAAGTAGCTAGATTCAGAAAGAGTTAGGCTGGCTTATCTACAGATAAGCCGACCTAACTCTGAATCTGCGCCGACCTATGTTTAAGTGTATTCTCAAACAGAGATACGCTTAAACATATCTAAGATACGACGGCTTGCGCCGTCCTATATTAGGTTGCAATATTGAGGCTGGCCGCTAGGTGGCGCTTCCATTGCGGTCGGCGTAGAATATGTAAATCAGTAGATACGCCGATTCACGAACGTACGCCCGGCCGCCGCAGTACATTTATGCCGTTTCTGTAACGCATTACAGGCCTAAAGTTATTCCATCAAATAGATGGAATAGTAATGTTAAAGTATGGCCGCCGTTCCCGCTTCGAAATTCGAATTTTTTACGTCGTTTGCGTAAGTCGTCCGTAAATAGGGATTTACGTTGTTTACTTCCACGTCGAAATCAATAGGCCGTGCGGCGTACTTAGCCGCAATGCACACTGGGGAAATGTAGGCGCCCGGCGCATGCGCAGTTGAAAAAAACGTCAAAAACGTAAGGTCAAGGTTTGGATGCTCTTCCCAGCAGCCAATCAGGAGGGTTTGACCTCGCTGTGCATGCTGGGGAGGGATATTTATGAGACAGACACCATTGGTTCTGGGTTTTTCTTCGTCCAGTGTGGCACCCACCTTTAGGGTGGCCACACCACGGCGCCCTGGCGTTATGGCCTACCTGGCTGGGGTGTGCGTGCCATGTGGTGTTCATGGTTCCGGAGCCATGCTGGCTCGGAGCTTCTGAACAGCGACGGGGACCCAGTGAGTGACTGGGTTCCCATCTTTGAAGATCCCAAGCTGTATTGCTGTTCGGTGGGGAGTCAGTCTGAGGAGCGCCATTGAGAGGCTGGCGGTCCACAAGTTATTGTTTTTACCCGGCTGGGTAATAAAGAGCACAGCAACTCTTGACCCCAAAGACCCAACTCACCGTCGCCCCATTACAGGCCTAAACGTCCTCTCCAAGGTAATGGAGAAAGTAGTGGTACAACAGCTGCAAAGGCATCTAGATACCCACAATCTACTCGATCCACTCCAATCGGGTTTCCGTCCTGGTCATGGAACGGAAACAGCACTACTTAAAATATGGGATGATGCTCTCAAGGCCGCAGACGAAGGAGAATCTTGTCTTCTAGTTCTATTGGACCTTAGCGCAGCTTTCGATACGGTAGATCAACAAACTATTACTGGCTCGGCTAGCGGAAGTAGCCAAAGTCCGCAGAAAATGATCTTTCCTAGTTCTCCTCTTTTTTGGAAATCCGATCACAGATAGTGAACACTGGGACCTTTCACTTCCGAAAAACGCACGTTGTCATGCGGGGTCCCTCAAGGATCACCACTGTCGCCGGTGCTGTTCAACATCTATCTCCGCCCTCTTTTTAAAATCATCAGTAGCCAAAATCTACTTTACCACTCTATGCAGATGACACACAAACTGTATTTTCGCATCTGCAACAAAAAGGATCATATCTCAGGCTAGAGACATGTCTCTCTTTGATAGAAAACTGGATGACAAAAGAGTTATCTTAAACTCAACAGCTCCAAAACAGAACTTCTCCTGTTTAACGCCAGCCGTAAGAGAACCAACCTGCAACAACTTGGACACCCCGCCCATTTTGGGCCAAATCATCACCCTAGCACCAAAGTCAAAAGTCTGGGGGTCATCTTCGACACCTACATGACAATGGACGCACAAATAGTGGTCAGTATTCAGCGGATCGCACCATCTGCTGCGCCTACTACGCAGACTTACTCCTTTCATTCCCAAAGAAGACGTAGCAGTCGTGGTGGGAACAATTGTGAACTCCAGACTAGACATGTGCACAGCAAACATTTTCGTTTATTTCTGTTCGTTTCTGTTGTTTATCGTGATTCGTAACGAGTCGTAATTTCGTAAGACGTTAGTTATCGTATTCGTACTCTTTAGTATTTTCGTAACACTCTTTTTTCCGTTTCCGTTTTTTTTCTGTTAGTTTAGTTTTCGTTGAATCGAGATTCGTATTTTCGTTATATTTTGTATTCTGCCGCGTTCGTATTTTTAAAATGATTTTATTCGTTCCTTCGTTTTTACGTTAGTTTAATTTTCGTTGTTTTTGTTATTCGTATTTACATTATATTTTCCATCATGCCGCATTCGTATTTTCGTAAAGAAATATATTTTCTTTGCTTTATGATCATTCGTATTTTCATGTCTAATTCCTTTGATGTAAAAACGTACTTTTGTAGATTTTATGCATTCGTAATTTGTTAGAATACATTTTACGTTTATTCGACACATTACTCGTCGTAATTTTGCAATTCGGATTTTACTGTGATTGACTGACTGTCTTAGTTAGCACACACACCCTGTCTAGAATGAAGTCTGACGTAGAAGAAAACTAAAATATGTCAGATATTACAAATACAAATCTAGAAATTAGATGCACTGCAGTCTAACACAGAAAAAGACACAATGAGCCAGGAGGTAATGAGAAGAAGCTCATTGGGGAAGGAACAAACCTCTTCAGAGGAAATGGACAGCGCTCAGTGGCTATTGGTCAATGTCCAGAAATATTTCAGTACTAACGAAAGCTAATTTACATTATTTTGTATTTTCGTTGTTTTCATTTCAGTTTTCCGAAGATTCGTAATTTATTTTTTCGTTAGTTTTGATTTTCGTTTTTTTAGTCTTTGTTCGGCATTTCGTTTTCTTTTCGGTCTTCGATATTAGTAAGTTTGCATTTTCGTTCATTTTGTTTTTCGTAATTTTTTTTTTTTTGGGTTCGGTATTTTAGTTGTTTCTATGTTTTCGTTTCTTTCATCTTTCATATCTTCGTTGTTTTACATATTCGTTATTTTGAAAATATCGTTATTCGTTATCAATTGCGCTAAACCATTCGTTCATTCGTATGTTAACGAATCAACTAAAATAATGAAAATTGACGGAAAACGTATTCGTAACTTAAAAAATTGCACATGCCTACTCCAGACTGGACTATGCTAATGCCCTTTACCTTGGACTCCCAAAGTACCAAATTGCTCGTCTGCAAGTCGTACAAAATACGGCTGCCAGACTGGTGACCGGGAAAAAACACTGGGAATCAATCTCACCTTCATTAAGAACCCTCCAGTGAAAGGCAGAATTGATTTTAAAGCACTCTGTCTGATGCATAAGTGCATCCATGGGAAGGCCCCACAATACCTATGCAAAAAAAAAAAAAAACTTACAATCCCAATCACATTCTGCGATCCACCAACCAAAATCTGCTCCAGATGCCCAAAGCCAGATACAAATCCAAAGGGGAAAGAAGATTTGCGTTCCAAGGCCCTAGGCTATGGAACGCTTTACCAACCAGCATTCGGTTAGAGGAGAACCACTTAGCCTTCAGAAGAAAGATCAAAACTCATCTCTTTTGATATCAAGAGAGACAGGAACAACGAGCGCCCAGAGGCGATTTATTTTGCATGTGCTGCGCTATATAAGTTTCTCACTCACTCAAAGAGCACATGTCGTGGACATTCCTTTACTTCCACTATATGCAATACGCATCATTAACCCCTAGGAGTTCGGAGGAGCCTTGAGGTAATATGCCGCCCAAACATCCAGCAGCTCCACTGGGGGTAATGCTACATATATAAAATATCAAAACAGCATACATGAAAGAGATTCTACCCAAGACCCGGAAGCACCGCCGTAGCATGCACTTTATTGGCCAGATGACGCTGGAATAGGAACTCTGGACTCCTCCCATCACATTTCACCCTGCCTGACGTAACCACAAACTGACATAAGCACCTATGTACTTTAATTCCATCGTTACAATTTTGATATCATCTTTAGCTAATTACTGTAATCCAACCATTAGCATTATGCCCACAAACTCAAGTTGGAAATCAGAATCACCTCTTACCTACCTATTACCTGTGATATAGCATTTTTCCCACAAACTCAAGTTGGAAATCAGAATCACCTTTTACCTACCTATTACCTGTGATATAGCATATACTCTGCACAGTTCAAAGCAGCTAGTTCACATCACATGTACTATTTATTGCTGGGTGGAGTAATAGCTGACTTGGAAAGTATTCAAGGCCATTATCTACACAGGGCTTATATATTCCCCCAGGCAGTAAATGCAGGTGATTTATTGCAAGAACCAAGGAGAGGGAAGACCAACAGGATATCCTACAGCAGGATACAGTAAGTTTTTATTTATTCTTTTAACCCACAAAATTTATGCAGTTCTAATATAGAAAATGTGTTATGCCCCGTACACACGACCGGATTTCCCATCGGAATTCCGCTCAAGCTTGTCTTGCATACACACGGTCACACAAAAGTGCTCTGAACTTTCGAGCGTTAAGAACACGGTGACATACAACACGGTGACGTACAACACTATGACGAAGCAAGAAAAATAAGTTCAATGTTTCCAAACAATGCGTTTTTTCCCCGTCGGAATTCCATACAGACAAATGTTTTTTCCGCTAGGATTTGTTTCTATCTGGAAAATAGAGAACCTGCTCTCTATCTTCTTCCAGCAGTTTTTCCGTTGGAAAAAGTCAGATGGAGCATACACACGGTCGGGATTCCTGACCAAAAGCTCTCATCTGACTTTTTCTGACAGGAAAACCGATCGTGTGTACGGGGCATAAAAGTAGAACTACAGTAGGTGAACCCGATTTTGTGTCAATCTCGCTCTCTTTCTCGGCGAGATTGAGCACCTACGAGCCCCATCGCGGGAGCGAGCGCCGAGCTGGCTTGCCGCGATGGAGACAGAGCCGTCATAGAAGCGACGGGAGATCCGACTTGGATTCCCGCCAATTCTACACGTGTGCGGCGTTTGTTATGAATCCTGAGGGGGAAGTCCCCGCCGGATTTTAAATAAAAATCCGGCATGGGCCCCCGCTCAGGAGCATACCGGGCCCTTAGGTCTGTTATGGGTTGTAAGGAGAGCCCCCCTACGCCGAAAAAACGGCGTAGGGGGTCCCCCTACAATCCATACCAGACCCATATCCAAAGCACGCTACCCGGCCAGCCAGGAAGGGAGTGGGGACGAGCGAGCGCCCCCCCCCCCCTCCTGAGCCGTACCAGGCTGCATGCCCTCAACATGGGGGGGTTGGGTGCTCTGGGGCAGGGGGGTGCACTGCGGCCCCCCCCACCTCAGAGCACCCTGTCCCCATGTTGATGAGGACAGGGCCCCTTCCCGACAACCCTGGCCGTTGGTTGTCGGGGTATGCGGGCGGGAGGCTTATCGGAATCTGGGAGCCCCCTTTAATAAGGGGGCCCCCAGATACCGGCCCCCCACCCTAAGTGAATGAGTAAGGGGTACATCGTACCCCTACCCATTCACCTGCAAGAAAAGTGGTAAAAACACAAATAAACCACACAGTGTATTAAAATATTTGATTTTTCTGCTCCGGAGGCCGCCCCCTGTCTTCTTTATTAGCTCTTTTACCAGGGGGAGCTTCTTCTTTGACGTCTTCGGGTGGGTGGGGGCCGCCGTCTGGTTCCCTTCCACTGCCGGGGGGGGGGGGGTGGCTTTTAAAAAAGCCCCCACCCCCCCGGCGGGTTTCCTCCGGCGTCTTCGGCGGGGCTCTTCTTCTTCCGCTATCCCGACAGGGTCTTCTCCGCTATCCGGGGGGTCTCGCCGCTCTCCGCTGTTGACTCGTCGCACCCCGGTTCTTCGTCTCGCAGTCCGGTCCCTTCTTCCGTGCTGTACCGTCTTCTTCCGTGCTGTGAGTTCTTCTTCCGCGCTGTGACGTCATGTTCTTCACTTCTCTTCTTCTCCCGATGTTGACACGCCGGTCCTCCTCGCTGAAATGACGGATGCGCGCCTTGCATCGGACCTATATAGGCCTCACAGTCCCATCATGCTCTGTACCTACCCATGTGATACCTACCACGTGGGTAGGTATCACATGGGTAGGTTACAGAGCATGATGGGACTGTGAGGCCTATATAGGTCCGATGCAAGGCGCGCATCCCTCATTTCAGCGAGGAGGACCGGCGTGTCAACATCGGGAGAAGAAGAGAAGTGAAGAACATGACGTCACAGCGCGGAAGAAGAACTCACAGCACGGAAGAAGATGTACAGCACGGAAGAAGGGACCGGACTGCGAGACGAAGAACCGGGGTGCGACGAGTCAACAGCGGAGAGCGCGAGACCCCCCGGATAGCGGAGAAGACCCGTCGGGATAGCGGAAGAAGAAGAGCCCCGCCGAAGACGCCGGGAGGAAACCCGCCGGGGGGGTGGGAGCTTTTTTAAAAGCCACCCCCCCCCCGGCGGTGGAAGGGAACCAGACGGCGGCCCCCACCCACCCGAAGACGTCAAAGAAGAAGCTCCCCCTGGTAAAAGAGCTAATAAAGAAGACAGGGGGCGGCCTCCGGAGCAGAAAAATAAAATATTTTAATACACTGTGTGGTTTATTTGTGTTTTTACCACTTTTCTTGCAGGTGAATGGGTAGGGGTACGATGTACCCCATACTCATTCACTTAGGGTGGGGGCCGGTATCTGGGGGCCCCCTTATTAAAGGGGGCTCCCAGATTCCGATAAGCCTCCCGCCCGCATACCCCGACAACCAACGGCCAGGGTTGTCGGGAAGGGGCCCTGTCCTCATCAACATGGGGACAGGGTGCTCTGAGGTGGGGGGGGCCGCCAGTGCGCCCCCCTGCCCCAGAGCACCCAACCCCCCCATGTTGAGGGCATGCAGCCTGGTACGGCTCAGGAGGGGGGGGCGCTCGCTCGTCCCCACTCCCTTCCTGGCTGGCCGGGTAGCGTGCTTTGGATATGGGTCTGGTATGGATTGTAGGGGGACCCCCTACGCCGTTTTTTCGGAGTAGGGGGGCTCTCCTTACAACCCATAACAGACCTAAGGGCCCGGTATGCTCCTGAGGGGGGACCTATGCCGGATTTTTATTTAAAATCCGGCGGAGACTTCCCCCTCAGGATTCATAACAAACGCCGCACACGTGTAGAATTGGCGGGAATCCAAGTCGGATCTCCCGTCGCTTCTAAGACGCGCTTGCTGGGATGTGCTGTCACTATTCCAGTGAGTGCGAGATCTCGGCACCATGTCGCCGAGTATCAGCGCGACGCTGTCGTGCTAAAAGCACAATATCACAAACACCTACTGTATAGGCATTTTTTTTTTTTTTTTGGATAGAGGAAGGGAGGGTTATAACTACTTTTAGATTTTTTTTCGCCATCTGTGTCCCATTGCAGGAATTTCCCTTCATTTCCTGTCCCATAGCCAAGCAGGAAGTGAGAGGAAATCCCTGCAAATTAAGGGAATCCCTTGGGGACCCCATCTCACCAGAACCAGTGTCCCCATTGGAAGATTTCACCTCAATTACTTTTCTGGGGACAACCCAAAATTGGGGATTTTCTTTTACTTTCACTTTCAATGATCATGGTAAACAAAACAAACAGAAAGGTTGAATCTTTTTAACAGGGCCACATAAAAAAATTATGGGAGTTCTAATCCATCTCCACTCTATCCAAACCATAAAAAAAAAAATGCCTTTAGTTATACATTAAGGGAGATATAATTCTGATGTATTGTCAGTATTTTGAGTTATTCTTGTAACTTTCTTTGTGCTGTGCTGCAGGGGGGATCAGATCTAGCATCTGCACCCCCACCCCCTGCTGTCCAGGCCCCCCTGTGTGCCCCTTTTCCTCTCAACACTGCTGGCTTCTCTCCTCTCCCACCAACAGCTGCTTTGGGGACACAAGGAGGTGGAAGGGGCTTGTACAGATGTAATTTCCTTACCCCTTCCTTCAGTACTGATCGATGCTGTGTCCATTCATCACTAATGCATAGTAAACTGTGTATACTATGTTTCAGTTTATGAATGAATAAGCATTTGTATTCATTTATCTGTGCAGCTGCAGGGGAAAGGTACTAATTGATCTATGTCCTCAGTCCCTTTTTCATTCTTAAATGTGAGACATCAGGGGTCTGTTTAGACCCCTATTATTTCACCAAAAGCCCCCAACAGGACAGTTAAAAAATGTAAATAATAAAAAGAGTAAAATAAGTAAATAATGCAATTAAAAAAATTATAAAAGAAAGATTACGGACTCGTTCACATGTGCTTTGCACACTATAATTTCTGCCATGGCTACAAAGCATAGCATCATGGCCGTGGCATGTGTATACCCCTAGCAACTGCCTCTGTTGCTCTGTCTTTGAGCTTTGGGATGCACACCCTAATGCAATAGGCTAAGCACACCTGTCAAGTGCAGTGTGACTAATGACTACTATGTTGCCCACTGATGTTGGTCATTATTAGAGGCAGGCTTAATTTTATGCTACAAGCCAAACTGATCATGGTACACAAAAGAAGGAAATAGGTTTGGGACTTTATATGAGGCCAAATACATGTGTCTCTATCCCTGACAATTGAGGTAGATAGGAGCAAGGTTTCTGATGAAACATGCAGCCAGGGAGGCATCACAGAATAATGATGTCTGGTGAGTATACCATAGATTGTAACCATACATTTTTGCAAAGTAACATAGTACATCCAACATAATATAATAAAATAAAGAAACTTTATTCCATACCATGGTACATAATAAATAGTAACATATTGGCATAGCATAGTTTTACAATACTAGTGTTAGTAACAGTTTTGGAATATGAAAGGAGAGGCATCTAATAGCTTGACGTGTTTCGTAGCTGAGGTGCCACTCTTCAGGAGCAGATTTAGTATGGCTGTCTATAAACATGTTAAAAAAGGGGGTATTACTTAGGGTAATGTATACAAAGAAAGATATAAGAGTAGGTCCACGCTCATACTTACAAACCAACCATGAGTCTTGGCATAGGCATGGGAAGACAAGGGCCGGGCAGATAATCAGCCCGGGAGCTGAGGCGGTGATCTATAAACCTTTCTCCTATATACCTTGATCATGGTACATGACTTATTCTTCCAGGTCATAAAATTCAAAAACATGAACAGACATAGGTAGTTTTTCACTTGCCGTAACCATAAATGTCATGTTTGTACTGTGGTTCTCCACTAAATGTAATCTATAAAAGGCTCTTGGACTTGCAGCTCTTCAATAACAAAATTTCATAATATATCTTGTCTCTTGCACATGTACAATTACATATATTCCATCATAACAGATCAAACACATCCAACGCATGAATGGCTTTTACAACTTGTCATTCTAAGAAGCGCTTACTATTTGCTTTGTATTTCACTTACAATGCCTTTGTTCCTCCTCTGTAGGTATTACAGAACAATGTTTCCAGTTGAACCTGTGACGATTCTTCTGACAGTTGCTGTGATCCTCTTCTTGGCCCTTGTATACAGCAGTAGGAAGGAAGACAAGTACAAGAATTTCCCCCCTGGACCCAGACCACTGCCAATCATCGGAAATGCGCTCAGTATTGACTTGCACAAACCTCATAAGACATTTATGGAGGTAAGACGTTGCTTGTCCCATGAGCCATACCTGGAACTCCAGCCATAGCTTTATTTTAATTTATGGACATAGTGGGAAAGGGTGGAATATCTGTCAGATGTTTATTATAAAAAAGAGTGAAAAAAAGTTTTGCCTGGAGTCGGGCTTTAGTGCTGGGGCTTTTATTATCAGCTGCAGAGTTTGGAAGTATAAGTCATACTACATACATAAGATATCCTACCTCTTTAACAGCTCCCTAGACAGGGTGGTCCTAGCAACCAATCACCAGCTTGTTAATATGAAAATTTAACCTCAGCAGTTCCTGCTCTCCATCCAGTGTTGCTGTGCCTCCTGCCTCCAGTTACTTTCTATCCTGCTTCATGCTCTCTACTCTGTGTAAGGTAGGATAGTTAAGAGGGGCAAGAGGACATGGTTGTGAAAGATGGGGGGAGACAGGGGGTGACGTTAAGGAGGCAGTGCTGTGTGTGGGGAAGGGGTGATTTAATGGAAGGCAGAGCACATTTTTGTGGGGAGGGGGAGGGTTGATGTAAAGAGCAGGCAGATACTTTCAGTGCAGTGTAGTGAGACTGTGTCATTCACACATTCATTAGTGTAGAGTAGGGTCAACTCAGATATTTTCAGTGTAGTGTAGTGAGACCATGTCAGTAATCTTGACATTAGTGTATAGCTAGAGTAGGGACAGTTCAGATAGCTTGAGTGTAGTGATGGTTGAACACTGTCTATTTAAATGCGTTACTGCCAGTTTAATGTCATTTACTTCTGTGTGCGTTACTGCAAGTTTAGCGCCATATAACAACAAAAACCTGGGGAATGCCCAGGGAAAAACCAAGCCTACTTACCGACCAGCTTGCAGAAAACCAATTAACCTGTCTACAGTATGCGTTAAAAACAGGGGTTCAGTCCGCACGCATTTGCAAACGCATGCGTGAGCCACAGAGCCGCGCCAAGGCACCCTGCAATATCTGTGGTCCTAACACTAAACAATGAGCGTTACTGCCAGTTTAACACCATATAGTTCTGTGTGTGTTACTGCCAGTTTAATGCCATATAGTTTTGTGTGCGTTACTGCAAGTTTAATGCCATTTACTTCTGTGTGTATTACTGCCAGTTTAACACCATATAGTTCTGTGTGCATTACTACAAGTTTAATGCCATTTACTTCTGTGGGAAAGTGCCCCCCGACGCCCAAAGAGTAATTTTTCTGCACCTGTTTGACAGGTGCATATAATTGCAATTTTTTACAGCAAGGCCAATTCTTGCTTTCATCGAGATTACCTCTATAGGGTTACAGTGCTGCCCAAAGGCCAATTTTTATGCACCTGTTACTTTTATCCAAAGTCAAAGTGACGCCAGAATGTATCCAAAAAATCTTGTTCCCTTATTCACTACATTGTGGCCTCATCATACACACCGGCTCCCCAGCTGTTGCTGAGCAAAATAAAGGCAGCTTGCAGAAAAAAAAATGTTGGGCTTTATAAATGCAATTATTGCTGCAGCAGATTCTAGACATGGTACAGATCTGCCACTTTACAGGTAGTCTAAGGGGACCACCAAGGCACCATATTGGAAGGAATTTTAAATTGTTATGCTTTCACTTTAAAAATCAAAAAATCACTGTTCATTTAAAAATGAAATTTTTCACAAACTGTTTTTTTTTTATTGATACATGTCCCCCAGGACAGGGCCCAGACCCCTATAACCATTGTATGTCCAATATTACTTGTATATAAGCCTTCAAAATTGGAACTTTGATTTTTGACTTTCGGGTCCCATTGACTTAAATGGGATTCGTTATTCGGGTCTGAACTTTCGCTGGGTGTTCGAAAGTTCTGGTGCAAACCAAAAAGTCCTAAGTAGACTAACAATAACAAACTTAGAGAGGTTCAATCCTTTCCACACCCTTTTCAACATAAAAAAACTTGGCTGTAGCTTACCTAAAAATATCAGTATCTATACTTAATGTAGAACCAACAGCTCTTGTATGACAGTCTAAATAAGTACTAAATCCAGATACTCTGTAATGTACAAAGCCTCATAAAGTAAACAAGAACTTTCCTTTATCTTCCCTAATTGAGCTAATTCCTTTTTCATTTGTGTCTCACACACTCCCCCTCCCAGACACTACAGCTCACAGTGGGAGGCTTTGGGCAACAGAGGCAGTGATGTCCATCCAGAAGGGATTGGCCAGGTCTAGGTAGGGCCAGGTGGTAACTGATAAGCTGCAGACCACAGCCTGTGTGAAAGTGGTAACTCTAAAGTTATAATTATAAGATGGTTCAGAATTCATATAGAAGACTAATGATATTTTTTACTTTTAATTGGATTTTTTAAACTAAAATACTGTTATTTATACAGTTAAGTTTAAAAGTTTGAACGTTCCTGTTATTTCCCATTCAATTCACAGCTGTCCAAGACGTATGGTCCAGTACTAGGTGTCCAAATAGGGCTGGAGAAGATGGTTGTCCTCTGCGGATATGATGCTGTGAAAGATGCTCTTATTAACCATGCTGATGAATTTTCGGACAGGCCAATAATGTCAATGTTTACTAAAACTACAAGGGAAAATGGTACTTTTTAATCTATTCAATTAAGAATCAAAACATTGGGCCAGATTCAGAAAGGAGTTCCGACGACGTATCTCCAGATACGCCGTCGTAAGTCCAAATGTGCGCCGTCGTATCTATACGTGTATTCTTGAAACTAGATACGCCTGAAATTTGCCAAGATACGACCAACGTAAGTCTCCTACTCCATCGTATCTTGGGTGCATATTTACGCTGGCCGCAAGGGGCGCTTCCGTAGATTTACGCGTCGAATATGCAAATGACCTAGATACGCCAATTCACAAACGTACTTGCGCCCGACGGATTTAGCTACGCCGTTTACGTAAGGCTTACGCCTGGCATAAAGTTACCCCTGCTATATGAAGCGTATATTTTTACATCGTTTACGTAAGTCGTACGTGAATGGGGCTTGCCTCTCTATGTTACGTCGGCGTAGCGCATATGAGATGCGCTACGCCCGCACAGAGATACGCCGATCTCTGTGAATCTGGCCCATATTGTCTAAATGTCTAAAGCAGTCTTTTGTATTCATTTTTTTTTTACCTAAGAGGAACCTTTGGAAGACATTTAGCTCTTAGAGAACCCATGTTAAAAATGTTATATTTAGAGTTTATAATACATTCAATTGATTATTAGGAAAAGTGGCCCTGTAAATTGGTGGTCATTGGAAAAATGGCCTTTTACATTAGTGGCCAGGGGGCGAAGGGCTCCTTTAAATTGGTGGTCGGTGGAAAAGACATCCCCTTAAATTAGTGGTGAAGCAAAGGAGCCCTTTTCATTGGTAGTTCATGGGAGAGGGGACTCCATGTATTATGCAAAAGAGGAAAGATATGGACAGCCGCACTCCAATTTCTTAAAAAGACGTGCCCTTTATTGGGTAAAGGAAAAACGCACTACAGGTATCAGCACACAGTGGGAAAAACAACTGACGCGTTTCGCATTGGATATCAATGCTTAGTCATAGCTGATATCCAATGCGAAACGCGTCAGCTGTTTTTCCCACTGTGTGCTGATACCTGTAGTGCATTTTTCCTTTACCCAATAAAGGGCACGTCTTTTTAAGAAATTGGAGTGCGGCTGTCCATATCTTTCCTCTTTTGCATATTCCGTGCATTGCCTGCACCCATTGGTTTCTGAGTGGACATTGATTGTTCTAGTGTGCTCACCTGGAGCGGCAGCCTTCCTACCTGTTTGGGACTCCATGTATTGATGTATTGGTAGTCAGGGGAAGAAGGACCTCTTAAAATGATACTTAAGCAGGCAAGAAGACATGCTCCACTGGTTTCATGCCACTTCTCTGGCAAGTGATATCAGTGTTGGGACTATGCAGGCATCATCAGGCAGAAAATCAACCCACCACTGCTCAATGTGCAAGCTCTAAAGGATCCCTATAGGTCCACAGGGACCCTTATTGAAAAAGGATAATCTAAAACTTTTTAGCATTTAGAAAATATCAGTATATATTTTAACTGGTACGGTTCATATTTTAACTGGGTGATCAATGGCAGCAGCGTGCAGTCCTGTAAATGAGAAATTTGCCATTTTGTACATGTGCAAAAACAACACAAATATCTGTGTATACATTCCTGTGTTTAGGCCTTGTCTTTTCCAATGGCGAAAACTGGAAGGTGATGAGAAGATTCGCACTTTCCACACTACGGGATTATGGGATGGGGAAGAGAACTATAGAAGACAAAATTAGTGAGGAAGTGGAATGCTTGGTACAGGTTTTCCAATCACATGGAGGTGAGTATTTTCAATGTCATCTCAGACCATACATGATGACGGCAAGATGTCTATCAATTGTCTAGCCCTCACCAGCAGAAAATGCCTTCCTTTCACTCTCCTGCCACTCCCCTCAGCTACTGGGAGAGAAGATAATCCCTGAGTAACCAAGAGTCAAATGTGTCATACTCAGGGCTTTTTTTCAGGGGGAACTTGGGGGAACTCAGTTCCACCACCTTTGGCTCAGACCCTTTGATGTCTGCTCACCACAATCACTTGTAAACACAGAAGTCTGGTTTCTGTGTTTACAAGTGACAGCTCTGCACTCTGTGTGTAACCCCCTTGAACTCTGCACTCTGTATGTAATGCAATCCTGGTATTTAATGCCACTTTAATACCCTTCTACTGTTTGTGAAATCTGAACGGGGTCGTGGTTGAGTTCCTGCACCTATTTTCTGAGAAAAAAAGCTCTGGTCATACTGTAGCTTATACTGGGCTGTTGAGTGACAGCACGGATTGGCCCAGCATTGTCACATGGAGTGAGCCACATGCTCCTTTATGTAGTGCCTGGTTACTTCTAAGAACCGGTACTAATTTAAATTTAGAGGGGTCAGAGAGTTAGTTAGCTCTGACCAGGCTGATTTGTTTGAATGTGGGTCTCTGTCTCAGCTTGGCTGTGCTGTGGGCTCATTCTGTCGCTTCTGGGGTGCTGATGCCACCCCAGGACGACAGGTGAGTCTGCTGTTTCTCCTCCTACTACATCTTTACTCTTGTTTCAATCTGAATTTTATTGAATTTTAGTAGTATCTACATAGACATACATTACTACTATAATCATAGCAGTCAAGCATACATGTACATAATACATATTTTCTTATCTGTAACATATAATACCCATGGGCACATAGAAAAAAAAAAAAAAAGGAAGGAGGAACAAAAAAAAAAAAAAAGGGGGTGGGGGGGAAATAAAATTAAACAGTAATAATAATCTCCCCACCATGGCTACTCGTCTGTAAGGTTCCCTTTAACCCAGGTTGGGAATTCATCTGATTTCCGAAAGTCAGACCATGCAGACCAAGTATGAGAAAACTGCTCTTCCCTTCCCGTTTCCCGGGCCAATAGACTTTCCAAGTCTCTAGAACGTTCCAATTCCTTCACCCACTCCCCTAGGGAAGGCACTACCCCTGTCTTCCAATATCGAGGAATAACTACTCTAGCTGCTGAAATAAAGTATCCAATCACGTCCTCTCTTGCCTTTTTTAAAGGACCTGGGGTCATATTTAGAAGGGCCACTCTGGGTGATGCGCAAATTACTGTATCCTCCAATTTTCCATATAGATCAAAAATTTGTTTCCAAAACCTTCTTACCGGCGGACAATCCCACCAGACATGTAACATGCTACCTTTTGCCTCGTGACAACGCCAACAAATGTCCGGTATATTTTGATTGATTTGATGCATTATAGAAGGGCACCTGTACCATCTACTCACCAACTTATATGCCTTTTCTTGTGATCTTGTATCTATTGAAGTTTTGTGAGTCAAAATAAAGCTTTTTTGCCAGTCTGCTAAAGCTATATTCTCTTGGAGTTCTTTCTCCCACTTCCGCGTGAACGGGGGGGAGATCTGGATGGATTGAAAGCAAAAGGATAGAGTAAATTATAGAAATTGAGTGTGATATTGGTTCTTCTTGCAGTAGCAAGGATTCAAATGCAGTCGGTTCAGCATAGAAATCTAGTTTCGATGGGATTGATCGTATATAGCAAAAGGCTTGATGTCTCTGCAGCCACTGCGCAGAGTTCTGAGGGGTCTTAGTCGATGGAAAATCTACCACTAGTAGTGAATCTGTCTGGAGGACTTGAGCAATTCTTCTATGGTCTTGTTTATACCAGGGCCCAAACGTGATTGAGTGTAGGGCTGGTAAAAAATCCGGCGTTCCAAAAAAGGGGGTCATAGGGCTCAATTGTTTTGATATTTTATATATGGGTATCAGTCTGTCCCATATATACAGTGTTTGCCTAGTAAGGTCTACTGGTATTGAAAGGCCTTTTCGAAGAATAGGCGAGGTCCATGGAAGGGCGCATAAATCTATAGGATTCATATGTCCTTCCAATTGAACCCATTGCTTCGAGGTGAAGTGGTGAAACCAGTCCGTAATACGTGCTAATATAGTCGCTTTATGGTAAATCGAAACATCTGGTACCCCCACTCCACCTCTGTTTTTTGGTAGAGATAGTGTCCCGAAACGAATTCTTGACTGGACTGAATTCCAGATAAACTTAGAAAATAGTCGGTGAATTTTACGAAAAAACACTGCCGGAAGGTGGATTGGAATTGTTTGAAACAAGTATAGAAGACGAGGGAGTATATCCATCTTAAGGGTATTAATTCTACCAAACCACGAAAGACGTTTGAGTGTATATGATGTCAGGGTCGTTTGGATTTTATTGAGCATCGGGAGAAAATTTAGAGAGTATAGTTGTGCTGGTGACGCTGAAATACTAATCCCTAAGTATCGAATCGACTCCATACACGTCTTAAAAGGAAAGTTCTTCGATATTCGCTTCATTTTTCCTTGCGGGACAGATATATTAAGAAGTTCTGATTTGTTGCAATTAACTTTAAAATTACTAACTTCACTAAATCTCTGGAATTCTGAAAGTATAGATGGAATAGAGGTATGGGGGTTTGTTACAAATAGTAATAAATCATCTGCAAATAGGGCCAATTTTTCATGTAGGGGACCTACCTGAATGCCCGTTATGTCTTCATTTTGTCGCAGTGCATTTGCAAGGTGTTCCATTATTATAACATACAATAATGGAGAAAGAGGACATCCCTGACGTGTTCCGTTAGAGATATGGAAAGCTGGGGACAACGATCCATTCACCCTAACTCTAGCCGAGGGCGATTGATAAAGAGACATAATCCTTGCCATCATACAGGGACCCATGCCAATCTGTAGAAGAGAGGCTCGTAAAAACTTCCAACTGACCCGGTCAAACGCCTTTTCGGCATCAACTGTTAACAGACATAGAGGAATCTCTTGAGCGCGGGCATAGTCCGTCAGCAGGAGAGTTTTAAGCGTATTGTCTCTTGCCTCTCGACCACTGACAAAACCAACCTGATCTAAATGGATTAGTTGAGGCAATAGTGGTTGTAGACGGCCTGCTAAAATTTTTGAGAATATTTTAACATCTATCCCAATTAGAGATATAGGTCTGAAATTTGCGCACAGCGACAGATCTTTATCTGGTTTCGGGATAAGTGAAATATGTGCTTCCAGCGTTTGTTTCGGAAAAGTAGATCCGTTCGCTATAGAATTAAATACCCTGGTTAGAAAGGGGGTAATAAGAGAACAAAAATGTTTATAGAATTTTGGCGTAAAGCCATCGGGGCCTGGGCTTTTACCTCCCGGGGTATTGACAATAGCTTTGGTAACCTCTTCTTCAGTAATTACGTTTTCCAGTTCTTCTACTATATTTTCCGCCAAAGTAGGTATCGGAGTATCTACTATATAGGATGTTACTTTATCCTCTTCATTATCAAATGAGCTTGAAAATTGGTTTGGGGGTATATTGTATAAAGACTGGTAGAAGTCACTAAATGTTTTCCTAATTAAAGAAGGTGAGGAAATTATTTCACCATTTGAACCCTGGAGCTTTGAGATAAAAGTAGGAGTCTGGTGTGGTTTTAAAGAACTAGCCAACGACTTTCCACACTTATCGCTAAATTTATATTGGTATAACGCCATCTTACTTGAATATGTGCGGGCAGAAGACTCATATAGTTTACACAGACAAGTCCGCGCTGAAGCAACCTCTAGTAGAGTTTCTGTCGTGTTTAATCTCTTATGTTCTGTTTCTAAGGTTCTAAGCTTTTGAAACGCCTTTGTAATCTCTGTTGTCCGCTTCTTTTTCATTCGGGCGCCTAGTTGAATAAAAGTCCCTCTCAAAACTGCTTTCATAGCTTCCCATTGGGTGGGAAGTGTCGTGGAATCTGTGACATGGTCTGACAGAAAATTTGAGATAGTTTCCGCTATATGATTAGAGCACTCTGTATTCTCTAGTAATGCATCATTTAAACGCCATGTCCATTCTCTCGGTGGAACCGAGGGGATAATGAGTTCCAAAAATAGTGGTGCATGATCTGACCAGACCATTGTACCAATATCACATATTGGTGACCAATCCAAACAGATATGGTCCACAAAAAAATAGTCGATTCGACTATAAGATTGATGGACCATTGAAAAGTATGTATAGTCTCTTGATTTAGGATGTAGTATCCTCCAAACATCTATCAAATGATAATCATAGAGAGTACGCTTCAATGTCTTCAACCTAGATACCGAAACCGCCTTTCTTAATGAGGTGGTATCAATTTGTGGGTCCATTGGGAGATTAAAATCTCCCCCCAGAATAAGTCTCCCCTCCATGAAGCCAGACAATATTTCCAAATATCTCATTGCTGTTTGGCTTTGATTAGTATTCGGCAGGTATATGTTTGCCACTGTAAATTTAATTCCCCACAGGAAAAACTTAACAAAAACGTACCTTCCCTGAGGGTCTACCAAATTGTCAATTAATTCAATAGGCAAGGTTTTATGGAACGCGATAGAGACTCCTTTAGTCTTCTGTTCTGGATTAGTACTATGGAACCACCGGTTAAAATGTACACTAGGGCAGGTGGGGAAAAGATCAGTCTGGAAATGGGTTTCTTGAAGAAAAAGCAGATTAACTTTATGTTTATGCATTTGATATATAATTTGCCCTCTCTTAGAAGCTATGTTTAGACCTTTAACATTGTAAGAGCATATCTTTAGCACCGGTTGAGACACCATTGTAGTAGCCATGGTGGAGAGAGAGGGAAAAAAAAGAACAAAAAAAAAAAGAAAAAAATTTTTTAAGGGGGGGCAGAGAAAAAAAAATAATAAATAAATAAAAGAGGGGAAGGGCGTCTCTAAGAGACCCTAATGTACCAACTTTTGCAGTACACTGTGTGATATTTCACACAGTAGGCACAAACTGTGCCTAGCCTATATAGGGGGTGAACAACAATACTAAACACATAAACAAACAAAAAAAAAAAAAAAAAAAAAAGGCCCCAAAACAAAATCCAACAATAATAACAAAAAAACAAAAAAACAAAAAAAATTTAAACACCCCAAAAAAAGGGGGGCGAAAAACAGATACACAAATTTGACAGAACCACGAGATGCGCTCCCTGCGCTATCACAGACATTAAATCATTATTTAAATTAAGAAAGTGTGTACTCGATCAATTCACTAGTTATTCTGAAAAGCTTTTAAACACATACCACAAAAATCTTATGTTCAAGTGGGTTAAGATATCTATCACATCATGTAGTTTCCTACTTACCAAAAAAGCATTTGATGTATAAATTTCCCTCTACCTCACTCCCTTTCTCCCCCCACTCCCCCCCGCTATGGGTCACTATCTGACCAACAGGTAAAAAACAAAAATCCGAACAAATCTGGTCATTTCACCATATTAGTCTCATTATGGATCGCCCTATAGCTAAAGAAGAAGAAAAAAAAAAAATAAAAAAAATACCTGGGGGGGGGGGGGGGGCAGAAAAAAAAAAAAAAAAAAAAAAAAGGGGGGTGGGGGGAAGGGGGGAGAAAAAAAAAGAGAGTGGGGGGGGCCGGAGGACACTTGAAAAAAATAAAAATAAAAAAATTTGTTTCTTTTTCCACCCTTTTCTTCCCTTCTTTTCAACTTTATTCTAACTAGTATTAAGGAAAAAAGGATTCTCTAATTATTTAGAGTAACTAGTTAGCCTATACCTCAGGGATCATAGCCCTTTATGTTAAAGTGGATCATGGTACATATCACATCATATACATTTCTACTCACAACTAAAAAAAAAATCATTAAATATTTAAATTTCCGTCCACCTTACCCCTTTCCTCCCCCATCCCTCTCCCCCCCCCCCAAATCTCATATACTGACTCACGCACACCTCTGAGCACATAAGAACAGCAAGAAGAAAAAATAAAAAAAGTAAATATATTTCCCTTCCCTTCTCCTTTTATACGTCCTCACCTAATTTAGGTGTTTCATTGTTCCTCCCTCTCCTCCCCCTCCCGAAAAAAAAAAAGAAAAGAAACACCAAGTATGATTGTTTCACCGTATTAGACCCACTATGGGTCGGTATCTGTCCAATAGATAGAAATCGAACAAAAATCCTGCCACGTCTGGTCATTTCATCGTCCCATTGTTGGACACCATAGGGCCAATAGATAAAAATATCTGGGGGGATGGAGGGGGGCCTGGATAAAAAAAAGGAGAGAGAGAAAAAAAAAGGAAAAAGGGGGAGGGTGAGGGACGGGGAACCCTTAAACATGTCCAATCACATCAAGGGACCAAAAGGAAAAAAAAAAAAAAAAAAAAAATTTGGACCCTTGATTAACATCTTGGATCCCAGATCGAGATCTACACACTTCCCTGTTGCTGGATTTGAGGTACAGATACTCTTCCTGGTTGGCGGTGCTCCTCTGGTGGATCCAGCCAATTTGGAACAGGAATATGATTTTGTCCAAGAAAATCAAAAAATGCTGGAAGGAGTTCTGGTTCATAGAGGACAAACGTTTCGTGACCCTTTGTTACTTGTATACTAAAAGGGTGACCCCAAGTATATGTAGCGCCTGATTGGCGAATTAGGTCTAATAGAGGACGAACCATCCTTCGCATATACAATGTATTCCTGGATAAGTCTGGGTATAGGTGAACAGTAGAGTTTTCGTTGATAACCGGGCCATGACTCCACGCCTTACGCATGATTTCCTCCTTTAAAGTGTAGTAGTGCACTCGACATACCACATCTCTTGGACGGCTGGCTTGATCCCTCATCCCTCTCCCCACTCGGTGTACTCTGTCTAATTCAATATTAGAGTCGGTCTCCCTACCCAAAACCTGATTAAGAATAGCAACCACTTTAGGATTTAAATTAACGCCTGAAATATCCTCTGGAATCCCTTTTAATCGGATGTTATTTCTCCGATTGCGATTTTCGCTGTCTTCAATACGTAGTTGGTGTTGACGAAGACGGTGTAGGCTTACATAAGATGCGGTCTCCAAAGCAGTAATGCGTGTGGCATGGTCTTCTTGTGTCTGGGCAATCCCAGATACTGCATTATTGGTGACCGTTACTTGTTCTCTAAGTGTGCTTAATTCGGAATGGATAGATGATTCAATTTTTATTGCCCATGATTCAAAATCTGCCCTAAATGCAGAGATTAAAGCAGCTACTTCAGAGCCCGAGCCTGCGGAGTCCCTTGACGTGCCTTGCTGTGTTGTGGCTAGACCCTTCCCGATATATGCAGGAGAGGTGGATAACGCCATGTCTATAGGCCTAGCCTGGTTGACATTGTCTGTGAGTGGTATATCTGATCCAACTGCTCCATCTATCAATGATGCCGTGCCTGATACCTTGTCTGCCATTGCATCCTCCTCCCCTACAAGCTCTTCATTTTTATCAATTTTATCCTTTTTATTAAACTTGTTGGATTTATCAGCTTTAATTTTTTCCACAGTTTTATCAACAGTTTTTTCCATAGATAACATGTTTTCTTTATCTAACTGGAATGGTGGAAGAGACTGAAAAGCTGCAACTGCTGCCGCGGCCGCCGCTGCCCTAGTAGATAAAGAAAATCTTGTCTTGCCTGAGGCCATCTTATCTCTATCGCTGAAGTTAGCTGAGTCTTCAATTTTGTATGGGGAAAGGTAGAGAGAGGAGAGAAGGATAACAAGGTATGGAGTACAGCACTGTAGACCACAATAGTGTATAACCTGTGTATAGTCAATAAATGCAAGAGGAAGTTTCTTAGTGATAGATTATATTTTTTTTAGTTTTCGTTTTTTAGTCCTTTAGTCCTTAGTGGTGGTCATATATTAATTAATTCATCAATTAATATTATATTGGTATTATACCAGGCAATCCCTCCAAGGACTCTATGGGAAAACCCCCCCCCCCTCACTACCCCGAGCAGCAACTCATCAAAAACTCAGCGCCAGCTAATCAGCTGGGAAAAGTCGGCAGGGGTTTTTTTTTTTTTTTTTTTAGCTTGTAAGCTTCACCCTATTACACCCACTTACGCCCCAACAGCGCTGGCTAATTAGTTAGCTGACACCAACACTGTCCTCCCGCTGTAGGGATGAAGAGATGGAGCATCCTTGTCTTATACATACGCCACCTGCATACCCCTCGAGTCCAAGACAACAGCACAGCTCAGCACGGCTTCATGGGATGTGGATTGTATCTAGGCGTGCAGATACAACTATCAGGTCAGGTGGCGACCGCCGTCGGTGGAGCGCTGCCAGCAGCTCCGGTCTAGGTCACAGGACACCAGTGACACCAGTGAGGAGTGGGGGAGTGAGGAGTCCGGCAGCACAGGGGCATCAGCAGCGACAGTCCATCAGCACAGAGGCAGCAGCAGCGGCAATGAGCAGTAAGCAGTGAGCGTTGAGCTGCGGTGGACAGCTTGCAGTGGGGCTTCAGGTGGGTGCTTCAAAAAGCAGAAACCGGCTTCAGGGGGGTCGACCCAAGAGGGTTCAGAGAAAGTTTCACAAGGTGCTTCAGGGGAATCGACCAGAGGAATCGATCAGAGATAGCCTCTATGGAGCTTCCATGGAGCGGACACTATCAGTCAGTCTGTCTGTTAGGAGATTATCCATCCATTTCAGTCTGTCCGATGCAGGGAGACACAGAGCTCGTGGAACACGCGCACACTCAGCAGCTCATTGTTAACCCCTGTGTGAGCTACAAGCTGTGATACATCTTTACTCTTTACCACAAGTTTTATTGTTTTTACCCGGCTGGGTAATAACGAGCACGGAAAAAGACATCTGTCGTGAACATTCCATTACTGCTGCTTTCACCATACACTCTTAGATGGCGGAGGAGCCATGAGGTAACATGCCACCCAAAACAAACCAGCAGCTTCTTCGGGGGTAGTGCTACATTTATATTCCAGAGTACTATGTATTTCTTTAATTTCCTGTAACAAAATAATGGGAAGATAGGATAGTAAGTATATTCTGGGGAGGAGGATTAAACTAGTACTAAAGTCAAAAACATTTTTTTCATTTTGGATATAGTAAAGTAGGGCTATAACCCCTGTCAGTTTTTCTTGCCATCTGTGTCCCATAGGGGAGACTTCCATTCACTTCCTGTCCCATAGCCTAAACAGGAAGTGAGAGGAAATCCCTCCAAAGTAGGGAATCTCTGGGGTATCACCAGAGTCATCAGAACTAGTGTCAACCCAAAATTTGGAATTTTCTTTAACTTTTGATGATAATAACAAGACAAATAGAGAGGGTGAATCTCCCTAACAGAGACACAGACAGCCAGGGCCGATCCGCCCTATACGCTTGCTATGCAAGCTGCATAGGGCCCGAGTAATTACTGGGGCCCCCGATTTTTCGCCGCTGCCACCGCTAGAGGCCACCGTCGGGCGGAGACAATGTCTCCGCCGGCCGCCATTTTCTTGTAGAGCAAACAAGAGGAGGCAGTGTGGCTGCCAAAAGGAATTGAGCTGCGGCACCGCCCACCTCCCGCCCCACTGATGTCTGTCTGTGAAATGATGTAGGAAGGGTGGGCGGTGCCGCAGCTCAATTCCTATTGGCAGCCACCTGGCCGACTCCTCCACTGTCCACTGACTCCACTCTGTACTGTAATGGTGGTACCTGATAAAGTAAGGGGGCTAGGGGGGACTCCAATGGGAATGCCTAATGTAAAGGGGGACTCCAATGGGAATGCCTGATGTAAGGGGGGGCTCCACTGTGAATGCCTGTGTAAGTGGAGACTCCGCTGGGAATTCCTGTGTAAGGGGAGACTCCGCTGGGAATTCCTGTGTAAGGGGAGACTCCGCTGGGAATGCCTGTGTAAGGAGGGGCTCTGCTGGGAATGCCTGGTGTAAGGGGGGACTCCGCTAGGAATGCCTGGTGTAAGGGGGGGACTCAGCTGGGGACACCTGATGTAAGGAGGGGCTCCACTGGGAATGCCTGATGTAAGGAGGGACTCTGCATTATGGTGAGTTGAACCACTTCATTATAATATAACAATAGAAACAATGGGAACAGAAAAACAAACAAGGTGCCTCTAAGTGCAGAAATATAAAACTTTTAATATCCCCTAAAGGGGTTAAAAACACTTACAAGATGGTGGATGAAGCAGGCATGTAGCAGGTAAGTGTGTCCAGAAGATGTTCCAGTGGCAGGGCAGTCCCAGTCTGATGATAAAGCTTCCAGGGAAGTCCACAGAATAACAGCCAATTTGTGCTGTGAGTGTTTAGAAAACACAATGGTGATGGAGCCTGGGGATGATGTCAGAGGAAGCGAGACAAAAAACCAGCATGGAACAAAACCAGGAAGAGGGCAGGAAGTGTGTCATAGAGGCGGGACACGTTTCGGAACAGCTCATTGGTTCAGCCAGAAGAAGCACTTAGAGGCGCCTTGTTTGTTTTTCTGTTCCCATTAGAGATTGCTTGTCTCTATGAGTGCTGCCTAAAGTGTGTGAAGATCTGCTACCCTCTCCAACACAGACTTTATCTGTCAGGATTCAAATTCTTGGAGCGCCCTGGATATACACATTTTTTTAATAGAAACAATGCGCTTCAATCATCCTGACACCATAACAACCATGGTGTCGGGATGATTGAAGCGCCAACACCAGGTGTTTGGAGTATCTTTATCTGCTGATTTGTTAAACTTTCTGGAATACACATATTTCTATTGTGGTGAAGGATCTGGCCTGCTGTCCCTCCATCCTTTCTTTCTTTCTTTCTTTCTTTCTTTCTTTCTTTCTTTCTTTCTTTCTTTCTCTCCCTCTTTCTTTCTTTCTTTCTTTCTTTCTATCTTTCTTTCTTTCTTTCTTTCTTTCTTTCTTTCTTTCTTTCTTTCTTTCTTTCTTTCTCCCTCCATCCCTCATTCATCTCCTTTTCTTTCTCTCCCTCTCTTTCTTTCTCCCCCTCTGCCTCTTTCTCTCCCTCTTTCTTTCTTTCTCCCTCCATCCATCATTCATCTCAGACTCTAAACACACCCCCTCCGAGCCACAACCATGTAAACCACGCCCACAATTTCACATAAACCATGCCCATTTTGCCACCGTAGAGGGCCCCTTAGCAGAATTTTGCTTAGGGCCCCAGGGAGGTCAGGATCGGCACTGCGGACAGCAATACAAAAATAATAGGTGTTCTCATTTATCTCCACTCTTTTCAAAACTTAAAAAAAGTTTTTGTCTGTAGTTATACTTTAAAGCAAACCTGCTGCATTGCCCCAACATTGCAGTTAAAGGATCACTAAAGGATTTTTTTTTTTAGCTAAATAGCTTCCTTTACCTTACTGCAGTACTGGTTTCATGTCCTTATTGTTCGTTTTTGCTTTGAAGTTGCTGTAATTCTGCTCTGATCTCCACACTTCCTGCTTGTCTGGCTCCTTATAACCACAGTACTGGGAGCTTTTCACGGTGGTCTAAGCTGTCATTACTGTGTGTCTAAAACTTAACAGAACCAATCAGATTCATTTTAAAAACAAAACACTGCCCTGGATTTGTTTGTTTTTGTTCTGTGTGTCTCTCTAGTTCACAGGAACATGAAATCAGTTTAAAAGTGAAACTAACCTGCAGGCACATTATATGATTGATTTTTATCTATTTGTAATCATTTTTAAAAGGAATCGGTTAACTATTATGTCTCTATACCCTGTAAACAGTCATTTCAGCAAAAAAAAAATGTTTTCCTTTAGTGACCCTTTAATCTTTTAAACACAATTTGAAGATAACGGCAAAATTGTTCAGACAATGTTTGCCTCTAACTGATAGACAGAGTTTCCTTTAACCACTTAAGGACCGCCGCACGACTATATACGTCGACAGAATGGCATGGCTGGGCACATGGACGTATATATATGTCCTCTTTAAGAGCCCAGTCGTGGGTCGTGAGCGTGCCGGCGCGCTCGTGACCCGGTCTGAAGCACCATGACCGCACCCAAGGGACCCGCGGACCCGATCGCCGCTGGTGTCCCACGATCGGGTCCCAGGAGCTGATGAACGGGGAGAGGTGAGTGTAAACAAACCTTCCCCATTCTTCTTTGTGGCAGTGTTAGTGATCGTCTGTTCCCTGATATAGGGAACGATGATCAGTGATGTCACACGTCCAGCCCCGCCCCCCTATAGTAAGAAACACACATTAGGTCACACTTAACCTCTACAGCGCCCCCTAGTGGTTAACCCCTTCACTGCCATTGTCATTTTCACAGTATCAGTGCATTTTTATAGCACTTTTCGCTGTGAAAATGACAATGGTCCCAAAAATGTGTCAAAAGTGTCCGATGTGTCCGCCATAATGTCGCAGTCATGAAAAAAAAATCGCTGATCGCCGCAATTAGTAGTAAAAAAAAAATATTAATAAAAATGCCATAAAACTATCCCCTATTTTGTAAATGCTATAAATTTTGCGCAAACCAATAGATACACGATTATTGCGATTTTTTTTACCAAAAATAGGTAGAAGAATACGTATTGGCCTAAACTGAGGGAGAAAATATGTTTTTTTATATCTTTTTTGGGGATATTTATTATAGCAAAAAGTAAAAAATATTGCATTTTTTTTCAAAATTGTCGCTCTATTTTTGTTTATAGTGCAAAAAATAAAAACCACAGAGGTGATCAAACACCACCAAAAGCAAGCTCTATTTGTGGGGAAAAAGGGACGTCAATTTTGTTTGGGAGTCACGTCGCACGACCGCGCAATTGTCAGTTAAATTGACGCAGTGCAGAATCGCAAAAAGGGGCAAGGTCCTTAACCTGCATAATGGTCCGGGTCTTAACCGGTTAATACAAGTGGACAAAAAAAAAATTGAATGCTAATTTTGTTTTTGTGCTCAAATTCCAGGGAAGCCCTTCAACAATCAAACCATTATTAATGCAGCTGTGGCCAACATTATTGTATCCATACTGCTGAGTCGTAGATTTGAGTACGAGGACCCCACTATAAAGAAGCTCATAGGTATAGTTAATGAGAATATAAGACTTCTGGGCTCACCTATAGTCAGGGTAAGTTATTTTATTATTAGGTCCTTACATTGGCATGTGGTAAAGTATAAGGGCTGTACCAAAAGTAATGCAAGAATAAACATAACTATTTTTGTTAAAGGTGATTCAAATTTCATATCGAGTAGCACCTCTTTTTTAATAACTCTTCTTCTTTTTCTTTTTCATTGCAGATAAATAATGTTTTCCAAGCAGAAGCAACGTACTATCATTAGGTTCTTGACGAAAGAGGGGGTACAGGCTGACCAACACCACAGAAGGCTACAGAATGTTTACAGAGATGGCACCAATGACAAGAGTCAATAATGAAAAAACATTGGGCCAGATTCACATATAATTGCGGCGGTGTAACGTATCGTATATACGTTACACCGTCGCAAGTTTTCATCGCAAGTGCCTGATTCACCAAGCACTTGCGTGAAAACTTACGTCAGCGGCGTCCGGCGCAAGCCCGCCTAATTCGAATGGGGCGTGTACCATTTAAATTAGGCGCGCTCCCGCGCCGGACGTACTGCGCATGCTTCGCTTTTAAATTCCCGCCGTGCTTTGCGCAAAGTGATGTCATTTTTTTGAACGGCGACGTGCGTAGCGTACGTTCGTATTCCCGGACTTCTTACGCAAAAAAAAAAAAATTGAAATTCGACCCGGGAAAGACGGCCATACTTTAACATGGCTCGACTAAAGTTAAGCCATGTTAAAGCAGCCGTAACTTTGCGACGGGAAAAAATTACTAGCGACGACGTAACGAACGTGAAAACCGCCGTGGATCGCCGTAAATCCTCATTTGCATACCCGACGCTGGAATACGATGTAAACTCCAACCAGCGACGGCCGAAGTATTGCATCCTAAGATCCGACAGTGTAAAACAATTACACCTGACGGATCTAAGGGCTATCTATGCGTAACTGATTCTATGAATCAGTCGCATATATACGACGTCGTATCTCTTCTGTGAATCTGGCCCATTGCTCTTATCAATGATGTCATCACCATAAACATTCTTTAGCCTTCTGTGGATGTGGGAGAGCATGTACCCCTTTTTTGTCAAGAGCTCAATGATGGCACGTTTCTTCTCCTTGGAATGCATTATTTACTTGCAATTAAAAATAAAAAGAAGTGTTTCTATAGAGGAAGGAGTTGCCCTACCAACACGTGAAATTTGAATGTAAGTTAATTAAAAAGTTATGTGCACTTTGTATTACTTTTGGTACAGCCCCCATAATTAATAATATTTAATATTTAATAATATAATTATAATGTAATAATAATACCAGCAGAAATATGTAATATTATATTTAAGAATATAATTATATTATAATAATAACAGCAGAAATTTGCCAAAGAGGTGAAATATTTTCGAAAGCCTGTTAGCATTGACATCTACTCAACATGTATCAGTAATAGTTGTAGATTTGATGTACAGTATATCCTATAAAAATAAATGTACAGTGTTTACAGGTTTATTTTCTTTATTACGGTTAGAAAGAAAAAAAAACATTTCCACTTTTTTTTTATTTAGTCAAGTAAATATAAAATATGTCATATACATATTTATTTTGTTTACATTTACAAAAGGTGTAGCTTTGGGTTTTCAAAAGTGGAGTAACTAAACAAGGGGGGGGGCAGATCCTGCCCCCCTTGTGAATGACTAGGGGTACCCATACTCATTAACCCAAAAAAAGTTTAGTGTAAAAAAGACAGTATGCAGTTTTTGAAGTCCTTTATTTAAAAACAAAAATAAATAAAAATGTCCCCCGGTGTAGATCCATGTCAATCACCATGCCTGCTATCACTGCCGACCTGAAAAAAGACAATACACTTCGCCCCCGATGAAGGCAGTTCTTCTGTCTGACAATTCTTAAATAACCAAGGGGCGGTGCTACCCAGTGACATCACTCAGTGGCACCACCCCCTTGTGATGTCACCAATCCAGCATGTCTTCAGTCGATGATGATGTCACCAGTTGGCACCTTTTCTTAGTTATTTAAGAACTGCAGACCCCCCACAACTACCACCCAGGGTTGTAGTTGTGGCAGCTGGTGACTCATCAGTTGTTATGGACGCGGCGGCTGCCCGGTCCTTAACAATCAGCAATTTCAGCCTTCGTAAAGGACACTTTACGAAGGCTTTCACTACTAAAATACTGCATAACATCATAAAATAATTTATGTTGTATTTTAGTAGCATTTTTTAGTGACTGACAAAAAACGTTAAAAAAACTCTGCGGTATCTTACCGCATACTTGGTGTGACGGTATTACAATGATATCCCCGTCAACGTTCCCTTCTTTCCATAACGAAAATCACCCCAATATTCCACGAGGAGGAATATTCCTGGAGTCGCCCAAAAAGCCACACATGAGACAAGCTTACTGCTGGAACAACACACTTTAATGGTTTTCTTCTCAGATTTTTATACAGTCCAAGACATTAAAGCAACAATGAGATCTCCATCCCCCCTAATCACACACTAAGGCTAATTACTAAAACATTCTTGACAGGTCGGCACCGATAATTATCATGTCTAATCACTGCACATTCCTTAAACAGCATAACAACAAACCACCTTCACACACTTGAGTTTCCTAGGCAGACGTTTCGTCCCTGCATGCAGCTTGACACCTAACACCTCTGAGCATCAATAGGTTTTTAGACAGTGTTATCACACAATTAAATGCCTTTCAAAAGCTAGCCTTATTTAACATATGAACAGTCTGTTACACAGAGAGATGAGTCACACATGAAAACACCTGTTACCTCTAACCCACAGCATTAAATTAGCAGGGAGAATTAAACTGAAGCATATATAGGCAATTGCATCACACTTGGCTTTGTGAATGGAACCCAATATGTGAGAAGAATTTTGTTGGTCTGTTGTATTACAAAACCTGTGTGATAACTTATTTCACTGTAAAGAAAACAAATATAAAGTGAGTGATTGCTGAACTAATCTGAAGGGGTATCAAGTGGAGATAGATATAATATCAAGCTTTATTTGGAAGATTTTTTTTTTACTAAATCAGTTATTAATTGTCTGGCTGTATCTCTAAGGCACACGATAGGTTAACCAGAGGACAACGGTCTGAAGGTTAACCTATGAAGCTGACTGATTGTCCGTCGTGTGTAAACACCATCAGTTTAAAAACCGATCGTGTCAGAACGCGGTGACACAACAACGTGCTGAAAAAAATGACGTTTAATGCTTCCAAGCATGCGTCTAATTGATTCTGAGCATGCGTGGATTTTTAACCAATGGTTGTGCGTACTATAGATCGGTTTTGACCTATCGGTTAGCAATCCATCGGTTAAATTTTAAAGCAAGTTGCCATTTTTTTGACCTAAGGTTAAATAACCTATGGGGCCTACACACGATCGGTTTGGACCATTGAAAACGGTCATTCAGACCGTTGTCCTCTGGTTAACCTATCGTGTGTACGAGGTGTTAGTGGTCACATGACTGGAAACTACACTGACTGGTTTATGCCCATAATTGGGGTCTTGGCTGTACAATGACAAAATGAAACCGAACTTTGGGAACACGTATGGAAACATCCCCTCCCCACCAACAATGAAATACTATACAGTGCGTACGGTATTAATAGAAGCTTCATGGGTCTCCATTACTTAGTGGCAATGTGTGCTTCTGAAGATAATTTGTTAATTCAGTTGAAACAGCCTATATAGATATCCACATATAGAACATTTTTCAATATTGTGTACATTCTTTTTTTTTAAGCTCTACAACAGCTTTCCGTTTATAATGGGCTTAATACCAGGAGGCAAGAAGAAGTTCACGGAAAACCTTGTACAATTGCAGAGCTTTATAAGATCCACCTTTACTAAGCAAAGGAAAGAACTGGATGTAAATGATCAGAGGAACCTTATTGATACTTTCTTGGCCAAGCAACAAGAGGTAAGGAAAAGTCGTTATGATTAAGGGACTAATCTCCAAGCAAAGTATTTAGAACAACCAATTAAAGTGAAAATGTATTTACTTTGTTTTTACACAGGGGGTACAGCCTGTGTGTGTGCCTATGAAGAGTACATAACATTTTCAGCCTGTACAAGGAATTGAACCCTCTTGTGTGATACTTCTCTGTGTACAAAGCAACATAGACACAACAGTCTACATTTATTTTAGTTGGAGAGGGGCAGACAACTCTATCAGATCATTATTGTGTCCATGAGTGCTTTGAGGAGTTTTCCCCTCACTTTTTGCTCCAGTTAAATCCAGGTCATTGTAGCCAAAGTTCATACTTGTCTCCTTTGGAGCTCATTATATATTCATTTGAAGAATCCATTAGGGAGCTGTTGACAACATTATTGACTTAAAGGGGTTGTAAAGATTTTTTTTCCACTAAATAGCTTCCTTTACCCTAGTACAGTCCTCCTTCACTTATCTCATCCTTCAATTTTGCTTTTAAATGTCCTTATTTCTTCTGAGAAATCCTCACTTCCTGTTCTTCTGTCTGTAACTACACACCGCAATGCAAAGCTTTCTCCCTGGTGTGGAAAAAAACATATTGAGGGGAGGGGGGCGAGCAGGAGTGTCAGGACACCCACTAACACACAGTTCCTTTCTCTATCTGCAAAGTAGAGAGCGTCCTGACTTGCCTGCTCGCCCCCTCCCCCCTCAAGAGGCTTTCTCCACACCAGGGAGAAAGCCTTGCATTACTGTGTGTAGTTATAGACAGAAGAACAGGAAGTGAGGATTTCTCAGAAGAAATAAGGACATTTAAAAGAAAAATGGAAGGAAGAGGTAAGTGAAGGAGGACTGCACTAAGGTAAAGGAAGCTATTTAGGAAAAACATTTTTTTCCTTTACAACCCCTTTAATGTCCACATTGGTCCATGCTAAGGACATTAAAGTATTTACACATTTCCAATGAGCAGTAAGGCCTTACCTTCAGTCTTGCACAGTTGTATAAGATCCTCTCCTGCACAGAAACTTGTACTCCTTCAGAATGACATTACCACATCAGGGTATTTGGTGTTTGCATAATTCCACATGAGGATTGTGTCAGGAGTTTGCATCGGAGCTTGCATTGGGGTTGAGGGCTCTGGAAAAAAAGTACTGAGAGAGGGTGCTGTGATATTTTCTGGATGCTATGTACAGTGTACTGCTAGACCCTCTCACCATCCACCGCTTGCCTGGATTGCATACAGAAGCACAGAGACCCAATAATGATGTTGATAAACAGGGTAATCAATAAAAAAATGAATAGGTTTTATTAATAATGTATTAGCATGTTAAAGAAGTGTGGGGATAGAGGAACCAGGGAAGATGAAACTTCATCTTCAAAACAAGCCCTCAGTAATCTCTATAGTTCCAAGCACTGTAGAGTAGGTCATCCTCAAAGATTACTACAGAGACTCTAAAGTCAGTTTATGTCAGTTTATAACACCTGCTGTTTGTCTGCATTAGAAGTCTGACAGGCTGAAAACCACTGATGCCAGTTTCTCCACTTGGTTTGAGGGTGGCTACAGTTCAGTAAACTTGGTCTCCACAGTAGAGAATACTGCCGATAAATATCTTGGAACTTTTGGCCAGTACACCTTGCTCTGGGTTATTAGACAAACCATTTGTAGATTTAATCCGGAAATGCCTCTGCAGGGGCATATATATCAACCACCAGTGCAGCACCAGGAGTCATGCGAGGGGAGGTGAACCTCATTCTATCTGGGACAGTACAAACGCTGTCTCTATCGCCAGGGCATATTCCAGGTATAGAATATTGGCAGGGGGAACTCTGTAGGTGGATCTACTAGATTCCAAGTTCTACAACAAGTTTAAACAGGTTGTATCCAGGACAAGAGTTCCACTGGCAATAGGGGTAGGTGCGCTGGTAACACCTTAAGGTTCAGTTCTCCCTTATTTGATGCTTTCCCTCTGTTTCGACTTCTCCCTCCCCTCAAGTGCATTGCTTTAGGACATCCTACATAGTCAATAATATGGTTGCTCTCTGTCCCGTGATGTACGATAAAGAAAATTAGATTTTTCCTACAGCTTGCCGGGGTCCCTCCCAACTTTTTGGGGATATTCATTGCTTTGCTACAAAACTGAGGTACTTCCTGTGTAGGAGGGGTTATACAAGGGAGGATCTCCTGTCTATCTATCTGTCAGTGCCCATTCATCTATAGGTGGTGTATACTACAAATAGTCGTTATTATGGCTGCTCTGTGTCCCGTGATGTACTCCAAGAAAATGATTTTACAGGTAAGCTGTAGAAAAAAATCAAATTTTCTCCTCACTCTGTCAGCTGTTTACTGATTGTTAAGTATGTAAATGTAAATACTCATAGTCTAGGAAGAGGTGCACTTAAATTACATATGTCAATTGAATAGATGTTATAAAGGAGATTGTCAATCTGCAGAATGTCTAAATATCCATACATCTTATATTTCTGTTCTGCAGGGGAAACCAGAATCCACCCTGTATTACCATGATGAAAATTTGACAGCTCTGGTGGGCAACTTGTTTGTTGCTGGAATGGAGACAACATCCACTGCTCTGAGATGGGGCCTCCTGCTAATGATGAAATATCCCAGTATACAAAGTAAGCCAAGAAGTCATATGACCTTTGACCACAGGCTGACCAAATACCCTAACACAAAGATTTTCCTTGTAAAATATGGTTACCCATAGTCACCACCTATTGGACTCTGAAAATTGTGCTACTACAGTGCCTTGAAAAAATATTCATACTCCTTGAAATTTTCCACATGTTGTCATGTTACAACCAAAAATGTAAATGTATTTTATTGGGATTTTATGTGATAGACCAACACAAAGTGGTACATAGATGTGAAGTGGAAGGAAAATTATAAATGGTTTTAATTTTTTTTTTACAAATAAATATGTAAAAAGTGTGGCGTGCATTTGTATTCAGCCCCTTTACTCTGATACCCCTAACTAAAATCTAGTGGAACCAATTGCCTTCAGAAGTCACCTAATTAGTAAATATAGTCCACCTGTGTGTAATTTAATCTCAGTATAACTATAGCTGTTCTGTGAAGTAGTTAGAGAACCTTAGTGAACAAACAGCATCATGAAGGCCAGGGAACACACCAGACATGTCATAGATAAAGTTGTGGAGAAGTTTAAAGCAGGGTTAATTTATAAAAAAATATCCCAAGCTTTGAACATCTCATGGAGCACTGTTTAATCCATCACCTGAAAATGGAAAGAGTATGGCACAACTGCAAACCTACCAAGACATGGCCGTCCACCTAAACTGACAGGCCAGGCAAGGGGAGCATTAATCAGAAAATCAGCCAAGAGGCCCATGGTAACTCTGGAGGAGCTGCAGAGATCCACAGCTCAGGTGGGAGAATCTGTCCACAGGACAACTATTAGTTGTGCACTTCATAAATCTGGCCTTTATGGAAGAGTGGCAAAAAGAATGCCATTGTTGAAAGAAAGCCATAAGAAGTCCCATTTGCAGTTTGTAGGGAGCCATGTGGGAGACCCAACAAATATGTGGAAGAAGGTGCTCTTTTCAGATGAGAGCAAATTTAACTTTTTGGCCTAAAATGAAAACGCTATGTGTGGAGGAAAACTAACACTGTACATCACCCTAAATACACCGTCCCCACCGTGAAACATGGTGGTGGCAGAATCATGTTGAAAGAAAATACTTTTCTTCAGCAGGGACAGGGAAGTTGGTCAGAGTTGATGGGAAGAAGGATGGAGCCAAATACAGGGCAATCTTAGAAGAAAACCTGTTATGGCCTGTACACACGAACGGTCCATCCGATGAAAACGGTCTGATGGATTTTTCCATCAGTTATCCGATGAAGCTGACTGATGATCAGTCCTGCCTACACACCATTGGTTAAAAAACTGATCGTGTCAGAGAGCGGTCACGTAAACCACGTACAACGGCACTATAAAGGGGTAGTTCAAATCCAATGGCGCCACCCTTTGGGGCTGCTTTAGATGATTTTGTGTTAGTAAACAACGATTCACGCTTTTCTGTCTGTTACAGTGTGATGAATGTGCTATCTCCATAACAAACGCTAGTTTTACCAGAACGAGCGCTCCCGTCCCCTAATTTAGTCTGAGAATGCATGGATTTTTAACCGATGGTCGTGCCTACAGACGATTGTTTTTTTTAACCATCAGATAATTTTAAAACAAGTTTATATCAAAGCACATCAAAGCAAAGCATATTCATTAGTTAGGGCCCAGTCAAAGTCCAGACTTAAATCCAATTGAGAATCTGTGGCAAGACTTGAAATTTGCTGTTCACAGACACACTCCATCCAATCTGACAGAGCTTGAGCTATTTTGCAAAAAAGAATGGGCACAATTTTCACTCTCTAGATGTGTAAAGCTGGTATAGGGACATACCCAAAAAGACTTGCAGCTGTAATTACAGCGAAAGGTGGTTCTACAAAGCATTGACTTGGCGGGGCTGAATACAAATGCACGTCACATTTTTCAGATATTTATTTGTAACAAATTTGAATACCACTTCACAATTATGCGCCACTTTGTGTTGGTCTATCACATAAAATCTCAATAAAATAAATTTACATTTCTGGTTGTAACATGACAAAATTTGGAAAATGTCAAGGGGTATAAAGACTTTTTCAAGGTACTGTATGTGTTAGCAATAGACAGTGCAGCATTTGTTAGCCATATTCTTCAAGATTACAGTTCCAAATGAAATAAACCTTTCCTAAGAGATATAAGGAGACAGCAACAGATATCTAGGCCATATGCAGTATGTATAATAACTAATGATTTGATTTATATCTGCTTCTGAACAGAGAAAGTACAAGATGAGATTGAAAGAGTCATTGGCACAGCCCAGCCTCAATTAGAGCATAGGAAACAAATGTCGTACACTGATGCTGTCACTCATGAGATCTTACGCTATGGTGATATCGCACCGGCAAGTCTTCCACATGCAACTTCACAAGATGTCACATTTAGAGGATATTTCATTCCAAAGGTAAGTGACAATGGTAATGTAGACCTAAACTAAAATACAATTAAAAAAATTCATTAGCAGGTAGAGGTTTTTGATAGAAGAAGCTATATATGTCTCTTAACCTCCCTGGCGGTATGATTCTTTCAGAAAAAACATGCTGAAAGCGGTACCATTATTTGCAAGGAAATTTGGCGTTTTATATTGTAGGTCTGTAATTTTTAGAAATAACTCACTTAAATCTGACCAAACAAGATTCTAATAGGCATCCCGGGTATGAGATTTTTTTAAAAACAAAATTATAAATTATAATATAATAAATAATTATAAATAATTATAACAAATAATAATATAATTATAATAAAAATTATTCAATAATGTAATCAAATCAAAATCACTGAAATTTTTTCAGTTGCAGAATTGTCGCTGTCATTATTTTTTTTTTTTATGACGAATTTCCCCACAAATCGCTATCGCACAATTCTGCAAGTGATTATAATTTATTATCGCTGTTTTTTAGCTGATCTAAAACTATTTTTGACATAAAGGGACACTTTTGGTTGCTATGGACAATCTACAGTTTGCAGGGAGAAAGAAACGTTTTTATTATATAAAATGACATGCATGACACAGGACAGACCACTAGGGACAAGGGGGGTGTGTTTTTTTTTACATACAGTACTGTAATCTATAAGATTACAGTATACTGTATGTAAAGTGTTTGTTTACTTTTTTGAATTTGGCGCCGTTCTCCGTCCCCGTGCGTCGTAACGTCGCAGGGAACGGAGATCGGCGTCACACGGAGGCACTGTGTGAATCGAGCGAGGTCCCGCTCGCTCACACAGCGCGGTGGCATCGCTGGATCCAGGGACAAGGTAAGTAAACCATGCCTGTGGATCTAGCGAGGCAAGCCCGAGTCTGACTCGGGGTTACCGCTCGCAGCAGGAAAATCTAACCCCGAGTCAGACTCGGGAATACCGCCAGGCAGGTTAAAAGTTATATAAATACAGTACTCAGACAAACTACAAAAAATCACAGTAAAATTGAAAGAACAAAAATATATATACATAAAGGAAACAGTTTATATATGAAGTGCTAATTATGTGCTAATTACCACATACAAAAATAGCCTTAGTTTATACATAAAACCACATTAGTATACACTGCTCAAAAAAATTAAAGGAACACTTTGAAAACATATCAGATCTCAATGGGCAAAAATCTGATGCTGGATATCTATACTGATATGGACTGGGTAATGTGTTAGGAATGAAAGGATGGCACATCATTTGATGGAAATGAAAATTATTCACCTACAGAGGGCTGAATTCAAAGACACCCCGAAAATCAAAGTGAAAAAATTATGCAGCAAGCTAGTCCATTTTGCTGAAATTTCATTGCAACAACTCAAAATGGTCCTCAGTAGTTTGTATGGCCCCTTAGTGCTTGAATGCATGCCTGACAACATCAGGGGATGCTCCTAATGAGACAACGGATGGTGTCCTGGGGTATTTCCTCCCAGATCTGGACCAGAGCATTACTGAGCTCCTGAACAGACTGAGGTGCAACCTGGCGGCACCGGATGGACTGAAACATAATGTCCCAGAGGTGTTCTTTTGGGTTAGGTGAGCGTGGGGGCCATTCAATGGTATCAATTCCTTCAACCTCCAGGAACTGGCTGCATGCTCTCGTCACATGAGGCCGGGCATTGTCGTGCACCAGGAGGAACCCAGGACCCGCTGCACCAGCGTAGGGTCTGACAATGGGTCCAAGGATTTCATCCCGATACCTAATGGCAGTCAGGGTGCCATTGTGTAGTCTGTAGAGGTCTGTGCGTCCCTCCATGGATATGCCTCCCCAGACCATCACTGACCCACCACCAAACCGGTCATGCTGAATGATGTTACAGGCAGCATAAAGTTCTCCGTGGCTTCTCCAGACCCTTTCACGTCTGTCACATATGCTCAGGGGGAACCTCCTCTCATCTGTGAAAAGCTTCGGGGACCAGTGGCGGACCTGCCAATTCTGGTGTTCAATGGAAAATGACAATCAAGCTCCATAGTGTCCGGCAGTGTGCACAGAGCACACTAGAGGATGCCGGGCCCTCAGGCCACCCCCATGAAGTCTGTTTCTGATTGTTTGGTCAGAGTCATTCACACCAGTGGCCTGCTGGAGGTCATTTTGTAGGGCTCGGCATTGCTCATCCTGTTCCCCCTTGCACAAAGGAGCAGATACCGGTCCTCCTGGTGGGTTAAGGACCATCTACGCCTTTGTCCAGCTCTCCTAGAGTAACTGCCTGTCTCCTGGAATCTCCTTCATGCTCTTGAGACTATGTTGGGAGACACGGCAAACATTCTGGCAATGAAACGTATTGATGTGCCATCCTGGAGGAGTTGGACTGCATGTACAAACTTTATAGGGTCCAAGCATCGCCTTGTGCTACCATTCGTGACACTGACCCTAGCCAAATGCAAAACTAGTGAAAAACAGTTAGAAAAGATGAGTAGAGAAAAAAATGTCAGACACATCCACCTGAAAAACTATTCCTGTTTTGGAGGTCGTCTCATTGTTGCCCATCTAGTGCACCTGTTGTTAATTTAAATTAACAGCAAAGCAGCTGAAACTGATTAACAACCCCCTCTGTATACACCCCTCCCCCTCTGCTATTTATCTGACCATCTCAATATCCCAGAAGTTCTGATTCAAAAGTTTTCCTTAAATTTTTTTGAGCAGTGTATAAGAAACTTTAAACCAGTAGTCCCAAATAAAGTGCCTTATGCAAGAAAATGCCTTGGTGTCCAATGTGCTTTGCAATCACTGTTTAACTTTTCACTTTAAGCCTTCATTCACCGCGTGCAACCCCCACCTTCACAAACCACTCACCAGATATTTAGACCCACTACTGTTTAGGATCATGGGAAGCAATGGCGGCCCATCCATTAGAGGCGCGTGGGCGTCGCCCCCCTATCCATGTGTTCGGCCCCCTTATCCACATGCAGGGCACCGGGCACATCTATTCTGATGTTTTTTTATAAGCATGTGATTAGGGTCAGAGTCTCTAATAGGCATCAAAAAAGGGTAGACTTTTCCTGAGACCACCCAGTTGTGTGATAATAGCGAATGAACATTCGCTATTGTCACACCGAATCTCCTTCTGGCCAATTATAAAAAGGGGCCTGTGACCCATCACCCGATTGGCTTAAAGGACAGGCGATCCTATTGGCCACCTAGGAGGAGAAGGGAGGAGATGCATGGCCGCCACCGTGAGGAGACGCACAAGAAGCCACCGCCTGTTGCCTGGAGGAAGAGATGCACATGAAGCCTGCTTGATGGGGTAAGTGCAGGGCTGACCGACCGATTGGGGGTGACCGGACCGATCGACCCACGGGGGGTTGGGTTGTAGGTTGATTGGTCAGGTCATTCAACAGTACAGCTTCAATCCTCTAGCTCTTCAGGATCTGCACCACTTACCTTTCCTAAGTTCCACCACTTTTGTTCTTTACTCATCAGCCAGACCAGTCTGCCAATCACCATAATTCTCCTTCTTTTATTCTCATGTGGATGCTGGCATAGGGATAAAATCCAATAAAACTTTCATAGTGTAACGCTGTTTAACATACAAAAAAGCAATACAACTCACAATGTCTTGTGCTGTCTCCTAGATAGATAGATAGAATTTTTAAAGAATCTGTAAATAATGTTGCAATGCTTTGCACCAGAATACCTTAAATTTAGCATTGTTTTGAAAAGAAAAACATTATAGAATATAATATATATTTTTATCTACAGCCACACATTTTATTTAGTTTTTTAACTGCCACTGATCAAACTGCTTTTGCTTTTTTTTTGCAAAACAATATTACCAAATGTAAGCTTTCTTTGTCTGTTATTGCTGAATAAACATGTCCATAACAGACATGTGCACGCTGGAAACTTTAGTTTTGTTTTGTTTTGTTTTCGGGTTCCATTCCTTAAATGACAAATTTGCATTCGTTAATGGACCTATTTGATTTTGTAATTCATTTTGTATTATCGGCATTTGTTTTGTTTAATTAAAAACAGCGCTTGGTGTTAAGGAGTGGGCGAGCCACTGCGTTCTTAACAACCATAACTTATTGGTTGTCAGCGGGATTCTCCGCTGTTGCCACAATGTAAACGAAACTAGACAGGCCCTTAGGGTCTTGTATGGATTTTGAGGGGAACCCCACTTCAAAATTAACAAAAAAAAGAGTGGATTCCCCCCCAAAATTCATACCAGACCCTCATACGTACACACGATCATTTTTCGGCTTGTAAAAAAACAATGTAAAAAAACAATGTTTTCAGCCTCCAACTTCATCATTAAAATGGTGTTGCCCACACACCATCGTTTTAAAAAAATGCTCTAGCAAAGCGTGGTGACGTACAACAAGTACGACGGCACTATAAAGGGGAAGTTCCATGCGGATGACGCCACCCTTGGGGCTGCTTTAGCTGATTTTGTGTTAGTAAAAGACGATTCACGCTTTTCTGTCTGTTACAGCATGATGAATGTGCTTACTCCATTGCAAACGGTAGTTTTACCAGAACGAGCGCTCCCGTCTCATAACTTGCTTCTGAGCATGCGTGGGTTTTTAACGTCGTTTTAGCCCACACACGATAATTTCTTACAACCCGAAAAACGACATAGTTTAAAATGTCGTAAAAAAAATGAAGCATGTTCGAATTTTTTTTTTTGTCGTTTTTCAAAAACCAAAAAATTATGTGAAGCCCACACATGATCATTTTAAACTTTGTTTTTTACATACAGCAATTTAAAAAAATGGCGTGGGGTCCCCCCAAATTCATACCAGACTCTTATCTGAGCATGCAGCCCAGTATGCCAGGAAAGGGGGGGACAAGCGAGTGCCCCCCTTCTACTGAATCATACCAGGCCACATGCTCTCAAAATAGGGGGGGTGATTTGGGGAAGGGGGGCTCCCATTTTTACCTGTCATTCGGCTGAATTTTATTTTTCAGTGCGGGTCGGCAGCTGACGTTCATTGTGATTTAAGTTGGATCTACTTCAGAGGACAATTCTTTTTTTTTCTGTGGGATTTTTAATAAAAAATACATTTTTGGAACTTTTTTTGGGAGAATGAGCACCCTCCTCCCCATGTTGAGGTCATGTGGTCTGGTATGGTTTAGGAGAGGAAGGAGGCTTTGTTGTCCCACCCTCTTTTATGGCCTGCCAGGCTGCATGCTCGGATAAGGGTATGGTATGGATTGGTGGGTCCCTCATGATTAAAATAAAATAAATGCAAATTTATCAAAAATAAGGAACGGAAAAAAAACACATGTACATACCTGTAAGTATTCATAGCCTTTGCTTAATACTTTGTTGGAGCACCTTTGGCACCAATTACAGCCTTAAGTCTTTTTGCGTAGTTTCTCCCATTTTTCTTTGGAGGAACTCTCAATCTCCATCAGGTTGGATGTGGATCGTTGGTGCACAGCCATTTTCAGATCTCTCCAGAGATGTTTAATAGGGATCAAGTCTGGGCTCTGGCTGGGCCACTCAAAGACATTCACAGAGTTGTCCCATAGCCACTCCTTTGTTATGTTGGCTGTGTTCTTAGGGTCGTTACCCTGGGGGAAGATGTACCTTCGCCCCAGTCTGGGGCAGGTTTTCATCCAGGATGTCTCTGTACTGCATTCATCTTTCCCTCGATCCTGACTAGTCTCCCAGTGCCTGCTGCTGAAAAACATTCTCACAGCATGATGCTGCCACCACCATGCTTCACTGTAGAGAGGGTATTGGCCAGGTGATGAGCAATTCCTGGTCTCCTCTAGACATGATGCTTGCTATTCAAGCCAAAGAGTTCAATATTTGTTTCATCAGACCAGAGAATTTAGTTTCCCATGGTCTGAGAGTCCTTCAGGTGCCTTTTGACAAACCCAAGGTGGGCTGTCATGTGCCTTTTACTGAGGAGTGGCTTCTGTCTGGCCACTCTACCATACAGGCCTGATTGGTGGAGTGATCATCAGGTTCTTGGTCACCTCCCTGACTAAGGCCCTTCTCCCCTGATTGCTCAGTTTGGCTGGGTAGCCTGCTCTAGGAAGAGTCCTAGTGGTTGCAAACTTATCCCATTTACAGATGATGGAGACCACTGTTCTCATGGATCTTCAATGCTGTAGACATTTTCTCTGTATCCTTCCCCAGATCCGTGCCTTGATACAATCCTGTGTCGGAGGTCTGCAGACAATTCTTGGACTTTATGGCTTGGTTTGTGCTCTGACATGCACTGTTAACTGTGGGACCTTATACAGGGAGTGCAGAATTATTAGGCAAATTAGTATTTTGACCACATCATCCTCTTTATGCATGTTGTCTTACTCCAAGCTGTATAGGCTCGAAAGCCTACTACCAATTAAGCATATTAGGTGATGTGCATCTCTGTAATGAGAAGGTGTGTGGTCTAATGACATCAACACCCTATATCAGGTGTGCAGAATTATTAGTCAACTTCCTTTCCTTTGGCAAAATGGGTCAAAAGAAGGACTTGACAGGCTCAGAAAAGTAAAAAATAGTGAGATATCTTGCAGAGGGATGCAGCACTCTTAAAATTGCAAAGCTTCTGAAGCGTGATCATCGAACAATCAAGCGTTTCATTCAAAATAGTCAACAGGGTCGCAAGAAGCGTGTGGAAAAACCAAGGCGCAAAATAACTGCCCATGAACTGAGAAAAGTCAAGCGTGCAGCTGCCAAGATGCCACTTGCCACCAGTTTGGCCATATTTCAGAGCTGCAACATCACTGGAGTGCCCAAAAGCACAAGGTGTGCAATACTCAGAGACATGGCCAAGGTAAGAAAGGCTGAAAGACGACCACCACTGAACAAGACACACAAGCTGAAACGTCAAGACTGGGCCAAGAAATATCTCAAGACTGATTTTTCTAAGGTTTTATGGACTGATGAAATGAGAGTGAGTCTTGATGGGCCAGATGGATGGGCCCGTGGCTGGATTGGTAAAGGGCAGAGAGCTCCAGTCCGACTCAGACGCCAGCAAGGTGGAGGTGGAGTACTGGTTTGGGCTGGTATCATCAAAGATGAGCTTGTTGGGCCTTTTCGGGTTGAGGATGGAGTCGAGCGCAACTCCCAGTCCTACTGCCAGTTTCTGGAAGACACCTTCTTCAAGCAGTGGTACAGGAAGAAGTCTGCATCCTTCAAGAAAAACATGATTTTCATGCAGGACAATGCTCCATCACACGCGTCCAAGTACTCCACAGCGTGGCTGGCAAGAAAGGGTATAAAAGAAGAAAAACTAATGACATGGCCTCCTTGTTCACCTGATCTGAACCCCATTGAGAACCTGTGGTCCATCATCAAATGTGAGATTTACAAGGAGGGAAAACAGTACACCTCTCTGAACAGTGTCTGGGAGGCTGTGGTTGCTGCTGCACGCAATGTTGATGGTGAACAGATCAAAACACTGACAGAATCCATGGATGGCAGGCTTTTGAGTGTCCTTGCAAAGAAAGGTGGCTATATTGGTCACTGATTTGTTTTTGTTTTGTTTTTGAATGTCAGAAATGTATATTTGTGAATGTTGAGATGTTATATTGGTTTCACTGGTAAAAATAAATAATTGAAATGGGTATATATTTTTTTTTTGTTAAGTTGCCTAATAATTATGCACAGTAATAGTCACCTGCACACACAGATATCCCCCTAAAATAGCTAAAACTAAAAACAAACTAAAAACTACTTCCAAAAATATTCAGCTTTGATATTAATGAGTTTTTTGGGTTCATTGAGAACATGGTTGTTGTTCAATAATAAAATTAATCCTCAAAAATACAACTTGCCTAATAATTCTGCACTCCCTGTATAGACAGGTGTGAGCCTTTCCAAATCATGTCTAATCAACTGAACTTACTGGTGGACCAATAAAGTTTACCCATCAAGTTGTAGAAACATCTCAGGGATGATAAGTGGAAAAAGGATGCACCTGAGCTCAACTTTGAGTGTCATGGCAAAGGCTGTGAATACTTATGTACATGTGATTTTTTTTGTTTTTTATTTTTAAGAAATTTGCAAAGATTTCAAAAAAACTTTTCTTCATGTTGTCATTATGGGGTATTTTTTAGAATTTTGTAGAAAATCATTTATTTGATAATAGTAACTATTTTTCCTGCAGGGAACCACAGTCGTTCCAGTGCTCTCCTCTTCTCTAAGAGACAAAGGCTACTTTGAAAAACCTTACGAGTTTTACCCGGAGCATTTTCTGGATACAGAAGGCAATTTTAAGAAGAATGATGCATTCATCCCATTCTCTATTGGTAACACATAATACAATATTTTTTAATTTACTGAACGGTTAATAATAAAAATGCTTTCAATGGCTTTCAAATTAATTTTTAGTGTTTACATACATTGTAATATTCTGGTTCACATCTTTGTCTTTATTTAGGTTACCTAGGCATGGATTAGTCAGCCAAAGTATGCCATAATCTGTTGTTGATTATCAGCTCTGTGACTTTCAATCACTTTATTAACAGGGCAAAAGCCCACCTGGACAGGAGGTGGACCAAGAACATTTCCAGTAATGGAACTCTGGTTGCACTCAAAGCGGCACAACCAGCACCTGAATAGTCTTTACCAACCACCACCTTTCGTGTTCCTTGAGCATATAAGCAGTGCTCCAACAATGGTGCATCAAATTGTTGCTGAGCAGTGTGAAAACTGGGCCCTGCCTCCGATGAGGCCAGTTAAAGTGGCTGCCATGTACAGCACTCATGGAAGCACTGTGGGGTGGCACTGAGGCTAGGGTGTCCATGTGTAGCATTGAGCGTATGTCTATCAGTCTCAGCATCAGTGAGATTACTACCTCAGGTGTATGTTTTTTCTGTAACGACAACTGAAGGTGTATGTGCTGGGGATACCAGATGCTCCAGGCCTGAAGACTTGTGTTGTTCCAGGGTAGCACCTCTCCTAGCTTATCTCCCACTGGCCACTAGCTAGACCAGGTTTATGTTACCATTGGTTATACTGGGTTTCTCTTTACCAAATTGGAATTGCTAAGGGATATTCTGCCTACGTCAGCCCAATGGGCTGCTTTCCCAACACTCAGCTACAAAGTTACTGGAATCCACTTCTAACACAGGTAGCAGCATCTTAGTCCAACAGTCACAGCTATATCATTGCAATAAATGTGTCTTCAACGTCACAGCAAGCAGTCTCAATGTAATTAATATTCATTCAATTCAGATAAGGAAGTTCTCCATTAGTGTGGTGTGGTGCCTTATGTGCCCATCTCCAGGGGAGCCCCTGCAGGCGAAAGAAAGTTTAGAGTCTCTGTTCATCACATGATGTTCTCCCTCTTGGCTTCTCTTCCCAGTGCCAGCAGCTAACTCCCTCAGCTAGGCTCTACCCCAACTATTTAAGAGATCCTGCCAGGAAGGAAATTAAATCATCCTCCTCCCTGGACAGAAACTTCAACCTGCCTACAAATGCTCCTATGTGGAAAGCACCCAGATAGGACAAGTATCTTTTTCAGATGCTTTGAGGACATAACTGTATTACATTTGCACCGAGCACAACTAGAAGTAGGTCGATTTGGGTGCTACATAAAAACTATCTTAATCGTATCTAACCAATCTTAATATGGATTTAATTTACAAATGCTACTATGTGACTGATTTAAATAATTCACATATGTTTCTTTTTTTTTTCTTAGGAAAAAGAAGCTGCGCTGGGGAAACATTGGCTAAGATGGAGATGTTCCTCTTCTTTTCAACACTGCTACAACGCTTCACCTTTCAAGCCCCTCCCGGAGCTGTGCTGGACCTCACACCTGCCCTGGGGGGTACAAACTCCCCATTACCATATGAAATATGTGCAATCCCCCGTATGTAGACCAAGTGTGTGTTGAAACACAAATTAATTTATTCACATTGTACTTCTTTCTACTAAATAAATAAATAAATACAATGGGGTAGATTTAGAAAGCAATTACGCCTGCGTATCCATAGATACGCAGTGTAATTGCTAAGTAGCGCCGGCGTATCTACTTTCTGTATTCAGAAAGCTAGATACGCCAACTGTAGCCTAAGATACGACTGGCATAAGTCTCTTATGCCGTCGTATCTTAGGGTGCAATCTGACGCTGGCCGCTAGGTGGCGCACCCGTAGTTGTCAGCGCAGAGTATGCAAATTGCATACTTACGCCGATTCACAAACGTACGTGCGGCTGGCGCTCGTTTTTTACGTCGTTTGTGTACGTCGTTTTCGCCGTAAGGCTGCTCCTGCTAATAGGAGGCGCAGCCAATGGTAAGTATGGACATCGTTCCCGCGTCGCGACTTTCAAATTTTGCGTCGTTTGCGTAACTCGTTCGTGAATGGCGCTGGACGCCATTTACGTTCACGTCTAAGCCAATGACGTCCTTGCGACGTCATTTACCACAATGCACGTCGGGAAATTTTCCTGACGGAGCATGCGCAGTACGTTCGGCACGGGAACGCGCCTAATTTAAATGATCCACGCCCCCTACGGGATCATTTAAATTACGCGCGCTTACGCGGGCCCCTTTTACGATACGCTGCTGCAAATTACGGAGCAAATGCTTCGTGAATGCAGCGTAGCTCCAGTAATTTACGGAGGCGTAGCGTAAAAGCGATACGCTGCGCCGCCGTATCAGTGCGCGCCCCTACCTGAATCTGGGCCATTGTCAGCTTAGATTACTTGTAGCAATATCTCATGAACAAAATGAAGGAAAAGTAAACTGTTTTCCATTTGAGGACCTTGAGTAAGCCCCAAAACAATGTCATCTACTTAGGGCATACACCATACACCCTGATCCCACTATGCTTCTATTTTCTGCAAATCATGGCTGTCAAAATGACAACCAGGACTTCCTTTGTGCCGCAACAGCAGATGCAGATGCTGCTGTGTCGACGTTGGCTTCTAAAGAGTGTTCACAAGTTCAATGTGATTTATGACACAACATCATTTATTCATACTCTGTTTTACTCATGTGAAGAAGAATAAAGTAATTAAAGACTAATCAACAGTTGTCATGATGAACAGGTGTGACCAGAACTGTGTGAACTGCGACAGAGGAAACCAAACGTATATAAAGTGAATAATAATTAAGTTTATTAACGATAAGTGATATAAATATACAAACACCTCCAACACTAAACAGTGAACAACCAACCAGACAGTGACCCACACATAACAAACAACTATATACAATGAAAGGGGAGTACCAGAATCATAAACGTAGCCAGTCCAGGAGATCAGCAGATGGGGGCAAGGAACAGGACAGGACAGGGAGAAGGTGGACGGGATCAGGCTGCAGGGCAGGGATGCAGGCTAACAGGAGGGATGGGATCAGAATCAGGTTCAGGTAACAGGAGGATCAGGATCAGATTCATACGATAACAGGTTCAGGTCAGGGCGCAAGGAAGATACCAGGGCAAGTGTGTGAATGCTTGCTGAGTATAAATACACAGCCTCAGTTGAAGCTTGATCGCAGGGGATATTGTTGGCTCCATACTGGCAGGAGACACCCGCTGGTGGACATTGGTACTGCGGCCCAAGGATCGAACAGTGCCACCAGCAGGTGAAACCTTTTTATGACAGCTCCAGACTGTTAGGAGACACCCGCTGGTGGATGCCAGTACTGGGATCCACAGAACCGACAGCACCACCAACAGGTGAAACCTTTCCTGACACCAGTATTGCCTTTGGTCTCCCTGAAGCTGATATTTCCCCAATAATGACTTACCAACCATGTCTTGTTCTGCACTGTGTCTCTAAGTGGAGCCAGACATTTTGGTAGTTGTGGGGTTTTAATTCCTCACGTCAGAGCATCCAGCAAGGAGAACAGTGAGAAACACAGTAGTGACATCACCAAATCAGATCAAATTAAAATCTGCTCCTTTTACCTTCCAAAACCTATAAAAATAAAAAAATAACTGATAATACCTTTTCCTTTGTACAATTCTTTGACTAAAAGTCAAGTGTGAGTTGGAGAAGAATACAGCAAAGCCGGTTTTGTGTGTTGACACACTATCGCTCGTTTGACCCATTTAGTATGAACTGAATAGGGTCCATACGTTCTGGTAAGCCTTCTTATATTCCATTCGGTGGCAGGAGTCTTCCTTTTTTTCACAGTGGTGATTATTTTTGTTTTACTTCTGGGTGACAGATCATCATTATCTGTAATCACAAATGTATGGACTTATTTATATGAACTATATAACATTTCTATTATTGTGTTATTCACTATATAAAAGTTTTTTTATTGTGTCATTCACCTTTTCACAATATTGTTTAGTTAATAGTTTGCCATATTTATTGATTGTATATTTCTATGTTTAGCACTGCACTTGTTATATTTATAATTTTTGCACAAGTTTGTCTCTTGTAGTGCTTTAATTTTAGTTTTGAATGCTAAGCGCGGTTTTACACTATATACTATGAAAAGCAGTTGACTTGCACTGCGCATTAAAAGTATACACTGCGGGGGTGTCAAACTCAATTTCATCACAGGCCTCATCAGCAGTCTGTAAGAATTTATACATGTGTCTACCCTTTATTATATTAAATGATTGCCTCTGCATTTGATTATTATTGGCTTTAGTAATAACTTAAACTATATAGAGCAGATGCAGACCAGCAAGGAGCCCACTCACACTCCTGTAGTAGATTATACAAGTGTGAGAAGGAGGGTCCCCACCGCCGGTATCATCCAAGAAAAACTTTATTAGAGGCTGCTTAGACAGAACATGTTTCTGTCATGGTATTCTGCCTGAGCAGTTTCCAATAACGTTTCTTGTGGATGATACCAGTGGTGTGCCACCCCTCTTTTCAACTGGTATAGAATTATATTCTGCTCATAATAATTATAAGCAGATGTCCAGAGCAACCCACCCCCTTACATTAGGTGTCAAAAGCCTCCCCATCATCAAAGGTCAAGAGTTCCCCACCCCTACATCACAGTGTATGGTGGTTGTACAAAACCACCTAGGGAGCAACAAAACTCTTACATTGCGCCTGCTGGTATCCATACACTGTGTGGAATATTGAAACTGGGCTCATTCGCTGATGACATAATTCCTCATTGACCCTGCCTTTAGAACCATCTGGTCTTTATAATCTAATCTTATATAGCCATGGGGCGTAGCCATCCAATTTCATCACCCAGAGCGCCCGCACCTTGTGACGTCAACTCGGGGAGAAGACAGTACCGGGAAGAGACAGCAGCAGTAAAAGACAGCGGTGGGAGAAGATGGCACTGGGATAGACGGCGGTGGTAGAAGACAGCACTGGGAGAGACGGTGGCGGGAAAAGACAGAAGCAGAAGAGACGGCCATGGGAAAAGATGGCTCAGAGCTATTTTTTAATAAAGGATTTGGCTTGACTGGCTCTTGTTTTTTTTACATTATACTGCTTTTTGGGGGGAATGTGTAGGGGTACGATGTACCCAAAACCAACTTACATAGGGGGCGGGATCTTAAAGGGGCTTCCAAATTCCGATACGCCCCCCACACGCAGACCCCTCCCTTTCCTGAACTGCCGGGCTGTACTCTCAGATAAGGGTTTGGTATGGATTTTAGGGGGGGACCCATTCCCCTTTTTAAAATAAAATAGGTTTGGGGGGTTCCCTTTGTATCCATACTAGACTCAAAGGCAATCTCCCATCCTAAAACCCCAGTAAAGCTGGCTCAAGGGTCCGGGGCTTAGAAATACCCTTGGCAAGAAGGAGCTAGAATGGAGTGGGTAATTACAACCACCATAGGTCAAAAGTCCAGCAATTCACAAAGTAGGAAGCCAGAGATACCACTAACAACAGGAACCATTGCACTTGTGTCGGGGTATCACCACAAGTCCCGGTGTCAAGATATAAGCACACAATCAATACAGAACTACAATTCCCAGTAGTCCCAATTTCCAACTGACAGCACACGATCAATATGGAACTACAGTACATGTCTCAGATGTTCTAAGCTGCCTCTTTAAAATTCCAGGTATGGATATTTTTCCATATAGTTTTGACCAATGTGCCATACCTGACCAATCTCTGTGAAAGCTAGAAATCATTGTAGTAGGCACCGGTACTTCAGTGATCGTCACTTGTTTCTGGGTCCTACCCAGAGTGACTTTGCTGCTGCTTAGTGAAGACAGAAGATATTTCCTTAGCACAGGCATAATTCAGAGAACACCTGGCATGCCTCTCCACCTCATCCAAAGTGTTCTCTGAATGGCGCTCGTCGCCCGTGTTAGTGTGAGTGACCCCCTGCATTAACTTTGCAGTGGAGCAGCTGCTTGGCATGGGACCCAGAAGCTAGCAGTGATCACTGGAGTAGCGATGCCCACTACAGTGATTTTCAGCTTCCATGGGCATCCCACAGGTATGGCACATACAGTACATACTTACATTGGTCCAAGCTGGACAGACTTTCTGTGCGATTTACAGTGCTAAAAACAAATTAAACATAATTTTAAATAATGTTTTGTGCTCAATATACATATTGCATGTGCGTTTGGATTAAGAGAGTCAAAATATGTTTTGCTATAATTCATTATATGCAAACAAAACGACTAGCCCTTCCTAAAATCAAAGCGCTTGTGGAAGAGAGGAGAGAAACTAAATGAAAATACAAAGAGGGACTATAATCACCTCACTCTAGGACAATATAAAAAAAAGTGATGGTAAAAAGCTGCCACCTTATCCCATCTACTGATAGGCAAATTTATAGCAATACAACATACAATGCATTAACAACACATTACATATCAAGGTGGTGCTACCTAAAAACATATGTCTATATATATTTTCTAATAAATAAACACTATGGGCCAGATTCAGGTACAAATGCGGCGGTGTAACGTATGTCATTTTTGTTACACCGCCGCAAGTTTTCAGTGCAAGTGCTTGATTCACAAAGCACTTGCCTGTAAACTTGCGGCGGCGTAGCGTAAAGCCGTCCGGCGCAAGCCCACCTAATCCAAATGGGGCATGTATCATTTAAATTAGGCGCGTTCCCGCGCCGAACGTACTGCGCATGCTCCGTTTTGAAATTTCCCGCCGTGCTTTGCGCAAAATGACGTGGCACCGACGTAATTTTTTGAACGGCGACGTGCGTTACGTTCTTTCCTATTCCCAGACGTCTTACGCAAAAAAAATAATAAATAAAATTCGACGTGGGAACGACGGCCATGCTTTAACATGGGCTGTCTATTTTTACACCACCTAAATAGCAATCGCAACTTTACGACGGAAAAAGCCGACTAGCGACGACGTAAGAGAATGCGACGAACGCGCGTACCTTCGTGGATCGCTGTAAACAGTTAATTAGCATACCTGACGCGGAAAACGACGCAAACTCCACCCAGCGGCGCCAAAGTATTGCATCCTAAGACCCGAAGGCATACAAAGCCGTACGCCTGTCGGATCTAAGCCAAATGCCGTCGTATCTTTGTTTAAGAATTCAAAATAAAGATATGACGCAGCAAATTTGAAAGTACGCCGGAGTATCAGCAGATACTCCGGCGTACTTTTTCTGTGAATCTGGCCCGTAATCTGAAAAAGTGAAGGTGAAGGTCATTATCAGGTAAGAAACAGTAGAGACAAGAGTCTGTGTTCAAAGAAAAGCAAAAAAAGATCTAAACGGCTTGAAATGCTCATCCTCTTCCACCGAGGTCTAAATACACCCCTGTTGTAATTGCTCTTACTAAACGGTACTGTATACACAGCGTTGTATGAACTCAAAAATGCCTCTCCACTTCTCCAGATTCAAAAGGGTACATAAACGCATCTAGCGACTGGTGCTCAAATATAGAGGTAAAAAAAAAGCCACAATAGTGTAATACCGTATAAACTTTTTATTTAAAACCTCTCCCCTTTAAAATTGCCATGGGTTGGTTGTAGTAGCTATTAGGTGACGTCATCACGCAGATCGCGATACACGGAAGTGTGTTTGTTTGGCTGGACTACGGAGGTACGGAAACATCGCCCTGATATGCTCCCGCTGCACCAACGTGATGTGATGTATTGCCTTTGAATTTTTTTTTGTAGTATTTATAACACTCACTTTTTTACCCTGAAAATAGAGGGCAAACTGTGCCTGTGTGTTATACGCAGGGGGCTGTGGAATGTTTTTTTCCTGAAACTTCCCTCCTAAAGTTAGGGTGCGTGTTATACGCCTATGCATGTTATACGCCGATAAATACGGTATTGTAAGTGCAATTTTAAAGGGGAGAGGTTTTAAATAAAAAGTTTATATGGTATTAAACTATTGTGGCTTTTTTTACCTCTATATTTGAGCACCAGTCGCTTGATGCGTTTATGTACCCTTTTGAATCTGGAGAAGTGGAGAAGCATTTTTGAGTTCATACAACGCTGTGTATACAGTACCTTTTGGTAAGAGCAATTACAACAGGGGCGCAGAGAGGAAAGCCTTGAATTCACAAAGCACTTGCTCCCAAATCTGCGCTGGGTTTCTCAGGCGTAAGTCGGCGTAAGTGGAAGTGGGCGTGAGCCATGCTAATGAGGCGTGACCCCATGCAAATGATGGGCCGAGCGCCAGACAGATACATATTGCCAACTGCGCATGCGCCGTACCGTGGGCGCGTCTCAGTGCGCATGCTCACAATCACGTCAGAACAACTGCCTAAAATACGCCGGATCACTGTTTACGGCATGAACGTAAACTTCATCCAGCCCTATTCACGTACAACGTAGACTACGTAAAATACGCCGGCTTGTGTTCCCTTTGCATGGATGCTGCTGAGTTACACCTCCTTTATGGGGCATAACTTTACACCGTACGTACAACTTACGCGCACCAGTCGTATCCTGCGCTGGGCGCAAGTACAATTGTGAATCGGCGTATCTCCCTCATTTGCATATTTGAGGGCACGGCGCACAGATACGATGGCGCATATTTGCACTTACGCGGCGTATCTCGAGATACGTTGGCGCAAGTGCTTTGTGAATCCAGGCCATAGTGTTTATTTATTAGAAAAAAAAAATATATATATATATATATAAGAAGGCCAGTATGGTGGCCTGAGTTTATGGGAGGAGCCCGGAGGGTATTTAAGCAGCCCACTCACACATGCTCTTTGTCGGTTCAGTGTGCAGTACTACACGTCACTGGGCCGACTCTTCCCAGCTCACCTCATGTCCGTGAGTCTGCGCATTCAATCGCATTCGACATCGCAAGCGCTTTGCGGCTTTTCCCTTCATGGTCTTCGCCGGCGGTTCCCGCTTACTGTCGCAGGTAGGATTCAAACCTTTTCGTATCTTGTGCAATCTTACAATTCGTTATGCTTCCTATCCTGCATCCCTTTTGGGAAAAAATCTGCCTGAGTTACTTTTGCTTATGTTCCAACATCATTCTGCTCAGGCATAATACATTTGCAACTTCCTTCTGCCAAACATACGATTCATTTGTAAATCCATTTGGAGATTGACATGTGTTTGTATGGGTTCTTTGGCAGATTGAGGTGGTAATTGGACTCACATGGTGCCTTCTCTGCACTTGATTAGCCTGGGGGGATGGGTGGTTGGTAGGTGTTCGGTTTCAAAGCAAGGGGTAGCATACACTCTACAACCAATTCGTATCAGATTCGTTCAATTCTCCTTACTATCAATTCGTATCGGATTCATTTCATGCATTTTACAACCATTTTGTATCAGATACATTGCATACTTTCTACCGTTGTCATTCATTGTTTCCCCCATGCCGTGTGTTTTAGTTCCCGCAGTGGAACTTACGAATTGCTTGTACACGGCTCTTCTCTCTCATTTATTTACCAAAGTTATTGCCTGTGTGTCATGCATGGCACCACACCACACTCTTGGGATGTGTTGCACATCCACTCCAGTCCAAAGCAAACCCAGTCGCACGTTCACTGTCCCAGGTAGGATTCGTTAGCTTGTTTGTCATGTCAAATTCGTGGCCACCTGTACCATATGTTTGGTTCCCACAGTGGAGCTTACAAAGCATTGATACGTACTTCTTGTGTTCTATTTTCTACACCAAACCTCGTTGTTTTGCCCCATGCACGGCAGCACGCTACACCTTCCCGACATGTTTCACTCCAGCCACAGTCCGCCGCAAACTCACTCGCATGGCCCACTGTCGCAAGTAAGATTTGTTATTACATTCTTTATGTTCTATCAATTTGCTACCATTCGTTGTCTCCCATATCGTTCATTAGTGGCCCCTATGGAACCTACGATTCAAACAGGCGTTGTCCTTCTACCTTATACTGCTTGCTTACGGTACAAACAAACCAGGTGTTTCTATCCTTTCTCAGTAACCCAATTCTTATTGATTGAGACCTTGCAACCATGCAAATCATCTCAGCAGTCTGATACCCTTGCTGAGACCCTGGCAACACATGACCCTTACAAAATGCAAAAAAAAAAAAAAAAAAAAACGCAAAAAAGGAAAAAAATATATAAAACGCAAAAAAAAAAAAAAAAAAAAAATATTGCCACCACGTAATCTCAGCCCAGCAACCTGACACCTGTTGAGACCGTTGCAACGATGCAAAATTCGTCTCCACAGCCTGACACCCTTGTTAAGACCCTTGCAAACGCAATACCGTCTTAGCAGCCCCACACTCATCGAGACTCTTGCAACCACACTAAATCGTCTCAGCAGCCTGACACCCTTGTTAAGACCCTTGCAACACATGACCCTTACAAAACGAAAAAAAAAAAAAAATGCAAAAAAAAAGAAAAAAAAAAAAACGCAAAAAGAAATATAAAAGTGCAAAAAAAAAAAAAAAAAAAAAATGCCACCACACAATCTCAGCCCCGCAACCTGACACCTGTTCAGACCGTTGCAACGACGCAAAATTCGTCTTCGCAGCCTGACACCCTTGTTGAGACCCTTGCAAACGCAATACCGTCTCAGCAGCCCCACACTCATGGAGACTCTTGCAAGCACGCAAAATTCGTCTCTGCAGCCTGACACCCTTGTTGAGACCCTTGCAAACGCAATACCGTCTCAGCAGCCCCACACTCATGGAGACTCTTGCAAGCACGCAAAATTCGTCTCTGCAGCCTGAGACCCTTGCAAACGCAATACCGTCTCAGCAGCCCCACACTCATGGAGACACTTGCAAGCACAGAAAATTGTCTCAGCAGCCTGACACCCTTGCAAACGCAATACCGTCTCAGCAGCCCCACACTCATGGAGACTCTTGCAAGCACGCAAAATTTGTCTCTGCAGCCTGACACCCTTGTTGAGACCCTTGCAAACGCAATACCGTGTCAGCAGCCCCACACTCATGGAGACTCTTGCAAGCACACAAAATTGTCTCAGCAGCCTGACACCCTTGTTAAGACCCTTGCAACACATGACCCTTACAAAACGCAAAAAAAAAAAAAAAAAAAAAAAAAGAGAAAAAAATAAATTGTCACCACACAATCTCGGCCCAGCAACCTGACACCTGTTGAGACCATTGCAACCATGCAAAATCGTCTCAGCAGCCTCACACCATTGTTGAGATCCTTGCAAACGCAATACCGTCTCAGCAGCCCTACACTCATCAAGACTCTTGCAACCACACAATACCATCTCAGTAGCCTCACACCATTGTTGAGACCCATGCAAACGCAATACCATCTCAGCAGCCCTACACTCATCAAGTCCCTTGCAACCACGCAATACCATCTCAGCAGCCTCACACCATTGTTGAGACCCTCGCAAACGCAATACCGTCTCAGCAGCCCCACACTCATCAAGACCCTTGCAACCACGCAATACCGTCTCAGCAGCCTTACACCATAGTTCAGACCCTTGCAAACGCAATACCGTTCCAGCAGCCCCACACTCATCAAGGCCCTTGCAACCACGGAATACCGTCTCAGCAGCCTCACACCATAGTTCAGACCCTTGCAAACACAATACCGTCTCAGCAGCCCCACACTCATCAAGACTCTTGCAACCACGCAATACTGTCTTGAGCAACCTCCCACTCGTCAAAGACCTTTGTGACCATACAGTCTCGCCCCAGCAACCTGGCATTCATTGAGACCCTTGCAGCCAGACAAATCATCTTTGGCCTCATGTACACTGCTGTTGGTAAAAAAAAAAAAAAAAAAAATGGGTTCAGACGGATGTTCAGAGGCATTCGAAACGCATTCTAAACGCCAATGCCTGTAACAGCTTGTAAACACTGCCAGATGCGGTAACTCATGTTTACCAGCGTTTCATTCACAGTCGTTTTCATAAAAAAATTAAAATAAAGGGGAATATTGTCTCAGCAACTTGACACTCATTTGAGACCCTTGCTAAATGTAATATCATCTCAGCTACCTCACACCCTTCTAGACCTTTGCAACCACACAATCTCATCTCAGCAACCTGACAGCCGTTCAGACCTTTGCAGCCATACAAAGTCATCTTAGCAACCTGACACTCATTTGAGACCATTGCAACTGCAATATCGTCTCAGCAACCTGACACCCATTTAGACCCTTGCAGCCATACAAAGTTGTCTCAGCGGCCGACACTCATTTGAGACCATTGCAAAACGCAACATCGTCTCAGCAACCCCTCACTTGTTGAGACCTGTGCAACCACACCATGCCATCTCAAAACAAACCTCATAATCATCGAGACCTTTGTAACCACGCAATATCGTCTCAGCAAACCAGACAGACCCTTGCAACCACCAATACCATCAAACCTTCATACTCAAGGCCCCTGCCACCACACAATATCGTCCCAGCAACCGGACACTCACTGACACCCTTGCAACCGCACAATATTGTCTGCAGTAGTATAAAACACTTAGCGGCACGCACCTACGTGCAAACCCGAATACAAACTAAACTTGCAAACACACCTCAGTGACAAACAATCAGCCACACAAACACACAGTGGCACCCAGTTGGCCATTCATCTTCAGTGGCACGCGGGCCACTCATCTTTTCTCAGTTTTTTCCCTGCAGTTAGTTCAGGTTTTCATCCAGCACCAGCGAGTGCACGTTGGCCTGCGAGTGCACGTTGGCCTGCGAGTGCATGTATATCGTCTTGTTGAGCACCTGTGTATTGTCTTGATTTTCTCACACCAATGCAAGATCCAGTCCAAGTTCTCAAACTAGACCAAGCATCAGTAGCAGACTTAGCTATGTGGGACAACTTCCCCACCTGATAGAACATCATTTCAATCTTCATCCCGACAGTGTCAGCCGAGCCACCAAAGGCTTTTGCAGCCATTTTTAGGCCGCCACTGGTTCTCCAAAACTTGGCCCCCAGAAATTCTCTTACATTTTTGCTTCACCCAGTCTTCATCACACCTCGTGCTGCACCCCATTGTGGCAGCTGCCCAGGTCTGGGACCACACTTGAACAGGACAGACACTGTTCTTCACCACAGACAATCAGGCCACAGCCGACATCATCAATTAAGATAGATCTAAGTCACTCCCCATCACTTCCTGCGCAGGCTCGCGCAGCTGTCACTCCATCACCAGTTAATATCTTGTGTAGACGTTTTCAAGGCAAATGCAAAAAGCAGCTGATGCGCTATCCTATTCCAACCTTGGAATGGATGTTTTTTCCAGCAAGAGCCTGGAGCCGACCCAACAACTATCCCTGTCCCACCATGGACATTGCTGACGACGGACTGAAGTCGCATCTCGCCAACGCAATCCAACTTATTAACCACTCCTTGGCACGCAACACACTGAAGGCCTATCGCACTGCTTGGAACACTAATCGCAAATTTTTGGCCCCTTGCCCCGGAGCAGCAATAGGCAACGTTGGACACATCCTAGCTTTCATATCGTATTGCCACATGCAGCTGACCATTTCTCAATACTATCACGCCATATCTAGATGGCATCCAGCATTTCCTGTCCCTGCAGGACCCCAGTAAACCGTCAGTATTCTCGAGCCCATGCAGTCAAGTCCCTCCTACAGGACATACAGAAGCACCAACCTGTAGTCAGTGGCAAGCGCCTACCTTTCAAGAGTCCCCTCTTTAGGGACATGTCTAAAATCCTTACTCGTTCCCTGTTTAGGGCTTTGCCCAGTCTAGTCACCCAACAGCCATCTACCAGGCCTTCTACGGTTCCCTACAACCTAGTGAATTTAGTCAGCGGCTCTGGCAGTCACACACTGCTCCGACGCCACCTGACTCGCTTTCGAACCATTACACTCTCACAGTCTGCAAACGCAACAAACAGGCCCCTGGGGTTGACATCAACCTGTTTCAGACTGACAACGCCTGACGCCCAGTGACGGTGCTCGACCCACTACTGCTCCATCTACCCAGCCAATCTGATGGTAGCTCGTTGCTACCCTTTCTAAACCAGCTCCCTGAGTGTCAGCCAGTGTGTCAAGCATGTCAGAATCCTCCTAAGTAACTTGGGCTTCAAACCCCAGTCAGTTCTCTGGACATTCTTTCCGAATTGGAGCAGCCTCAGTTGCCTCCCAACAGGGAGTACCAGACTACGTAATCAAAATACCAGGCTGATGGAAGTCTCCTTGTTTTGCCACATACATCCCAAATCCTCATGAAGGAATGGCACAAGCCTTTACCAAGCTGGCTCAATAAATACAAGAAATCAATATAAACTATTTCCCTATCTGAGTCTTTTGCCCCCTTTTCTTGGCATACTGACCAGACCACCAAGGCACACTTCAGGTCTATTTATGTTGTAAGTCTTGTCGCGTGTTTATGTGATCCACATCTCTCTCAGTCAGAGGGTAACGACCATAAATAAGAAGGCCAGTATGGTGGCCTGAGTTTATGGGAGGAGCCCGGAGGGTATTTAAGCAGCCCACTCACACATGCTCTTTGTCGGTTCAGTGTGCAGTACTACACGTCACTGGGCCGACTCTTCCCAGCTCACCTCATGTCCGTGAGTCTGCGCATTCAATCGCATTCGACACCCTCCCGCCCTTCCCTTTTTCAGGGCACTTCTCAGCATGTCCTTCTTCAATTAACTACCCATTACTTAACTTGGGTATGCCCCCTTTTCTTGGCATACTGACCAGACCACCAAGGCACACTTCAGGTCTATTTATGTTGTAAGTCTTGTCGCGTGTTTATGTGATCCACATCTCTCTCAGTCAGAGGGTAACGACCATAAATATATATATATATATACACACACACAATATAAAAGTAAACTGCGCCAAGTAGGAAACCAGATATCAGGCTGATAAATATTGATAAAAGCACATTCAGTCCAGGTAGGAAACCAGATATCAGGCTGGTAAAAAGTAATGATAAATAATATGAATAAAAGCACATTCAGTCCAATAGAAGGTTCGTAGCATCACCACCGTGTATCAGCAAAACTTCAGTGTGAATACACCACCACCAAACTGAAAGCCGCTTACCAGAACCACCCAAACATTAGGCCTGTAGACAGACTTTATTCAAAGGGCTACACATCAGATTGGCATCAGACTGGGGAGGGATCCAGGGAGCAGATCTCAAATTACACCGCATCGATGGTTGAACAAATCCTCGGTATATAAATAAAAACGGACCATAGCGTGATACTGTACGAATATTTAATAAAATTGCATAAGACATGTACTTACAAACATCTCATGATTATATGAGATGTCCTTCGAATGGAACGCGGTGACGTCAGTATACGCCTTCCCAGATCCAGGGATTCCCATTGAGAACGTCTGTTAATGACGAAACATTGTCTGGGAAGGCGTATACTGATGTCACCGCGTTCCATTCGAAGGAGGAAGGGCTCCTACTGCCGGCCGGCATACATACACACTTTTAATCATGAGATGTTTGTAAGTACATGTCTTATGCAATTTTATTAAATATTCGTACGGTATCACGCTATGGTCCGTTTTTATTTATATACCGAGGATTTGTTCAACCATCGATGCGGTGTAATTTGAGATCTGCTCCCTGGATCCCTCCCCAGTCTGATGCCAATCTGATGTGTAGCCCTTTGAATAAAGTCTGTCTACAGGCCTAATGTTTGGGTGGTTCTGGTAAGCGGTTTTCAGTTTGGTGGTGGTGTATTCACACTGAAGTTTTTCTGATACACGGTGGTGCTGCTACGAACCTTCTATTGGACTGAATGCGCTTTTATTCATATTATTTATCATTACTTTTTACCAGCCTGATATCTGGTTTCCTACCTGGACTGAATGTGCTTTTATCAGCCTGATATCTGGTTTCCTACTTGGCGCAGTTTACTTTTATATTATAATTAGAGTTGAGCGAACCCGAACTGTAAATTTCGGGTTCGGTACGGACTCTGGGTTTTTCCCGAACCCGGACCCGAATAATTGCTGAAAGTTCGGGTCCGGGTTCGGAGTTCGGGGAAAAAAAATGGGTGGAGGTCCCCCCAAATTCAATAACCAGACCCTTTAGGTCTGGTATGGATATTAAGGGGAACCCCACCGTCAATTTAAAAAAAAATTACGTAGGGTTCCCCCTAAATATCCATAACCAGACCCTTCAGGTCTGGTGTGGATTTTAAGGGGAACTCCACCCCAAATTTAAAAAAAATGGCGTGGAGTTCCCCCTAAATTCCACACCAGACCCCTTATCCGAGCACGTTGACCTGGCCGGCCGCAGAAAAGAGGGGGGGACAGATTGAGCCCCCCCCTCTCCTGAACCGCACCAGGCCACATGCCCTCAACATTGGGAGGGTGCTTTGGGGTGCCCCCCAAAGCACCTTGTCCCCATGTTGATGGGGACAAGGGTCTCATCCCCACAACCCTTGCCCGGTGGTTGTGGGGGTATGCGGGCAGGGGCTTATCAGAATCTGGAAGACCCCTTTAACAAAGGGGACCCCCAGATCCTGCCCCCCCCTGTGTGAAATTGTAATGGGGTACATTGTACCCCTACCATTTCATGAAGGAAGTGTAAATAGTAGTTTTCAGAAAAAAAAACACACACACTGTAGAACAAATTACTTTATTAATTAAACCAAATAAAAATCCAGCGGTGAAAATAGACGAACGGTGCTGCTCGCTGCTCCGTCTCTATCCAAGGTCGGGTGATCTCTCCAGCGCCGGGTGATGTCTCCAGCGATTGGTCCAGCGATGAGAACATCCATCCATTCAGAGCACAGCTTAGCGAATGACGCGCCAATGCTTTGACGTTTCTTTTATAGGGGAGGCGGGCTACGTGTCACGTGACCCCGTCCCGCTCTGACGCAAGGGCTGTCCCAGTGACGTAGCAGAGTGTGCATCAGAGGGGATGGGGTCACGTGACGCGTGGCCCGCCTCCCCTATAAAAGAAACATCAAAGCATCGGCGCATCATTCGCTGAGCTGTGCTCTGAATGGATGGATGTTCTCATCGCTGGACCAATCGCTGGAGACATCACCCGGCGCTGGAGAGATCACCCGGCGCTGGATAGAGACAACGATGGAGCAGCAAGCAGCACCAATCGTCTATTTTCACCACTGGATTTTTATTTGGTTTAATTAATAAAGTAATTTGTTCTACGGTGTGTGTGTTTTTTTCTGAAAACTACTATTTACACTTCCTTCGTGAAATGGTAGGGGTACAGTGTACCCCATTACCATTTCACACAGGGGGGGGCAGGATCTGGGGGTCCCCTTTGTTAAAGGGGTCTTCCAGATTCTGATAAGCCTCCTGCCCGCATACCCCCACAAGGGTTGTGGGGATGAGACCCTTGTCCCCATCAACATGGGGACAAGGTGCTTTGGGGGGCACCCCAAAGCACCCTCCCAATGTTGAGGGCATGTGGCCTGGTGCGGTTCAGGAGAGGGGGGCCGCACTCTGTTCCCCCCTCTTTTCTGCGGCCGGCCAGGTCAACGTGCTCGGATAAGGGGTCTGGTGTGGATTTTAGGGGGAACTCCACGCCATTTTTTTTTATTTGGGGTGGAGTTCCCCTTAAAATCCACACCAGACCTGAAGGGTCTGGTTATGGATATTTAGGGGGAACCCCAAGTCATTTTTTTTTTAAATTGACGGCGGGGTTCCCCTTAATATCCATACCAGACCTAAAGGGTCTGGTTATTGAATTTGGGGGGACCTCCGCACATTTTTTTTTTTTTTACTAAAAGTCTGTGTCCCATTGACTTCAATGGGGTTCGGAGTTCGGGTTCGGGTTCGGGTTCCCGAACCCGAACTTTTTTTTTAAAGTTCAGGTTCGGGTCCGAACCCGAACATCCAGGTATCCGCTTAACTCTAATTATAATTCATTATAGACCTCTATAAATAAGTTCAGTATAAAGCCCCATTTAGCATTATCTTTAGTTCTGTGTCAATATAGTGATTGTCAATGTGAGACCTGAAAGAGAAAAAGTTTGAGAGACACTGCTGCAGAACAACAACCACTTTAATAGTCAGCAGAAATGTTTACTGTCTGTGTGTTATAGAGCAGTAGTTCTCAACCCTTTCCCCAAGTACCCCCAACAGACCATGCTTTGGGAATTTCTCTTAGCTAAAATAGCTGTCCAAAATACCAAGCCATTGACTCTGATTTAAAGCACCTGAGCAAGATAAAGGAAAACCTGCAAACATGGTCTGTTGGGGTTACTTGAGGACAGGGTTGAGAAGCACTGTTATAGAGAAGATAATTGTAGGAAAGAGGTGAGAATTAGCCGGGAGCCCATATTGTATAACTACAGATTGGATTCAGGTCAACTACCACTTGTTAGTAGAGGGCGTAGGGCACTCTTACAGGTGAAACTCGAAAAATTTGAATATCGTGCAAAAGTTCATTTATTTCATGAGCTGTAAGCCATAATCATCACAATTATGACAAATCACAACGTGAACTATCTTGCTTTGCATGTAATGAGTCTATCTCATATATTAGTTTCACCTTTTAAGTTGCATTAGTGAAATAAATGAACTTTTCCACGATATTCTAATTATTCGAGTTTCACCTGTAGAGAAAACATTGGGCTAGATTCAGAGAGAATTTACGCCGGTGTATTTATAGATACACCGCGTAAATTCAAATCTGCACCGGCGTATCTTCTTTCTGCATTCAGAAAGCAAAATACGCCGACATTAGCCTAAGATACGACTGGCATAAGTCTCTTACGCCGACGTATCTTAGGGTGCATTCTCACGCTGGCTGCTAGGTGGCGCTCCCGTCGTTTTCGGCGTAGATTATGCAAATTACCTAGTTACGCCGATTCACCAACGTACGCGCGCCCGGCAGTAGTTTTTTACAACGTTTGCGTAAGTCGTTTTCTGCGTAACGTTGCTCCTGATATTAGGTGGCGCAGCCAATGTTAAGTATGGACGTCGTTCCCGCTTCGAAATTTAAATTGTTTGCGTTGTTTGCGTAAGTCGTTCGCGAATAGGGCTGGACGTAATTTACATTTACGTTGAAACCAATGACGTCCTTGCGACGTCATTTGAAGCAATGCACACTGGGATATGTATACGGATGGCGCATGCGCCGTTTGTAAATCACGTCAGGTCATCACATATTAGCATAAAACACGCCCCTCCTTCCACATTTGAATTACGCGGGCTTACGCCGGCCCCATTTACGCTACGCCGCCGCAATTTTCGGAGCAAGTGCTTTGTGAATACAGCACTTGCTCCTGTAAGTTGCGGCGGCGTAGCGTAAATACGATACACTGTGCCGCCGTAAGAAGGGGCGCAGCTACATGAATCTAGCCCATTGATTTTGCTGAAAAAAAAGGTATTACTTTATAACCTTTACTAATAACAATATAGGGCCAGATTCAGGTAGAATCGCGTAAATCAGCGGCAGCGTAACGTATCACATTTACGTTACACCGCCGCAAGTTTTACGGGCAAGTGCTTGATTCACAAAGCACTTGCCTGTAAACTTGCGGTGGCGTAACGTAAATCCGTCCGGCGCAAGCCCGTCTAATTCAAATTGAAATTTCCTGCCGTGCTTTGCACGAAATGACGTTGCACGACGTAATTTTTTGAACAGCGACGTGCGTTACGTCCTTTGCTATTCACAGACAACTTATGCAAAAAAAAAAAAATTGAAATTCGACGCGGGAACGACGGCCATACTTTAACATGGCTAGTCTAAATATAAGCCATTGAAATAGCATCCGTAACTTTACGTCGGGAAAAGCCGACTAGCGCCGACGTAAGAGAATGCGATGACCGCGCGTACCTTCGTGGATCGCCGTAAACAGCTAATTAGCATACCTGACGCGGAAAAAGACGAAACTCCACCCAGCGGGCGCCAAAGTATTGCATCCTAAGATCCGAAGGCATACAAAGCCGTACGCCTGTTGGATCTTACCCAAATGCCATCGTAACTTGGTTTGAGGATTCAAACTAAAGATACGACGCGGGAAATTTGAAAATACGCCGGTGTATCAGTAGATACGCCCGCATATTTCATCTGTGAATCTGGCCCATAGTTGCCAAATCAGTTGGCTGGTTTAGATTATTAATGTATTATTATTATTATTATTATTATTATTATTATTATTATTATTATTATTTAAGACTTATTACTGTTGGTAGTAGTAGTAGTAGTAGTAGTAGTAGAAGTAGAAGTAGAAGTAGGAGTAGTCACATAGTAGGTGAGGTTGAAAAAAGACACAAGTCCATCGAGACACAGTAGTAGCGTGTATTTTTATTATTACGATTAATAATTATTATTTTATTAATATTATTAACAATAATTCATTATTAAATATTATTATTATTATTATTATTATTATTATTATTATTATTATTTAAATAAAGGAGATACATTTTACACACTCTGAAAGTACAGACACATTAAAATAATGAACTCAGCATGACGATTGTTGAAAACCCCAGAAATAGAGGACAAAATCCATATATACAAATACCACATTTGCAGTAAATACCTAGCAGGTAAACCTACCCTAAATGTATTATTGTGAAAGCATTTATGTTTAAGAGAAAGTGTCCACCATACTCCATGAGATTAGAGTAGAAGCTTACAACACAGAGGTGTCTAGATGTGGTGTGGGACTCGTTCATATACACTATGGGCCAGATTCAGGTAGGAGATACGACGGCGTATCTCCAGATACGCCATCGTATCTCTGAGTGTGCGGCGTCGTATCTATGCGCCTGATTCTTAGAATCAGTTACGCATAGATTTGACTAAGATACGACCGGAGTAAGTCTCTTACGCCGTCGTATCTTAGCTGCATATTTATGCTGGCCGCTAGGATGGCGCTTCCGTCGATTTACGCAAGGAATATGCAAATTAGGTAGATATGCCGATTCAGAAATGTACGTCCGCCCGGCTCATTTTTATACGTCGTTTACGTTAGGCTTTTTCCGGCGTAAAGTTACCCCTGCTATATGAGGCGTATCCTATGTTATGGATATGGTTATGGATGTATGGACGTCATTCCTGCGTCGAATTTTGAAAATTTTACGTCGTTTGCGTAAGTCGTCCGTGAATGGGGCTGTGCGTAATTTACGTTCACGTCGAAAGCATTGGCTTTTTGCGGGTTAATTTGGAGCATGCGCACTGGGTTACATTCACGGACGGCGCATGCGATGTTAGTCAAAAACGTCATTTACGTGGGGTCATGTTTTATTTGCATAAAACACGCCCACCTCTTCACAATTTGAATTAGGCCGTAACTTAGGGCGCAGGTTCTTGGTGAATACAGAACCTGCCTCACTAAGTTACGGCGGTGTAGCGTATCTGAGATACGCTACGCCTGCAGAAAAATAAGCCATTCTACCTGAATCTACCCCTATATGGCCAAAAGTTGGGCAACCCATTTCAAAACCATAGACATTATTATAGAGTTGGCCCCCTCTTTGTATATGTAACTGCCTCCATACTCCTGCAAAGGCTTTCCAAAAGATTTTGTAGTTTGTCTTATGGAATTTGTACCTGTTTAAAAAAGCCCACACCCCAAATAGCATTTGTCAGATCACTCACTGCTATTGGACGGGAAGACAATATTTCAATTCATCCCAAGGATGTTCAATAGGGTTTTGGACAGGGCTCTTGAGTTTCACCACACCAAACTCGTCCTACAATTTCTTTATAGCCTAATGTGCATCCACGCACAAGTAGCCCAGTTAGTTCCTACAGCAGCTGGAAAGAACCACAGCGCCCCCTGGTCAATTTTAGACAAATTCTTCCAAACTATTCAATGGTAAATGTGAAAAAGTCTTTATTGTAGTCCAACTGGTTCGTATAAGTTTATTCTCTTCTCCAGAGCCTCTCCCATCCTCTGGAACTCCCTGCCCCAGTATGTCCGATCAGCCCCTACACTGTCCACCTTCAGGAGATCCCTAAAAACTAATTTATTCAGAGAAGCCTATCCCACACCCACCTAACAACTATCCCCAAGCCACCCCCATCACATTCTCTGCAGCTATTACCTTTTGTACCACCACCCCTCCCTTTAGAATGTAAGCTCTACAAACAGGGCCCTCCTGTACCTTTTGTATTGAACTGTACTGTAATTGTGTTTTCCCCTCTGAACATTGTAAAGCACTGTGTAAACTGTTGGCGCTATATAAATCGTGTATAATAATAATAATAATAATTCCCTTGCGTGTTGAATATCTTAAAGCTTTATCTACAAATCACAATTTTTCTCAATTATACATCATCACATGTTCCCCAAATAAAAAAGAAAACTATATAGTGTAGTGTTGTAACTTCAAATGATAAAAGTTTTATTTACTACTATTGTGCTCACTTTACGTTTTATGCCACGTACACACGATCGGATTTTCCGTCGGAAAAACCATATGTATGTGACCGGCCATGGGTTTGAAGTTACATAGGATAGAAATTTCCATATACTGTATCTTTATCTATACTTGTCCTGCAAAGAACCCTATGCCTTTTGTTGCTGTGTCATTTCTGTTTTTGTCTCGTTCTATACTCTGGACTGCTAAAATCTACTCTACCCATTCAGATTCATCTTCGGTATGTCTATCATTTGTGTCTCCAGCTAGATAGATAGATAGGGAGGCATTAATTGTGTGATTGATTATTAATTGCATTTTGTTTGTATCTGTTACAGTTTTACTCTGTCTTGTATCAATAAAAGTTCAAAAGGATTCTGCGCCTAATGGAATGCATTGGTATGAGAGGAGTTAACAGTGTGCCCGAATACACCTCAGTCACGTGTAGTGAGTGGCATAACAGTAACATTTGGGATGTTCGGATATTAAAGAATTTTGATTGATCTTGGAGTGCAGTCATCTCTTTCATTGTTGGTTTAATACAGAGGCGAGCCGGGGCGGGCACCTGTGAAATCATCAGGCTTCCTATTTCACCTGGCGCAGCGAGTTTGTTTGTTTGGATATTCAGCTGTATACTTAGATGGCTCTCATAGGGTCTCAGAGTTCTAGCCATTCCTCTGTCCTCAGCAGGAGTGTGAACCTGGAGAAAAAAGTTCTCTTGTTACTGTGCAGTGCCTGGAACTTACATTGGGTACCGGCAGTTGTGCAGTGGTGCAGGATAACTAGATACCAAAAAAATTGCCTCATGGTTTAAAGCTGTGAGGCCTTAGACAGTTTTTTGTCCTCAATTACCTAGAGAGAAGAGTGACATCTCATTGCTGTTTGTAATCATTTTTGGGCTATCCCATACCCTAACCCCTCTCATGTTTAAAATTCTGCAAGACACCCCTGGACTGTTATTGGAGCTAGAGTGCTTGGACTGGTACTTGTGGTTGTGGGCAGGTTCTGTACTATTAGGGGAGAACCATTGCCAGTGGCCCTTACAACGGTAGTACAACAATATTAAGATCTATGTTTAGGATCTCTAAATGTTGACTGAAGAATGCTTTAGGCTTTTAAAATAAAAAAATACCCTGGGAAAACTACTACAACACGGTCGGAATTTCGATGGGAGCTTGTTGTCGGAAATTCCGACCATGTGAAGGCTTCATCGGAAATTTGCTGTCAGATTTTCTGACAACAAAAATTTGAGAGCCAGTTCTCTAATTTTCCAACAACAAAATTTGTTGTCGGAAATTCCGAGCGTGTGTACACAATTGGAAAAAATAAAAAAAGAATTGCGCTAAACCTCATAAAACATTGTGCATAAATGATATGACAAATGATAAATATACATTCACATATGAAATAAGGAATAAACAGTGATTGTTTCCCAAAAACTTGTAAAAATCCTTGTGTCACGTGATATATTGTAAAATTTGTTAAATGAGTCCTCATGAATTAGAAGCCAAAAACTTTCCAAAAAAAGAGGAGGGCCCATAAATCAAACAATCAAGAAAAACAAAACATTTAATATGAAGAAACAAAATTGTCTATAGAAAAGGAGGGAGAAAAAAAAACCTCCTCCACCCATGTGAAAAAAATCTTAAATGGTGAAATCTTGAGTGATGTACAACAATGGAATTGGTATAGAGTGACAATCCAACAGAAAGAGACCTCCACCCAAAGAGCACACCGATCTGCTTACCAGATCTCGTTGGTCCCTTATTACAGGGGACCCCAGGTCGCATGCATGGTGATACAAACAGCTGGGCTTAGCGAGACATAGGCAGCCTGATAAGGGTCATCTCCACAATCCAATTCTCCAATGATGATGATTACATATACATGAAAAGAGACAAAGGGATGCCTCGATCGTGTAAAACCTTTTAAAATTTTATTGTAGAGTAATCATATGTTTTAAAACTCACACTTTTGCAGTAAAACAATTCCATGCATGCTCGGAATCAAGCAGAATAGCCCCACTGGCATATTGAACTTAATTTTCTCAGCTCAATGTACGTGTTGTACGTCACCATGTTCTTGATGTTTTGCAATTTCCGACAACATTTGTGTGACCGTGTGTATGCAAGTTTGAGCCAACATCCGTCGGAAAAAAAATCCACGATTTTGTTGTCGTAATGTCCAATCGCTTGTACGCGGCATTAGAGTTAAATTCTTGTTATGTCTAGTAGTAGTGGAATAAGATACCTCCTTATTAGTAAACGGCCCGGTCATTTGACAGCCAAATCCTCCGGGGGGCTGAAGTGGTTAAAATCCCTAATTTTGAGTTGTCACCAGAACAGGGAGAGAGGAGACATTGGCCCAGATTCAGGTAGCCTTTCACTTTTTTTCCGTAGGCACCGTTTTTGCCCTGCTCCCCCACAAATTTTCTGCGCTACACGCGATTCACAGAGCAGTAGCTCCGTAAATTGCGTGGGCGCTCCGGCAAAATGCCCGGCGTAAGCGCGCGCAATTTAAATGATCCCGTAGGGGGCGGGAATCATTTAAATTAGGCGCGTTCCCGCGCCGAGCATAGTGCGCATGCTCCGTCGGGAAACTTTCCCGACGTGCATTGCGGTAAATGATGTCGCAAGGACGTCATTTGCTTCAAAGTGAACGTGAATGGCGTCCAGCGCCATTCACGATTCACCTACGCAAACAACGTAAATTTCAAATTTTACGACGCGGGAAAGACGGGTATACTTTAGCATTGGCTGCCCCTGCTATTAGAAGGGGCAGCCTTACGCTAAACACGCCGTACGCAAACGACGTAAACTGCGTACACAGGGCTCGCGTACCGTAGTGAATCGGCGTTAGTATGCAATTTGCATACTATACGCTGACCACTACCGGAACGCCCCCCTAGCGGCCATCGCAAGAATGCAGCCTAAGATATGCGGGCATAAGAGCCTTATGCCACGCATATCTTAGGCTGCAGTCGGCGTAACAAGCTTTCTGAATACAGAACACTTGTTACGCCCGGGCAAGTAAGCAATTGCACTGCGTAACTATGGTTACGCAGGCGCAATTGCTCTCTGAATCTGGGCCATTGTCTACAGGGGACTTCCTCACTTCTAAGACACAGATGGGAAAAAATAATGCACAGTGGTTATAATCCTTCCTTATTCTATCCAAAGGAAAAAAGTATTGCATAACTACAAAGTTAGCTTGGAAAAAAGTCAAGCCAATCTAGTTCAATCAATAGAAAAAAATGTAATATTTGATTCAGATGAAGGCAAAATCCCTATAAACCATGGTCCAGTTTGCTCCAGCAGGTTCAGTCTTTACTGTACTTTAAGTTCTACTTTAACCACTTAAGGAACCCCTAACGCCGATATACTTTGGCAGAGCGTCACGGCTGGGCATAAGCACGTACAGGTACGTCCCCTTTAAGAGCCCAGACGTGGGTCGCGCGTGCGACCCGGTCCTGAGCTCCGTGACCGCGCCCACGGTACCCGCGGACCCAAACGCCGCTGGTGTCCCGCGATCGGGTCACAGAGCTGAAGAACGGAGAGAGGTAAGTGTAAACAAACTTTTCCCCGTTCTTCCTAGTGAGAGTGTCACTGATCGTCTGTTCCCTGTCATTGGGAACAGACGATCAGTGACGTCACACACCAAGCCACACCCCCACACAGTAAGAATCACTCCCTTAGGTCACACTTAACCCCTTCAGTGCCCCCTACAGGTTAACCCCTTCACTGCCGGTGTCATTTTCACAGTAATCAGTGCATTTTTATAGCACTGATTGCTGTAAAAATGATCACCGCCATTATTAGTAAAAAAATAATAATAATAAAAATGCCATAAAACTATCCCCTATTTTGTAGACACTATGGGCTAGATTCAGCAAGAATTTACGCCGGCGTATCTATAGATACGCCGCGTAAATTCAAAGCTGTGCCGGCGTATCTTCTTTCTGTATTCAGAAAGCAAGATCCGCCGAAATTAGGCTAAGATCCGACTGCCGTAAGTCTCTTACGCCGTTGTATCTTAGGGTGCATATTTACGCTGGCCGCTAGGTGGCACTTCCGTTGTTTTCTGCGTAGAATATGCAAATGACCTATATACGCCGATTCACAAACGTACGTGCGCCCGGCGGAATTTTTTACGTTGTTTGCGTAAGGCTTTTTCCGGCGTAATGTTGCTCCTGCTTCTATGAGGCATATGCAATGTTAAGTATGGACGTCGTTCCCGGTCTTCTGAGGGAAGAGCAGTCAGGAGTTGTCTCGTGGAACGTATCTTTGCACGTTAAACACACAAATTCATCATGGCACAAGGAGAATGCACGCATGCACACCACTGTGGTCCCTAGCACACACACCCCACATCCTCATCAAATTGGATTAGACCAAAGTACACAGCACGGTACTTTGGAGCAGAAACGCCACGCCAAGGCTCCAATTATGTCGCTGTACATTCATACACCATTCACACGGCAGAGGGTGACACCCCTTTGCTGGCAGGAGTGACACCCCCCCCCATTCACACACCAGTCACACTGTAGTTTACACTCCTCACCATGTGTATGAACTACAACGCAAACAATAAAACTCAAACTTTGAGCATAACAAAAAAAAAATACAGCTCATACTTTGAGGATAGTCAAATCCAAAAATCCAGCTCATACTCTGAGCATAAAGAAAAATCATAATCCAGCTCATACTCTGAGCATAAAGAAAAATCATAATCCAGCTCATACTCTGAGCATAAAGAAAAAAATTAATAAATAAACAAGCAGAAGTGTCCCAAAAATTGAGCATTCATCTGCTCTTCCGTTTGCCCAGGCTGGTGCCACGGGTGCCACGGCTCTGGCTCCTCAGTTGGCGGGATGGAGCCTGGGGTGGGGAGGGAGGGGGGAGTAGCATCATCCCCTGCTTGGTCACTCCTGGCAGGTGGTGCCTGCCTGCTCTCCATAGCGTTGGCAAGGCGGGTGAGCACAGATTTGGTCTGTGCCAGCATCCTAAGCTGGCGGGTTGTGTTCTGATGCTGGTGCTGCCGGGTTTGTCTCCCCTCCTCACGCACAGCAGCAGTGTTGGCCTCTACAGCCCCTGCCAACCTGCTCACCTCGGATGTGAGCACTGCTGTGGCGGAATGCTGCTCCACCATGCAGGTGACCATCGCCACACTGTTGGAGCTCACTTCCTGCAGGCTCTCAGTATTTTTGCTGCCCTGATCAGCCTGCAGGGTGAGGGCCTGCTGTAATGTGGCTGCGCATGCAGCCTGGGACTTGGCCGATGAGGCCAGGCTGTCCGCCACTCGTCGAAGGTCACCCATCATAGCCCCGATATGGCGGGTCTGCCAGCCCTGCTCCTCGTGCAGCCTCCGGGTACACCCCTTGTCTTCCGAAGAGCCTTCCTGGGAGAAGGAGAGGCTGGGGGCCGTCCAGATGGGGAAGACAGGGAGGGGCTTGCCCTGGAGGGGGTTGACCTGATGGTCGGGGAGGTGGTGGGGAGTCCAGGGATGCTGGAATCCTCCTCGAGGTATATGGAGTCCTCCTGGTGGAGGTCAATGGACTCCTCCACAACAACCTCGATAGATGACCTATGGGCACTCCCCTCCACCAACATGCCCAGGATTTCAAGGGGGGCCAACTGGACCACATGATGTTCTGGGGATGGCGTGGGTCGCCCTGCAGCCGACGACGGCCCAGCTTCATCCTCAACATCTGCGGATGACACAAAAAAAAACATGTTGGTGGACCCACACACTTGTCACATGTTCCCTTCCACCCCCACACATGCTACACACCATATAGGAGATAAAACACACTTACCTGACCCCAAGTCCCGAACAGTGGAGTCATATCCTGGGATGCCCTCCACCTGCTCCTGCGACAGACACTGAGCAATAATCTCCTCCTCCAGTGTCAACCGCAATGCACAGGCTGGTCCTCCTCCCGTGCCACTAGCATGCTTTCGAATCAGGACCAATTTGTCCCGGACCCGACGCCGCATGTCATTTAGTTTTTTTTTTGTATATCATCCCAACTCCGGGTCTCATTGCCAATGGCATTAATGTCCAGGGTGATACTTTCAAAAATTGCCCTCCTCTGTGCCTTGCTTGTATTTTTGCGCTGGGCACCATGCAGGGCGGCGTCGTACTTGGTCAGTGCCACCAACATAACCTCCATCTCCGCTGCATTAAAATTATGCTTCCTCTTTTTCTCCTTCTGAGGAGGTGCCATCTCACGCTCAAACAAAATTACCTTGCTCAGGGGGGGAAAAAGCAGGATGTAATTTTTCGCCGGACGGGCGCATGTCTGGGCGTATTTATGCGCTCGGCGTAAGCCGGTGGGCCGGCGTATCCCAGGAAGTAGGACCGGCGTAGTTGTGAGCATGCGCACAGGGAAGCGATTGTAAGTCCACGGGACTGCGCATGCTCCGTCGATGATACGCCGGGCGTAATCCACTGCTCAATGTTCAGCCCATCATTTGCATAAGGGAACACCCACTTACACTTACGCCGGCTTGCGCCTTCAAATTTCCGGTACGCCGGTACTTACACTTACGCGCAAATGCTTGCTGAATACTATGCTAACCTCACACGATTACGCCGGCGTAGCGCATATGAGATACGCTACGCCGGAAATGGGATGCGCCCATCTACCTGAATCTACCCCATAGTTTTTTTTTCAAAATTTACGCTTTATTTTTGTTTATAACGTAAAAAAATAAAAACCGCAGAGGTGATAAAATAGCACCAAAAGAAAGCTCTATTTGTGGGAAAAAAATGACATCAATTTTGTTTGGGAGCCACGTCACACAACGTCAGTTAAAGCGACGCAGTGCCGAATCGCAAAAAGCGGCCTGGTCCTTTAGCAACAAAATGGTCCGGGGCTTAAGTGGTTAAGTATTGAAAATTAAACAATATTTTTCCATTATTTCCATTACTAATAATCAGCATTAGAAGTATTATACCAGGTGTTTACCCACCATACACCCATGCTTAGTAAAACTGATGTAAACACCTATGCACTTTAATTTTATTGTTACAATTTTCATATCATGTTTAGCGAATTCATCCAACCATTTGGATGCACCTATACCTTTTTTTACTACAAACTCAAGCTGGAAAGTAGAATCACCTTTTACTTGCCTATTACCTTTCAAATAGCATAGACCAGGGGTAGGCAACCTGGGGCCCTCCAGCTGTTGCAGAGCTACACGTCCCATCATGTATCTGGGAGTAATTGTAACTGCCAGCCTCGCAATGTCTCGTGGGAAATGTAGTTCCACAACAGCCAGAGGGCCCCAGGTTGCCCTACCCCTGACGTTTCAAAAGCAGAATTATGAAAGAACAAATTATTTATTGTTGGGTGGAGTAATGGCTGAACACTTGGAAAGCATTTAAGGTCATCTACTACACAAGGCTTATATATCGACCCAAACTAAATGTGTGTGATTCATTGCAGGAACACAGAAGAGGGAAGAACAACAGAATATCTCCTATAGCAGGATACAGTAAGTTATTTTTTTAATCTACAAACTGTATGCAGTTCTAATTTTCAAATGATCAATAAATCCACAATTATTATTATTATTATACAGGATTTATATAGCGCCAACAGTTTGCGCAGCGCTTTACATCAGGGAAGACAGTACAGTCACAATACAATCAATACAGGAGGGATCAGAGGGCCCTGCTCATTAGAGCTTACAATCTAGAAGGGAGGGTCAAGTGGAACAAAGGGTTGTTAGTTGTGGGGGATGATCAGATGGACTCAAATGAAAATACAGTTATGTGTGGGAATTATAGAAGCTGATGCAAATTGTGAGTTCCCATATTGGTTCTTTAATATGATGGAGTCCTCACTTACCCACCAATGCCTAAGAGGTGGATTAGTCGGTTCTCATTCAGGGCCATACCAGTATTTCAATGCAACCATTCAACCTTTTGTGATTTAAAACCACTAAGATAAAATCTGCCAAATCAGATCTGACTGGTACAGTTACATAGAGATAGATGGCATATAGATGGCCACTGGGCAGCACGAAGAAGCAGTTAGGAGAATTTGTGCATGTAACAAGAAAATATAGATGCCCCCAAGTGTTTTTAAGGCCCATTAACTTTTGTGTGTTGCAGTGTGCTGTATTTGTGTGTTGGATGCCATTCAAAATGCACCATATTGTTCATTGCTGTGCATTGCAGGTGCCATATTATTTACTGTACGTGTAAGGCTGGTCATTCACTACTAGATGTTTAAATGAATGTTCATACGATTATTGGTACAGTAATCTTTAATGGCGCCGGTGCCTTCCTCCTCAAAAGCCTCAGTACTCTCATAGAAATACCAACCAATGCATACAGACTCCCCTGGCGAGTCAGGCCCTGTACACACGACCGGATCTATCCGCTGGGATTTATCCGCGGATCAGTTCCAGCAGATAGATCCGGTCGTGTGTACGTCCGAGCGGACATTTCCCAGCGGATTAAAATCCAGCCGACGGATTCCCAGCGGATAAAAATTTCTTAGCATGCTAAGAAATCTATCCGCTGGAATCCAGTCCAGCGGACTGATCCGGTCGTCTGTACAGACTCACCGGATCAGTCCGTCCGCTCCCATCCCTCGCATGCGTCGTAATGATTCGACGCATGCGTGGAAGTATTTACCTTCCAGGGTCGCACACGTCGCCGCATCATCGTCGCGGCGACGGCGCGGCCACGTCACCGCGGATGTATTCCGCGGGGATTTCGATCTGATGGTGTGTACAGCCATCAGATCCAAATCCGCCAGAGGATTTATCCGCTGGAAATGGTCCGGCGGACCATTTCCAGCGGATATCCTCTCGTCTGTACGAGGCCTCAGACTCAGAAACAAATGACATAAGGCCAGATCCACAAAGATCTGCCTATCTTTAGGCAGGCGTAGCGTATCTAAGATAAACTACGCCGCCGTAACTTACAGTGTAGTTTTCGTATCCTGAAAGAATTTGCACCGTAAGTTACGGCGGCGTAGTGTCACTGAGTCGGCGTAAGGGCGCGCAATTCAAATGGATAAGATGTGGGCGTGTTTTATGTTAATTCTACTTGACCCCACGTAAATGACGTTTTTTTTTACGGCGCATCAGTCGTCCGTGGGGGTATCCCAGTGCGCATGCTCGAAATCACGTCGCAAATAGTCAATGCTTTCGATGTTAACGTAATTTACGCAAAGCCCTATTCATGAACGTTTTATGCAAACGACGGAAAATTTGACGCTGGCCCGACGTCCATACTTAACATTGCGTACGCCTCATAGACCCAGGGGTAACGTTATGCCGGAAAAAGCCTTACGTTAACGACGTAAAAAAAATGCGCCGGACGTACGTTCTGAGAATCGGCGTATCTAGCTAATTTGCATACTCTACGCGGAAATCAACGGAAGCGCCACCTAGCGGCCAGCGTAAATATGCACCTAAGATCCAACGGCGTACTAAGACGTACGTCAGTCGGATCTAGCCCCCATTCAGGCGTATCTTGTTTTGTGGATACAAAACAAAGATACGCCGGAGCATCCTAGAAGTTACGCGGCGTATCAATAGATACGCCAACGTAACTTCTTTGTGGATTTGGCCCATACTGTGTATTTCACAAGACTCCCCAGCATCTCCAGCTTTATTAAGGCAGTTTGAAAAAATCCTTAAAGCTCTGAGGCAAACCTCAGAACATATCACAAAGAGCCTCACAAAAGAGATAAGGGAGCTGGGTAGCCGCACAGAAGCGCTGGAAACCAGAGTGGATGAGATTGAAAACTCAGCACAGCACTACATGGCTGAACTGAAAAATCTTAAAGGGTCACTAAAGGAATTTTTTTTTTTAGCTAAATAGCTTCCTTTACCTTACTGCAGTCCTGGTTTCATGTCCTCATTGTTCGTTTTTGCTTTGATGTTGCTGTAATTCCTCTCTGTTCTGGACACATCCTGGTTGCCTGTTTCCTGATAACCACAGTACTGGGAGATTTCTCACGGTGGTCACTAATCAAGGAGCTGTGTGTAAAACGAAACTGGATTGGTGCTGAGGAGTTTTAGACAAAGTATCACTGCTCTCTATTGGCTGACTGCCCTCTAGTGGCTCTCTGTACATCAGAGAACCAGGAAACAACAGCAAAAACGAAACTACACTGCAGGCACATTATATGATTGTTTTTTTATCTATTTTTAATCATTTTTAAAAGGAATCAGTTAACTATTATGTCTCTATGCCCTGTAAACAGTCATTTCAGCTAAAAAAACTTTTTCCTTTAGTGACCCTTTAAGGAGGAAAATTTTACTTAATCTAAACTGGAAGTTTTTGAGAATAGGGCCAGACGCTCCAAAATTCGCATCAGAGGTATACCAGAGTCAGTGATAGACCTACAATGTACCATTACTGCCTTATTTCAGGAACTTCTGCCTACACTGCCAGCAGAACGTTTAGAAATGGATAGAATTAATCGCACTCTTGCACTCAAAAAGGCAGAGGGTCCACCATGCGATATAATTAAATTTTATTTCACTTATTGTTCCAGGGACATAAATAACAACTTTTTGCTGACCTTTCTCAACTGACCATTACCAAACGCAGAGCAATGAAACCCCAACTTCGGATAATACAAAATCACCACATAAATTACCAATGGGGTTTCCCTTTTTCTATCCGTTTTGCACGCCAAGGCTCTAAATTCATCTGTAGATCAGAGGGAGAACTACAGCATACCCTACAAAATCTACATTTGGTGGAACCTGGACCTGGTCCCAATTGGCCACGCAGATGATATGCATCATCTTCGTCACAAAAATCCTCAAAACTTTCTGGAAACAATGGAAGTCATCCCCACTCTCACAAAAGAAGTTGCCTGGATTCCCCTCCAAAATACAGAAATGAGGCCATGGACTAAATAGTATATGAAGACACTTTGAAACAATACCATATTGAACTAAGTACCACCCTTTCACCTAACCCTTACTTTGAAACACAGATGATGTCTCATTTGATTCCCTAAACTTATAGCACAGAATTGAAACACCTAATCCAAATCCAAATACCAGTATGATAGAGAGCATACTTGTATATTTAGGTGTGCATATACAATTATACATTGTGGTATGAATGTGAATATATATTTAAGCATACGTATGAACGTGAATGTTTTGTATATATGATTTTATGTCTAAATGTATGTTTTACATACTTAGCTCCCCTTCCCCCTATACACCCACCCCACCCCCCCTTTTTCCCTTTTTTTTAACCAAAATTACCAAGACAAAGTGAAATGTCTTATTTTATTTAATTCTATTTTTATTTTTTATTCATAAAAGTTATCACCCAAGGTTGGTAGCATAATACAAAGTTATTAATGAGATTTAATAAGAAATGTACGTTCTGTTCTGGTCTAATTTAACCTAATTTCTATCTGATGGATACCATAACTGTTTTTTTTTATATTTTTTTCATGTACCCCAGGATTAATAATCCAATACCAAGCGTTTTTTACTTGTATTAGTTTTACTTCTATTATTCTGCATTTCTTTTTCTTCAATATTATTTTTTTTTTACCAAAATTACCAAGACAAAGTAGAAGGTCTTATTTAATTATATTTTTATTTATAAAAGTTATCACCCAAGGTTGATAGCTGGTCTTCTCATAATACAAAGTTATTATTGAGATACAATAAGAAATGTACTTTCTGTTCTGGTCTAATTTAACCTAATTTCTATCTGATGGTTACCATAAATGATTTTTTGTTTTATATTTTTTCATGTACCCAAGGATTAATAATCTAATACCAAGCGGGTTTTACTATTTGTTTTACTTCTAATTATTCTGCATTTTGTTTCTTCAATAATATTATTAGGGCTTTTTCTTCCTCACACATATGTTCAGTGTGCCCCAATTTGCCCTCCTCATTTGCCTGACGCAGGCTGCACTCCCCCTGATGGTGGTCCATCACCGGAAAACTTTACTCTTCAATATATGATATCCTTTTTATTTTCAGTTCTCTCTGCTTCTCTATACTTCTGACAGTACTGGTCCCTCCTCTTTCTCTTTCCTTTTACGGGTCCACGCGGGTCGATTCATCCAGTGAGACATTATCAGACACTGGTGAGTGCTACCTTTTAGATCATATAACATGGCACCCTTAAACATTCTTTCCCTGAATGTTCAGGGATTCAACATACCACAGAAAATAACCAAAGCATTTTGTTCCTTTCAAGCTAAGAAAGCCTAAATAATATGCCTACAGAAAACTCACTTTGCAGGGAATTCTACTCCAAAGTATATGAGCCCTTTCTATCCACAAGTCTTTACAGCCCCGGTCAGCGCCAAAAGGGGAGGAACCCGTATAGCCTTTCACAGATCTACCCCATTCCTAATCCAGTCAGAAATTAAAAACCATGAGGGGCGATATCTAATACTCACTGGTCATATCATGGACAATGCGGTAACAATAGTATCATACTACGCCCCTAACAAACAGCCAACCTCATTTCTATCATACTTATCACAAGTGGTAAATGCCCATAAAATGGGTAAAGTCATCATATGTGGTGACTCCAACCAAGTCCTCCTTCCATTTCTCGACAAGTCGCCCTATATTCCTTCTCGTAACTCAAGCAACCGATCATTTTCAAAACTACTCTCTCGATATAATTTAGTAGACTCTTGGAGAGAATGTAATTCATCCAAAAGATACTTACCTACTATTCACAGCCACATAAGATATCCACCCGTATAGACCACATTTTTCTAACTACAGCTATGATACCTGAAGTACTTGCATCTAGCATAATCCCCGTGCCCTGGTCAGACCACTTTGCAGTTTTCACCACTTTATCCTCTACCATCCCGAAAGCTCACGATTCGACGTGGTATCTCACTGACATTGTACTCAAGAGCCCCACCTATAGCCTATAATTGAACAAGGTATAAAGGGCTATCTAGAATATAACACTAATCCTGACATATCTCCGCTTACCTTATGGGAAGCACACAAGCCAGTGGTGCGTGGAATGATCCAAAGACAAATGGCACTGATCAAAAGAGAATGTAATATTCTTGCACGTGTAGCACTACCCCCGAAAGAGCTGCTGGTTTGTTTGGGTGGCACGTTACCTGGTGGCTCCTCCGCCATCCTAGGGGTGTATAGTGAATGTAACAGTAATGGAATGTCCACGACAGGTGTCTTTTTCTGTGCTCTACACACGTAAATTAGAAACCAAGCAAACCCACCCCTACATCAAGAGCACAATTGGGAAAAAAGAAAAATTGGAATATGATTTATTCCTAACAGAATCAGCAGATAAGAAACTACGCAGATCAAAACATGCATTTTACATGAAATCAAATAAACCTATTACCCTCCTGGCACGAGCACTGAAATCCATTGACAGACAATCCAACCCAATACGACGTAAACTATCAAACAACACTTACACTAGTAACCCTCTTAAAATCATTCAAAAAGGGGCGTGGCCTGGACATGGCTGAGTGAAGCTGCTTTCCACCGGAGCTCCCGGCCTGATCCCCCAATTCTGGCCAAAAAACGCCTTTAAACCGGCATGAACCCCACCAAACGATACGGGACCAGAGCAACAACGAAAGGCACCCCGTCCGGGAAGGTCACGGGCGAAATACAAAAATATTTCAAGACCCTGCAGGAGACCACCCCCGACCTGGGCCTACCGGAGGCACGAGAGCCCGCACGTGGTGCTGTGGAAGACCCGCACTTTCAGGAACCGGGCCCCAGTGGATCGGAGGACTGGTTCACATTCGACCAGGAACCCCCGGAGAACCCCCCACAAGAGGAGATGCCTGACCTCCAGGCACCGGAGCCAGCTGGCATGGACCCGGACATTAAGGCCCTGCTTCAGGCCTTACCCACCCGAACGGACATTGAGGCCTTGATACTCAAGCTGGAGGAGACACACAGGAGAGATATACAGGAGGTGAGAGGAGAGGTCTCCACGCTTACCGACCGAGTGGCCTCGGGTGAGGAGTCTGTATCCTCCCTTACAGATCGGGTGGCGGCACTGGAACAGGCCCGAGATCAACACAGAGAGGCGGCCATCACCTTACAGCTCCACCTGGAGGATGTGGAGGACAGAAGCCGCCGCTGTAATCTACGGCTCCGCGGTGTGCCCGAATCGGTGGATGCAGAGGATGTCGGGGCCAAAGTGACCGGGATCTTCCGCAACGTCCTTGGCGATCCAGAGGCGGTGATCCTGTTGGATAGAGCGCATAGAGCGCTTGGGCCTAAGCCTGTAGACCAAGACAGGCCGCGCGACATAGTGTTCCGTCTTCACCGATACTCCCAGAAAGAGGCCATCCTCCGGCGAGCGTGGGACCTGGAGGACATCGAGGCAGAGGGGGCGCAGATCCGGATCTTACCCGACCTCTCCAGAGCGACTCTCCGCCGCAGAGCCCTACTACGCCCCGTCTTGGATCTTGCCAAGCAGACGGGTCACACATACCGGTGGGGATACCCACTGGCGGTCACCTTTCGGAAGGATGCAGAGGCTTTCACCCTCCAGAACGCATCGGATCTCCCGGCCCTCTTCCGCTTCCTGGGCTCTGAACCCATCCAAGTTCCGGACTGGCTGCAGTTCTTTCCCCGCCAAACCGGACGCTCGGGAGCTCCAGCCTACAGGGGACCCTTCTTGCCACGTCCACAGAGAGGCAGGCGGCGACGCAACTCGGCCCGAGGTGGAGCACGTGAGTAGGCCATAGGCCGCACTTTCAGGCCTCCCGCACTGACCGGCTCATCATCCCTGCCACACACCACCCCCCCACCGGACACTTCCACTGCCCCCACCCCGCTATCGCCCTCCCTAGGACACCCGGAGACTGCCATGTGCCGGAGGCGATCCCCTGAGGGGGGGCTTCCCCCCCACCTCCCTGCTTACACCGCTCACGGCCGCCCCGTTACCGGGTCATTGCCTGTTTTTGAGGCCCCTGGCGGCCCTCCCCCCCTGATGTTTTGGGGGGCTGCTCCCCCCCCCCCCAGCTCCGGGACCGCTGGACTGAACAAGCCCCTCTTTTTTGGCTCTTCCTTATTTTTTTTTGCCAGCCCGGAGGTGCGGATTCGTTTCGCCCCCCCCCCCTCTCGCCCCTCACTTGTCACTGGGACGACTTCCTGAGGCTTCAGCCCGTCCATTGCAGGGAACTGAGGCTACTGATTTTGCGATCTCCTTACAGGACGAGATGCTGGACGCGACATAGGGAACTGAGGTCATGAAGCTCAGGTTTGACATTCCCTCACATAGAGGGGGACATGGGTCCTGGGGATGGGGGGGGGGCTCCGGATGGAGATTGCACTTCTAGGCGGGGGGGACAGTATTACTATTTGCACATCCTCCGATTGCGGCGGGGGCCGGGTGGTGGGGGAGGTCACTGGTTACCCGTCAAGCGACAGTGGTGGGGGGCTTGGGATATGAGAGATGGTCTGACTCTTGGCCTCAGGAGAAGGTCGTCCGGGACCCTAAGCTAGACACACCTCTGGGTACCTAATTTGCACTTTTTGCACCATGTTGCCTTACCTAGTTGTATATGTTTAAACTGCTCCTATTGATGCCTGTGATATTGTTATTGTTGCCTAGGCTAGACAATGCTGGGTTATGTTATGTTATATGTTTTTACATGCTATACAGAACTTGGCCGGGATTGGGTGGGGAGGGTCGGGAGCTCAACTCCTGCCCCTGTCTAGCCCATCTCCCCCAATTAGGGTTGCGCTCGTTTCCTGGGAATTCCCCAGAGAGTGCTTATAGCTGATTTAGCTATCTTAATAGAAGCTTCTTGAAGGCCCCACCTGGAGCCGACCCTTTGAGCTCTTTTTCTATTTATCTAAATTTCTTCTAACTACCTTCCCCTCTCCCTCTACTCCACTACCCCCCCTTCTCTTTCCACCCCCCACCCTTCCCCCGTCCCTAGTCCTTCACCCCACGCTGCGGTAGGGAGACGGCAGTCGCCCCGCACTTGGACACACCCGCTCACCCTCCCCTCCCCCCCGCCACTGCATGAGCATGGACTCGCTCACAGTCATATCGTTTAATGTCAAGGGCCTGAACACCCCTGAAAAAAGACGCATGCTACTGCAGGACATGCGTCGCGCGAAAGCTGATGTGGTACTCCTTCAGGAGACACATTTTAAGAAGTCTAACCTACCGCTTCTAAAAAACAGGTTCTACCCCACGACATACCACTCTCAATATACAGAAGCTAAGTCCAGGGGAGTCTCGGTCCTCATCTCTGTGAGGGTGCCTTGGACACCCCTGGACACCATGACAGACGGTGGAGGGCGATTCCTCTTCCTGAAGGGCAGAGTAGGGGACAAAACGGTGACATTCGCTAATCTTTATGAACCTAACACCCAGCAGGATGTTTTCCATAAGAAAACCCTGATACAGCACCGACGTTTCACTGAGGGACATTTGATACTGGGAGGTGACCTAAACGTATCCCTGATTCTGACTGAAGACACGTCCACTGGGAAGACTTCCCTGACCCGAGACACACAGAAGCGTATCGACACTACCCTGCACTCAATGCAACTGATAGACGCCTGGCGCCTCTTGCACCCTGGAGACAGGGATTACACTTTTTTCTCTAAACCACACCAAACATACTCGAGACTCGACTACTTCCTTATCCCACACGGACAATTAGACGCGATCCAGGACATTGCCATTGGCTCAATCACGTGGTCCGACCACGCCCCAGTCACCTTGAGGTACTCCATATCCGACCTAAACGGGGGACAGAGACCTATGTGGCGTCTTAACGAAGGTCTCTTGCAGAACACTGACGTGATGACAGAGGTGACCACGGAACTGGGACACTATTTTTCCACTAACAGCTCCCCTGACAGTGACGTGGGAGTAGTGTGGGAGGCCCATAAGGCGGTGATCCGGGGAGTGCTCATAAAGCACGGCGCGCGGCTGAAGAAAGAGCGTTCGGCACAACTGACTTCGCTCCTTACTAGACTGCAGAGCCTAGAATCCACACACAAAATAAACCCGAACAGACAGACTGGAGCAGAACTTGATATCATCCGCTCACAGGTCACGGACCTCATGCACTTTAAAGCCAAAGCGGCACTGCAGACTTGCCGACGATACACATACGAATCGGGCAATAAATGCGGCAGATTGCTGGCTAACACGTTTGCGCTCGCGCCGCCTGGCCTCATATATCCCACATGTACTATCCCCAAAAGGACAGAAACAGTCCACCCCACAACAGATCTCACGCAAATTCAGGAATTTCTATAGCTCCCTATATAATTTGACCAAACCCCCGGCGCCCCCAGACTCGTTACGGGACTATATCGCCACATCCCTTATGCCCTCTCTTTCTGCTGAGGATCGGGACAATCTGGAGGCTCCCATTACACTATCGGAGATCCAACTTGCATTGAAAAGCGCTAAACCGGGTAAAGCCCCAGGTCCTGATGGACTCACCACAGCATACTATAGAGCAGTGCTACCATCCGTGGGACAGCATATGACAAAGCTGTTCAATGAAATAGGCTCAGGGAAGCCCTTCCACGCCACCACACTGCAAGCCCAAATATCCGTAATCTTAAAAGCAGATAAAGACCTGGCCCTCTGCGGTAGCTACCGCCCCATTTCCCTCCTTAACACGGACCTTAAACTGTTCACTAAAATTTTGGCATCTAGACTATAGAGTCATCTTCCACAGCTGATCCACCTAGACCAGGTGGGCTTCGTGCCCACTAGGGATGCCCGCGACAACACTATCAAGGTGCTTAACCTCCTACATATAGTCTCAGCCAGTAAGACACCTAGTCTGTTTGTGGGAACGGATGCCGAAAAGGCATTTGACCGGGTGGACTGGCGGTTCATGATGTCTACTCTGGAGCACATAGGTCTGGGCGATAGGATGAGTTGCTGGGTATCGGCGGTCTATAACGGACCGACGGCAAGGGTAAGGGCCAACGGGGTTCTATCGGAGCCCTTCCCAATTGCCAACGGGACGAGACAGGGATGTCCCCTGTCACCCCTCCTGTTCGCACTGTCACTGGAGCCTTTTCTGTGTCATGTGCGGCTGAACCCTGATATTAAGGGTGTAGCTACCACAAAGGCACACCACAAAGTCTCCGCGTACGCAGACGACCTGCTCTTCACCCTTACGGAACCTGACACCTCCCTCCCGGCCCTATTCCGGGAATTCGAGATTTACGGTAACCTCTCCAACCTTAAAATCAACTATACAAAGTCAGAGGCCATGGGCATTGGGATTCCACAGCAACGGCTAGCCCAACTCAAGGCTGCCTTCAGCCTGAAGTGGACGGCAGTCGCACTAAAATATTTAGGAACGTACATCCCCCCTACATTCGCACGCCTATTTCAGTTGAACTTTCCCCCCCTCCTGACAGAGGTTCGGAAACTGCTGACTCAGTGGACTGGGGGACTACACTCCTGGGTGGGCAGATGCAACATCTTAAAGATGACAATTTTGCCCAAGTTCCTGTACCTCCTCCAGGCCCTCCCGATTTCCATCCCGGGGAGCTACTTTAAGCAGGTTCATTCTACGTTCAACCTGTTTCTCTGGGCGGGGAAAAGGTCACGGATATGCAGAACAGTCCTCTCCCTCCCCAAATTACATGGAGGCCTAGCCCTACCGGACATCCGGATGTACTACCGCTCAACACACCTGGTTAGACTAATTGACTGGTGCCGACACGGACACAATAAGCTGTGGACACAGGTTGAACAGGGCCAGACAGAGATCCCCTTACATCGCGCCCCGTGGTGCTCTGCCTCGCTCCCCCCCACAGTTACACGCCACCCACTTGTGGGGACCACGATTAAAGTGTGCTCCGACCTTTTCGCCCAATTTTCCCTGACCTCTGGAAACTCCCCCCTCAGACCCATTATTGGACATCCACTCTTTGGCCCAGGCCTACGAGATGGGAGGTTTCTGGACCTGGGGAAGGCGGGCCTCTATCAGGCGTCTCACTTTAGCTCAGGCGGACGGTGGAAATCAGCAACCGAATTGACAGACCCTGGGGGTGCCTACCGCCTAGACTTTTTGAGGGCGAGCCAACTGACTCATTTTTTGAGTTCCATTCCGGCCCCCCCAACCGGACAGGGGCCATTGACAGAACTGGAGGAGTTATGCGAAGAGACGGGAGTGCTCCCACATGCTCTGTCCCTACTATACGCCATGCTGATCGCCCCCCCGGGAGACTATCGAATCCCGGCCCTGACAAAATGGGAGAGAGACCTGAACACACTGTTCTCACCCACCAAAAGACAGAACATACTCCGCTTCGCACATAAGTCATCTTTATGCGCAAAAACTCAGGAGACAAATTACAAGGTCCTTACTCGCTGGTACAGAACCCCAGATCTCCTAAATAAGCTATTTCCCAACACTACCGACACCTGCTGGAGATGCCAGCAGGAGAAGGGCACCCTACTCCATGTGTTCTGGGATTGCCCACGGATCAGGGGCTTCTGGGGAGAGGTACGCCGGATCACCCAAAAGTTTACGGGGTACACAGTGCCGGATGACCCGGCTTATTTCCTCTTACAGGCAACTAATATACCACCTGGGTCTTATAAAAAGTCGGTGGTGCATCACCTTTTGGACGCAGCCAGAGCCTGCGTACCTCTCCGCTGGAAATCCCCTCACCCCCGACTATCTCTCTCTGGCTAAACAAAGTAGACGAGATCAGTCAAATGGAAGACCTCATCCTCTCCAGCCAACAGCGACAGGAGACGTACTCTGAGACTTGGCAGATGTACAACATCTTCAAGTACTCAGAGGAAGGACAACAGCTCAGAGAGACCGACTGCCAACCATCTACGCACCCACAGGTTTAATGCCTGCTCCTTTTGACAAACAGTCTGTCCAGGATTGACATAGAAATACATTACGCCCCTTGGGGGCGCCTTACACTAGCCCTGCTCGGGCAGTTCCCCCCCCCTACCCCCTCCCCCCCTCCCCCGCCCTCTCCTCCCTGCCTCCCTCCCTGCTCTCTTCTAATTTACTATCTAACCCCTATTCCATCCCTCTCTACTCTGAAAACGGAAAACGGTTATAGAGGCCGGTCCGATCGGACCCCAGCATCGTGGCACGAGGAAGTACTCATCGCCTCGACAGACACTCCCTCACCGAGATCTAGTTATATTCTAACATGCACGCTGTAATGTGTCAGTGACATTAGCTTCACACTTGTTATTTTACCAATGTACGAGAACTGTTGTATCTACTGTGAAAAAATTGTATGTTGAAGGTCCGCGAGGACTGGCTTTCTGGTGATAAATAATTTTTTTTAAAAATCATTCAAAAATTCCGTAAATATTTAACATCATTGTATTCAGAATCAAAAGAATTTAATCAGACCGATGTTGATAACTTATTCTCTAAAATAAATCTTACTAAACTCACACACAAAAAATCTTGCTTGAAGAACACATTACAGTGGATATCTTGAAAAACCATAAAAGAACTGAAAATAAACAAGAGGCCTGGCCCAGATGGTTTCTCAGCCCTATACTACAGAACGTTTTCTGAAACCCTTTCTCCTATTTTAGGGGACGCATTCAATACCCTAATAGATGGCTATTCCTTTAGATGCGAATCATTACTATCAATTATTTGCATGATCCCCAAACCCCAATCAGATAACACATCCTGCATGAACTTCCATCCCATCTCCCTCTTAAATCAGGGCATTAAAATCTTAGCAAAAATTATAGCTATCCGCCTCAACAAGATAATTGGCAAAATTATACACAACGACCAAGTTGATTTATGCCAAAGAGGCAAGCAAGCGATAATGTCCGTCGAGCTACCCTTTTGGCATATATAGCCCAAAAAATATGCATTCCTACATGATTCCTGTCTCTAGACATTAGAAAAGCCTTTGATTAACTGCTTGCCGGAACACAGAGGTGATCAAATACCACCAAAATAAAGCTCTATTTGTGGGGGAAAAAAGGACGTCAATTTTGTTTGGGAGCCACGTCGCACAACCACGCTATTGTCAGTTAAATCGACGCAGTGCCGAATCGCAAAAAGTGGCCTGGTCTTTGGCCAGCGAAATAGTCCGGGGCTGAAGTGGTTAAGTAACCTGGCCATACTTACACTACACTCTCCAGAAATGGGGATTCGCTCCCCACTTCACTAGTTAGATACCAGCTCTCTACTGGTGAAACTCGAAAAATTAGAATATTGTGCAAAAGTTCATTTATTTCACTAATGCAACTTAAAAGGTGAAACTAATATATGAGAGAGACTCATTACATGCAAAGCAAAATAGTTCAAGCCGTGATTTGTCATAATTGTGATGATTATGGCCTACAGCTCATAAAAACCCCAAATCCACAATCTCAGTCAATTAGAATATTACATGCAATCGATAAAACAAGGATTGTACATAGAACAATATCAGACCTCTGAAAAGTAGAAGCATGCATATGTACTTGGTTTGGGCCACTTTTTCAGCAATTAGTGGCTCAATGTGGCGAAGCATGGAAGTGATCAGTCTGTGGCACTGCTGAGGTGTTATGGAAGACCAGGATGCTTCAATAGCGGCCCTCAGCTCTTCTGCATTGTTCGGTCTCGTGTCTCTCATTTTTCTCTTGGCAATGCCCCATAGATTCTCTATGGGGTTCAGGTCAGGCGAGTTTGCTGGCCAATCAAGCACAGTAACCCCACGGTCATTGAACCAAGTTTTGGTGCTCTTGGCAGTGTGGGCAGGGGCCAAGTCCTGCTGGAAAATTAAGTCAGCATCCCCATAGAGCTTGTCTGTGGAAGGAAGCATGAAGTGCTCCGAAATCTCCTGGTAGACGGCTGCGTTTACTCTGGACTTAATGAAGCACAGTGGACCAACATCAGCACCAGCAGAAGACATGGCTCTACCAAATCAACACAGACTGTGGAAACTTCACACTGGACTTCAAGCATCTTGCAGTGTGTGCCTCTCCATTCTTCCTCCATACTCTGGGCCCTTGGTTTCCAAATGAGATGCAACATTTGCTCTGCTCAGAAAAGAGGACTTTGGACCCCTGAGCAACAGACCAGGTGTGTGTGTTTTTTTTTTTTTTTTTTTTTAGCCCAGGTAAAACGTTTGTTGTTCAGGAGTGGCTTAACAAGAGGAATCCGACATTTGAAGCCCATGTCCAGGATCCGTCTGTGTGTGGTGTCTCTTGATGCTCTGACTCCAGCCTCAGTCCACTCCTTGTGAAAGTCCCCAACACTTTTAAATGGCCTTTTCCTGACAATCCTCTCCAGGCTGCGGTCATCTCTGCTGCTTGTGCACCTTTTTCTTCCACACTTTTCCCTCCCACATAACTTTCTATTAATGTGCTTTGATACAGCACTTTGGGAACATCCAACTTATTTTGCAATTACATTTTGAGGCTTTCCCTCCGTATGGAGGGTGTCAATGATGATTTTCTGCACAACTGTCAGGTCAGCAGTCTTTCCCATGATTGTGATTCCTACTGAACCAGACTGAGAGACCATTTAAATGCTCAGAAACCCTTTGCAGGTGTTATGGCTTAATTAGCTGATTAGAGTGGGACACTTTGAGCCTAGAATATTGCACCTTTTCACAATATGTAAATTTTCTGAGATTGTGGATTTGGGGTTTTCATGAGCTGTAAGCCATAATAATTACAATTATGACAAATCACGTCTTGAACTACCTTGCTTTGCATGTAATGAGTCTATCTCATATATTAGTTTCACCTTTTAAGTTGCATTAGTGAAATAAATGAACTTTTGCACGATATTCAAATTTTTTGAGTTTCACCTGTATAACAAACGCCAAGCTTATGTAAAATACGCAGGCTATAAATATGAATATTTTAATATAGAGAGAGGCACACGTCAGGGCTGCCCACTTTCCCCCTTACCATTTGCCCTTTTAATAGAACCCTTAGCCCAATACCTTAGACTAGATCCAACTATCACTGGAATAGAACTAGGTGGAATCCAACATAAACTTGGCTTATTCGCAGACAATATCTTATCATTCCTATCATCCCCCCAAGCCTCAGGCCCAAATCTAATACCCATTCTTAACAAACTTGCTACCATATCAGGATTAGAGATACACCCCAAGAAATGTATTGCTTTAAACATATAGCTTTCAACAATAGAATTAACATCAGCTAAAATAGCACTACCCTTCACATGGGCCATGGTGTCAATGCCGTTTTTAGCGATTCACCTTAGAGCCTCTTTATCAGACCTATACTCAGCTAACTAACCTAACATTCTAAAACACATCACAAAGCTAATGGATAACTGATCCCATCTTCCTATTTCTTGGATGAGAACCTCCCATAAGGGATCAGGCATTTTTGGAGGCGCAGAGAGAGATCATACAAGGAGAGGCTATAGCAGCGTTGTGATCTCCATGGGAAGTATATATCCTCTAATGAATGTAATGAAGTGAGTCACCCATTATTTTACACCTTGTGGGTGAACCAATATATGTTGTATTAAATGATTTTTTCTTTGATTTATTATAGACAAAGATACAAATTAATATCCCTGAGGAAGAACTATCTTTTAATTGTTTGAAATGTGGTTGGATAAAGCCATTGTTCGACTGTCCCCAGATCATCTGGAGGTTTTGAATTCTGGCTATTGTATCTTCTTTTTGTTTAATAAATCTTTGCTTTATTTTTAAAATAGAATATTTTCACATACAGTGTGATTTATTTATTTTTTTTATATAGCAAAACATCCTATTTACCATACCCCCTTCCTCCTTAAGATCCGGTATTTTTGCCATTTATACCTTTTTCAGTTGCTTCCATTTCTATCAGGGCTGCTGCGTATATCTCTGTTTGCTTAAACACATGCAATTTCTTCCAAATTAATCGATGCCTTTCTTCCGTTCCCTGCTCTCTGCAGCAAAGGTACTCCATCTCAGATATTTAATCTACCCTCTGTATCCATTCTTTTATAGATGGCTTCCCCACTTGAAGCCATTTTTTTGGGGATCAGGGCCTTTGCAGCATTGAGCAGGGGAGAGACCAAAGTTTCTTGTTTTGTTTCTTAGTTTTATTGTTCCCGTAGAATAACACATTCCAGTCATTTTGAGGGATCATTTCCCCGGTTATAGCCTTAATGTACTCTAAAATACTATACCAGTACTCTTTTATTTGGCTATTGTATCTTCTGTTCATCATTCAGTTATTTCATGATTTTAATGTTTGCAATATAACATATATATGTATTGTATACAATGATATTTTTGTATTAATAAATCTATATTTTTCTATATAATTTGTTTTTGTTGCCCCATAATCCCAACCCAAGAGGTTTTTTCATACTAAACCGTCCTCATCCTCCATTAGCCAAGCAGAGACTGGTGCACAGTATGATGTGAAGGCTCCACCGACACTCAAAGAACCATCCTTCTGCACCTGTTTGACAGGTGAATATCATTGCAATTTTTGACAGCAAGGCCAATTCTTGCTTTTATCAAGAGTACCTCTACAGGGTTACAGTGTGAAGGCACCACCAACACCCAAAGAACAATTTTTTTTGCACCTGTTTGACAGGTGCATATCATTATAAATTTTGACAGCAAGTCCAATTCTTGCTTTCATCAAGAGTACCTCTATAGGGTTACGGTGTTAAGGCACCACCAATACCCAAAGAACAATCTTTTCATACCTGTTTGACAGGTGCATATCATTGCAGTTTTTGACAGCAAGGTCAATTCTTGCTTTCATCAAGAGTACCTCTATAGGGTTATGGTGTGAAGGCGCCACCGACACCCAAAGAACAATTTTCCTGCACCTGTTACAGAAGTAGAAATTGAAAGTCTATGGAAGAGACACCAGAATTTATACAAAATATCTCTAGTCTTGTTCCCAGTGCACTACATTGTGGCCTCATCATACAAACTGGCTCCCCAAGCCGTTGTTTACAAAATAAAGAAAGCTTACAGGGAAAATGTTAATTTATTTTCTTTATAAATACAATTATTGCTGCAGCAGCTTCTATACACAGTACATATGTTCTACTTTACAGGTGGAATAAGGGGATCCCCCAGGCACTATATTGAAAGGAATTTTTAATTTCTATACTTTCACTTTAAGCATCAATAAATCACAGCTCATTTAAAAATGACCTTTACAAATTTTGTTTTAATTGATACATGTCTCCCAGGACAGTACCCAGGCCACCATAACCATTGTATGCCCAATTACTTGCATATAAGCTGTCAAAAGGGGAACTTTTGATTTTTCACATTCAGGTCCCTTAGACTTCAATGGGGTTCATTATTCGGTTCCGAACAGGGGGTCATTCGGCCCATCCCTATTAATCTTTTAAACCATGCATCTAAAAACATGAACAGATACAGGTCGTTTTTTTACTTGCCATAACTGTAAATGGCAGGCTTTGTCTCTTGTTCTCATTAAAGGAAGTTTGTTATCAAGTATAGGACACTTGAACTTGGCAGTTGTTCAATAACTAGATTACATACTATGTCTTGTGTACAACACATGTACATCTATTCCATCATAACAGATCAAACGCACCACGCCTATGATTGGCTTTTACAATTTGTTATTCTAAGAAGAGCTTAGTATTTGTTTGCTTTGTAATTCACTTATAATGTCTTTGTTCCTCCACTGTAGATATTAGGAAAATGTTTCCGGCTGACCCTGTGACGATTCTTCTGTCAGTTGCTGTGATCCTCTTCTTGGCCCTTGTATACAGCAGTACGAAGGAAGACAAGTACAAAAATTTCCCCCCTGGACCCAGACCACTGCCAATCATCGGAAATGTGCTCAGTATAAACATGCATAAACCTCATAAGACCTATATAGAGGTAAGACATTGCTTGTCCCTACTTATTTTTTTATTTTTGGACGAACCAGGAAAGGGTGGAATATTTATCAGGTTTTTTTTTTTTGTTTCATAAAGTTTTATTTGGTGATTATGATAACAATTTCAGGTTTTTAAGTGTCTTCATGTCCCATCTCACCTATAAAAAAAGTGAAAAAAAAAGTTTTGTCTGGTGTTAGGATTTAGTGCTGTGTGGCTTTAAAAAAGATGTGTGGCTTCTTAAAAAAAAAAAATATATATATATACTCACCTAGCTGAATGCAGCATTGGTCCAATGCTGCATCTGTCCATCATGGCTTGTAAGACTGAGAACTGAGCGATCAAATACCGCTGATCACTCGGTTTTCAGTCTTCAGTGAGCAGAGCCAGTGACTATCACTCCCTGGCTCTCTGCCCCTCCAGTGCTTACTGGAGCACTGAGCTGTGTAGGTGGCAGGATTGACTTTCTCAAGCTTTCAGTGACTCGCTGAGAGGCTGAGCCAGCTGCCGGCTCAGGTATCTGGGTGACTCCTGAGTCGTAAATGGTGGCTCCCAAATCCCGACTGTAAAGTTGGGATCGATTCAGAGCCTGGACCAGCTCAATGATGTCAGGCAACATAGGGGTTTAGCCCCTTGTCAGATGAAAATGGGTCACAGGAGAGCATAATGAACTGCACTCCTGTGATCCATAGGAGTATTAGGGACAAAAAAACATTGGCTCTATTCTTTAATTATCAGCTGCAGAGTGTGATAAGACATCTACATACCTGTTGAAAATAACTTACAAGACAATCATTATATCTGTCCTCCTTAACAGCTCCATAGACATTACTGAGCCAGAAGATCTGAGTCGACAGGTTTTTGGCTTGTGTTGATGTCATCAGTTTGATATCAGCTTGAGAGACCATATGAACAAATGAAAATGGTGAGTAGGACAGCAGGTTGTAGGCTTGTAAATAAACAGTGACAATGCTGAAATTTTTTCATCCTGGGTGTAGTGCGTGCAGACACCGCTCACATGAGAGTGGTAACTGTGCTCTGAATCCAGGAGCAGTGCAGCACTATTGTCACACAATCACAGGAAGCTGCAAAGAATGGACTTCAATGGCAGCATGAACAGGTATTTCTAAAAAATTTGCAGAGTACTGAGAGAAATCCAAAAGTGTACCTGCACTTATAGCTAAGTAATAGTTAATGGAAAGCCATATTTCTACTCTAAGGTTTCTACATTTGGTAAACTAAAACAGAACTGAAGATATTATCAAGATTCATATGGGAGACAAATGCCCGTTCACACGGCTCGTCGTAGTGTTTTACGTCACTGCGTTCTTGACAATCGAAAGTTCAGAGAACTTTTGTGTGACCGTGTGTATGCAAACCAAGCTTGAGCGGAATTGCATCGGAAAAACCATACAAGTCCGATTGTGTGTACGGGGCATAACAACTGATTTTGTTAATTTTCAACTGGATTTTTTTATCTAAAATATTGTAATTTATAAAGTTTAGGTTAAATGTTCAAATTTTCCTTTTTTTATTTTATTTCCCATTCAATTCACAGTTGTCCAAGACATATGGTCCAGTGCTAGGTGTCCAAATAGGGATGGAGAAGATGGTTGCCCTCTGTGGTTATGACGCTGTGAAAGATGCTCTTATCAACCATGCTGATGCATTTTCAGACAGGCCAAAGGCACCGCTGTTTAATAAAATGCTAAGGGGATATGGTACTTTTTAATCTATTCAATGAAGTACAATCAACTCATATTGTCCAAAGAAGCTCTCTTTCTCTTTTTTTTTTTTACCCTGAAGAAACCGCTGAAAAATTGTTTAGCTTTCAGGCAACCTATATATTTAGAGTTCATGGTATAAGTTCGACTATTAGGAGAAATGCCCTTATAAATTGGTAGTCAGCGTATGAATGGTGTCAGGGAAATGGTTGTGGAAGTACTGACAACCTTGCCAGTAGAAGAAATGGCAGAAGGCTGTGTCAGGGAAATGGCCGTGGAAGTACTGGCAATCTTGGCAGTAGAAGAAATGGCCGAAGGCTGTGTCAGGGAAATGGCCGTGGAAGTACTGGCAATCTTGCCAGTAGAAGAAATGGCCGCCATAGGCGCATCATGTGACAGGTGGATCCCCCTGCTGGCCTATAAAAGGCTGCCACTGTCTGACCCAAATTGCTGGATTGTCGTCAGCTTCCTGTGTTCCTGTGTCTGTTTACCTTGTAACTCCTGGCTTGACCTCTGCTTTTGGCTTGACCTGTGATCCCGATTATCTCCTCGCTCTGACCTTGGCTTGGCTGACTATTCTTCGATCCACTGCCCACTGTTTATGACCCAGCTTGCTCATGTTTGCTCTTGGACTGTCTCCTGGTATATGACCTTTGGCCTGGCTGCGAACCCTGCTCCTGGTTTATCCTGCATACAGTACGCCTACTCAGGACTTCTTCTTGCATGGCTACTGACATCACTACGCAGTGCACCCCAGCTACATTCTGCTTATCAGCCTGTTGCAGCACTACTGGCAACCCGTGCACCTTTGGGCACCGTATCCCCTGTATCACTCGCAGGGGAGCGCTGCACTTAGCAGGAAGGGGCGCCCTCTCTGCCATTCGGCCTCACATCAGAGACTTGACAAATGGCCTATTACATTAGTGGCCAATGGGAAAAGGGTTTGTTTACATGTCAGTGGAAAAAGGGACCCTTACATTTGTGGTCAGTGGCAAATGGACTCCTTTTATTCGGTGGCCAGTGAGAAAAGGGCTCCCTTACTTTGGTAGTCTGTGGGAGAAGGGCTCCCTTGTATTGGTGAATTTTTGGTCAGTCGGAGAAGGACCCCTTACATTAATAGTTAATGGGAGGAATGCCCCTTACAGGCTGCTAAAAAGATTATGGGTATCATTGATTATTTAAAGAGACAAGAGGACATGCTCCACTGGTTTTGAGTCAGATGTTCTAACAGGTGATATTAATATTGGGACTAAGCAGGCATCATCAGGCAGCAAATCAATCCACAACTGCTCAAGCTATGAAGGAGCCCTATGGGTCCATTAGAACCTTATTGAGAAAGGATAATCTAAAGATTTAAAAATATCATTATAAATATTAACTTGTATGGCTCAACTCTTAACTTGATGTTTAATGGCAGCAACTTGCAGCCCTGTAAATGAGAAATTTGGCATGTGCAAAGGAAACACAAATATCATCTGTGCATACATTCTATGTGTTCTATGTTTAGGCATCATCTTTTCCAATGGAGAGAATTGGAAGGTGATGAGAAAATTCACACTTTCCACACTACGGGAATATGGGATGGGGAAGAAGACTTTAGAAGACAAGATTAATGAGGAAGCTGAATGCTTGGTCCAGGTTTTCCAAACACATGGAGGTGAGTATTTACAATGTCAACTCAGACTATACATGATGGTGGTAAGATTTATATCAATTGTCTAGTCCTCCCCAGCAGAAAATACCTTCATTTCACCCCTGCCACTCCACTCAGCTACTGAGAGTGAATGAAAAAACAATGTACCACTTGAGCCATAGTTTATACTGTGTTATTAAGTCCCCAAAAAATGATAAAATAAATGAATGCTAATTTTGTGTTTGTGTTCAAATTCCAGGGAAGCCCTTTAACAATGAAACCATTATTAATGCAGCTGTGGCCAACATAATTGTATCCATACTACTGAGCCATAGATTTGAGTACGAAGACCCCACTATACAGAATCTCATGGGTATAGTTAATGAGAATATAAGACTTCTGGGTTCACCTACAGTCAGGGTAAGTTGTTTTATTATTGGTAAAGCATTGTTCGACAAAACCCCGGCACCAGGTCGCAATTGGCAATAGAATTAGCGACCTGGCATCTGGGGCGGCACAGCTGGGGTATCCTGCGTCTCCGTGTGCCCCCACCTCCCCTGCCGCGTGATCACATCGGGCCGTGCCGGCCAGTAATTGAGGCCGCGGCTTTGCGGCTTTCTGCAGGCCCATGGTTCCTTCTGTGATCCGGTGCCATCTTGTGGTGGCCGTTGGTATGACAAGACAACCAGCAATGCTAATAGAGCTTCCCCTGTCTGTTTTCACTGCCATCTCCTTCCCTCTAATTAGAACCCCCAAACATTATAAATATGTATTATTTTAACACCCTAGAGAATAAAATGGCGGTCGTTGCAATACTTTCTGTCACACCATATTTGCACAGCGGTCTTACAAGCACACTTTTTTTGAAAAAAAATACACTTTTTTTAATTAAAAAAATAAGACACCAGTAACGTTAGCCCAATTTTTTTATATTGTGAAAGATAATGTTACGCCGAGTAAATTGATACCCAACATGTCATGCTTCAAAATTGCCTCCGCTCGTAGATGGCGACAAACTTTTACCCTTTAAAATCTCCATAGGCAACGTTTAAAAAATTCTACAGGTTGCATATGAGGTCTAGGGCTAGTATTATTGTTCTCGCTCTACCAATCGCGGCAAACACCGCTTTCATATACGGGCTCTACTCATGTATGCGTTCGCTTCTGCACGCGAACTCGACGGGGCGCATTCCTAGCTCCTAACTTTTTTAGCTGGCTCCTAAATTCCAAGCAAATTTGTCAAGCCCTGTGGTAAAGTACCAGGGCTGTACCGAAAGTAATGCAAAATGGGTATAACTTTTTTCTAACTTACATAGGTCATTCAAATGTTAAAGTAGCTCTTCCTCTTTAGTCAATCTTCTTCTTATTTTTCATTGCAGATAAATAATGGATTCCAAGCAGAAGCAAAGTGCCATCATCGAGTTCTTGATAAAGGAGGGGTGCAGGATGTCTGTCATTCACAAAATGCTACAAAACTATTACAGAGATGACACCATTCACATTGAGTAATTAATGACAAGGTGTTGCTCTTATCAGAGATGTCATCTCTGTAAAGATTCTGTGGCCTTCTATGGAAGTGGAACAGCCTGCACCCCTTTTTCATCAAGAACTCAATGATGACCAAAATGCAACAATGGCACGTTGCTTCTGCTTGGAATGCATTATTTATTTCAATGAAATGGAAGAAGAAGAAGAACAGTTGTTATAGAGGAAGAGTTACTCTACCAACATGTGAAATTTGAACAGCCTGTGTAAGTAATAAAAATGTTGGGCCAAATCCTCAGAAACGGAGCGTAACTTAACTTTTCAGAGTTAAGTTACACTGCCGCAATTCTCCGAAGTTAGGTGCCGATCCTCAAAGCACTTACCTGGAAAATTGCGGCAGTGCAACTTAACTCCGTCCGTCGCAAGGCGTTCCTAATTCAAATGGGCGATTCCCATTTAAATTAGGCGCGCTCCCGCGCCGGACGTACTGCGCATGCGTGTGACGTCATTTTTCCCGACGGGCAGCGCGCGAAATTACGTTACGTCGGGCTTTGTGGATTGCGACGGGACAATAAAGTTGCGTCGGGTAAAAAAAAAGTTACGCGCCGGGAAAAAAAATTCAAAATTAAAAAAAAATTGCGGCGATCGAAAAAAAGGTCTGTTTTTACAAGGTGTTACTAGTTTACACTTTGTAAAAGCATCCCTAATTTTACGTATGCAAAACGTAACTTACGCAGAAAACACAAAGCTAAAAAGCTTTGTGGATCTGCACTCATTTGCATACGCAAAGCGGCATTTCGACTCGAAATGCCCCCAGCGGCGGATGCGGTACTGCATCTTAAGATCTGACAGTGTAAGGCCTTGTACTCACGACCGGATCTGTGCGCTGGAAACTGGCTGCCCGACAGTTTCCGGCGTACAAGGCTGATTTGTGTTTTGTTCCGCTGGCGTGTACACACCAGCGGACCAAATTCCCGTCGTACCGGAACGCGTGCACGTAAACTACGTACGACGTCACTATAAAGGGGAAGACCAAAGTTAATGGCGCCGCCCTCTGTTCCTCTTTTGCTAGTTACGGGTTTGCTCGTGTTAGTGAAGGTTTGGTTAGAGCTGATTCGCGCTTCTCGGTCTCCAGGCTTTGACAGCGTGTATTCACGGGTTCAGTGCGTGTGCTTGCGGTAACGTAGTTGTCATTCGGCTATAGGCTAGCAGGTTGTTTCTGCTTTAGCAGTTGCATCCTGTGCGCTCGTATCTGTTTGTCACGCGTTTGTCGCAGGTAGTGCTGGATTTGCGAGTGCTTTCTGTTTCAGTGTGTTCTTGACTGACCAGCCGGCCGGTTTGAAGCCATGATGGAGCAGCAGCGTCAATTTTCGCGAGTTGGTGCTGTTTATGGGATGGCTGCTGGATATGTTCATTTGTCCAGTACTTTGGCCAGAAACAGGGGGCGGAGGCGTTTCTGGACCAAGAATTGGTTGCGCCAGCGTGACCAGTTCTCACATATGCCTCTGCTTAGGGAACTCCAGGAGAATAATCCTAATGACTTTAGGAATTTTCTCCGCATGACGGACCCCGTATTCAACAGTCTGCTGGAACTTCTGTCCCCCTATATCACGAGGCAGGACACTGTGATGCGCCAAGCCATCACGGCCGAGCAGAGGCTTATTGCCACGTTGCGGTACCTGGCGACTGGGAGGAGCCTGCAGGACCTCAAGTTCTCGACAGGCATCTCTCCGCAGGCGCTTGGGGTCATCATACCGGACACGTGTGCTGCCATCATCAAAGTTATGCATGAGGAGTATATTAAGGTAAGTTTCCTGGCTGTAATAATGTGGCCAACTAACTTTATTTTTATTTTCCCAGATATGCTGTGTGTTTAACTAACGTTACCTTTTCTCCCTATGCATGTTGATATAAGCTTTACATGTTTTATTCTTGGCCTACCTGCATATTTGTCCCTTACCCAATATTAACCTGTCCAGCATGCTATCCTAGGGACAAACCCACCTTGCCATTTTTTAAAACAGGACTTTTTGTTTTTTGTGTCCCCCCCCCCCCCCTTGAAACTTTTATTGTCCCCATCAGAGGGCTGTGGAGTCTCTTAATGAAGTGGCCCTATATATTTCATTTCCCAAATTCTCCATGCACATTTTTCTAATGCAATTTTAATACTGTGAACTGTCACAAGGATGCTTGTAGGATGTTTTTGTTACAAAGTACTAAATCTCTATTTTTGTTTGTCCCCACAGCTACCCTCCACACCACAGGAATGGCAGTCTGTGGCTTCCCAATTTGCCCAGCGGTGGGATTTTCCAAACTGCGGTGGAGCAATAGATGGGAAACACGTCCGCATTGTGCCCCCACCCCGCTCGGGGTCCTACTATTATAATTACAAGGGTTATCATAGTATTGTGTTGATGGCGGTGGTGTCGGCACAGTATGAGTTTCTATATGTGGACGTGGGGAAGAATGGCCGGATGTCTGATGGGGGAGTGTTCGCACGGACTGATTTCTATGATCGTCTCCAAGCTGGTGGTCTGGCATTGCCACCAGATGAAGATAATGTGGAAGGACTTCCGTTTGTGTTCCTAGCGGACGAGGCTTTCCGGCTTGGTCCTCACCTCATGCGGCCTTTTCCCCAGAGGACCCTCACCTCAGAGAGGAGTGTGTTTAATTTTCGGTTGGGCAGGGCTCGGAGGGTAGTCGAGAATGCCTTTGGGATACTCACCAACCGGTTCCGCCTGTTCAGGACATCGATACATCTGGCGGAATATAAATTGGACACCGTTGTATTTGCCTGCTGCATTTTGCACAACTTTTTACGCAGGCACTCCCAGACGTACCTACCCGACATCGGTTCTGAGGCAAGACTACCCTCAGATCCCCTTCCCGGGCTGGACACTGGTCGCGCTGGCTTGGCCCCCCAATCAGCTCGTGAGGTACGCGACAAATATGTTGAGTACTTCATGGGTCGGGGGGCCATTGCTATGCCAGATCATATTTCTTTCTAATTCGGCCCCCAAAGAAAGGAATATTCTAAAAAATAATAAATAATTAGACCATTGGACTTTATACAGTTGTTTGTCATTAATGCTTTTTCTCTTTTTCTGTCTTCCTGGTTCTCTAACTAACTTCTTCAATTGTAATGCATAATTGATTTCTCCACTTTTAGTAACTAACCACATTTTGCACAGTATTCACTCATCTACAAACAGGGTATTGAGTCTAGAAATAAGAAGCAACTCCATTTGTAAATTTTGAGGTCAAGTATTTTAATTTTTTTTTTTTTTCAAATAACAATTTTTTATTTTCGAAAAAAGGTCAATACAAAATGTAGCAGCATTTCAAGTGTAAGATAATAGAGGTAATACAAAAATTCCAGCTGAATGTGCTTACACAGCGGCCACATTCTTGGTTATACATTCAGTAACGTATAAAACAACTAGGTAACAAAGAGGAGAGGAGAAGAAGTGAGAGGATAGGGTAGAAGAAGAAGATGGGGAAGGAAGAGAAAAGAAAAAAAAGGGGGGAGGAGAGAGAGAAAAAAGAAAGAGAAGGGGGGAGACTGGGGGAAGGGGAGGGGGGGGGGAGCAGGCAGGAGTGTCGGGTGAGGTAGTGTACCTTGGTGGTCTGTTGTCAGCTCACGGCGGGTCCTCCACCGAATGCCACCTCTCCCAGACCAGGTCATGGTCCTCCAGCCTATCCCGAATCCTAGCTGTCATTTTTTCCATAAGCTCTACATCCTTGACCCTAGCATAAAGGGCTTCCTGGGGTGGGGGCGTTGGTTTCTTCCAATAAAGTGCTATCAGGCACCTCGCAGCTGTGGTTATGTGTCTCAGGAGTTTCTTATAGGGTTTAGCTATGCGGGGTTGGGATAGGCCCAGTAGGAACAGCTTCGGGGAGAGGGGTATGGGTGCCTCCACGAGGCGGGTCAGGAGCTCTTGCACCCGAGTCCAAAACTGGACTATCAAGGGACAGGTCCAGTAAATGTGGAACAATGTGCCCCTGGCCTGGTTGCACCGCCAGCATCGGTCAGAGGTGGAAGGATAAATCCTGTGGAGGACGTCTGGGGTCAGGTACCAAAAGAACAGCACTTTATATGTATTTTCCTTATAGAGGGTGCAGATTGAGCTCTTGGCCGCCTGCCTCCAGACCGCCCTCCACTCATCCTCTTCGAGCTCCCCTCCCAGCTCCTTCTCCCAACGGAGCATGTAGGTGTGTTTGCCTTTAGTTTGTAAGGGGTATTCATTTAGAATTTGATAGATATCTGATATGAGGCCCCTGCGGGCTGTGCCCTCGAGTATGATGCGCTCAAATGGGGTCGGTTTTGAGAAAAGGAGTCGGGGGGCCATCGTGTGGGCGTAGTGGCGGATCTGTAGGTAGCTGAAAAAGGCTTGTCGTGGAATGTCGTGTTTGGCTTGGAGCTCAGTGAAGGAGTGCAGGGTGCGGGATCTGGGGTCTACTAGGTGACCAAAGTGAAACAGATTTCGCGATGCCCAGGGCCATGACATCTGGTGGGTGAGACTCGTCGGTAGTTTAGGGTTATAGAGGAAGGAGGTCAGCAGGGAGCTATCAGACGTGAGTCGACAGTCTTGGGCTAGCCTCCTCCAGGTACTTTGCAGCTGCCGCATGGAACCCAGCAATCGTCCGGGTTCCACCGTCGCGTTTGCGTTCCATAAAAGATTATTGGGGTGTATTGGGGCCAGCCAAATCTTTTCCACCTCCGTCCACCTGTTGTAGGACTTCTGGGGAAACCATGATGCCACCGCTCGAAGTTGCGAGGCCTGGTAATATTTGACCAGGTCAGGGAAGGCCAGTCCTCCCTCGGTGCGCGCGGCCGTCATGACTGAACGTGGGATCCTGTGGCGCTTGTAGTTCCACACATACCGGAGGAGGTCCGCTTGTAGGGCGCGCAGGTGAGCGTACGGGACCGGGATTGGTAAGGTCTGGAAAAGGTACAACAGTTTTGGCAGGATCACCATCTTTATGGCTGCTATCCGGCCCAAAAGGGATATCTGGTGAGACTTCCATTTATGGATCAACGCCCTTATTGAGCTGTATAGGGGGGGGAAATTGGCCTGGTACAAGGATGCGAAGTTCGGGGTGAGCTGGACCCCCAGGTATTTCAGGGAGGTTCGCTCCCAGTGGTACGGGAAAACGGACTGTAAGTGCAAGGCCTCGGGTCCGGGCATATTAATTGGCATGGCCATAGACTTGGACGTGTTGGTTTTATAACCCGAAAGGACCCCGTAGCGTTCCAGTTCCCTTTGTAAGTTGGGTAAGGAGATGCGGGGACACGTCAAGGTCAGAATGATGTCGTCGGCAAAGAGGGAAATTTTAAATTCCCTTCCCCTTACTGGGATACCCCGAATATCCGGGTTGCCGCGAATCGTTGCTGCTAGAGGTTCTATGCAAAGGGCGAAGAGGAGGGGGGACAGAGGGCACCCCTGGCGAGTGCCATTAGTAACGGGGAAGGTGGATGAAGTGGCAAAGGGAGTTTTCACCTGTGAAATCGGATTAGTATAGAGGTGTCGGACCGCCTGGAGGAAAGGTCCCCCAAAACCCATGTGTCTTAACGTGGCGAGCATGAAGGGCCAGCCAAGGCGGTCAAACGCCTTTTCTGCGTCTAGACTCAGGAGCAAGGACTCCGAGCCCTCCCTGCCCGCCACGTCAATTAGGTCAATCACCTTTCTCGTGTTGTCTCCCGCTTGGCGGAGGGGGACAAAGCCCACCTGGTCTTTATGGACCAGGGAGGGTAAGACTACGTTTAAGCGGAGGGAGAGGACCTTCGTAAAGATCTTAAGATCTGAGTTCAGCAGGGCTATCGGCCTGTAGCTGGCGCATAATGCGGGGTCCTTGTCTGGTTTAGGGATAAGGGTGATAAATGATCGCTGCATGTCTTGTGGGATGGGGGTACGTTGTAGAAAGGCGTTGAAGAGCTTCGTCATGTGGGGAAGGAGTGTGGGGAGGAAGGTCTTGTAATATTCGTATGGGAACCCGTCTGGGCCTGGGGATTTGCGAGCGGGTAGGGCCTTAATGGCCAAGGTCAGTTCCTCTCCTGTAATGGGAGCGTTTAGGGAGGCCAGGTCCTCCGGTTTTAGCCGAGGGATGCCCGCCTGTGTCAGGTATCGTGTCATCCTATCTAACAGGTCCGGGGAGGGGGGGTTATGGGGGATTTCTGGCTTGTTGTACAAGTCCGCGTAAAATGCTGCGAATGCATCCGCAATACTTTGGGGGTGTGATACAATATTACCCGATCTGTCCTGGACCTGGTGCGGGGTGGAGGCGAGTGCGCGGTCTGTTAGTTTCCTTGCCAATAAAGCTTGCGCCTTGTTGCCCTTGTCATAGTATACCTGTCGTAGGCGAACTAGGGCTTTCTCGACTCGACCCAGCGCCAGGTCCCGGAGTGTTGACCGTACCAGGGCGATACGTTTAAGGAGCATTAGGGAGGGTGAGGTCAGTAGGCGATTTTCTAGGGTTCGGAGCTGCGTTTCCGCCTGCTCTCTAGCCGACTCAGCGTTCCGTTTTAGGGCCGAAGAGATGGCCATGCAACGTCCTCTGATTACCGCTTTATGCGCGGCCCATAGAGTGGCAGTGGAAATGTCCTGGGTGTCATTTTCGTTAAAGTAGAGTTGAAGGGCAGAGTCTATTTCCATTTTAGAGGGGGTGTGCTTCAGAAGGAAATCATTTAGACGCCAGTTATAGGGCCTACGGGTGGGGGCGTTCAGGTCAAGGGTCAAGGTAATGGGGGCATGGTCGGACCAGGAGATGGGCAGAATCCGTGCTGTCTCAGTAACACGTAACGTGGTGTTGTTTAGTAGGAAATAATCTATGCGCGAGTGCGTATGGTGGGGGGATGAGTAAAATGTAAACTGGCGGTCCCCTGGGTGAAGCGCCCTCCAAGCATCAAACAAAGCATGCCTCCTCGTTAGCTGGCGGAAGAGCCTAGAGTCCCGCAAGGCCCTTGCCTGCGAGGCCCGAGGATTCACCACCAGGCGATCCCAGGTAGCCGAATGAGGTAGATTAAAGTCCCCTCCCACTACCAATAGGTCGTGGGGGGATCTGGCCAGACGAGCAAAAACCCGACCTAGGAATCTATGCTGATGTGCATTGGGGGCGTACAGCGTGCATAGGGTTATGTCCCGTGAGTGCCACGTTCCCCGCAGTATAATGAAGTGGCCTAGGGGGTCTATGTAGGAGTCTGTGCAGGTGAAGGGGGTGCCCTTTTTTACCAAAATTGCTACCCCTGCCCGTTTCCGTGAGCTAAAGGCCTGATATATTAAGGGGAAATATCTGGACGCGAACGCAAAGGAGTCGCCCTTAGAGAAGTGCGACTCCTGTACCATTACTATCTCCGCCCCTGACTGCCTAAATTCCCTAAGTGCCAGATGACGTTTCCTGTTGGAGTTAAGCCCGTGGACGTTCAGGGATAGTAACTTAGCCATACTGTGGGTGGAGTGACCGTGGTTCATACTTAGCTGGAGTCAGGTGCGTTGCATTCGGTTCCGGGAGGGCGAGTGGAGGAGCCGCCGGGCCGACAGCCACCTGGACGCGCCGTCGGGTCCTGCCTGCGGGGGGGGGGAGAGAGAGGTGTCTGAAAAGAAAGAGAAAGATGAGAGCAAAAGACCAAAAAAAGCACACATCAACATTCAACAACGTGGGCCCGAGTGGCCTAGGGGCCCTCAGGTCCCAACAGTTCCTTAAGGACCTCCCGACCAAAATGTCCAAAAATGTGGGTCGGGGGGGCAGGGGGGTGGCGTGGAGAGGTTCCACTAGGGGGATTGGGAAGGAAGGAACTCTCAGGCTATCAGCCATGGGGGGGGTCCGTACTCAGAAGGGCAGCCTCTACGGTGTCTCGTCCAAGACAGGCCCGATGTGTAGCGTTAAGGTAGGGCTGGGGCAACCGGGGGGTAAAATAACTGAATAACAACAAAAAAAATAAAAATAAATCAAGAGGGCTTCATGTAGATTTTTGGGCGGCTCTTGTGGCCAGGGCGGCCGTCTCAGGTGGGGCTGTGCCTGGGGGATTTTCGGGCAGGGTCGCGTCCCCTGGGGCGTCTGGGCGGGGGGACTCTCTGCCAGACCACTGGTGGAGGGGGTGGCGTGGCCACAAGGTCCCAATCCGGCAACTGGGGGACGGGGATGTCCAGGGTTCTGCAGAAGGCGTCTAGGTCCTCCGGGTAACGCAAGGTGGCAGAGGTCCCCTGGTGGGTGGCGGACAGGCTAAAGGGAAAGCCCCATCGGTAGACAATGTCTCTGTCCTGTAAGGTACGGAGCAGGGGTTGTAGTAGCCGTCGTTTCTGCAGGGTGATCCAGGAGAGGTCCGGGTAGAGCTGTAGTGGGTTGTTGTGAAAGATTAGGTTGCGAATGGGGCGCGCTTTACGCATTATAGCTTCCTTCATCGGGTAGGAGTTTACACGGCATATAACATCGCGCGGTTTGGAGGCAGGACCCTTTGGCTTAAGGGCTCTGTGGGCTCTATCCATCTCAATGGGCTTGTCAGCTGGTGTGCCCAGTATGTCGTTGAATAAATTCTGGAGGGTCAGCTGGAGGTCCTCCGCCCCGTCGACTTCGGGGAGACCGCGTATGCGGATATTGTTGCGGCGCCCCCTATTGTCCAGGTCTTCAATGTGCCGCTGCATATCCCTGAGCATAAGGTGATGGTCTGATGCCTGAGTTTGGGTGCGGTGCACCGCCAGTTTAGTCTCTTGTATCTCCTCCTCCGCCATCTCCACTCTGTCAGCTAAGTGCTTGAGGCCTGTGTGTAGGGCCTGTATTTCAGTGCGGCATGTCGCCTTAACGTCTTCAATCAATTGTTTGAAATCCTCTTTCGTGGGGAAGGCCTGCATATAGGACTGCCATGGCGGGAGAGGATATTGGGGAGCTCCTCTGGTGCCAGTGGGGTTATAAAGTGGATCGGTGGGGGACGGTCGGTGGCTGGAGACCAGTTCTGCGTGCCTTCTGGGCTCTAGGGGGGGGGGGGGTTGATGGGATGAGTCCCATGGTTCGGACCAGGCCTCAGCCTGATCCCCCAGTGAGGTGGGGGCCCCTCCGTGCCACGGGGTGCTATTGCTGGCCATGGCTGCATATGAAGGGGGAGAGATCCCTCTCCGATCTCCGACCTCGGGCTGGATGGCCTGATGGATCTGTCCCCTGGCTGCAGGGGAGGTGTATTGAGGCCTAGCACTGGCTGAGACGCTGCCCTGCTCTGGGGAGCTCATGGAGGCCTGGGAGTTGGTGGGGGCTTGGAGAGCCGGAAAGTCCTCCCCAGTGAACGTGGGAGAGGAGGAGTGCTGGGCCCCGTTTTGGAAGTCCTGATCCGGGGCGGTGCGGAGCAGACGGGGGAAGGCCCCCGTACATTGGGTGTCCCGGTCCCGGGGGTCGGGGATGGTTGCGGCCTGTGCCGCATGGTCCGCGGCAGGGGGGCAGGGGTGCGGGGTTCCACTCACCCGTTGCTGGGAGCCATCCGGGCTCTCAGAGGAGGCCGAGGTCTGCGATCGGGTCGGGGATGGCTCTGGATGGCTGGTCTGAGGTGAGCGAGGGGGAGATGTCCCTGTGTTGAACGTGGCCGCGTCCGGCGCCATCTTGTCCCCTTCACCCGGCGGCATGTCGGGTGGCTTAAAGTAGCGCTCGAAGGTCGTGGAGGAGCCTGGCGGGGGTTGGGATGATCCCCGTGCCTTTGTGGATCTGGTGGTCCGCGAACCGCCCATGGATGGCTGCAGAATCCCCCGGTTTTCTGCCTAAGTGCTGCGGGCTGGAGAGGAGCTCTCAAGGGATGCTTCCTTCCAGGCTGGCTTCCGGTCACGCCCCCAATCAAGTATTTTAATTTTTGCTTGTTCATGACCCCAAAAATTATTTTATAGTTTTTTCATTACTCCCTGCTTTTGTACTTAGGAGTCTACAAAATTATTTTAATTTTTTTTTTTTTTTCAGGTAATTCAACCAAAAATATTATACATTTATTAACAAGTTCACTTTTTTTTTTATCAAATATAGTTAGATTTATTGTTTACATATATATATATATATATATATATAGATTATTTTTGGTGGGGTGTTTACCGCCTTAATTTTTTTTTTTGGGCATATTTTTTATGCACAAAAAAAAAAAAAATTTTAACCATTTTTTTTGTTTTTGGTGTGTTTTTCTAAAAGTAAATTTTTAGGTGAGATTTTGGAGTCAAATCTCTACTTCACTAAATTCAGTGATTAGAGAGATTTATAATTCTATATATATATTTTTTCAATTTTTTGGCGTTGTTTATTCTTTATGGTCTAAACTTTATAGTATCCCAAAATGTTCAACATGGTCAAACAAAATCCAATTCCAAAAATATAAAAACTCACAACAGCAGTCAGTCATGGTGTGCTTTCACACTGGAACACGCCAAAATTGGAAGATACACACATTCAGTGCAAACTCGCCAAATGTCATTGGTTCAACAGACAAATGGCCACATGTGCTATCTGACATCATGGGTGATCAATGTCTGTGTTCTGTGGGAGCAAACCCTTCCTCTCAACTACTTGAGGATGGAGGAGGGGGTTGGACCCACAAAGCACAGACATTAGATATTCTGTGATGGCAGATAGCACATGTTGGCACACTGTGTGTGTATCTTCAAATTTTGGCGTATTCATTATTCAAACTGTAAAAATGTTTGTGGGGGCGGGGGATGGGCGGGGGGTGTTTCAGTCTTTGACACGGCCCATCATGTCAATAATGTTTTTAAAATTAGATTCGATGACCATCATTCTTTGCCGCATATTGTCCATTTCCGTGCAGCATTCCAAAAGGACATTTGTTAAATTCTCTTCCATGACAACCATCCTTTCACGCATATTGTGCATTTCAGTGCTGCACTCCATTACCTGCTGAATAATTATAGCAGCACTTGCACGTGAAAATATTGGCACACCATCCTCCTCCCCTAAAAAAAAATAAAAAAATGGCATTTACAACATGATTTTTCGATGAGGCCTATCTACATATGTTTTTTTGAATCAAGCTAGGGTGACACTGACCTGATGGGCTTCTCCTTTCCACCTCTTCGACATCTTCTATCACTCCTCCTTCTTCCACCACCTCCCCATCATCTTCTATCACTCCTCCTTCTTCCACCACTTCCCCATCATCTTGGACTCCTCCTTCATCCATCAATCCACCTTCTTTCAATTCGCCAAATTGTTCTTCCGCCACTTGCCCTTCATCTGCTATAACTTCTAAGTCCAAAATTACTTCTTCCTCCTCTCTTCCTTCCTCCTTTCTTCCTTCATCCTCTCCTTCCACATCCTCTTCTCCTTCCACATCCTCTTCTCCTTCCACATCCTCTTCTCCTTCTACATCCTCTTCTCCTTCCACATCCTCCTCCTCCTCCACATGTTGAGATGGCAGATTTTGGCCTTGTCTGGCCCTCTCTGCCTCCTCCAAATGCTGGCGACTTCTTTCCCCTGAAATAAACCAAAAAAAATGTAGACTCATCAGCACACAGATATTGGAGAGCATAAATCGCACACATTGCTTAGAAGATGCTTTCATTTAGTTACTTTTATCTTTCACCAAACCTACATTTTGCAATTACTTCTATATGGCAAGCTCTGATCCTGCCCCTTTTTAGCAAAGTGACACACATGGATGTCCCCCCTAAACTGTATTTCTGGGAGACCCTACCAAAACCCATTTTTGATTTGGGGAGACACAGGTGCTCTGCATTGCAGATGTGAAAACATCTGCTTTATTACCACTGTTTTTAGAATGAATCCTGTTTGCCTTTCCCATTCTCATACTTTTTTTTTCTAGAACTAGCTTTTACACAATGTTTACAAACAAAGTTTTTGGCCAGTGAGCCATGTCCAGGTGTGTTGTTCCTGGAATAACCGAGCCTTTCTGAGAAACTATGTGATGTTACGTTGTTTACTAAGAACACTATTTGTAAATATGTAGTTATTTATGTCCTAAAAAATAAATGACAACATGTCTTTAAAATTACAAGCAGGCCAAGGAGGCAGATGGTGAAATATACATGGCAACACATTATTGCAGACAATCACCCCCCCCCCCAACCCCAATATATATTTACTTACTTTTACGCAGAATTTTAAGTATTTTCTTCATCTGATGTGGCTCCCTCAATTTTAAGTCTGACCATCGTTTCCTCAGCTGTTCCTTGGACCTGGTGATCCCAAACATCCTCTGCATTCTCCTCGCCACCTTGTCCATAATATGTGCCTTTCGGCGGTTAGGGGTCTTGTATGGCCCTAATTCACCATCATAGTCCTTCTTTCGCATGATGTAAACTAACTCCACCATTTCCTGGAACCGCATATTAGTGGCTTTATATCTTCTTTGCCTTGATCGGGACGTCCCTGCCTCTGTCCCTTCACTTGTGGCATGAGAGCATCGTGCCCGCTCGTGTGACATCGCCATCTTTCCTTTCCCACAGAGATTATGGGCGTGGAAAAGATGAATTCTTACGCCATGGGCGGAGAAGAGGGCGGCGTTTAATACATACGCGGAGTGTAGAGAATGCAAACAACGTGTTTACGTCGGTTACGCGGAGAATCTTCGAGCGCATCCAGAACATACACAGTTAACGCCATATTTCCTAAACTCATTGATTAGGGGCCTCGCAAAGGTGACGAGGGCGGGGTTTAATAAATACGCGGAGTGTTTAAAAGGTTTACGCCGTGATTACGCATCTTACGCGGTAATTAGGCGAGCGTGAGAAACGAGGAGCGAGAGACAGGAAGGTAAGGAAATTAAAAATGTGATCAGCAGAGGCCTTGAAAATGTAGACACATGGGATGGGGGTTTGGGCTGTTGGTTGCACCCTTTTTAAGCTATTCTGTCTATGGGGTACCACAATGTTATTTTGGTTTCCAAATGCTTTTGGACACCTCACAAAATAGAGATGTGAACAATGCTGTACCTCATTGACAAGTTTTTGAATGGTGTATTCAGATCAGGCAAAGTATTGTTCAAGTGTTGGTTGTACAGAGGTCATTAGGAAGTGTCTTTTATGTCATCCATTGTCAGGGGCATGAGATTTACACATGAAAGAGTGCCTAGATGAAAACTGTCATTTGTAAGCATTGTTTATTTTTCTATATTAAAAATATTTACTGCAATGTGAACAATGGCTCTGCATCTAGCAAATCAATGTTTGGTACAAGCAATGCGGCCGAGCTGCCAATCATTGTTTAAACAAGAGAGACTGTGTTTGTAATTAGATATAGGTAATAAATTTGAAGACACATATTAGATCAAGGTCAACGCTGATCCTTTGGAATATTTATTTTTCTGTGGTTTATGTTTTTGTAATCTAGACTCAAAAAGAAATATAATTTAGGAAAAATTACAATGGACCTCCTACAAACCAAGGAATCTATAGAGGCCTTACTCCAAAAATATCAGGAGACGCCCATCCTGTGGAATTCCAAGCACTCTTTATATTGCAATAAAGAGGTACGAGCGGCAGCACTAGAAGAGCTAGCAAATTATATGCAAACTTGGGTGCCAGGATGCACTGCCAACATGGTGAAGGATAAACTTGCCAACCTCAGAAGCACATACAGGAGAGCATACAAAGCTAATAAAAGCAAAAAATCGGGAGCAGCAGCAAGACAAGCAAAGGAACCCAAACTGTGGTATTACAAACAGATGGCTTTTTTGCGGGACGAAATGGAAGGCAGGAAAACGATGTCGAGTCTTTCTTCCAACCTTTCCTCCATGCTACCTTCCAGCGGACCTTCCCCAGATGACCACAGCCCTGCAGAGTCGGAGGAAGAGGGCCTGGCTGACAGAGATGCAGATCTGCCACCCTTCGATGAGGAGGTATAGTAGTTTCCTCTATATTTCTGGCGTAAATAATTCTTGGTGGATTAATGATTAGATATTGTAAAAAAAAAACCAAGCTGGGAAAAAGCAAAAAAAAAGGTGTTCAGACAAATAGGTGTCAGAGATGACAACTGCAGGGGTCAGAAGTAGAGTGTATTCAAGTAATAATGAACAGAAAATACTAAACGAAAAACATGAAAATGAGTGTGCTTTTATTTAGCGAAATTGTAAAAAATGTCATTTTTTTTCCACACAGGAAGAAGAGATCAGCCAGGAGGTGGCAGATCCTCAGGTGTCTGTCAGCCAGGAGGAGGCCGGGGTCAGTGGCAGCCAGGAGGAGGCCGGGGTCAGTGGCAGCCAGGAGGAGGCCGGGGTCAGTGGCAGCCAGGAGGAGGCTGGGCCCAGTGGCCTGCAGCAGGTCCACCCGGCCAGGAGAACCACCACCAGCCAGTCTTCTCCCCCCCAGGTGAGGCCATCAGGCCGAAGGAGGCAGTTGAGGCCTGTGGAGGAGGCAAGCCTCCGCATGATCCAGGAGGCAAGCGCCATCATGAGGGCCCCCCTCAACCCCACAGAGGCCTTCAGTGCCTCATTGGCCCATGATTTAAATGAAGGGGAGGAGGACCAGAGAAGACTGGCAAAGGCCCTGATGAACCAGGTCCTTTGGTGGATGCAGAGGGGCCTGCTGACCCCAGACACTGGGCTATGTGACCCGGCCCGGCTTGCGGAACACCATCCTCCTGCTGCCACATCGACCCCACCTGCAAGACCCCGTGTTCGATCCGCTGGAAGGCTGCCTGGAGGGAAGGCTGGAAAGAGGAGGAAACGTTGATTTTCTGCCTTCCATTTCCTTCCACATAAAGGACTTCTTGTTTGTACTACCACAGTTTGGGTTCCTTTGTTTGTGTGCTGCTGCTTAATATTTTTGTGTTTGGCTCCTGAGGCTTGGAAGTTTATCCTTCACCATGTTGGAAATGCAAGTTTGCATATAGTTTGCTATCTATTCTAGTGCTGCCGTTCTTTTTATTTTTTGTGATGACATTTGCCTGAATAAAAGGCTTTTTGCTTTCATTTGAAAACATGTCTATTGTTTGTTATACTGTGGGGATTATTAGGCAGCAAACCTTTAATAAATATACAATGGGTAATTTACAAAGGACACACTCCTTGGGGGGGGGGGGACATTTGGTGTGCCAACATGGTTTAATATTCTCTAATGAAACACCAAAAATAAAAAATAAAAAATAAAATAAAAAAAAACATGTAAAAAAAAAAAATTTTAAATGGTGACATAACTAGAAACAACAAAAAAAAAATAAAAAAATTCACATTCCTTTACAAAAATGACTACTATAAATTATGGAGGACCACCAACCAAAACACACGTCTGGCATAGAAAACATTATTAAAGCGGGGGTTCACCCTATCGACGGGAAAAAAAATATTTTTTTTTCTTTTACATTTAAATCAGGCATTGTAGCGCGAGCTACAGTATGCCTGTCCCGAATTTTTTCCCCCCATACTCACCTTGTAGTCGTCCATCGAAGATACCGGGGAATGGGCGTGCCTCTGGAGACGGAGGATGATTGACGGCCGGCTCTGGCGCGTCACGCTTCTCCGGAAATAGCCGAAATAGGCTTGGTCTTCACGACGCGTGCGCATAGCCTGTGCGCACGCGCCGTGAAGAGCCGAGACCTACTTCGGCTGTCTTCGGGGAGAGTGACGTGCCAGGGCCGGCCGTCAATCATCCTCCCTCTCCATAGGCACGCCCATTCCCCGCGGGAGCCGGAATCTACGATGGACGACTACGAGGTGAGTACGGGGTTAAAAAAATCGGGACAGGCATACTGTAGCTCGCGCTACAATGCCTGTCTCGATGGTAAAATCAACTATGAGAGGGTGAACTACCGCTTTAAAGGATTACATCACAAGCAAGAAATGTGACATTTCAGTATGGGACAACTCTATTGAAATTGCATCAGCAAGAGAACGGGGTTATTCTAGCAAGAGAAGAATTAATAAAACGAGGCTTGAAAATGTGGTTTAGTGCGCCTTTTTAAGACATTGTTCTCTTGCTAGAATAAAAGGTTTCTAATGACGAATGTGCCATATCCCAAACAAACGCGAGTTTTACCTGAACGAGCGCTCCCGTCTCCTCATTTGGACTGAGCATGCGCGGGGTTTTTGTACGCTGCTTTTGTGTACAGACGACCGAACATGTCTGACGGACACGATTCCAGCAGACTGTTTTAAAGCAAGACCAGGAAACAGTTGTTCGTTGGAAAACGGTCTGGCCGACGATTGTTTGCTGGAATTCTGTACGTTACTGCCTACACACGAACGAACATGTCCGCTGAAACTGGTCCGCGGACCAGTTTCAGCAGACATGTTTGGTCGTGAGTACGGGGCCTAAGTGTCTTACAGATGTCAGATCTTCTGCCTATCTTTGGAAACATCCTTTTGAGGATCAGATCCAAAGATAGGCACAGAGAACTGCTGTTCAGCCTGCGTATCTCCTTTGAGGATTTGGCCCGTTATGCCTACTTTTGTATTACTATTGATACAGCTCTTGTGATTATTTTTTTTTCAACAGCAGAAATTCTGCAAAGAGGTGAAATATGAAACCCAGCCTATATAAATATCCACAAATAGAAAATTATTGCATTGTGTAAATTCTTTTTTTTTTTTTTGTTTCCTAAGCTCTACAACAGCTTTCCATTTATAATGGGCCTGATACCAGGAGGCCTGAGGAAGATCACAAAAAACATTTTACAATTTCGGCGCTTTATAAGAGACACATTTTCTAAGCGAAAGAAAGAACTGGATGTAAATGACCAGAGGAACCTCGTTGATACTTTCCTGGCCAAGCAACAAGAGGTAATAAGGAATCAATCTCCACTCAAAGTATTTAGTAAAAGGCAATTTACGTGAAAGTATATTTACTTTGGCCCAGATTCTCAAAAGAGATACGCCGGCGTATCTCTGAGTTGCGCCGTCGTATCTATGCGCCTGATTCTTAGAGTCAGTTACGCATAGATTTCCCTTAGATCCGACAGGCGTAAGTCTCTTACGCCGTCGGATCGTAACTGCATATTTACGCTGGCCGCTAGGGGCGTGTACGCTGATTTACGCGTCAACATATGTAAATCAGCTGGATACGCAAATTCACGATCGTACGCCCGGCCGATGCAGTACAGTTACACCGTTTACGTTAGGCTTTTCCCGGCGTAAAGTTACCCCTACTATATGGTGGCGTAAGTGCGGTGTACCAATGTTAAGTATGGCCGTCGTTCCCGCAACGAGTTTTGAAAATTTTACGTTGTTTGCGTAACTCGTCCGTGAATGGGGCTGGACGTAATTTACGTTCACGTCAAAACCAATACGTCCTTGCGGCGTATTAGGAGCAATGCACACTGGGAGATTTCCACGGACGGCGCATGCGCCGTTCCTGAAAAACGTCAATCACGTCGGGTCACAGAACATTTACATAAAACACGCCCCCCTGTTCCAAATTTGAATTAGGCTGGCTTACGCCGGCCTATTTATGCTACGCCGCCGCAACTTACGGAGCAAGTGCTTTGAGAATACAGCCCGTCTAAATAGGTTACGTTACGCCCGCACAAAGTTACGCCAAACTACGAGAATCTGGCCCTTTGTTTTCATGTTTCTGGACAGGAGAAAAAATAATAGTACATAAAGCTTTCACCCTATAGAAGGGTCCACACAATGTATCATGTGCTACTTCTCTGTGTACAAAGTTACATTATTTCAACACAAAAGTCCAATTTAAAAAAAAAACACATTTTAGTGGGGAAGGGTAGAAACTTATGTTAGATCACTATTGTATCCATGACTCCTTTGAAATGATTTTCCCTCACGTTTTTCTCCAGTTAACTCCAGCCATTGTAGCCAAACTTTATATATATATATATATATATATATATATATATATATATATACACACACACACATTTGTCCTCTCTGGAGCTCATTATATATTAATTTGATAGATCCACTAGGGAGCTGGTGAAAGTGTGATTGGCTTAGAGCCCACCTTGGTCCAGACTAAGGACATTAAAGTATTTACATATTCGTAACAAGCAGTAAAAACATCAACCTGGCCTTACCTTCAATCTTGCACAGTTGTCCAGAAACTCACACTCATTCAGAACGACATTTCCACATTGAGGCATTTGATGACTCCATAATTCCTCCCAAGAGCCAACACTGCTTGCATCAGTGCTGAGGGCTCTGGAGAGGAATCCTGAGTAGTGATGGACGAACATCTGACGAGACGGTTCGCGAACGCTAACCGCAAACTTTCGCAAATGTCCGCAAACCACAACTTCGCGGCGGGCCCCATTTACTTTAATGGCAGGCGAATATTAAAAACCTGCAGGTCATATTTACAGCCACAAAATACTTACTAGCTGTGCACAAATAGTCCCACAACATGGACACTGACCTATCAGAAGTATTAAGTGAAAAACTGGATACATAAGTAAGTGCCGGCCAGTACAGGCCCCAAAATTTAGCCGACAGGCGTTCACATGACAGCAAACAACTTTGTATTCTGTGGCTGGAGGTACATTAAGCTATTCACCGGATACAGAAGTACATGCCTCATAAATTAGCCCACAGGCGTTCACCTGATAGCAAACAACTTTGTATTCTGTGGCTGGTGGTACAATAGGCTTTTCACCGGATACAGAAGTAAGTGCCGCCCATTATATGCCCCAATAATTAGCCGACAGGCGTTCACCTGACAGCAAACAACTTTGTATTCTGTGGTTGGTGGTACAATAGGCTTTTCACCAGATACAGAAGTAAGTGTTGGCCATTACAGGCCCCAAAAATTAGCCCATGGCCACAGGCGTTCACCTGACAGCAAACAACTGTGTATTCTGTGGCTGGTGGTACAATAGGCATTCACCGGATACAGAAGTAAGTGTCGACAATTACAGGCCCCAAAAATTAGCCCACGGCCACAGGCGTTCACCTGGCAACAACCAGAACCTGTCCTGCCGCAGAGTTCGTACAGGTAGTTGTTAACTGCACGTTTCTGCTGGAGCAGCCTATCAAGCATATACAAGGTTGAGTTCCATTGCGTCGGGCAGTCACACATAAGACGACTGACGGGCAGGTTGTGTCGCCGCTGGACCCCAGGACGTGCTGGACCCCAGGGTATTTGGCAAGAAATTGCTGCACGACCAAGTTCAGGACGTGTGCCATGCATGGCATGTGTGTCATTTTGCCCTGTTTCAGCGCGCTCAGCAGATTGGCACCGTTGTCGCACACCACTTTACCAACTGTCAAATTGAGCGGTGTTAGCCACTGATCTGCCTGTGAACGCAAAGCTGAAAGGAGTGCAAGGCCAGTGTGGCTCTTGTCTTCCAGGCACAACAGACACAGCACAGCATGGCAACGTCTCACCTGGCATGTCGAATAGGTTCTGGGGATATTGGGTGGCGCATCGGAAGAGACGGTAGCATCGGAAAAGGAGGAGTCAGCCGAGAAGGAGAGGGAGGATGGAGTAGGAGGAGGAGAAAAAGAGGCAGGGCTGCATGCAAACCGTGGCGGTAAAACCAAATCTACATGGGTGCCACGGGTTACATGCTTGATGGCCGTCAGAAGGTGGTTCACCCAGTGGGCAGTAAACGTTATATACCTTCCCTGCCTGTGTTTGCTAGACCACGTGTCTGTGGTCAGATGTATCTTGGCAACGACACTGTGTGCCAGAGATACATTAACTTGCTGCTGAACATGGCCATATAGCTCTGGGATGCCCTTCTGTGAAAAATATTTCCTTCCTGGGACCTTCCATTGTGGTGTTCCAAAGGCCACAAATTTTCGAAAGGCCTCTGAGTCCACCAGTTTATATGGCAGTAGTTGGCGGGCTATCAGTTTCCAACAAACCAGCGGTCAACTGTTGGGCAAGAGGGTTATCCGACGTCATCGTTTATTCTTTTTTTAACGATCAAACATTTGGGCCACGGAAGCCTGCCTTTTTGCAGAAAAACTTGAGGACTGGATGGTGAGAGCCTAGAGTGTGGCTTTGTGGGTTCTGATGGCGTTGCTCCCACTGGGCTCGGTGATGGGAGGCCAGGTGCCTTCTTAAGGCGGTCATCCCTAGGTGAGTGTTGGGCTTACCGCGACTTATGTGTTGACTGCAAAGGCTGCAGATGGCAACACTATTGTCTGCAGCGGACACGTTAAAAAAAGCCCACACTGCGGAGCCATGGGCCGGCGTCCTGGAAGCGCCAGATGTGACCGTACATGGTTGATGGCTCGCTCCTGATACATTAGGATTCTGGTTTGTCCCTCCTGTGCAATGTAAGTTCGGCCTGCTTCTCCTCCCTATCTGCTGGTCCATATCTCCCTTTGAAATCCCCTCCTCTTCCTCTCTTGTGGGCACCCACATGATGTCTGTAGACACGTCATCATCAACGTCACCTTCCCCATCATTAACAATAGAGATCTTGGAGTAGGCAGCAACAGCGGGCACCAACCTCCTTGGGCTGATCTGGGTACGGTCGTCAGACTGCTGAGTGCCGGCTGTTGCTACCTCTTCTTCCTGATCCAATGCCAAGAATGGCTGCGCATCGGAAATGTCTTCTGATGGATCGGAAAATAATTCCTGTGACTCAAGCGGAGGGTATATGGTGGTGGTGGCGGTGTTGGTGGTGAGCCACTCAACCAAGTCTGGTGCGTCCTTTGACGTAATCGAACAAACATTGTGCCACTTCCCACTTTGACTCTGGCCTGGTGCTCCTGCCCTACCCCTACCACCCCTGCGGAAGGGCCTGCCTCTTCCTCTGCCTGTCCCTGTGAAAAAAGTCTCTAGAGAAGCGCAGTATATGTGGAAGAAGGTATATAACACCCCACTTCAATCTGTCCTTTTGGGGGGGGCCACTGGTTTATCGCACCAGTTATGAAACTTTTTTTCAGGAAATTGTGTCACTGTGTGTAGCAGAGTTAACGCAGCGAAAGAGGCAAACATTCTGCAGTAACCAAATACACCACCAGTCACAATGCTGCACAATACAAATCCACTATAATATGCTTTCTATATTAAGAAAGTATATTATAAGTGTATTACACCCCTATATACTGTACACCAAACAATAGTACACCTATACCAGTCCTTGAAAGGACTTTTGTGGACCTGTTAGGTAACGATTTGTGTCACTACAGTCTGTCCCTGCTCTGAACACAGCAACCTGTCCCTACACTGACAAAAAGTATATCAGTGTATTACACCCCTATATACTGCACAGCAAGTAGTACACCTATACCAGTCCTTAAAAGGACTTTTGTGGACTTTTTTAGATAGCTATTTTGACAGGGTACACGACTCTGTGTATGTCAGTGAGAGGTTGGAAAGGTCAGCTTTCCCTGTCTTGGAAAGGATTAAGCCTGGCCCAACAGGTAAACCTCCTCTCTCTATATATTAATTAGCCTGCACCTGATAGTGTAGAGGGAGAGTGAGAGCTCAGAGCAAGATCCAGGCTGCACTGGATGAACACAGACTGGAGAGGGTCTGTGTATTCGTGGAATTAAGGTCTGTCAGAATAAATGCTTGTATCGGACTGTGTTTTTGTTTGTTTATACTAGAAGCCGGAATAGCCGCTCTAGTAAAGCGTAGTGAGGGACGCTCTTGTTTAGTTAGCCTCCTAAGGTGGAGTAGGCCTATTTATTTGTGTTTTTTTCATTGGACGCAATAAAGCTGCATTTATTTGCCATTTCTGTTTAAAGTGGTGGCAGCAGTGGGATGTCGTTGTTGTACCGGCCAATTTCTCACAGTGGCCTTAAAGGTACAGGACTCTGAAAATGGAAGATATTGTGAAAGCACTGATACAAGCTGTCTTTGTGCAGCAAGAGACTAATAGACAGGTAGCTTCCTCAGCTGCAGCGCAACAGGAGACCAACAGGCTCCTGGCTTTGCAGGTTGAGGTTTAAACTGAAGCACAAAAGGCAGATCATGCGCTTCTCAAAGTAACCCTGGAACAGATGACTGCCCAAGGATCTCCTAACACACCAGCAAGGGGGTTAAGCCAAATACGTTCAAGTAGCTGTCTGCAGAAAATGACCCCAGATGATGATGTGGAGATCTATCTGCTGGCGTTTGAACGGACCACCGCCTGAGAAGGCTGGCCTCCAGAACAGTGGGCTGTTGCACCCTTTCTCCTGGGAGAAGCACAGAAAGCCTATTTTGACCTGGACGAGGAGGCGGCTGCAGACTATCCCAAACTGAAAGCAGAGATCCTGGCTCGGTTAGGGGTGACTACCACAGTGAGGGCCCAGCATTTCTACAACTCAAGGAAGGAAAAGCTCCAAGATCCCAGATGTTTGACTTAATCCATCTGGCTCGGAAGTGGCTCAAACCAGAGACTCAAACCCCTGCACAGATCATAGAAACGCTCGTGCTTGACCGTTACGTGAGAGAGCTTCCAAATGGCCTCCGGGAGTGGGTCACTCAGGGAAATCCCCTGGACTGTGATGGCATGGTCGCACACGTGGTGCGGTATCTGTCTGCCAAAGATTTGGACTGATCTCTCACTAGGTCAAGTGGGAAAATACAGAGACCAGGAGACCGGAAAAGTGGATTAGAAGCAGACTTCGGATCAGGACCCCTTGTTTCCAAAACAGACGCTAGAAGTCAAAACCCTGGGAAAGAGGACCACTCTAGGAGAAACTCCATAACTTGTTTCGAGTGTGGCGCAAAAGGACATGTCAGGGCAAGATATAAAAGAAAAAAATGAATCCGCGCAACAGAATTAAAAATATATGTTAAATGTGGCAGGGAAAATATAAATTTTGTAAATGCGATTAAATGCGATTATAAATGCGAGGCAGGTAGTTAAAAGGGGAAGAGTTAATTAGGTAGCTGCCTCTACATAATTAACCCACCTGGATGGGTTGATGAATGAGTAAGAATTAGTTAGTAGACTCTGCGCCTGCCTAACAACCTATGATGCACTGGTGCTGCTGTGTAATAAATTGGAATATATATTGTATAAATGCAGATATAAATATGGAGTGATAAATAAATATATTAATCGCTATGCAAACATGCGGTGATAGTGCTATATAAATTAGGTGATTACGTGAAATAATAATTAGATATGTGACAAATTAATAAATAATTAATAAATAATAGATATTAAATATTGAATCAGTCCATGGGAAACAATAAGAAAAAGTGCTTTGTACTGTGTCCAGAAAATCCTGGAGATTGCTAAAAACTGTGTCCGTGTTCCATGCAGTGACACCTTCTTCTGTGCTCTAATAGCTACCACGCTCACCAGATCCAGCCCCCCTCTTGGGGTGGAAAGCGTTCAGTGTATGCCCTGTGCTGCACTCTGGCGTTTCCTCGTTCCCTGTGTTCCTCTTTCAGTGTCCAACATTAAAGCATATATGGAGAGAAGGGATCCCAATAGTGTGATACCGTTTTAAAACTTTTTACTTTGGCTCCAGACGAAGTTCTATAACGAAACCAGTCGGGTGGACATTGCTGTCACCATACACTTCTGAAAGTTTGACTTACACTGCCTGTTCTAACCAGCCAAATTGTGAGTACCTATTTTTAAACCAAATAAAGTAAAGCGTTTTAAAACTAAAGTCTTACTGCATTCCGGAGGCCAAGAGGGAAGCTGTAAGGGCTGAAGTCAAGAAAATGCTTGAACTTGGAGTGATAGAGGAGTCTCACAGCCAGTGGTCTAGCCCCGTTGTGCTAGTGCCTAAACCTGATGGGTCCATCAGGTTCTGTAATGACTTCAGGAAGTTAAACAAGGTTGACGCCTACCCCATGCCTAGGGTGGATGAACTAGTAGAGCAACTAGCCAAAGACAGGTACTTCACCACTTTGGACCTGACAAAGAGTTATTGGCAGATCCCATTGACAAAGCGTGCCCGGGAGAAGACAGATTTTACTACTCCTGATGGCCTGTTCCAGTACAGGATCATGCCTTTTGGCCTCCATGGGGCCCCAGCCACTTTCCAAAGGTTAATGCATAAGTTGCTCAGGCCCCACACCAAGTATGCAGCTGCATACTTTGATAATGTGATCATTCTTAGCCCGGACTGGGAAAGCCATCTGGACAAAGTGCAGGCAGTGTTAGACACTTTTAGAAGAGGTGGACTGACAGCTAACCCCTCTAAATGTGCCTTGGGCCTACCTGAGGCTAGATACTTGGGTTATCTGGTTGGCAGAGGGCTTGTTAAACCACAAATGAACAAGATAGGAGCTATACAGAGTTGGCCCAGACCGCTGAGGAAAAAACAAGTCAGAGCCTTTTTGGGAATCGTAGGCTACTATCGGAGGTTTATTCCTCACTTTGCTACAAGGGCTGCTCCACTCACTGACCTTATTAAAGCCAGAAGTCCAGACACGGTAAAGTAGAACAGCGAAGCTGAGGAAGCCTTTGCGGGTCTGCGGGCAGCGCTTTGTGCCCAACTTGTGCTTGTGACTCCCGACTTTAAGAAGGAGTTCTTTCTCCAGACCGATGCCTCAGAGGTGGGTTTGGGTGCAGTTTTGTCCCAATATGTGGGTGGTGAGGAACACCCTGTTCTATATTTGAGTCAGAAGTTATTACCTCGAGAACAGCGCTATGCCACAGTTGAAAAAGAGTGCTTGGGTAGTGGGTAGTAGAAACACTCCGCTACTATTTGTTGGGCCAACGGTTTACCCTGCTCACGGATCATGCTCCGTTAAAGTGGATGCACACCAACAGGGACAAGAACGCTCGGGCCACGAGATGGTTTTTGTCCCTACAGCCTTTTACTTTTGTGGTACGGCATAGGGCAGGTCTCCTCCACAGTAATGCAGATGCTCTGTCCCGAGTACATGGGTTTGCAGAGGTGGCCACTTCCCACACAGGTGTTAAGCTGGGGGGGAGGATATGTGACAGGATACACGACTCTGTGTATGTCAGTGAGAGGTTGGAAAGGTCAGCTTCCCCTGTCTTGGAAAGGGTTAAGCCTGGCCCAACAGGTAAACCTCCTCTCTCTATATTAATTAGCCTGCACCTGATAGTGTAGAGGGAGAGTGAGAGCTCAGAGCGAGATCCAGGCTGCACTGGATGGACACAGACTGGAGAGGGTCTGTGTATTCGTGGAATTAAGGTCTGTCAGAACAAATGCTTATATCGGACTGTGTTTTTGTTTGTTTATACTAGAAGCCAGAATAGCGTAGTGAGGGACGCTCTTGTTTAGTTAGCCTCCTAAGGTGGAGTAGGCCTATTTATTTGTGTTTTTTTTCATTGGACGCAATAAAGCTGCATTTATTCGCCATTTCTGTTTAAAGACTAGTGACTTTCCTACACTATTTTATTCAATACAGCCTGTCCCTGCTCCAAACAGCAACCTCTCCCTACACTGACAAAAAGCAGAATGTAAAATGGCCACCAGATCTGGTCTATTTATAAGGTAGGGGGTATGTCCATGTGCTGAAATGTCTCAATTGGCTGTCCTGCACCACCTGATGAATGTGTCATGGGTCAAAGTTCTTATCAATGTAAAATGGCGGACTGCCGTGAATATCGACAGATATATGCCTGTTCGACGTACAGCGAACAAGCAAAGTTTGCCGCAAAACGACCGCCAGGCGAACCGCCAGGCCATCTCTAATCCTGAGGCAGGGTACTGTGTCATTTTATGGAAGCTACGTAGAGTACCCTTGCCAGACCCTTCCACCAGCCATAACTTGCCTGCATTGCATACTGAAGCACAGAGACCCAAAAATTATGTTGCTAAACAGGGTAAATCATGAAAATTAATTAGTTTTATTTAAAAAAGTATTGATGGGATGGATGGGGGTGGAAGCGCCAGGGAAGATGAAACTTCATCTTTAACTTCATCTTATAAACAATCTCTCACTGGTCTGAGCTCCAGGCATTGTAATGTATCCTCAAAGACCTCATCAGCTCTAAATTAACAATTCTAACAGCTTACAACACCTGCTGTTTGTCTACATTAGAAGGCTGGAAGGCTGGAAAATCTATTCTGCCAGAGAAAATGAGGAGCTCTCAGAGCCTCTGTTGTGAATTTTGAAGTATTAATTTTTCCACAATGCCTGCAGCTACAAAGCTCAACAAGGGTGTGTTTTGAAGCTCTTTTCCTAATTGTTAATAGGGATGAACCAAACATACGAACAGAACATGCGAACAGACAAAAAATGTGTGCGAACCTCGTCAAAGTCTAAAGGCCCATACACACGGTCTGACTTTTTGCCAACAAACTTCAAAACAAGCAAGTTTTTAAAATAGTCCGACCGTGTGTACGCTCCATCGGACAAACTTTTTCGGGTTTCATCGGACAAAAAGTTCGGTCTGCAAACGGACAAACTTTACGTCAACAAGAGTCCGATGGTGCCTAGTCCGACCATGTGTACAGCAAGCAATCGGACTTTTGTACAAAGTACAAACGCGCATGCTCAGAAGGAAAGACCAGCCGGAAGCATTCTGTCTGGTAAAACTAGCGTTCGTATTTGAAAGAGCACATTTGTGACGCGGCAAGTTCTGAAATCAAGAAAAGCAGTGCACATTCTCTTCTTCTTTATAATGTGATAATACTAAAAGCTGCTTTGCTGGTGATACTGACGGAGTAAAAACAAATGTCTTTACTTTGGATTAGTGTATTTTGGTTATATAAAACATACTGTATTTCTATATTTTTTTTGTGGGTCAAGTTAGCACAATCCCATCGCGCAACATGTCTGCTTGACGAACGGACGTTCAGAAACGAACAAAATTGCACGAAACTGAAAATGAAAATGTACACAGATGAAACCTCTACTCGATTAGCAGAAGGAGTCCAAAGGGTGACACCGGAGAATTGAACTTCCTCTTTTAAACTCTCGTCAGTACGTTGAAACGTCACTATGTTTGTGTTTGTTGCCGAAAAAAAAGTCCGAGCGTGTGTATGCTATGGGTGTGACGGGACAACTCCCTTCGGACAAAAATCCAAGGGAAAGTTTGTTTGATGTCCGATCGTGTGTACGAGGCTTAATAGACACGAACGTGAAAAATCAAAAGTGTTAATTTTAAAGGCTTATATGCAAATTATTGTCATAAAAAGTGTATGGGGACCCGAGTACTGCCCCAGGGGACATATATCAATGCAAAAAAAACGTTTTTAAAATGGCTGTTTTTTCAGGAGCAGTGATTTTAATAATGCTTAAAGTAAAACAATATAAATGAAATATTCCTTTAAATATTGTGCCTGGGTGGTCCTCTTAGGCCCTGTTCACACGACCGGTTCATCCGATGAGAACGGTCCGACGGACTGTTTTCATCGGTCCACCGCTGAAGTGGCCTGATGATCTGATGTGCGTACACACACACATCAGTTCAAAATCAGATCGGGTCAGAAGGCAGTGACGTAAAACACACAACGTGCTGAAAAAAACGAAGTTCAATGCTTCCAAGCATGCGTCGACTTGATTCTGAGCATGCGCGGGTTTTGAACCGATGCTTTTGTGTACTAACCAACGGTTTGGACCTATCGGTCAGCGGGGCATCGGGTTGATTTTAAAGCAAGTTCTATCATTTTTGTCCGACGGACAAAAGACCGATGGGCTGTACGCTCGGTCGGTTTGGACCGATGAAACTGAACTTAGGTCCGTTTTCATCGGTTTGGTCCGACCGTGTGTACGCGGCCTTAGTCTGCCTGTAAATTAGCATCTCCTTTCTCAAGTTTATAACAATACAGTAGCAAAACGACATTTCTAAAGGAAAATGTTTAATTCAAAATTGCTTGCGACTGTAATGTATTGTCGGATCCCGGCAATATACATAAAAAATCATTGAAAACAAACGGTGTGGGTTCTCCCCCAGTCCATTATCAGGCTCTTTGGGTCTGGTATGGATATTAAGAGGAACTCCATGCCAAAATGTAAAAAAATAAATAAATGGCGTGGCCCCCCCTATAATCCATACCAGGCCCTTCAGGTCTGGTATGGATTTTAAGTGGAACCCCGTGCCAAATTAAAAAAGAAAATGGCGTGGGGGTCCTCCCCAAAATCCATACCAGACCCTTATCCGAGCATGTAACTTTGCAGGCTGCAGGAAAAGTGGGGGGACGAGAGAGGGCCCTCGCTCCTGAACCATACCAGGCCACAAACCCTCAACATGAGGAGGGTGCTTTGGGGTCCCCCAAAAGTACCTTGTCCCCAGGTTGATTTTGGACAAGGGCCTCATTCCCACAACCCTAGGTGGTTGTGGGGGTCTGCGGGCGGGGGGTTTAATGGAATTAATTAAGGTGATTGTGCTAGCTGCAGTATTCTCACGTGGTGTATTGCCTGTGTCATCTGCAGTGTGCACCATAAAGCTACGTGGTGTGTACTGGCCGTGTGCTCTGTAGTTTGCACCTAAAGCTACTTGGTGTGTACTGCCCGTGTCCTCTGCAGTGTGCACCTAAAGCTACGTGGTGTGTGTACTGTCTGTGTCTGTGCTATTTTTCTCAATGATTTTCATCCATATTGCAGGGACCAGACATTACATTAAAGCCGCAAGCAGTTTTAAATTACTTTTTTCTTATAGTAATCTCATTTTGTGCAGGGACAGTTCTAAACACGTGCCATTTCACAGGCATACTATAGAAACCCAGCAGGTACAATATTTAAAGGAATTTTTCATTTTTTTAAATTTTTTATTTAAGCATCATTAAAATCACTGCTCCAGAAAAAACGACCGTTTTTAAAACTTTTTTCCATTGATACATGTTCCCTGGGGCAAGACCCGGGTTCTCAAAGACGTTTTACAACAATAACTTGCATATTAGGCTTTAAAATTAGCACTTTTGAATTCGAACGTTCAAGTCCCATAGACGTCAATGGGGTTCTAAATGTTCGCGCGAATGTTCGATCCGTTCGAAGGTTCTGGTGCGAACCGAACAGGGGGGTGTTCGGTTCATCCCTAATCACGGCTTGAACTATTTTGCTTTGCATGTATTGAGACTATCTCATATATTAGTTTCACCTTTGAAGTTGCATTAGTAAAATAAATGAACTTTTGCACGATATTCAACTTTTTCGAGTTTCCCCTATACACTGAAAATGTATGTTGGTTCAGCAGTCTTTCCCATGAGTGTGATTCTTACTGAACCAGACTGAGAGACCATTTAAAGGCTCAGGAACCCTTTACAGGTGTTATGGCTTAACTAGCTGATTAGAGTGGGACACTTTTAGCCGGATTCAGAAAGACTTACGACGGCGCGCATTCAGACTTACGACGGTGTATCTACTGATACGCCGTCGTATCTTTAAGCGTATTCTCAAACTGAGATATGCCTCTCGTAGGTCTCCTATGCCGTCGTATCTTATCTGCATATTTACGCTGGCCGCTAGGGGCGTGTAAGTTAATTTACGCCTAGAATATGTAAATTAGCAAGATACGCCGATTAACGAACATACGTACGCCCGTCGCAGTAAGATATGCCGTTTACGTAAGACATACGCCGGCGTAAAGATAAACCACCAAAAAGATGGCGCAGCCCATGCAAGGTATGGACGACGGAACAGCCGTCGTATTTTACGTCGTTTGCGTAAGCGTACGTGAATGGGGCAGGGCGTAGGTTACGTTCACGTCAAAAGCATTGAGCTGACGTCATGACGTAGGGAGTATTTGCGACGTGATTCTGAGCATGCGCGCGCATGCGCCGTACCAATGGCCCTCATTTACATGGGGTCACGGGTAATTTACATGGAGCACGCCCCCTACCTGCCTATTTTGAATTAGGCGGGGTTACGCTGGGCCATTTGCGCTACGCCGACGTAACTTAGGAGGCAAGTGCTTTGTGAATAAAGTACTTGCCTCACTATGTTACGTCGGCGTAGTGCAAATGGGATGCGCTACGCCGGCATAAAGATACGCGCCTCTACATGAATCTGGCCACTTGAAGCCTAGAATATTGCACCTTTTCACCATATTCAGATTTTCTGAGATTGTGGATTTGGGGTTTTCATGAGCTGTAAGCCATAATCATCACAATTATGACAAATCACGACTTGAACTATCCTGCTTTGCATGTTAATGAGTCTATCTCATATATTAGTTTTACCCTTTACGTTGCATTAGTGAAATAAATTAACTTTTGCACAATATTCAAATTTTTCGGGTATCACCTGTATGTGTGCATATGTATATGTACCGTATTTATCGGCATATAACATGCACAGGCGTATAACACGCACCCTAACTTTAAGAGAGACGTTTCAGGGAAAAAAACTTTCCACAGCCCCCTGCGTATACAGTAACACGCAGGCACAGTTTACCCTCTATTTTCAGGGTAAAAAAGTGAGTGTTATACGCCAATAAATACAGTATATAATATATATACCGTATTTATCTTCGTATAGCGCACCCCGGCATATAGCGCGCACCCCCAACCTGGAAGGTAAGGCTGACAATCTGCAGAATGTCTAAATGTCCCGACGTTTTCTATTTATGTTCTGCAGGGGAAACCAGAATCCACCCTGTATTACCATGATAAAAATTTGACAGCTCTGGTGGGCAACTTGTTTGCTGCTGGAATGGAGACGACATCTGCCGCTTTGAGATGGGGCCTCCTGCTAATGATGAAATATCCTAATATACAAGGTAAGACATGCAGGTATATGACCTTTGACCACATACCATGACACAGGGGTTTTCCTTGTGAAATATGGTTTACCCATAGTTATGACCCACTGGACTGGTACAGCATTTGTTAGTGATATTCTTCAAGCTTACAGTTCAAACAGAAGTAAAACTTTATTAAAAGATATAAGAAGACTGCCACAGATATCAGTATGTATAATAACAAATGATATGATTGATATCTGCTTCTGAACAGAGAAAGTACAAGATGAAATTGAAAGAGTCATTGGCACAGCCCAGCCTCAATTAGAGCACCGGAAACAAATGCCGTACACTGATGCAGTCACTCACGAGATCTTACGGTATGGGGATGTCACACCAGGAAGTCTTCCACATGCAACTTCACAAGATGTCACATTCAGAGGATATTTAATTCCAAAGGTAAGTGACAATGGTAATGAAGACCTAAACTAAAAAAAAAATATTTAAAAATATTGCTAGGTGGTAGAGTTTTTTTGGTAGAAGAAACTTTATATGTCTCATGTAAGAGAAAAATGCAAAAAATGGAGCCACGGTGATACCGATCCCGCATAAGTTTGCAGGTATTTCAGCATCAGTGGCCTCCCAATGCCCAAAAAATTAAGATGTTGTGCTGAAAGTGACAGCACATTAAGCATCAGCAGTGGACGGAGTGACCAGGGGTAGCATGGACCTTGGACCACTAGGGGAGGTCAAACTAAGAGGGAAGTCTGCTATAGTGCACTAATGACCCACTGTGCCCAGATGTGGGTCATTAGTGAAGCTCTACCCCCATGAGGGCTGCTTAAAGATACTGGCCCAGATTCAAAAAGCAATTGCGCCTGTGTAACCATAGTTACGCAGCGCAATTGCTTACTTGCCCCGGCGTAACGACTTCTCCTGATTCAGAGAGCTTGTTACCCCGACTGCAGCCTAAGATATGCGTGGCATAAGGCTCTTATGCCCTCATATCTTCAGCTGCATTCTTACGCAGGCCGCTAGGTGGCGTTCCCGTTGTGGTCAGCGTATAGTATGCAAATTGCATACTAACGCCGATTCACAACAATACGCGAGCCCTGCGTACGCAGTTTGCGTACGTCGAGTTTCGCGTACGGCTGCACATGCTAAAAACAGGGGCAGCCAATGCTAAGTATACCCGTTGTTCCCGCATCGCAAAGTTTAAATTTTACGTCGTTTGCGTAAGTGAATCGTGAATGGCGCTGGACGCCATTCACGTTCACTTTGAAGCAAATGACGTCCTTGCGACGTCATTTGCCGCAATGCACGTCGGGAAAGTTTCCCGACGGAGCATGCGCCCTACGCTCGGCGAGGGAACGCGCCTAATTTAAATGATTCCCGCCCCCTACGGGATCATTTAAATTGCGCGCGCTTACGCCGGGCATTTTGCAGGAGCGCCCACGCAATTTATGGAGCTACTGCTCTGTGAATCGAGGGTAGCGCAGAAAATTTGCGGGGGCGCAGGGCAAAAACGGTGCCCTGCGCCTACGTAAAAACTGCGCAAATGTTACTGAATCTACCCCACTGTATCCCAATGGTTGCCCTGACCTTGCAAATCTTCTGACACCCTGGGTTCAGACATTTCAATTATAGAATTTTTGGCAGTAAAAAGATTCAGTGAGGATAGTTCAGAAAAGAAAATATAGTTAGCATTGTACACTTTAAATGAACAAGCAAATAAATAATCCACGGTAATTCTCTGAGAAAACAAGTGAACAACCACTATGACTAATCATGGTCTATGGCTTCAGATCAGAAAAGGGTAGAAGAAAGACCAATTCTGCAGTCAAACTACTCCCTTTACATCCTAATGCCACAGACCCAGCAATGTGTAACAGTTTTTTTCTCTAATGCCGTGTACACACGACCATTTTTAATTAATTAATCTAGATTAATGTTAAGCCGGCATAGCCTACACACGATCGTGAAAAAAAAATGCTCTAGCAAAGCGAAGTGATGTACAACACGTACAACGAGACTATAAAGGGGGAGTTCCGTTCGAAAGGCGCCACCCTTGGGGCTGCTTTTGCTGATTTCGTGTTAGTAAAAGTTTGGTGAGAGACGATTCACACTTTTCAGTTTTTGTGCTTTTCAGTCTGTTACAGCGTGACGAATGTGCTATCTCCATTACGAACGCTAGTTTTACCAGAACGAGCGCTCCCGTCTCGTAACTTTCTTCTGAGCATGCACGTTTTTTTCACGTCGTTAAAGCCCACACACGACCATTTTTTACAACGTTAAAACCGACAACGTTAAAAACAACGTGAAAATTTAGAGCATGTTCTAAATTTTTAATGGTCATATTTTACGTCGTGAAAAATGCTCTGGAGCCCACACACGATTGTTTTTAATGACATAAAAAAAAACGTCATTTTTTACACCCCGAAAAACGGTTGTTTGTACGCGGCATAACAACTAGTCCTTGCAATATATGTGTGTGTGTGTGTGTAATAAATATATATATATATATATATATAGGGCTAGATTCAGAAAGATCTGCCTATCTTTAGGCGGGCGTAGCGTATCTCAGATACACTACGCCGCCGTAACTTAGAGCGGCAGGTCCTGTATTCAGAAAGAACTTGCGCTCTAAGTTACGGCGGTGTAGTATAAATTGGCCGGCGTAAGCCCGCCTAATTCAAATTGTCCAGGCAGTGGGCATGTTGTATTAAAATGAGCCTTAACCCTACGTAATTGACGTTCCTAACGAACGGCGCATGCGCCGTCCGTGAACATATCCCAGTGCGCATGCTCGAAATCACGTCGCAAATAGTCAATGCTTTCGACGTGAACGTAACTTAAGCACAGCCCTATTCGCGTACGACTTACGCAAACGACGTAAACAATGGAAAATTCGACGCTGTCCCGACGTCCGTACTTAACATTGGCTACGCCTCATATAGCAGGCGTAACTTTACGCCGGAAAAAGCCTTACGTAAACGACGTAAAAAAATCCACCGGGCGCACGTACGTGAATCGGTGTATCTAGCTCATTTGCATATTCTATGTGGAAATCAACGGAAACACCACCTAGCGGCCAGCGTAAATATGCACCCTAAGATACGACGGCGTAGGAGACTTACGCCGGTCGCATCTTAGCAAAATGTAAGCGTGTCTCAATTTGAGCATACGCTTAAAGATACGACGGCGCAGATTCGGACTTACGACCGTGTATCTACTGATACGCCCGTCGTAAGTCTTTCTGAATCTAGCCCATACAGTATATATTAGACATGTGCATACTGAAATATTTAGTTTCGGAACTAAAAATAAATTGATTTTTATTTATTTTGTTTCTTTAAAAAAGACATTCGTCTGAAAATCCGAATAAGGTCGAATCTGTCAGTTAAAGGCTTATGGTGTCTGTCAAATGTTCTAAGAAAATTTAACGAAGGAGCTAAACTGTACGACGTCACGATCGTACATCTCCGGTCGAATGCTCCGCCCACAAGCTATAGTAGAATTCTAATGTTGTATGACTAGTAATAATTATATTTATTAATTATTATTACTAGTCAACCAACATTAGAATTCTTATATAGCCTATGTGCGCAGCATTTGACCATAAATGTCTGCTCGCGGCGATTGTATGTTTTTAGTTGCTTCGTCGAATCTTCATATCGAATATTTTCTCTCTATGTCGAATAATCTTGGACTAATAGAGTTAGGTTAGGCACATTCAACTGCAGGTTCGATAGACACACAGATCGCTATTGTCACCGTCATGTTGAATCTTCTATCCATATTCGAATTGTTGTCGAAGCAAAACAAAAATAAAGCATTTTCTATGTCGGATCTTTGGGATTTTGGATTCTGTGCATTGGGTATCGTTTGTTAAAATGAACGCGAAAATCCCAGAAATTCGGACGAAAATGCATTCAGACGAAAACTAATGCACATGTCTAGTATATATGTAAAAAGTGTAAATAATAAACTGCGCTGTGTATAGTGTGTATATGTATATATACAAATGTAAGCTGCCACACGACTATAGGAAAAAGCAGTATTGTGATAAGAATGAAAAATGTAGCGCTAATATCTGTATATAGATATGGAAGTGAACCACATCTGAAGGTTCAAACCAAATCTACGTATGTATAGTACCTCAATAGTACAAAGTGTCACCACGTGACCGTAATTAAACAAACTTGACGAGAAAAATATACCACCAACATAATGTGAAAACACAAATTGTGATACCACAATAGTGGTAAAAGAAGGCAAAAGGTGCATGAAGTTACTAAAGTCCAAATGAATGAAAATGAAGACGACGAAGTACCGCCACCAATGGTAAAAGAGAGGCTTATTATGGGCTGCACATGGAGGGTGTAACCTGGGTGTGATCAGACAGCCCTATCTGCCATTTCTGCCTGAACACAAGAAACCACCTCTTGCAGAAAGGAAGGTTCCTCACCCCTCCACAGACAGACAGAAAACTCTACACTCTCTTACACCAGATTGTGTCTTTCCTAGGTGGATACTGAGCATCTACCTTTACAAGAATACATGATATACATTGTGACTTTGGGTCACTATTGTCGAGTAGTCGATCGGTTCCAGGACCAGCTGTATTGATTGAGTTGATCGACCTTTAAGCTCTTGGTGACTTGGGCGGTGTAAGCCTTCCCTAGTCATCGGCATTTGGTAAGCCTCTCTTTTACCATTGGTGGCGGTACTTCTGTCAAGCTGTTTTTCCATCTTCAAGGCTTATTCGTGGTGGAGTCATCTTCATTTTCATTCATTTGGACTTTAGTCACTTCATGCACCTTTTGCCTTCTTTTTCCACTATTGTGGTATCACAATTTGTGTTTTCACATTATGTTGGTGGTATATTTATCTAGTCAAGTTTGTTTAATACGGTCACGTGGTGACACTTTGTACTATTGAGGTACTATACATACAGTACGTAGATTTGGTTTGAACCTTCAGATGTGGTACATGTCTAGAATATACACACACACACACACACACACACACACACACACACACACATAGGCCTTGCTGACACTGAATGTTCTTATGCCTTGTGGGAGGGATATACTGTAGTCCTCTGAAGAAGAGGGCTTGGAAGAGGCTTGAGTCTTCAGCTACAGTATGTTGAGTGTGGGGGTGCTTAAATAGTTTATCAAAAAATAATGGGTAGGGCTGAGTACATTTCTGGAAGATCAATAGATATTTTTCTGGACTTTAAATGGGTAAAGCATGGATGGTGTAGTGTGCATGTACTGCAGAGATGTACTGCATATACTATATAAATATATATTTACACATACAATATATTTTTGCCTTGATACACACTTTAAATCAAAGAGGCATGTCTATTTATGTGCATAAAGAACAACACATTCTTTATCCGTGATACACTAACCAGTTGGTAACATTTTTCTCTGCAGGGAACCACAGTCATCCCAGTGCTCTCCTCTTCTCTAAGAGACAAAGACTACTTTGAAAAACCTTACGAGTTTTACCCAGAGCATTTTCTGGACTCAGAAGGCAATTTTAAAAAGAACGATGCATTCATTCCATTCTCTATTGGTAATATATTTGCATATTTAAAATTTCAGTATTGGGAGAGGTTGGCATATGCAAAGGGTATTTAAATCCAGGAAGTTAATTGGCTCTCATTGATTACTACAGAGAGCCTGTCTACCATTCTGACATGCCCCTAGAACATGGCCACCCAGGATACATTCTACTTTAGAAAAGCCTTAGTGTAAGGTGACCAGATTTTTAAAATGAAATCCGGGTATATATATTTTCTTTATTAGTAATGGCAACAATCAGCAACTCTTTGCCCGTCGCCACCCGCATCACAGCCTCTCAAGTCTTACTCTCCGGCCCCAGCTACTACTTAATGGGGAGCGGAGGAAGATCACTCCACCAGGGAAGGCAATGAGATATGCAGGTGACTGGCCAGGATTTGAGCCAAGGCAGAAAAACATGCGAGCGGAGCTGAACGGGCATGTGCCCGAAACTGAAGAAATATTCCCTCCACTCCGACCAGCACATGATTGATCATCAGAAAGGGGCACAGATAATGGGGAAAAATACAACCCCCCCTATGCTAGTAGGCACGGCAGAGCGGGGGGGTGTAATTCTATTTTTTTATTTTAATTCTGCACTGATTGTCTTTGAAATTGCCCCTGCCCCCTATTAAATCCAATCTGGGAACAAAACCAGGGACAGACTTGGTCCGGGGACATTGTCCTCAATCAGGGGACTGTCCCCTGAAACTGGGGATGTCTGGTCACCCTACCTTAGTGGTCACGGTAAGGTTTTTCTAATTTTGCAGGTTAAGGTCAATTTTTTATTTTTTTTAACATGTAGTTGAGGTTTTTATTCATTAGCAGGTTTCTTTTCATTGAGAGTTCCGTTAAGCAATATGTGCATCTAGATTGGCCATATATTGTAAGCTAAAGATTCAAGAAAGCCATATCCCCATCCCCATGTCTTGGGTCAGGTCTTCTAGGCCAAAAAGTGACTCCAGCACATTGGCACATAGGAAATGTCATATTGGAGGTTGCTGTATTAATGTAATACCATATTTAGTCCATGCAGGGCAAAGGGAAAAGATCCTTATTCCCAGCAGTACACACTATTTTTTGTGGTTGAACTGGATGGACTTGTGTCTTTTTTCAACCTGACTAACTATGTAACTATGTAACTGACCTTTTTTTATGTTGTGGCACCACTTGCAGCAGCATAAGCAAAATTTTAATTGTCGAGAAGAGTCTCTTGTCCCCATCAACATGGGGACAAGGTGCTCTGGGTGGGGGACACAGTGCATGGGGCATGTGGATTGGTATGGTTCAGGAGGGGGGGCGCTCGCCCATCCCCTATCCTGACCTCCAGGCTGCATGCTCGGCTAAGGGTCTAGTATGGATTTTGGGGGGGACCCCACGCCAATATTTTCTTCATTGATTGTTCATCTATATTGCAGGGAACCCGCAATACATTACAGCCGCGAGCAAGTTTAAATTACATTTTTTCCTTTAAAAATGTCATTATTGCTGTGGCACTGTTCTACACATCACACAGATGCGCCACTTTACGTGCAGACTAAGGGGACCCCCAAGCATGATATTTAAAGGAATATTTAATTTTTATTGTTTCCCTTTAAGCATGATTAAAATCACTGTCCCCTGGTGCAGTACCCGGTCCCCATACACTTGTTATGGCAATGACTGTGGTGTTCTGGTGCTACCTGAACTGTGGGATGTTCGGCCCATCCCTACTACTGTATGTTAAAATTAAATAATTCAGATACATTTCTTTTTTTTTCTTAGGAAAAATAAGCTGTGTTGGGGAAACTTTGGCTAAGATGGAGCTTTTCCTCTTCTTTACAACACTGCTACAACACTTCACCTTCCAAGCCCCTCCCGGAGCTGTGCTGGACCTCACACCTGCCTTGGGGGGTACAAACCCTCCATTACCTTATGAAATCTGCGCAATCCTCCGAATGTAGATAAGGGGCCTGATTTACCAAGCCTTTACTCCATGACTCATGGAGTAAAAGCAGGAGTAGCAGCCGTTTGGCCATTTACTAAAGAAATACGCTGCTAGTGCAGTGTATTTCCCTAGTTACTAATGTGCTCCGTGCGCCCAGGAGAGGGTGCATTGTGCACCAGTACAGACCTGGCGCACGGCACATTGAAGTGTAAATTGCGGGGGTTTGGGCGGGAGTTTATTAGGGGGGGAGGTGGGGGGATGCAGGGGAAGTGAAGTGACATGTGTTTTAAAGTGTTTGGCGGGCCGAATTGAAAGGGAAAGTGTTTTTTGAAAACAGATCCCCGTACGCTTGCACAGTGCGCCTGAACCTCGGGAGGTTCATTTGCATACTGGGCATGCGCAGAGAGAAAAGTCAGGGATTCCCGTGCGCCTTGTCAGTACGCCGTGAAAATCTTGGTAAATACCAAGCGGCGTACCCGTGATTGCGCTGCGTGACGCGGCGCACGGGAATCTCCGAGCTGTTTTCAGCCCTGAAGGGGAACTCTGCGCCAAATTTCAAACTTGAAATCGGCGCGGGTCCCCCTTCAGGGCTACATTAGGCTCTTAGGCTTGGTCCGGAACGTGAGGGGGTCCCCCCCAGATCCAAACCAAGCCCTCATCCCAAGCATGCAGTCTGGCCCGGACAGGAATGGGGGAGGGGACGAGCGAGCGGCCCCCCCCCCCCTCCTGAGCCGTACCAGACCGCATGCCCTCAACATGGGGGAGTGTGTGCTGTGGGGGAGGGGGGCACTGCCCCCCCACCCCACAGCACTCTTGCCCCCATGTCGATAGGGACAAGAGCCTCTTCCCGACAACCCTTGCCATTGGTTGTCGGGGTATGCGGGCGGGGCTAATCGGAATCTGCGAGCTCCCTTTAATAAGGGGGCCCCCAGATGCCGGCCCCCCACCCTATGTGAATGAGTATGGGGTACATCGTACCTCTACCCATTCACATGGGGGAAATGTAAAGTAAAAAAAACACACCACACAGAATAAAATATTTTATTAATCTGCTCCGGAGCCCCCCCTTTCTTCTTTAGCTCTCTTAGAAGGGGGGGTTTCTTCTCTCCCGATCTTCTGCCGGGACCCTGGGCTTCGGTGATTGCTGCCGGGGGAGGGCGCCATCCCTCGGTCCTCTCCGGAGCCTTCCGCCGGATGCCCCCACCCCATTTTAAGCTCTTTTTCATTAGGGAGGGGCATCCGGACTTCGGGGTCTTCTGCCGGGGGATGGCGCCTATCCCCCGGTCTTTCCGGTGCCTTCCGCCAGGGTTCCGGTCTTCCTGGTCTTCTGCCGGGGGTGCGCCAACTCCCCGGTCTTTTCTCTTCTGTCTTCTCTGCTCCCTCTTCTGCCTGGCTCCCCCGCGGAGCCAGGGCTTTCTTCCGTCTTCTTTCTTCTCTCTTCCTTCTTCTGCCTGTCTCCTCCGGGAGCCCAGGGCTTGTCTCCGCTGTCTTCTTCCTTCTCTTCCATTGGATGTTGACACGACGAGGTCCGGCGCTGGAATGCCGTCTGAGCAGTGGGCATGGACTTATATAGGGCAATGCCACCATGTGACCTCAACCCATGTGACATCACATTCCCATCATGCCCAGGGAATGTGATGTCACATGGGTTGAGGTCACATGGTGGCATTACCCTATATAAGTCCATGCCCGCCGCTGACACGGCATGTCAGCGCGGAACCTCGTCGTGTCAACATCGAATGGAAGAGAAGGAAGAAGACAGCGGAGACAAGCCCTGGGCTCCTGGAGGAGACAGGCAGAAGGAAGAGAGAAGAAAGAAGACGGAAGAAAGCCCTGGCTCCGCGGGGGAGCCAGGCAGAAGAGGGAGCAGAGAAGACAGAAGAGAAAAGACCGGGGAGTTGGCGCACCCCCGGCAGAAGACCAGGAAGACCGGAACCCTGGCGGAAGGCACCGGAAAGACCGGGGGATAGGCGCCATCCCCCGGCAGAAGACCCCGAAGTCCGGATGCCCCTCCCTAATGAAAAAGAGCTTAAATGGGGTGGGGGCATCCGGCGGAAGGCTCCGGAGAGGACCGAGGGATGGCGCCCTCCCCCGGCAGAAATCACCGAAGCCCAGGGTCCCGGCGGAAGATCGGGAGAGAAGAAACCCCCCTTCTAAGAGAGCTAAAGAAGAAAGGGGGGGCTCCGGAGCAGATTAATAAAATATTTTATTCTGTGTGGTGTTTTTTTTACTTTACATTTCCCCCATGTGAATGGGTAGAGGTACGATGTACCCCATACTCATTCACATAGGGTGGGGGGCCGGAATCTGGGGACCCCTTTATTAAAGGGGTCTCTCAGATTCTGATAAGCTCTCCGCCCGCATACCCCGACAACCAACGGCCAGGGTTGTCGGGAAGAGGCTCTTGTCCCTATCGACATGGGGGCAAGAGTGCTTTGGGGTGGGGGGGCAGTGCCCCCCTCCCCCACAGCACACACTCCCCCATGTTGAGGGCATGTGGTCTGGTATGGCTCAGGAGGGAGGGGGGCGCTCGCTCGTCCCCACCCCCATTCCTGTCTGACCAGACTGCGTGCCTGGGATAAGGGCTTGGTTTGGATCTTGGGGGGGACCCCACGCTATTTTTTTGGGCCCCGGTTTAACCCCTTATGTTCCAGACCAAGCATAAGAGCCTGGTATGCACCTGGAGGGAACCCACCTTATTTTTTTTTGGGGGGGTCTGGAGTTCCCCTTCATGAACAGCGATCTGTCATTTACACATGTCAGTCCCACCCCCCCCTACAGTTAGAACACACCCAGGGAACATATTTAACCCCTCCCTCGCACCTAGTGTTAACCCCTTCCCTGCCAGTGGCATTTTTTGAGTAAGCAATGCATTTTTTACAGCACTGATCGCTAGAAAAATGCCAATGGTTCCAAAAAAGTGTTCGATGTGTCCACCATAATGTCGCAGTACCGATAAAAATCGCTGATCGCCCCAATAACTAGTTAAAACAACAAAAAAAAAAAATTGTAGACGCTATAACTTTTGCAAAAACCAAACACTAAACGCTATTTGCGATTTTTTGGAACCAAAAAGATGTAGAATACGTATCGGCCTAAACTGAGGTTTTTTTTAGTGTTTTGAATATTTATTTTTGGGGATATTTATTATAGCAAAAAGTAAAAATAATTTTTACATATGTGGGCGGGACTTACGCAAGTCCCGCCCACATATATAAACATCGTTCAAACCACACATGTGAGGTATTGACGCGTGCATTAGAGCGAGAGCAATACTTTTACCACTAGACCTTCTTTGTAACTATAAACTGGTAACCTGGAAAAAAAAGAAAAAGGTCGCCTATGGGGATATTCACGGAATTCATTTTGGCCCCATTGCAGGAGTGTTTCCAATAGTAAAGCGTGACATGTAAGGTATCTATTTACTCAGTGTAACATCATCTTTCACATTATCCCCAAAAATTGGGCTCACTTTTGTGTTTTGTTAATTTTTAACCACTTGAGCCCGGACCATATTTCTGGTCAATGACCGGGCAAGTTTTTGTGATTCGGCGCGGCGTCGCTTTAACTGACAATTGCGCAGTCGTGCGACGTGGCTCCCAAACAAAATTGGCAACCTTTTTTTTCCCACAAATAGATTATTAAATGTGCGTGTTTACTTCTGTCTTTAACACCTCCCCTTCAGGCTGGAAAGCATCAGATCAGGGGAAACCAAAAAAAAAAAGCTCTCATTCCATTGCAGCTTGGTTCCTACATGTGTGATGAACTGAGCATGCTCAAACACTTAGAAAAAAAATATCCTTTCTTTTTAAAAGGTGAAAAACACTCATTGGATGCTCATAGAGCGTGGTTTGGATTAATTGCAGGTGTGCCCAATTACAAGCTCACCCAAACTAGAGACTGCAATTTGGTCATGTGATTTCAATTGCTTCATTACTAGCACTGTTATAAAAAGCTTGGATCGATCAGTCCTCAGCTGCCCTCAGAAGGGGCAGGATGCTGTTGCTAAACACAAATGTGGTTTGTTGCATGGGTTTTGTTTTATTTTGCCAATGGTTTTGGTTTATTTTTAAATGATGTTCACTTTGATGTATTTGTCTATGTGGCCTTATTTTATGAAAAATGTGTAAAGCTATGGTTATTTAGAATTTTGAAATGTATTTTTGTTTGTTTGTCTTTTTTTGCTTTCCTTGTTTTGTTGACCAATAAAAATTACTTTAAAATTGTTAAGTTTGTCTTTTGTTACTTTTTCATGCTACATATGTTGACAGCTGCAGCTGAACTAGGTTTGGGCCTAACAAATTATGTGTGATTTTTGTCTAAGCTTCTTTCCTGGTGTGTAATCATGAAATGTTTGCCATGTTTATTCTCCCTGACTTTAAAGACAAAAACTGGTAAGTATTTTATTTATTCTGCAGTGGTCCTCAGCCCTCAAGTACCCCCGACAGGACATGTTTTGGGGATTTCTCTTATCAAGAATTGCTGTCCAGACTGTATTTTAAAGCACATGTGCAAGATGAAGGAAAACCTGCAAACATGGCCTGTGGGGGGGGGGGGGGGGTTTGCTATTGGTGGACAGGCTTGACGTGCTGATTTACAGCACTGTGCTTAAATCTAGCGCAATGCAATCCTATTCAAATTGTGGGTGTTTGAGGGAAGCCAAGTGAGTGTTAGAACCCCTGCTTTGTGTTTTTTTATTTTTGTGTTGAGCTTTGTGTCCCTTTTCTTAAAATTGGCTTCACTTCCTGTCACACAGCTGAACAGGAAGTGAGGTTAAAACCCTACCAGTGTCATTTCTTGGGGACACCGGTCAATCTAACTAGTGTCCCCATTAAGCAAATTGCACTCCAGCACTGCTGTGTACACCCCAAATCATGGGTCTTCAAACTACGGCCCTCCAGTTGTTCAGGAACTACAATTCCCATCATGCCTAGTCATGTCTGTGAATGTCAGTGCATTACAAGGCCTCATGGGATGTGTAGTTCTACAACAGCTGGAGGGCCGTAGTTTGAGGATCCCTGCCCCAAATGATTATTTAGTTTGGGGTTTAGTAAAGGCAAAGCCACTCTGCAGTACAAGCATAGTTGCTGAAAATCAGAGAGGAAGCACTGATGGTTTTAACATCCAATCCTGTAGAAGCAAAGTTGTTTTGTTTTCTTCCTTGCTTTGCACTTGTAGGAGTGGATTTGCCTTTAGTAAATGGACCCCAAAGTCCAAGATCCCTAATAATTTGGGGTGTACACAGCAAAATGCTAGAGTGCAATTTACATAATGGGAAACTATTTAGATTGATCTCTGTGTCCACAAGAAAAGATATTAGTAAGGTTTTACCCTCACTTCCTGTTTGGCTATGTGACAGGAAGTGAATGAATTAGAAAGGGTGAAGACACCTCACAAATGTTGTCACTATCAGGGGTGCAGACATCCCCAAAAAAATGAGCAGATAATACTTATTTGCAAATTAATAATTTTTTAGTTAACATTGGGTGGGGTGCTCTAACACACACATTCCTACATATTAGCAACGCTCTATCCTGGCCTATTGGCATGGTTATATTTTCTTAGGGCTCTCAATAAAACTCTATGAAATTTGTGCTTAAACTAGAACCAGGGGCGGACTGACAACTCATGGGGCCCCTGGGCAATAGAAGATTATGGGGGCCCCTCTGGCTTACAGATGACCACCACGCCAGGAGGTAGTGCAGAGGCGGGCAGCTAAAATCTTGGGATATTCACATTAAAAGCATGTCATTTTCGGACATATCAGGGACAGATCTAAAAAAAACACAGATTTTTACATACTGTCCCTGGTTTTACTGAGCCTGGCAACCCGGATGGGGCCCCCTAGTGGCATGGGGCCCTCGGGCAGTGCCTGAGTGACTCAATGGTCAGTCCGCCCCTGACAAGAACTATAATCAACAAGTTTTATTTTCTTTCATTTTGGATAGCGTGAGGGAGGGTTATAGGCCCTGTCAGTTTATTTTGTATTATCTGTGTCCAATTGGGGAGATTTGCCTTCACTTCCTGCCCCATAGCCAAACAGGAAGTGAGAGAAAAACTATGCAAATTAACCACTTCCCGCCCAGCCTATGGCCGATTTACGTCCGGGAAGTGGTTACACAATCCTGACAGGACGTCCTGCAGGATTTCATGCCGCACGCGCCTGTGGGGGCACGCAGCGCGGCGATCGGTGATGCGGGGTGTCAGTCTGACACCCTGCATCTCCGATCTCGGTAAAGAGTCTCTCACGGAGACGGAGACTCTTTACCACGTGATCAGCCGTGTCCAATCACGGCTGATCACGATGTAAACAGGAAGAGCCATCGATGGCTCTTCCTCACTCGCGTCTTACAGACGCGAGTATAGGAGAGCCGATCGGCGGCTCTCCTGACAGGGGGCGTTCGCGCTGATTGTTTATCAGCGCAGCCCCCCCTCGGATCACCACACTGGACCACCAGGGATGCCCACCCTGGACCACCAGGGTGTGCAAAAACAAAAAAAATATAGAACAAAAAAACAAAAAGCATTAAAAAATAAGAAAAAAGATGCCAATCAGTGCCCACAAATGGGCACTGACTGGGAAAATCAGTGCCACCCCACAGTGCCCATCCATGCACAGTGCCCACCTATCAGTGCCCACCTGTGCCACCCATAAGTATCCATCAGTGCCACCCATAAGTGCCGCCCATAAGTATCCATCAGTGCCACCCATAAGTGCCGCCCATCTGTGCCGCCCATGAGTGCCCATCAGTGCCGCCTATGAGTGCCCATCAGTGCCGCATAGCAGCGCCGCCAATCAATGCCACCTCATCTGTGCCGTCAGTACTACCTCATCGATGTCCATCAGTGCCATCTCATCGGTGCCCATCAGTGCCACCATATCAGTGCCCGTAATTGAAAGAGAAAAACTTATTTACCAAAAAATTAACCTAAAAAAAGAAAAAGGTTTTTTTGTTTCAAAATTTGCAGTCTTTTTTTAGTTGTTGCGCAAAAAAAAAAACGCAGAGGTGATCAAATAACAACAAAAGAAAGCTCTATTTGTGGGGAAAAAAGGACGCCAATTTTGTTTGGGTACAGTGTTGTATGACCGCGCAATTGCCATTCAAAGTGCGACAGTGTTGAAAGCTGAAAATTGGCTTGGGCGGGAAGGTGCGTAAGTGCCTGGTATGGAAGTGGTTAAGGGAATCCAGTGCCCCCCCAGAACTAGTGTGTGGGTCCCCTGAAAATTACTGGGCGGGGTTATACAAAAACAGGGTGTGACCTTGACAGGAAGGGGTGGGTCATTTTTCTATTAGGAGGTGCAGATATGTAGTCAGGCCTAGGGCAGAACCAAACCTTAATATACTACTGCATATTAGGGCTTATTTAGACCGGAACCGATTTACAGCGTGTTTTTATATTGTGGGAGGAAACCCACGCAGGCACAGGGAGAACATGCAAACTCCATGCAGATGCTGTCACGGGCGGGATTCGAACCAACGACTCTTTTGCTGCTAGGTCAAAGTGCTATACACTACACCACTGTGGTGAACGAACATGATTGCAGCTGAAAGCATGAGATCTTTTTTTTTTTTTTTCAATACCATGCTTTCCAGCCTTATTGACCCCGCCTCTCTCCATAAAGAGGACCTGTCACACACTAGTCCTATTACAAGGGATGTTTACATTCCTTGTAATAGGAAGAAAACTGATCATTTTTTTTTTATTTTTTTATTTCAGTGTAAAACATTATAAAACTAAATAAAAATAAATAAGAAAACCCCAAAAAAAAATTTTTAAAGCGCCCCGTCGCGACGAGCTCGCGCACAGAAGCAAACGCATACGCGAGTAGCGCCCGCATATGAAAACAGTATTCAAACCACACAAGTGAGGTATCGCCGCGATCGTTAGAGTGAGAGCAATAATTCTAGCCCTAGACCTACTCTGCAACTCAAAAAATGCAACCTGTAGAATTTTTTAAACGTCGCCTATCGAGATTTTTAAAGGGTAAAAGTTTGACGCCATGCCACGAGCGGGCGCAATTTTTAAGCGTGACATGTTGGGTATCATTTTACTCGGCGTAACATTATCTTTCACAATATAGAAAAAAATTGGGCAAAATGTATTGTTGTCTTATTTTTTAATTCAAAAAAGTGATTTTTATCCAAAAAAAGTGCGCTTGTAAGACCGCTGCGCAAATACGGTGTGACAAAAAGTATTGCAATGACTGCCATTTTATTCCCTAGGATGTCTGCTAAAAAAAAATATATAATGTTTGGGGGTTCTGATTAATTTTCTAGCCAAAAAATTGTGATTTTCACATGAAGGAGAGAAGTGCCAGAATTAACCCGGTGGGCAAGTGGTTAAAGTACTCATGGCTATAAAGAATAGAGTCATTGCTCATTAAAAAAAAAAAAAAAAAAGGGGGTGCCTCCAAATTAAATTACCAGGCCCTTCAGGTCTGGAATGGATATTAAGGGGAACCCCGCCGTAAAAACCCCCAAAAAAAAAGACGTGCGGTTCCCGGCAAATATCCATTCCAGACCCTTCAGGTCTGGTGTGGATTTTAAGGGGAACTCCACCCCAAATTGAAAAAAAAAATGGCGTGGAGTCCCCCTAAAAATCCACACCAGACCCTTATCCGAGCACGTTGACCTGGCCGGCCGCAGAAAAGAGGGGGGGACAGAGTGCGGCCCCCCCCCTCTCCTGAACCGCACCAGGCCACATGCCCTCAACATGGGGAGGATGTCCCCATGTTGATGGGGACAAGGGTCTCATCCCCACAACCCTTGCCCGGTGGTTGTGGGGGTATGCGGGCGGGAGGTTTATCAGAATCTGGAAGACCCCTTTAACAAAGGGGACCCCCAGATCCTGACCCCCCCCCCTGTGTGAAATGGTAATGGGGTACATTGTACCTCTACCATTTCACCCCAAAAAAAATGTCAAAGTGATAAAAATGACAGTAGCCGGTTTTTGACAAATCTTTTAATAAAATCTTCTTTTCTTCTTTCCTTCGGGTTTCTTCCGCTGCTTCTTTCTTCTAGTCCACATCTTGCCCGACGTCTTCTTCTATCTTCTCCGTCCGTCCTTTCGCCTTCTGGTCCCGCATCTTGCCCGTTGTCTTCTCCGTCCGCCTCCTCGTCCGCATCTTGGGTCTTCTGCGGTCTTCTTCTCGGTCCGCCGCCTTCTCGTCCCCTGCGTTTGAATTTGATTTGGCCGCCGTTTTCCCGCTCCTGGGACCCGCCCCCCTCTGACGCCACAAGTAAACTCCTTAGAAGGTCATGTGCGTCAAAGGGGGGCGGGGTCGCAGAGCGTCACACAGCGGGGGAATTCAATTTCAATCGCGCCGCCCGGAGAAGAAGTTCCCGCCGTGTCACACTCATGTGACCCCGCCCCCCTCTGACGCCACAAGTAAACTCCTTAGAAGGTCATGTGCGTCAGAGGGGGGCGGGGGTCACATGAGTGTGACACGGCGGGAACTTCTTCTCCGGGCGGCGCGATTGAAATTGAATTCCCCCGCTGTGTGACGCTCTGCGACCCCGCCCCCCTCTGACGCACATGACCTTCTAAGGAGTTTACTTGTGGCGTCAGAGGGGGGCGGGTCCCAGGAGCGGGAAAACGGCGGCCAAATCAAATTCAAACGCAGGGGACGAGAAGGCGGCGGACCGAGAAGAAGACCGCAGAAGACCCAAGATGCGGACGAGGAGGCGGACGGAGAAGACAACGGGCAAGATGCGGGACCAGAAGGCGGAAGGAAGGACGGAGAAGATAGAAGAAGACGTCGGGCAAGATGTGGACTAGAAGAAAGAAGCAGCGGAAGAAACCCGAAGGAAAGAAGAAAAGAAGATTTTATTAAAAGATTTGTCAAAAACCGGCTACTGTCATTTTTATCACTTTGACATTTTTTTTGGGGTGAAATGGTAGAGGTACAATGTACCCCATTACCATTTCACACAGGGGGGGGGGTCAGGATCTGGGGGTCCCCTTTGTTAAAGGGGTCTTCCAGATTCTGATAAACCTCCCGCCCGCATACCCCCACAACCACCGGGCAAGGGTTGTGGGGATGAGACCCTTGTCCCCATCAACATGGGGACATCCTCCCCATGTTGAGGGCATGTGGCCTGGTGCGGTTCAGGAGAGGGGGGGGGCCGCACTCTGTCCCCCCCTCTTTTCTGCGGCCGGCCAGGTCAACGTGCTCGGATAAGGGTCTGGTGTGGATTTTTAGGGGGACTCCACGCCATTTTTTTTTTCAATTTGGGGTGGAGTTCCCCTTAAAATCCACACCAGACCTGAAGGGTCTGGAATGGATATTTGCCGGGAACCGCACGTCTTTTTTTTTTTTGGTTTTTACGGCGGGGTTCCCCTTAATATCCATTCCAGACCTGAAGGGCCTGGTAATTTAATTTGGGGGAACCCCTACACATTTTTTTGTTTGTTTTATGAATGAATCCCTTTAGAATTGTCAGAGCCGACAATTCATTATAGCCGCGTGTGAATTTTTAAATGACTTTTTTCCTTCAGAATGTCACTTTGTGCAGGGGGAGTTCTAAGTGCGGGAAAAATGCGCTATTTCACATGCTGACATTACACCCCCCCTAGGTACGAAATTTAAAGGAATATTTCACTTGTATTGTTTCACTTTAAGAATTATTAATTTCACTGCTCCCGAAAAAACGGCCGTTTTAAAAAATAAAAAAAGCATTGATACATGTTCCCTGGGGCAGGACTGAGGTCCCCAAACACTTTTTAGGACAAAACTTGCAGATTAGCCTTTAAAATGAACACTTTTGATTTCTCCCATAGACTTCTATAGGGAGTTCGGCGCGGCTTTACATATTAGTTTCAATGCGCCGGCTGCTACGCTGGTTCATGCGCCCAATTAAGCCTCCACCCGGAGTACTAATTAACGCATGAACCAGCGCAGCGCACAGAGCATAGTAAATCAGGCCCAAGGTGTGCTCCAAAACACAAATTTATTAACATTATACCGCTTTCTAAACAAAATAAGAAATAGATCGTCAGCTTAAATTATTATTAGCAATATCTTACAAAGCAAATGCAGCAAAAGTAAACGGTTAGCCATTTGAGGACTTTAAGTAGGCCCTAAACAACTTCATGTAATTTGGACATACACCATACACCCTGATCCCCCTATGCCTTTTCAGCAAATCGTGGCTGTCAAAATGACAGCCAGGACTTCCCTTGTGTCGCAACAGAAGATGAAGCTGCTGCTGTGTAAACTCTAGCTTCTGAAGAGTGTTCAGAAGCTTCACTAAGAATTATGACATAACATCATTTGTTGTTACTCTGTCTATTCATGTGAAGATCAAAGCATTGAAGGACTAATCAACAGTATTGCCTGTTGTCTCCTGTAGCTGATATTTCTCCATTACTGACTTATTATGTCTTGTTCTGTACGCTGTCTCTGTGTGAAGGCAGCCATCTTGGTAGTCACAGAGCTTTACTTCCTCATGTCAGAGCTTCCAGCAAGGAGAACAGTAAGCAGCACAGTAGTGACATCACCAAATCGTACTCCAAAATCTCCTGAGACTAGCAGTAAGGTGCAGAAGTTCCCAGGTGCCCTCATATACCAGGAAGTTTGCAGCTTTTCTTCTGGGCACTGCTTAATATAACAAAATCTTCACAATTTAAGTTCAGGGCCACTTTAAAAAGATTCACTGCTAAGAAGTTGGTTAAAAAAGGATACACACATACCTAAACAGAAATTATTTAGAAATTATAGTCAGGTATGAGGAGTCTCCAAAAGTGTGTGGAAAACAGAACAGTCTGCCAGCATTACATTGGCATGCCCTGTGTATTGGATTTAATAAAGTTTTTTGTATTTTTAAAGTGTTTGTACTGTGGTGCTTTTTATCCATGTTCACTGATTCTGGGCATTAGCAGGAATATACTTCAGTTCAGAAAGTTTAAATGATTTATAGGTCACAAATAGGGATGAGCCCGATGTAAGTTCGACTCGAACATTGGGTGCCGAATAGCGAACAATTTGTGGTGTTCGTGGCAAATTCGAAAGCCGCAGAACACTGTTTAAAAGTCTATGGGATATTAACATGAAAAATTAAAAGTGCTAATTTTAAAGGCTAATATGCATGGTGTTGTCATAACAAGTGTTTGGGGACCTGGGTCTTGCTCTAGGGGACATATTTCAATGCAAATTTTTTTTTTAAAAATGCCAGTTTTTTCGAGAGCAGTGATTTTACTGTAATAATGCTTAAAGTAAAACAATAAAAGTGAAATATTCAATGATTTTTTTAGTATATTGCCAGGATCCGACAATACATTACAGCGATTTTAAATGAAAATGTTTACTTTAGAAATTTAATTTTGCTGCAGTACTGTAATGAACATGGGAAAGATGTGCTACTTTACATGCATACTAAGGAGACCCCCAAGCAAAAAAAGTGGCACATTTTATTTTTAAATAATAATAACAATAATAATAATAATAATAATAATAATAATAATAATAATAATAATAATAATAATAATAACATAATTAATAATAAACACTACTACTACTAACCACAATAATGATTATTAGGTATTATTATTAGTAGTAGTATGTTTATTATTATTTAATACATTATTTATTTATTATTATTTAATAAATTATTTATTTATTAATCTAACCCAGCCAACTGATTTGGAAAATACAATGTTAATGAAGTAATACATATATGTTTTTTTTTTTTCAGGAAAAGCAAGGTTTTCTCTTGTTAATATTATCTTTAAAGCAATCCCAGACTTTTTTTTACTGCTTGTGAATATGTAAACTGTTTATGCTGTTTTCCAAATGTTATACTGTTTATGCTGTTTTCCAAATTGTATACTGTTTATGCTGTTTAAAAACATTTACATTGTTTTGTTTTTGTCCTCTGCCTGTGTGTATAAATATCAACTATGTGTACCCTACGCCCTATTTCCTCCTTTGCAATGTCACTCAACACTATTTCTAGTAGCAAGTGGTAGTTGACCTGATTCCAATCTGTCGTTATGCAATATTGTCTCCAGGACATTCCTTACCCATGTCCTTCATTTATCTTCACGATAACACACAGACAGTAACATTTCTGCTGACTGTTCAAGTTGTTGCTTACATGTTCTGCAACAGCGCCTCTCAAACTTTTTCCCATTCAGGTCTCACATTGTCAATCACTACATTGACACAGAACTAAAGATAATGCTAAATGGGGCTTTAAACTAAACATATACTGTATGGCCAAAAGATGGACAACCCATTTCAAAACCATGGACATTATCATAGAGTATACCCGTTCCTTGTATCTGGAACTGCCTCCATACTCCTGCAAAGGCTTTCCAGAAGATTTTGTCATTTCTTTGGGGAATTTGTACCTGTTTAAAAAAATCATAGACCCCAAAGAGCATTTGTCAGATCATGCATTGGATGAGAAAAGGCAATATTTCAATTCATCACAAGGATGTTCAAAAGAGTTTTGGTCAGGGCTTTTGAGTTCCAACACACCAAATTTGGCCTACAATTTCCTTATAGCCTAATGTGCCCCAGTGCACAAGTATCCCACAATTTATTCCTACAGCATCTGGATAGAACCACAGTGCCCCCTGGTGAATGTCAAAAATCTTTTAAACTACCCAGTGCAAAATGTGAAAAAGTCTTTATTGTAATCCAACTGGTCTGTATAAGCTTATTCCCTTGCATTGAATATCTTAAATTTTTATATTCAAATCACTTCTGTGTCTTCACAATTTTTCTCAATTATGCATCATCACATGTTCCCCAAAATAAAAATAAAACTATATAGTTTAGTTGAGTTGGGCAAACAGTTTGGGCCAAGCAAAAGTTCAACCCAAACATTGCCTGTTCACCTGTTTGGTGAACACCCAAATTTGCGGGGCACTCAACGGGATGTTCGCCTGCCAAACACCCCACAATGCACTGCGTGCTGCATAGTGCATACCTGGTTTTTAAGGAGCGGGCTGGGAAGCCGGCTGCTGCGTCCTTAACAACAGATGAGTCATCAGCTGTCAACAGGCTTCCCTGCTTACAGCTGAATGAAAAAAAAAAAACATTGCCGGAAATAGAAAAAAGTGAACATCCTCCAACCCATACCAGGCCCTGGCCCTTAGAGTCTGGTATGGATTTTAAGAGAAACCCTATGCCACATTTTAAAACATGTGGGCCCCCCCCAAAATCCATGCTAAACCATCCAAGCCTCTCTCCACCCAAAGCACGTTGATGAGTACCCCTACTCATTCACATAGGGAGAGTGCTGGGATCTGGGCACCCCCTTGTTAAAGGGGGCTTCCAGATTCCAATAAGCCCCCTGCCCGCAGGCTTTCACAACCATCGCCCAGGGTTGTTGAGTAGAGGCCCTTGTCCCCATCAACATAGGGACAAAGTGCTTTGGGCTGGGGGAGGCAGAGTCCCCCCCTTTCCTGACCTACCGGGCTCCATGCTTGGATAAGGGTCTAAATTGGATTTTTTAGGGGGGACCCCACATCATTCTTTTTTATTTTGGAATGAAGTTCCCCTTAAATCCATACCAGACCCAATGAGCCTGGTATGGATGAGGGGGACCTGCTGCTGTTTTTTTAAACATTTTTGAAATGGTAATGTATTGCCAGCAATTTAAATTTAATTTTGTTTTCTAATATGTTTTTCAAATTATAAATGTTCTTAAATGTTAGTTTTGCTGCAACAGATTATATACATTGTACAGAACTGCCACTGTCAAGATCTGCCACTTTACAAGCAGACTAAGGGGACCCCCCAGGCACTATATTTAAAATATTTTTTTATTTGTTATTGTTTCACTTTAAGCATAATTGAAATCACTGTAACTGTGAAAACAATATTTTCAAAAATAAAAAATGCATTGATACATGTCCCCCAGGCCAGTACCCGGACCCCCATTCCCTTTTAATGGCCAATACGAATTTAAGGTATTCAACATACAAGAGAATAAGCCTATATGGACCTGTTTTACATTTAGCTCTGGATAATTAAGAAGAAGTAATTTATGGTGGTTATGTGTACAGGGTACAGTCATGTTGGTAGAGAAAAGGCTCTTCCCCAAACAAATGTCTAAAATGTCTTTATATTCCATATCATTAACAGCACCCTTCACTGCAAATACCTGAACTTAATAATTTCAAGGAATGTCTGTAACATTAGGTATAAAAAAATGGATATAAAATGTGGTATGATATCACGCTCTTCTAAATCTGTGATATTATAAATATTCTATTTCAGGGTCCCTTTTTTTGGGCACATAGTATAGTGTGGAGGTCTGATTCACACACATTTTTAGCCATATAGTATATTTGCAAATGCACAGAAAATACAACATATGAGGGAATATATTTTACATGAAAATAGAATACAAAGAAAAATACTAGTATTAAAAGGTAAACCTGAAAAGCAACCAAATAGTTTTCTTTACCGTGTGCCGACCGCCTCCTGCAGATATACGTCGGCAGAATGGTACGCCTGCGCAAAGCAATGTACAAGTGCATTGCTTTGAACTTGCCGCTGTGTGGGCACGAGCTTCGTGACCGTGCCCGCGGGCTTGATGCCCACTGGTGTCAGAACGGGGAGATGCCTGTGTAAACAAGGCATTTCCCTGTTTTGCCTAGTGACAGGACACTGATCTACTGCTCCCTGTCATCGGGAGCAGTGATCAATGTCGTGTCACTGGTAGCCCAGCCCAACACACTTAGGCTCCATTCACATCTATGCGACAACGGCGTACGGCGTATGCGGCGTATTTTGCCACGAGTGTGAAACTTTTTTTTTTTTTTTTGACAAAGCATTCCCATTGCTGTCAATGGGCGAACGCCAATGTCGCCTGAAAAAAAGGGTCCGGGACTTTTTTCAGGCGACAGGCGTTCGGCGTCTATGAGATGTGAACCATCTCCATAGACAGCAATGGGAATTCTCCCCTCTAGTGGCAGAAGCATCCGGCGTCGGGCGTTTTGTCGCATAGATGTGAATGGAGCCTTAGAATCACTCCCTAGGACACACTTAACCCCTTCCTCGCCCCCTAGTGGTTAACCCTTTCCCTGCCAGTGTCATTTACACAGTACATTTTATAGCACTGATCGCTGTATAAATGACAATCGTCCAAAAATATCGTCAAAAGTGTCCGATGTGTCCGCCATAATGTTGCAGTCACGATTAAAATCGCAGATCGCCACCATTACTAGTAAAAAAATATATATATTAATAAAAATGCCATAAATCTATCCCCTATTTTGTAGACGCTATAACTTTTGTGCAAACCAATCAATATACGCTTATTACAATTTTTTTTACCAAAAATATGTAGAAGAATATATATCGGCCTAAACTGAGAAATAAATTAATTTTTTTATATATTTGTGGAGATATTTATTTTAGCAAAAAGTTTAAAATAGTGCTTTTTTTCAAAATTGACGCTTTTGTTGTTTATAGCGCAAAAAAAATTGAAACCGTAGAGGTGATCAAATACCACCAAAAGAAAGCTCTATTTGTGGGAAAAAATAATTGTTTGGGAACCACGTCGCACGACCGCACAATTGTCAGTTAAAGCGACGCAGTGCCGAATCGAATCGTTGGGCAGCCAAATCCTCCGGAGCTGAAGTGGTTAAATGCCATTCAATTTTTTGCATATGGGTTATAGTCTGTAGGTTTTGCTTCCTCAGCAGACCAGAAGGATTATGTAACTGTAATAGGGAAAAGGTGAGACGCTCACAGTCATTAGAGGAAAGGTAGAATGAAAGGTAACAAAATAAAGTAAGTCATTAACCATGTTCATGGTCTAAAGGTAAAACATGCAGGGTATTGTTTACATAGAACCATGGAATGTTTAGTCAATGTTCCTGTGTCATACACTCGGCGTCTATAGCCCCTGGTGCCAGCGTCATTGGATTTGATTGACAGCAACGGGAGCACTGCTATTAATCTATCAATGAAGAGCTGAGAAGCCGTGGAGAGAGTGACACGGGATCGCACCCACAGAAATTCGGAGCTCAGGTAAGTAAAACGGGGGGCTAGGGGGCCGGACATTGCAAGGTGTTTATTCACCTTAATGCATAGGATGCATTAAAGTGAAAAAACATAAAGGTTTACAACCCCTTTAAGCACCATTGGTGCATAATTTTTGTGGTCAATTCCCAGAGGGTAATGCAACGAGTGGCTCTGTGGATCATTTTCAGAGCATGCTGCCATTGGGATGTAGAGTAGTGGGACCCTAGATTGCTCTCCCACTTTAGGAGCAGATTTTACTATTTTTGTTTTCTCTTTAAGGAGATTATAAAAGAGTGTAATGCCTTTCATATTGGGAGAAGGGACTTAAAGGGGTTGTAAAGGTATTTTTTTTTTTCCTAAATAGCTTTCTTTACCTTAGTGCAGTCCTCCTTCACTTACCTCATCCTTCAATTTTGCTTTTAAATGTCCTTATTTCTTCTGAGAAATCCTCACTTCCTGTTCTTCTGTCTCTAACACCACACAGTAATGCAAGGCTTTCTCCCTGGTGTGGAGTGTCATGCTCGCCCCCTCCCTTGGACTACAGGAGAGTAGTTTGATCCTTAAGTAGTTAAGCAGAACACATGGAGAGGTAAGCTGACAGACAAACATTAATACATAAGGCAAAAAGTCCACTCCCTAGCATTGTCCAGTTTTCTCCAGCAGGTTCTACTTTAAGGGCCGGATTCACAAAGAGTTACGCCGGCGTATCAGTATATACGCAGACGTAACTAGGAATCTAAGCCCATCGTAAGTTTAAGTGTATGCTCAAACTGAGATACACTTAAACCTAGCTAAGATACGATGGCCGTCGTTCCCACGTCGAAATTTGAAAATTTTACGTTGTTTGCGTAAGTCGTCCGTGAATAGGGCTGGTCGTAATTTACGTTCACGCCGAAACCAATACGTCCTTGCGGCGTACTTTGGAGCAATGCACACTGGGATATGTACACGGACATGCGCCGTTCGTAAAAAACGTCAATCACGTCGGGTCACCAATAATTTACATAAAACACGCCCCCTCATCCTCATTTGAATTAGGCGCGCCTACGCCGGCCCCATTTACGCTACGCCGCCGTAACTTAGGAGGCAAGTGCTTTGTGAATACAGCACTTGCATCTCTGACTTACGGTGGCGTAGCGTAGCGTAAATACGCTACTTTTCTTTCTTTTTTTTATAATTACAATTTTTTTTATGGTGATTTTTTTTTTTTTACTATTTTTTTTTTTACAGTGATATATATATATATATATATATATATATATATATATATATATATATATTTTTTTTTTTTTTTTTTTTTTTGAGGGGGGGGTAGTGGATTTTTTTTATTATTTACATTTTATTTTTTATTATTTACATTTTATTTTTTAAATTATTTATTACAATTTTTTTTTTTATCACCCCTGTTGGGGGGGCTTTGGTGAGATATCAGGGGTCTTAACAGAACTCTGAAATCTCCCCTCTGAGACAGAGAAAGGGACTAGGGACACAGATTCCCCACTCCCTTTCTCTGCAGCTTCAGCTGCGCTGAAAATGAATGGACAGAAGACAGCGGCTTCTCTTCATTCATAAACTGAAACATTGTAAACACAGTTTATGATGTTTCAGTTATGTGAATGGACAGTCAGTCATCACTGACTCTGTCCATTTGGAACAGTAAGGAGCCTCTCTATCCTGGCAGTTCCAGGGGGTGGAGGAGGAGCACGGAGGGAGAAAGAAACACAGCGGGGGACACGGAGGGATACACGGAGGGATACAAGGAGGGAGAGAGAAACATGGGGGGGACACGGAGGGATACACGGAGGGAGAGAGAAACACGGGGGGGACACGGAGGGAGAGAGAATCACAGCGGGATACACAGAGGGAGAGAGAAACACGGGGGGGGACACGGGGGAGAAGGAAAAACCGAGGGGGACACGGAGGGAGAGAGACTGCAGCAAAATGGAGGGGGGCTGGAGGAGGACACGGGACAGTCAGCGGTGATCGTGCGAGCAGTCATTATCTGCAATTTTTAAGCTGTTTCGTCATGTCCCCAAAACAGCTGTTTTCAACCGATATGTATCGGCCACCGATATATCGGTGCATCCCTAGTATATATTAGGTAGATTCAGAGAGAGTTAGGCCGTCGTATCAGTAGATACGCCGACCTAACTCAGAATCTGCGCCGACCTATGTTTAAGTGTATTCTCAAATAGAGATACGCTTAAACATATCTTAGATACGACGGCTTGCGCCGTCCTATCTTAGGTTGCAATATTTCTGTTGGCCGCTAGGTGGCGCTTCCATTGCGGTTGGCGTAGAATATGCAAATCAGTAGATACGCCTATTCACCAACCTACGCCCGGCCGCCGCAGTACATTTACGCCGTTTACGTAAGAGATAGGCCGCCTAAAGTTAAAGCTAGGCCCTAGGTGGCGTAGCCAATGTTAAGTATGGCCGCCGTTCCCGCGTCAAAATTTTACATTTTTACGTTGTTTGCGTAAGTCGTCCGTGAATAGGGATTTACATCGTTTACGTCCACATCGAAATCAATAGGACCGTGCGGCGTACTTAGCCGCAATGCACACTGGGAAATGTAGGCGCCCAGCGCATGCGGAGTTAGAAAGAAAAACGTCAGGTCAAGCCTCATTAACATAAAACACGCCCCCTTAGAGAAATTTAAATTAGGCGCCCTTACGCCCACCCGCTTTAGGCTACGCCGCTGTAACTTAGCAGGCAAGTACATTGTGAATCATGTACTTGCCTCGCTAACTTACGGCGGCGTAGCTTAAATGCCTCTGTGAATCTACCTATATGTGTGTCCCAAGCGTGTCGAGATCCTACGGGGTAAATTACCGCACCAGCCAGGAAGACACTGGCTGCAAAAAGCCCTTAGAGGCAGTTCAGTTTGCATTTGTAGCGCTATACAAGTCATTCATTCAGCTAGTATACTATGCATACTAGCTCATTATGCCTTTGTCTTGCAGGGTGTCATTTTATTTATTTTTTGATGGAGGCTTTACTTCCTCTTTAAAATCCCCTTGCCCCCCAATTCTATATACTACGATTTTGGGATGAGGTGGTAATCTTTCTGGGTCTTCTACCTTAAGTCGAACTCAACGTCTTTTGGTACAATTTGCATATGTTTAGCTAATTAATCCAACCATTGTGATACACCTATAGCATTTTATGTACAAACTCAAGCTGGAAATCAGAATCATCTTTCACCTACCTGTTACCTGTCATAGCATAGACTCTGCACAGTTCAAAAACAGCTAGCTCACATGTATTATTTATTGTTGGGTGGAGTAATAGCTAAACACTTGGAAAGCATTCAAGGCCATTAAGGTTTATATATTGACCCAGACAGTAAATGTGTGTGATTCATTGCAGGAACACAGAAGAGGGAATAACAGAATATCTACAGCAGGATACAGTAAGTTATTGTTTAATCCACGAACCATGTGCAGTTTTCATAGAGTAAAGGAGATAAAATGTAGTTTTTATCAGTATTTTGAGTTATTCTTGTAACTTTTTTAACTTGTCATAAATCCTGGCTAAATTGATTAGTAGATCCACAGTTATTAGAAGCTGATGCAAATTGTGACTTTCCCTGCAAATATTGGGGCAGATTCACGTACAGCCGCGTACGTAAAATTGTGCGGGCGTAACGTATCTGATTTACGTTACGCCTCCGCAACTTACACAGGCAAGTGCTGTATTCTCAAAGCACTTGCTCCATAAGTTGCGGCGGCGTAGCGTAAATCGGCCGGTGTAAGCCCGCCTAATTCAAATTTGGATCAGGGGTGTGTGTTTTATGTTAAGCTACTGTGACCCTACGTGATTGACGTTTTTGTGGAACGGCGCATGCGCCGTCCGTGGAATTTCCCAGTGTGCATTGCTCCAAAGTACGCCGCAAGGATGTCATTGGTTTCGACGTGAACGTAAATGACGTCCAGCCCCATTCACGGACGACTTACGCAAACGACGTAACTTTTTCAAATTTCGACGCGGGAACGACGGCCATACTTAACATTGGCTGCGCCTCATATAGCAGGGGCAACTTTATGCCGGGAAAAGACTAACGTAAACGTCGTAACTTTACTGCGTTGGCCGCGGGTACGTTTTCGGGAATCTGCGTATCTAGCTGATTTGCATACTCGACGCAGAATTCGACAGAAGCGCCACCTAACGGTAAAAAAAAAATGCAGTTAAGATCCGACGACGTAAGAGACTTACGCCTTTCGGATCTAATGGATATCTATGCGTAACTGATTCTATGAATCAGGCACATAGATACGACGGCGCAACACAGAGATACGACGGCGTATCTGGAGATACGCCGTCGTATCTCGGTTGTGAATCTGGGCCTATGAGTTTGATTCAGTCCTGTGATGCCCCTCTGAGTCTCCATATTGGTTCCTTAATGTGATGGAGTCCTCACTTACCCGCCAGTGCTTACAATGTGGATAAATAGATTCTCATTCTGGTACATATCAGTATTTTCAATGCAATTACTCAACCTCTGTGATCTATAACCACTAAAATAAAATCTTGCCTTCCAAAAGATTATACTGTTTTCTGCCAGATCTGACTGGCGCCGTTACATAGAGATAGATGGTAGATGCCCATTGGGCAGCACGAATAAACAAGTAGGAGTATCTCTGTATGCACCAAGCAATTATAGATGCCCCTATGTAGATACATAGGCCCAGATTCACAAAGCACTTACGCCGACGTATAACAAGTTATGCCGACGTAAGTGCAAATGTGCGCCTGACCCACAAACAGATATGCGCTTAAAACCAGGCTACACCCCGCCGACGTAGCTTGCTTACGCCGGCGTAGGGTGGGCGTACATTTAGGTTGGGAGCATGGTGCCGCTCCCATTGATTAGCCATTCAAACATGCAAATGAGGGAAATACGGCGATTCACGAACCTGCGTGCACCCGACGCAGGCTACGCGAGGTGCGCGTAAGTTGTACATCCAGCGTAAAGTTATAAAAAGGAGGTGCAACCCAGCAGCAGACATGCAAAGGTCTGCACCAGGGAACACAAGCCGGCGTATTTTACGTTGGACGTGTGTCTGGCTTTAATTTGCCTTTACAGCGAAGCTCCACCCAAAAGGGGAAGCTCTGCTTGTTTGCTTACCCCCACCTCCGCTGCCACATTTGGCACCTTACGGGGGGGCGGGTACCTGTTTTTGATAGGTACCTGTCCCCACTTCTTGGTGACCTCACCACCGGAAGTTTGGCACCCCCCTCCTTCCCCCACCGCCGGGCCATTCACAAAGCACAACATGTGCGGTAGGGAACTGGCTGGTTTCCCTTACAAGGAATGGCGGCAGCAGCACTCAGGAGCTGATTGAAAAATCAGCTGGGGTGCAGGATCCCTGGACAGGTAAGAGTCCTAATAGTAAAAGTCAGCATCAATAATAATTAGAAAATCATACAAATGTTTTTAAAACACACCTGTATGCTCTCAGCCCTCCCCTCACACCTGTACGCACTCAGCCCCCCTCACACCTGTACGCACTCAGCCCCCTCACACCTGTACACACTCAGCCCCCTCACACCTGTACGCACTCAGCCCCCTCACACCTGTACGCACTTAGCCCCCTCACACCTTTACGCACTCAGCCCCCCTTACACCTGTACGCTCTGAGCCTCCCCCTTACACCTGTACGCACTGAGCCCCCCCTCACACCTGTACACACTCAGCCCCCTCACACCTGTACGCACTCAGCCCCCTCACACCTGTATGCACTCAGCCCCCTCATACCTGTACGCACTCATCCCCCTCACACCTGTACGCACTCAGCCCCCCCTCACACCTGTACGCCCTCAGCTACCCCTTACGCCTGTAAGCTCTCAGCCCCCCCTCACACCTGTACGCTCTGAACACCCCCCTCACACCTGTACGTTCTGAGCCCCCCCCACACCTGTACGTCTGAGCCTCCCCCTCACACCTGTACGCTCTGAGCATCCCCCTTGCACCTGTATGCTCTAAGCCTCCCCCTCACACCTGTACGCTCTCAGCCCCCCCTCACACCTGTACGCACTCAGCCCCCCTTACACCTGTACGCTCTGAGCCCCCCCCTCACACCTGTACTCTCTGAGCCTCACCCCCACACCTGTACGCTCTTAGCCTCCCCCTCACACCTGTACGCACTCAGCCCCCCTTACACCTGTACGCTCTGAGCCCCCCCCTCACACCTGTACTCTCTGAGCCTCACCCCCACACCTGTACGCTCTTAGCCTCCCCCTCACACCTGTACGCTCTGAGCTCTCCCCTCACACCTGTACACTCTCAGCCCCCCTCACACCTGTACTCTCTGAGCCTCAACCTCACACCTGTACACTCTGAGCCCTCTCCTCACACCTGTACACTCTGAGCCCTCTCCTCACACCTGTACGCTCTGAGCATCCCTCTCACACCTATACTCTCTTAGCCTCCCCCTCACACCTGTACTCTCTGAGCCTCCCCCTCACACCTGTAGGCTCTGAGCCTCCCCCTCACACCTGTACGCTCTGAGCCCTCCCCTGACACCTGTACACTCTCAGCCCCCCTCACACCTGTACGCTCTGAGCCTCCCCCTCACACCTGTACGCACTCAGCCTCCCCTCACACCTGTACGCACTTAGCCTCCCCCTAATACCTGTATGCTCCCAGCCCCCCCTCATACCTGTATGCTCCCAGCCCCCCCTCACACCTGTACGCTCCCAGCCCCCCTCACACATGTACGCACTCAGCAGGAAGTAGCCATAGGTGGCAGCCAAAAGCCTAATGTGGGCTCAATGACAGCAGCTGCCAACTAGCACACATATAGAAAGCTAGCGCAGCTGTGGAGCTCCCCTGCACCCGTGCCTCTGCCTTCTCCCATCCCCGCCAAGTGACCGGTACCATGGAGATGCTGTACACGTGCATGGGCTGTACCCCCTTGATGACAGCCCTGATTGCTGATTTCAAGTGCAGTGTGACTAATGGCTACTATGTTGCCTACTGGTGTTGGACATTATCAGTGTCAGGCTTCATTTAATGCTACAAGCCAAAATGATTGTGGAATGTCACTTAATCTTGCAAGCCATGCATCTAAAAACATGAACAGATACAGGTGATTTTTCTTTTTTACTGGCTGTGACTGTAAATGTCATGTTTTGTCTGTGGTTCTCCAACAAAGAGAATTTGTTACCAAGAATAGGACACTTGAACTTGGCAGCAGTTCAATATCTAGATTACATAATATATCTTGTGTACAACACAATTACATCTATTCCATCATAACAGATCAAACACTTCACACCCATGAATGACTTTTACAATTTGTCATGCTAACAAGTTATTACTATTTGTTTGCTTTGTATTTTACTTACCAGGCCTTTGTTCCTTCACTGTAGATATTACAGAACAATGTTTCCGGCTGAACCTGTGACGATTCTTCTGTCAGTTGCTGTGATCCTCTTCTTGGCCCTTGTATACAGCAGTATGAAGGAAGACAAGTACAAGAATTTCCCCCCTGGACCCAGACCACTGCCAATCATCGGAAATGTGCTCAGTATAAACATGCATAAACCTCATAAGACATTTATAGAGGTAAGACATTGCTTGTCCTGTGAGCCATATCTGATAAGAGAGGTATAAGTTCTTAAAAAAAAAATATATATATACTCACCTAGGATGCTGCATCTGTCGCTTTTAAGACTGAGAACTCAGCGAATAAGGCTGATCGTTTGGTTCTCAGTCTTCAGTGAGCTGGTGACTATCAGTCACTGGCTCTCTGCTCTGCCCCTCCAGCGCTGGACTGTGCAGAGGGCAAGAGTGGCTGGCTCAGGCTCTCTTTAAAGTCGGGATCAATACAAAGCCTGGACGGGGATGGATTCAGAGCCTGGACCAGCTTGATAAGATCAGCCAACAGTGGGCTTTAACCTGCTGTCAGCTGAAAACAGGTCACAGAAGTGCAGAATAAACTGCACTCCTGTGATCCATAGGAGAAGTAGGGCTAAAAAAAATGCGTTGGCTCTACTTCTCCTTTAATTTTCATCTGCAGATTGTGATAAGCCTTCTACGTACTTACAAGACAACCGTTATATCCATTCGGGTGGATTCAGGTACGAATTGCGCCCTCTTACGGAGGCGCAGCGTACCGTTTTAACACTGCGCCTCTGTAAATTACCTGCGCTACGCTTCATTCATGAAGCAGTAGCTACGTAATTTGCGCGGGCGCTCCTTAAAACTGCCCGGCATAAGGGCGCGTAATTTAAATGATCCCATAGGGGGCGTGGATCATTTAAATTAGGCGCGTTCCCGCGCCGAACGTAGTGCGCATGCTCCGTCGGGAAACTTTCCCAACGTGCATTGCGGCAAATGACGTCGCAAGGACGTCATTTGCTTCAACGTGAACGTAAATGGCGTCCAGCGCCATTCACGATTCACTTACGCAAACAATGTAATTTTCAAACATCGCGACGCGGGAACGACGGGTATACTTAGCTAATAGAAGGAGCAGCCTTACGCAGAACCCAACAAGCGTAAACGACGTAAAATGCGTACGTAGGGCGCACGTACGGTTGTGAATCGGCGTTAGTATGCAATTTGCATACTCTACGCTGATCACTACGGGAACGCCACCTAGCGGCCATCGTAAGAATGCAGCCTAAGATAAGATGGCATAAGAGCCTTATGCCAGTCATATCTTAGGCTGCAGTCGGCGTTAAAAAGCTTTCTGAATACAGAAAAGTCGTTACGCCGGCGCAACTAAGCAATTGCGCTGCGTAACTATGGTTACGCAGACGCAATTGCTTACTGAATCCACCCCATTCTCTTTAACAGCTCAATAGGCATTACTGAGCCAGAAGTTCACAGGCGTAGGGCTTTTGTCGATGTAATCAGTTTAACATCAGCTTTAGAGAACATATGGACAAATAAAAAAACACATTTTGTCACATCACAACCAAAGATGTAAATGTATTTTATTGGGATTTTATGTGATAGAGAGGGTCATGGATGGCTGCCGTGCCTCTGTGTGTAGCCTCACATAGAGGCATGGCGGCCATGCATGACCCTCTCCTTGTTCCCCATTGTTATTCTCTCTGGCGATTTTTGCATGATTGTTAAGATACCGCTGAACCATTGAAGGGATTACTAATAAATTCCCCCCTCTTCTTTTTCTGCCTTTACGCTGAGGTGGTTACCCCCTCTTCAACGTTTAGCTCGTAAGCGGCCTGCACCCGGAGCTCTATCAAGCCAAGGGTACTTTGGGGACACATTGGATGGGTTATCCCACTGTCTACCTCTTATTACTGTTTACCAACAGATGGTGACATATTTCAACTTTTTATCACTTTATACAACAAACACCTACCATATGCCCAGGAGGCTGGTTAGGTAACAACGCTGTATATACTCTATTGATCCACTTATATGCTCCTGATGAAGCGTCCTGTACGCGAAACATGTCAAGAGTAAAAGCAAGACTTAGGCCGCGTACACACGGTCGTTCCAAACCGATGAGAATGGTCCAACGGGCCATTTCCATTGGTTCACCACTGAAGTGGCCTGATGGTCTGATGTGCGTAAACACCATCGTTCCAAAACCCGATCGGGTCAGAACACAGTGATGTCAAACACACGACGTGCTGAATAAAATGAAGTTCAATGCTTCCAAGCATGTGTCGACTATATTCTGAGCATGCGTGGGTTTTGAACCGATGCTTTCTGTACTAACCATCGGTTTGGACCGATCGGGCAGCGGGCCATCGGTTCGATTTTAAAGCATGTTTTAAAATTTTGGACTGAACAACAACAGACCGATGGGCTATATACACGGTCCGGTTTGGACCGATGAAACTGAACCTCGGTCCATTCTCATCGGTTTTGTCCGACCGTGTGTACGCGACCTTACCTTTTCACATATTGATCTCAGCTTCAAGAACCAAAAAACCTGAGTTTATGAGTGTATTTGCATAAGTATATGCCTCTTTACCTTGTGTCATATATACTGAGATTATATGTTGATATTATACGGTTTTACGGAATTGTGTATACAACCTTCTTTACATGTGTTTTTTTTACTAATAAATATTTATAGTTTTTTACACTAATTACTTGTACCACCAAAAGTCCTTTTTATTAGTCCATATAAATTTCCATTATTGTAAGATAGTTCAAAATATATGACTGGTTTTGTCTTCAAATGGATTTTATTTTAAACTAAAATATTGTAATTTATAAAGTTCAGTTTAAAAGTTCAAATTTTCCTTTTTCATTTTATTTCCCATTCAATTTACAGCTATCCAAGGCATATGGTCCAGTGCTAGGTGTCCAAATAGGGATGGAGAAGATGGTTGTCCTCTGCGGTTATGACGCTGTAAAAGATGCTCTTATCAACCATGCTGATGAATTTTCGGACAGGCCAAAGACACCGCTGTTTAATAAAATTCTAAGGGGATATGGTACTTTTTATTCTATTCAATGAAGTACAATCAATGCATATCGTCTAAAGCAGGCTATTTTTTAACCAGGAGGAACCCTTGAAAAAATGTTTAGCTCTCGTGCAACCCCTGTTAAAAAAAAAATATTATATATAGAGTTCATGGTACATTATTTGATTATTAGGAGAAGTGCACCTGTAGATTGGTCATTGGAAGAATGGCCTGTCACATTATTGGTCAACTGGTCAATGGGAGAAGGGCTCCTTTACATTTGTGATCATTGGAAAAAGGGACCCTTAAAGTGGTAGTAACATGCATTTTTTTAAGCCCTGTAAAAAAAATTGCATAATGTGCTAGTATGCATCGCATACTAGCATATTATGAAATACTAACCATAGAATGAAGCCTTCTAGCGCTGCACTGTAACTGTTGAAGGCACTTTTATCTTCCCCCAGTCTTCCTTCTGGGTTTGTATCCTCCAGATGTCAAGTTGACATCACTGGCTGGTTTATTCATACAGTGTGAATAAACCATGCAGGTTTAGGAGATATTCACTGTACCTACAGGTAATTGATATAAAGAGCTATGTACACCATCACAGGATGGTGCCGTGGGTGTACATTAACTGCTTGCCAACCGCCACACTCAGATATACGTCTGCAGCATGGCACGGACAGGCAAAGGGATGTATATATATGTCCCCTTTAAGAAGCAGCATTGTCGACACGCGCGCCGCAAGCTCTGTGACTTCGACCGCGGGCATACCTGCGATCGTGTCACGGTGAGGAAGAACGGGGAAATGCTGATGTAAACAAGCATTTCCCCAGTCTTCCTAGTGACAGGACGGTGATCACTGTCTTGTCACACACACAGCCCATCCCCCCTACAGTTAGAAGCACTCCCTAGGGCACACTTAACCCCGTCAGTGCCACCTAGTGGTTAAACCCTTCATGCCAGTGTAATTTTCACAGTAATCAGTGCATTTTTATAGCACTGATCGCTGTAAAAATGACAATGGTCCCAAAAATGTGTCAAAAGTGTCCAATGTGTCTGTTATAATATCGCAGTCACGATAAAAATCGCAGATCGCCGCCATTACCATTAAAAAAATAAAAATGCCATAAAACTATCCCCTATTTTGTAGACGCTACATATCGGCCTAAACTGAGGAAATAAAAAATGTTATATATTTTTTGTGGATATTTATTATAGCAAAAAGTTAAAAATTCAATATTTTTTACTTTTTGTTTATAGCGCAAAAAATAAAAAGCGCAGAGGTAATCAAATACCTCAGTCAGTTAAAGTGACGCAGTGCCGAATCGCAAAAAAGTGGCCTGGTCTTTGGCCAGCAAAATGGTCCTTGGCTGAAGTGGTTAAGGTAATACAGTGCCACGTCTTAATCATGAAATATTAAAGATTGAGAGATGAAAGAATGGACTTTGTAGGCACCACTGATAAAAAAATGTTTGTATTTATAACAATCACATATACTGTAAATTCTAAAATAATATATAAAAACAATACTGTAGCAGCCTACAGTTTAAATACTTGATACCATCAAGAATGGCTGCTTGGATCAGGGATATAGGATAGCACCACTCTGATACATATAACATGGCTGTAGAGATTATACAGTAGCATGGAAACAAGCTCTACATGTTTCTCGGGAACCACTTCTTCAGGAGCTTATATGTATTTTCTGGATAGAATAGAAAGACATCAAATGAGTATATATATAATATTATTTATATATTTACAATTTAAACAAAATATATATAATCTCCTGAAGAAGTGGTTCCTGTGAAACATGTAGAGCTTGTTTTCATGCTACTGTATAATCTCTACAGCCATGTTATATGTATCAGGGTGGTGCTATCCTATATCCATGATTCAAGCAGACATTTTTGATGACATCAAGGATTTATGTTTCAATAGTGTTTATGTTTCAATAGAAAGGATTTAAACTGTAGGCTGCTACAGTATTGTTTGCATATGTTTTAAAATGTACATGTGATTGTTATAACTAAAATGTGTTTATCAGTGGTGCCTAAGTCCATTATTCTCTCAATCTTTAGTACCTACAGGTAAGCCTTATTATAGGTTTACCTGTAGGTACAAGTCAAACAAATTAGTTTACTTCCCGGCAAAGTGGCAAATTAACCCTTTTCATTGGTGGTCAGTGAGGAAGGCCCCGTGGTATTGGTAGTTAGTAGGGGTGCGCATCTTTACTAGTCTCACGATTCGATTACGATTATCAGGTAAGCGATTCGATTCCGTGATGCATTGTGATTACCGACGAGCTCCTACTTCTGCTTGGGCCGCCTAGGCTTCCTCCCTGCGACCTTCTGGGACACATCACAGGTGGTGACAGGTACTCTTTATGGAGGGATCGGGGTCTAAAAGACCCCAAATCCCTTCTTTGCACTTCAAAGTATTCAGATCGCCAAAAAACGGCGATTCTGAATACTGTAATTTTTTCTGGCGCCATTGGCAGCCGAGTAAAGCGGAAGTGACGTTGTGACGTCGCTTCAGTGTTTACATACAGACTGGAACGAAGCCAACGCTTCGTTCCAGTCTGTTTCTAGCCACTGGAAGCAGCAGCTCGTGGATCGGGTCTCCTGGTGGGACAGGAGGCCCGGTCAGAGCGCCGGAAGGCGGCGGGAGGGGGGGATGTCCCCTCCCGCTCCTCCGGGATAACAACCGAGCGGCTTTTAGCCTCATCGGTTGTTATCACTGGAAAGCCGACCGCCCACTCTAAAAATGTATCGGATGATGCCTGCAGCTGCGGGCATCATCCCGGTAGTTGATTTTCCTGGTCGCATGCATCGGAATCGCATCAGGGACACCCGAATCGTGATGCACCGATGTGGCGATTAATTTTGGCACCCCTAGTAGTTAGTGGGAGAAGGACCCCTCACATTAGTGGCAGACAGCTAAAAAGATCACTGGTGTCATTGAATACTTAAAGAGACAAGAGGAAATACTCCACTGATTTCATGCCACTTGCTCTGCCAAGTGATATCCATGTTAGGACTATGCAGGCACCATCAGGCAGAAAATCAATACACCACTGCTTAAGCTATGGAGGAGCCCTAGACGTCCATGGGACCCTTATTGAGAAAGAATAATCTAAAAATAAACATCAGCATAAATATTAACTGGTATGGTTCAGCTCTTAACTTGATGATCAGTGGCAGCAGCTTGCAGTCCTTTAACCACTTTCCCACCGGACCATTTGTCAGCCTTAAGACCAGAGGTGTTTTTACAATTTTCCACTGCGCTGCTTTAACTGGTAATTGCGCGGCCATACAATGTTGTACCCAAACAAAATTTGCGTCCTTTTTTTCCCACAAATAGAGCTTTCTTTTGATGGTATTTGATTGCCTCTGCGATTTTTAATGTTTGCGATATAAACGGAAAAAGAGCGAAAATTTTGAGAAAAAATGATATTTTCTACTTTTTGTTATAAGAAAAATCGAACAAACTCAATTTTAGTCATACATTTTGGCCAAAATGTATTCAGCCACATGTCTTTAGTAAAAAAAATGCCAATAAGCGTATATTTATTGGTTTGCGCAAAAGTTATAGCATCTACAAACTAGGGTACATTTTCTGGAATTTACACAGCTTTTATTTTATGACTGCCTATCTCAATTCTTGAGGTGCTAAAATAGCAGGGAAGTACAAAACCCCCCCAAATGACCCCATTTTGGAAAGTAGACACCCCAAGGAACCTGCTGAAAGGCATGTTGAGTCCATTGAATATTTTTTTTTTTTGTAACAAGTGATTGAATAATGACAAAAAAAAAAAAAAGAAATTACAAAAATTTGTCACTAAATGATATATTGCTCACACATGCCATAGTTATATGTGGAATTGCACCCCAAAATACATTCTCCTGCTTCTCCTGAGTACGGGGATACCACATGTGTGAGACTTTTTGGGAGCCCAACCACGTACGGGGGCCCCGAAAATCAAGCACCGCCTTCAGGATTTCTAAGGGCGCAAATTTTTGATTTCACTTCTCACTACCTAAGACAGTTTTGAAGGCCATACAATGCCCAAATAGCACAAAATCCCCCCAAATGACCCCATTTTGGAAAGTAGACACCCCGAGGAATCTGCTGAGGGGCATATTGAGCCCACTGAATATTTTTTTTTTTTGTACCAAGTGATTGAATAATGACAAAAAAAAAAAGAAAAAAGAAATTACAAAAAGTTGTAACTAAATGATATATTGCTCATACATGCCATGGTTATATGTGGAATTGCACCCCAAAATACATTCTGCTGCTTCTCCTGAGTACGGGGATACCACATGTGTGGGACTTTTTGCGAGTCTAGCCGCGTACGGGACCCCGAAAACCAAGCATCGCCTTCAGGATTTCTAAGGGCGCAAATTTTTTATTTCACTCCTCACTACCTATCACAGTTTTGAAGGCCATAAAATGCCCAAATAGCACAAACCCCCCCCAAATGACCCCATTTTGGAAAGTAGACACCCCAGGCTATTTGCTGAGAGGCATGTTGAGTCCATGGAATATTTAATATTTTGCCACAAGTTGCGGGAATATGACAATTTTTTTTTTTTTTGCACAAAGTTGTCACTAAATGATATATTGCTCACACATGCCATGGGCATATGTGGAATTACACCCCAAAATACATTCTGCAGCTTCTCCTGAGTACGGGGATACCACATGTGTGGGACTTTTTGGGAGCCTAGCCGCGTACGGGACCCCGAAAACCAAGCACGGCCTTCAGGATTTCTAAGGGCATACATTTTTGATTTCACTCCTCACTACCGATCACTACCTATCACAGTATTGAAGGCCATAAAAGGCCAAGATGGCACACAACCCCCCCAAATGACCCCATTTTGGAAAGTAGACACCCCAAGCTATTTTCTGAGAGGCATTTTGAGTTCATGGAATATTTTATATCTTGCCACCAGTTGCTGGAATATGACAAACTTTTTTTTTTTTTTTTTTTTTTTGCACAAAGTTGTCACTAAATGATATATTGCTCACACATGCCATGGTTATATGTGGAATTGCACCCCAAAATACATTCTGCTGCTTCTCCTGAGTACGGGGATACCACATGTGTGGGACTTTTCGGGAGCCTAGCTGCGTACGGGGCCCCGAAAACCAAGCACCGCCTTCAGGATTTCTAAGGGCGCAAATTTTTGATTTCACTCCTCGCTGCCTATCACAGTTTCGGAGGCCATGGAATTCCCAGATGGCACACAACCCCCCCAAATGACCCCATTTTGGAAAGTAGACACCCCAAGCTATTTGCTGAGAGGCATGGTGAGTATTTTACAGCGCTCATTTATTTTTGAAAATGAAGAAAGATATATATATATTTTTTTTTTTTCTTTTTTCAATTTTCAAATCTTTGTGACAAAAAGCAAGATCTGCAAAATACTCAACATACCTCTCAGCAAATAGCTTGGGGTGTCTACTTTCCAAAATGGGGTCATTTGGGGGGGTTTTGTGCCATCTGGGCATTCCATGGCCTCCGAAACTGTGATAGGTAGTGAGGAGTGAAATCAAAAATTTACACCCTTAGAAAGCCTGAAGGTGGTGATTGGTTTTTGGGGTCCCGTACGCGGCTAGGCTCCCAAAAAGTCTCACACATGTGGTATCCCCGTACTCAGGAGAAGCAGCAGAATGTATTTTGGGGTGTAATTCCACATATGCCCATGGCATGTTTGAGCAATATATCATTTAGTGACAACTTTGTGCAAAAAAAATAAAATAAAATAATAATAATTCTCTTTCCTACAACTTGTGTCAAAATATAAAATATTCCATGGACTCGAGATGCCTCTCAGCAAATAGCTTGGGGTGTCTACTTTCCAAAATGGGGTCATTTGGGGGGGTTTTGAACTGTCCTGGCATTTTATGAACAACATTTAGAAGCTTATGTCACACATTACCCACTCTTCTAACCACTTGAAGAAAAAGCCCTTTCTGACACTGTTTGTTTACATAAAAACATATTATTTTTTTGCAAGAAAGTTAAGTTGAACCCGCAAACATTATATATTATTTTAAAGCAAAGGCCCTACAGATTAAAATGGTGGGTGTTGCATTTTTTTTTACCACGCAGTATTTGCGCAGCGATTTTTCAAATGCATTTTTTTGGGCAAAAATACATATTTTTTTATTTTAATGCACTAAAACACACTATATTGCCCAAATGTTTGATGAAATAAAAAAGATGATCTTAGGCCGAGTACATAAATACCAAACACGACATGCTTTAAAATTGCGCACAAATGCGCAGTGGCGACAGACTACATACATTTTTAAAAGCCTTTAAAAGCCTCTACGGGTTACCACATTAGATTTACAGAGGAGGTCTACTGCTAAAATTACTGCCCTCGATCTGACCTTCGCGGTGATACCTCACATGCATGGTACAATTGCTGTTTACATATGACGCCAAACCGACGTTTGCGTTCGCCTTTGCGCAAGAGCAGGGGGGGACAGGGGTGCTTTTTTTTTATTTATTTTTTTTTATTATTATTTAATTTGCTTTTTTAATTTTATTTTAAACTGTTCCTTACTTTTTTTTATTATTTTTATAATTTTTATTGCCATCTTAGGGCATGTAAATATCCCCTATGATAGCAATAGTTAGTGACAGGTACTCTTTTTTGAAAAAATTGGGGTCTATTAGACCCTAGATCTCTCCTCTGCCCTTAAAGCATCTGACCACACCAAGATCGGTGTGATAAAATGTTTTCCCACTTTCCCAATGGCGCAGTTTATATCCGGGGAGGGGACATACCCTCCCACTGCTTGTAAAAGCAGTTTAGAGGCTAATTAGCCACTAGGACTGCTTTTACATGAAAGCCGACCGCTGGCTGAAAAGAATGATACCAAGATGATGCCTAAACCCGCAGGCATCATTCTGGTATAACCATTCAAAGTCCAGCAACATACCAGTACGTTGATGGTTCTTGTTGGACATATATTGTAATCTTTTTTTTTTTTCATGCAGCCTGTTGGCTGAACGAAAAAAAGATTGATCGGTGGGTATGCCCACCATTAGAATACCTCCCTTCATCCACCCACTTCTAATGATGGGCATACATGCACCATTTATATATGCCAAAGCATGGGGGCATCCTCCCGCAAAAAAGTTATGCCGCTCACACACGTATGTACGCCGCATAAAAAGTTATGGCGCATACACACGGTCGGACTTTTCCACGGGCAAGCTTCCGACGGAATTTCGACCGTATGTACGCGGCATTAGGAGCAAAATCGCTCCTCCGCCCCTAATGCCCCCATGCTTCGGCATATATGCTCTTTTTTTAACTGTGGTGGTGAAATCACCTCCCACAGTGTTGGAGTCGCGGCTTTATGTATCGTGGGAGCAAACGCTGTTGCTGTCACGCTAAATAAATCCGCGCTGCAACTGAATGGCGTACCTGCTAAGCAAATGATGGTTAACATTATAACAAAGTAAAATTACATTTTAACAGTAAGATCTTACCATACCATACCTGCAAAGCAAATATCAAAAACAAAACAAAACATTTTTTAACGCAACCTGTGCCTAAAAAATATATATGCCGAAGCATGGGGGCATCCTCCCGCAAAAAAAGTTATGCCACGTACACACGGTCGAACTTTTCCACGGGCAAGCCTCCGTCGGAATTTCGACCGTATGTACGCGGCATTAGGAGCAAAATCGCTCCTCCGCCCCTAATGCCCCCATGCTTCGGCATATATGCTCTTTTTTTAACTGTGGTGGTGAAATCACCTCCTACAGCGTTGGAGTCGCGGCTTTATATATCGTGGGAGCAAACGCTGTTGCTGTCACGCTAAATAAATCCGCGATGCAACTGAATAGCGTACCTGCTAAGCAAATGATGGTTAACAATAAAACAAACATTACAGTATAACATACCATACCTGCAAAGCAAATACAATAAAACATTGTAAAAATAGAGAGAATAGATATAGAACAATAGTGAGTGGACAGTAGAGAGTGAACATAAGAGAACAATAAAGAGAGGAGAAAAATACAACCACAACTATTTTTGGATTTTTTATTTTATATTTTTTTTGTGTTTTTGTGTGTTTTTTTATTTTTTTTCTACTTTTTTTCACTTTTATGAAAACTATAAACTGAACGTTGCAGATTATGGTCTCTCAAAATGTGATGGCCATCACATATTCCGAGACCCTGTGTTGGTGTGCCTAGGACTGTGTGGTGCTGTACCCTACGCTAAAACTGAACTAGTGTGTGGTAGCGTTTGAAACATACACCAATGCAGAGACCAGGTTGGTCAGGACAGTCGGGACAATAAAAGCGGGTGTCACGCCTAAATCCGAGTTTGCTGCAGACACGACATCTTTTTTGGCGGGTTCTTTGGGTAGGGGTACCAGCGAGGACAAAGGGAAAATGCCTCTCATACAGCCGGCTCACTGCATTTGCGTTGGGAAGGTGGGGCACAGCACCATCTGGAAACAGAAGGGCTTCGACGATCTCTTCCTGGAATTTTAGGAAGGATCCAGTCCGTCCTGAAGCTCTGTATAGCACATGAGCGTTCAGCAAAGCCAATTGAAACAAATACACTGATACTTTTTTGTACCAGCGTTTGGACCTCCGGGCAATTAGGTACGGCGCCAACAACTGGTCATTGAGGTCCACCCCTCCCATGTTAAGGTTGTACTCGTGGATACAGAGGGGTTTCTCCACAAAACCAGTCGCCGTAGGAATTTGGACTGCCGTGTCTGCGTGAAGCGAGGACAGAACAAAAACATTCCGTGAATCCCTCCACTTCACTGCTAACAAATTATTACACCGTAAGCAGGCTCTCTCCCCCCGACTAAGACGGGATTCTACAAGCCGTTGGGGGATGCCCCGGCGATTAGGTCGCACGGTGCCACATGCGCCAATTCCATAATCAAAAAGGTGACTAAAAAGTGGCACGCTTGTGTAATAATTGTCCACGTACAAGTGGTACCCCTTTCCGAATAAGGGTGACACCAATTCCCACACTATCCTACCAGCGCTCCCTATGTAATCAGGGCAATTCTCCGGCTCTACGTGACTGTCTTTTCCCTCGTAAACCATAAAGCTAGATGTATAGCCTGTTGCCCTGTCACAGAGCTTATACAACTTGACCCCGTATCTGGCACGCTTGCTGGGAAGGAATTGTTTGAATGACAAGCGGCCAGAAAACGTAATCAGGGACTCATCAACGCAGACAACTTGTTGGGGATTATACAAGGCTGCAAACCGTTCGTTGAAGTGGTTTACGAGGGGCCGAATTTTGTAGAGCCGATCGAATTCAGGGTCTCCCCGAGGACGACAGAGTTCATTGTCACTAAAATGCATGAACCGCAAGATCTGCTCGTATCGTGTCCTGGCCATGGAGGCAGAGAAAATGGGCATATGGTGAACTGGGTGCGTGGACCAATATAACCGCAGCTCACTCTTTTTAGTAATGCCCATATTGAGGGAAAGGCCCAGAAAGATCTTAAATTTGGAAACCGTAATTGGCTTCCAATCTCTGGCAAGGGACAGCTGGGGATTAGCGGCGAAGAATTGACCAGCGTACAAATTGCTTTGGTCCACAATAGATCTATAGAGATCTTCGGTGAAATACAGCGAATAAAAATCCAGTGACGTAAAATCAACTGTATTCACCTGAATTCCGGGTTGGCCAGTGAATGGGGGAAGTACGGGTGCTGCAGAAGTGGTGGGTACCCAATCAGGATTGGCGAATGCAGCAGGAAGGACACTATGGGGACGGGCCTGTCTTTGTCGTCTTCTTCTTCTTGGTGGCAGCGGGACACTACTAGTGCTTGCCACCTCTCCAGCTTGAACTGCACTTATGGGACGCGCCACGTCACCAAGTGTTACTGCAGTGCTGGATATATGACCAGGATGTACTAGGCCGCTGGTGCTTGCCAGTTCACCAGAAGGAATAGCGGCGCTAGTACTTCTCTCCTCCATACGAGAGCCCTGCGGTTCTTGCACCTCAGCGACAGCAGAAGATCGGGGTCTGGTACGCCTGACCCTAGCAGGGACCACTCCGTCGTCAGAGCTATCTGTCAGGGAGCCACTGTCGTCTACAGGATCGTATTCTGAGCAAGAATTTGACAGATGCGTGACCTCCTCATCACTATCTGACAGGCTCATAAACAAGTAGGCCTCTTCATCACTGTACCATCGATTTGCCATTTTGGGCTCTAAATTTAGGGGTACAGTGGTGAGATTCACAGGCAAAAAAGCACCTGACCTGTTAGCGACTGAGTCAAGCGCTACCAAAAAAACTGTTAGCGATCGCAGAGATCAGGCCTGACTCTGCGAACGCTGCAGTTATGTGTTTTTGTGTTTTGTGTCAGTGATCGATCGATCGATACTGCACTTCGGTGGGTTGGGCTGGGCGAAGGGGCTAAACGCAGGTGCTAGCAGGTATCTGGGCTGATCCCGCTAACAATGCATTTTTGGGAACCCTAAACTGCAGGGGACGCTAGTATAGATCTGATCAGATCAGGTATCGATCCGATCAGATACTATACCACTAAAGGGAGGCGTATGGTGCGTGCGTGGGTGTTAGCGCTACTGGCACTAATCTGACGCTGCCTGGGGCGACGCAGACCCTATCTGGCGCTAAAACCAAACTTTTATCACACGCCGGGTGATCAGGGGGTTAAAACTTTATTTCAAAAAATATGGCGGGTGCCCTGATGCTATAGAAAATAAACAAACTAAACTGCGTCACCTGTGACACTTATACTGTGATCACTGGTGACAGGGGGTAATGAAGGGGTTAAACCTTTATTGGGGGGGGTTAGGGGGGGTCCCTAGACTTTTTATGGCCTAAGACTGATTACCTAAACACTTATTTTTGTCACTAATGACACTAGTACAGCGATCAAAAAAAAATCTGATTGCTGTACTGGGTGACACAGTGACAGGCAGTGAATGGGTTAATTTGGGGGGTGATCAGGGGGTTAAATGTGTGCCTATGTGACCTGGTGTTAGAGTAGTGTTGTGCAACTCACGTTTCAGATGCTCTCTCCCTCTCGGTCTGGAACGGAAAGACCGACACGAGGGAGAGAGCAGTACTTCCCCTGCCAATGTTTACAAAACATTGCCAGGGGAAGACAACCATTGGTTAGTGTGATCACCAGGTCCAGGCCAGATTTTATTGGCCTGGACCTGGTGATTGATCAGTTCTGAAACAAATCTGATCATTGGGAACGGCGGGGGGGCGCGCGCGCGCGCCCCATCGCCGTTCACGCGCAGGACGTATAGCTACGGGCTCTCGCCTGGGAGAGCCGACCTGCCGCCGTATTATGACGGTGCGCGGTCGGCAAGTAGTTAAATTAGACATTTTTAATTCTGTACATGTGCAAAGGGAACACAAATATCATCTGTGCATACATGCCTGTGTTCTATGTTTAGGTATCATCTTTTCCAATGGAGAGAACTGGAAGGTGATGAGAAGATTCGCACTTTCTACACTACGGGATTATGGGATGGGGAAGAGGACTATAGAAGACAAGATTAATGAGGAAGCTGAATGCTTGGTCCAGGTTTTCCAATCACACGGAGGTGAGTATTTACAATGTCAACTCAGACCATACATGATGGTGGTAAGATTTCTATCAATTGTCTAGTCCTCCCCAGCAGCAAATACACCCCCTCTCATCCCTTGCCACTCTGCTTGGCTACTGAGAGCGAAGGAAATCCCTGATCAAACAATGAACCACCATTCATAGTCATAGCTTATACAGGGCTATTGAGTCACCATGTGATAACACGGATTGGCACAGAATTGTCATATGGAGTGAGTCACAAATGAGATAAGATTCTGATAATGTAGATATCCCCAGTGTGCCACACCCCAAAGAGAGCAAAAAAGGTAAACCCCTAGAAATATATACATAAAACAATGAACATGGTCACGAACTAGAAAATCACAATATACAACATAAAGATAAAATGTCCTGTAACCGACGCGTTTCAGAGATTACACTGAAGTCTTCATCATGGGTTAAAAGGGTGTATAATGTTTTAAAAGCAGATAGTTAAAAAAGAAAAAAAATACGTACTAATTTATTTTCAACTATCTGCATTTTAGACGTTATACATCCTGTTAACCCCTGATGGAGACTACATTGTTATCTCTGAAATGCGTCAGTTACAGGACTTTGTATCTTTGTCATACATTGTGATTTTCTAGTTGTTCATGACCATGTTCATTGTTTTATGTATATATTTCTTTATGAATAAACAACTTTTTGTACTTTAATTATATAATTTGTAGTGCCTTCAAAGTCCCACTCCTAGTGGTTTACCTTTTTCTTTTTTTGTTTCATAAAGTTTTATTAGGTGAATATGAAATCAAACATAGCATCGTATAGATATATCATATAACTGCATGTTTTAACAATAGTAATAAATAACCGAAAGAGTGATGTCACAGATTATAATCTTATGCTAAAATACAGTCATCAATCAGAAAATATAATTGAAGAGAAAGAGTCGTAAATGAGAGAACATTAAATAGCATAAGAAAAAAATTCACCAAAGAGAAATTTTTGTTATACCCATCTCGACCAGTAAACAGGTTATTCAATTGTATATTTCTTTTGTGGTCAAGATAGGTGGAGAAGGGGTTGGGGGGTGAGGGGAAGGGGAGAGTAAAAAAAAAAAGTGGGGAGGGGGAATTTATTAAGAGTTATCTGACTTAGGATAATTTACCAGTATATTCCATCCACTTTACCGAAATGTTTAATAGCCTTGCAGAGGGTGCTATTGAGTCTTAATGAATGATTGTTTTATATGTCTGTGATTCTTTGAAAACCATCCAATTATACCATGTTGTCGAGAAATTTGTTATTCTCTCCTGAGAAATGTTTATGAGTTCTTCTATTTTTTCTATGTTGTTTATTCTTCTGAACCATTCTGTTTTGGAAGGAGTAATTTTTGTGTGCCAATGAGCGGGGATACATCTCAGATACTGAGTACCCCATATCCATTCACTTAGGGTGGGGGGCCGGTATCTGGGGGCCCCCTTATTTGAGGGGGCTCCCAGATTCTGATAAGCCCCCCGCCCACAGACCCCGACAACCAACGGCCAGGGTTGTTGGGAAGAGGCCCTGTCCTTATCAACATGGGGACAGGGTGCTCTGGGGTGGGGGGGGCCCGCAGTGCACCCCCCTGCCCCAGAGCACCCAACCCCCCCATGTTGAGGGCATGCGGCCTGGTACGGCTCAGGAGGGGGGGCGCTCGCTCCTCTCCACTCCTTTCCTGGCCGGCCGGGTAGCGTGCTTTGGATAGGGGTCTGGTATGGATTGTAGGGGGACCCCCTACGTCGGTTTTTCGGTGTAGGGTGGGTCTCCTTACAACCCATACCAGACGTAAGGGCCTGGTATGCTCCTGGGGGGGAACCCATGTCGGTTTTTTATTTAAAAATTGGCGTGGATTCTCCCTCTCAGGAATGCATACCAAGTCGGATCTCCCGTCGCTTCTATGACGGCTTTGTCTGACATCGCGGCCAGCTCGGCGCTGGCTCCCGCGATGGGGCTCGTAGGTGGTCAATCTCGCCGAGAAAGGGAGCGAGATTGACACAATATCACGGTCACCCACTGTACTTTTTCCCAATTCTGACATGAGGAGCTGGAGAAGTCTGTCTTAATCCTCGAACAGTGAGTTGTACAAAGACGATATGATATGTCTGTGTGGGTTTTTTTTGTGCAAAGGTCTTCCAATTTTGTGAGTGGTCTTGTCCAGCAGTGTGCTGTGTCGGTCTTGGTCAAGTAGGGCCATATTCTCGTAGATCGGCGCATATTTAGTGAGGCGGAGCGGACCTCCGATGCGCACCGCCGGCTTAACTTGGCGAGAGCCGAACCATATTCCCGAACCCCCTGCGTCCTACGCTGCGCTCGCGTAACTTAAATGTGTTGGCGTAAGTAGGCGCAAGTGACGGTAGGAGGGATGTGGGCGTGAAGCATTATAATGATCCGTGACCCCATGCAAATGATGTCCAGACCTAACGGCGCATGTGCCGGACGTGCTCCGCCCTCTGCGCATGCGCACAATGACAATAGGCGTAAATCCATGCTAAGTTGGGCCGGCCCAGTGTATAAAAGCTTCAAGCATCCGCCCAGCTAGTGCAAAGTGACTCCCTTGTATTTCCCTATTGGAGTTTTCACTTTGCTGCTGCTGCTATGCCAAGGAAAGACCGCAGGAAAAAAAACTTCAGCCCTGCTGAGAGGGAAGTTATTATCTCAGCAATGGAGCGCTTTGATGCCAGGCTCCATGGTGCTGAGAGTGGCAATACCAGGAAAATCAAAAAGGAAGAAATCTTACGCAAAGTGACGGCACAGGTCAATGCCCTTGGCCATGAGGTGAGGACCCCCCAGGACATCTTAAAAAAAATGAATGACCTGCGGGGGGTGGTCAGAAATAAAATGGCCACCATTGCCAAACATGCCAGGGGCACTGGAGGTGGGCCACCCTGTCCGATCCGGCTGTCAGAGGAGGAGGAAATTATTGCCAGATGCCTGCGGAGGGAGCAGGTGGAGGGCCTGGAGGGCCATGACTCCAGTGACCCACCCATGAGGACAGGTAAGTGTGTTTTATCTTCTATATGGTGTGTAGCATGTTTGGGGGGGGGACATGTGACAAGTGTGTGGGTCCACCAACATGGGATTTTTTTGTGTCATCCACAGGTGTGCAGGAGGGAGCTGGGCCGTCTTCTGCTGTCCGTCCAACACCATCCCCCCAGCAGTCTGCTACAGTGGCTGACCCCCTGGGAAGCCTACAGGCCTTTTTGGAGGGGAGTGGCCAGTCCTCCGCACAGGAGGTGGTTGAGGAGGATATTGCCCATGAGGAGGTGGTGGGCAATGAAGAGGAGGTGGCCCAGAGTGTGCAGGAGGTCATTTTATTTCTTGACGACTCACATGAGATGCCCGGAACATCACAGCACCACCCAATCACCAGCCCCTCAGGGTCTTCCATCACCCTCTCCAGCCCCTCCCGTCCCATGCCCCTCACCACCAGCCCCTCACGGCCCTCCCCCTATTCAAGGGCCCCAGGCACTCCTGTCCCCAGGAAGGTCACCCATAAGACCAGGGGTGTGGCAGGAGTCCTGCAGGAAAAGCTGGTCAGGCAGCAGGACCAGCAGAGCCGCCTTATGGGGGACATTTTGGAGGAGTTGAGGCGGCTCAATAATAGCCTGTCCTCCTCTGGAGCAGTGCCCGACGCTCTGCAGGATGTGGCAGGAAACTCTGCAGCCACCATTACAAGTCTGGGTGAGCTGCAAACCACCACAGCCGAACTTGTGGGGGAGGTCAGGGGCCTGCGGATGGCTGTGCAGGCCCAGACTGCATACCAGGAGGCCCTGCTCAGCCGTATAGCAGTGGCTCTAGAGGGCAGACAGCCAGCCAGGGAGGCACCTGGGGATGTTAATCCACCGAGGGAGGCTCCTCCACCTGATGCCCCACCACCCCCAAATGAGGCTCCCCCCAGACAAGCGAGGGCCAGGAACCTGGGCACCAGGCGGAGTCCGCGCCGGGGCCGGTGATTTATTTGGGCTTCTTTATGCTCTAAGTATGATTTTTGATTTATGCTCTAAGTAAGAGCTTTTTAATATTATTTTATTTATGCTCTAAGTAAGAGCTTTTTAAGATTATTTTATTTATGCTCTAAGTAAGAGCTGTTGTATTTTTTGTGCTGCACAAAGTAGTGCATAGCACAGTGTGAATGGTGTGTGAATGTGGGGGGGGTGACACTCCTGCCAGTAAGGGGTGTCACCCTCGGTCGCTGGGGATAAGTTCTCCCCAGGTCCGTGTGAAAGGTGTATGAATGGACAGCAACATCATTGGAGCCTTGACGCGGCGTTGCTGCTCCTTAGTACCGTGCGGTGTACTTCGGTCTAATCCAATGGGATGTGCATGTGGGGTGTGTGTGCTAGGGACCACAGTGGTGTGCATGCGTGCATTTTCTGTGTGCCATGTTTAATGTGTGTGTTTAACGTTCAAAGATTCGCTCCACGAGACATCTCCTGACTGCTGTACCATCAGCAGACGGGGTAGCCTCGGTTAGGGGGGGACATGGTGGTTGGGGGGTCAGGTCATCACGTAGGTCAATCTGCAGGCCCTTTCTCACTGCAAAGTTGTGCAGCACGCAACATGCAGCGATGATTTGGCACACGAAGTTGGGGGAATACAGCAGGGTACCCCCAGTCTTATCCAGGCATCGAAAGCGTGACTTAAGGAGGCCAAATGTTCGCTCAACCACTGCACGGGTGCGTGCGTGTGCTTCGTTATATCTTCTCTCTCCTGGTGTTTGCGGATTGCGGAATGGAGTCATGAGATGAGGTCCCAGGGCATATGCAGAGTCACCTGGAAGGGAAAAGACAGGAGGATGTTAGTAATGCATGTGCCCCTCGTGATGTCTGCATCATGGGGGGGGACAGTCATACCTGACACCCATGTCACTCACCAACCAGCCAGCTGTCCCCATACACATTCTGCTCAAATTGTCTTGGGATGTCACTTTGCCTGAATATAAAGCTGTCATGGCTGGATCCGGGGTGTTTTGCACGGACCTGCCATATGAGGCCATGTGCATCCACGATCACTTGGACATTGATAGAATGCCAATGTTTTCTGTTGCGGTATATGTGCTCGGTCTCGTGGGGGGGCTGTATTGCCACATGGGTACAATCAATTGCACCCACAGTGCGTGGGAAACCATCAATTAGGCAGAAATCTGTCATTGCCTTCAGCCGCATGTCCTCCTGGGTGGGTCTGATTATGTGGTGCGACATGCGTCGGAGTATTGCGGGGACAACTTGGTGCACGCATCTACTCATGCTGGTTTGGGATATCCCAACCACGTCTCCACTGGTTCTTTGAAAAGAGCCTGTGGCAAGAAAATGCAATGTTGCCAGGACCTTCACCAGTGGCTGCACTGCATGGGATCGTTGTGTTGGGCTGCTGATGTCATTCTTCAGGGCTCTGGTAATTTCAAGGATGGCATCAGGGTTGAATCTATAACGGTGATACACATCCACATCAGCCATGCCAAAGAGACTAATGCGCTGTGGGTAGATCCTCTCACGTGCCCTCCTCCGTGCCCTCCTCCTTCTAAGTGCCTCTTCCTCCTCACACACTAGCAGTGCTAAGACCACGCCTGCCCCTGGCATGTTGGCATACGAATGTGTTGTCCGTAAAATTTGGTTGCTCAGCTCGTCCGGGATGGTGCTGCTGTATTTGCTTTTTTCAAGCTAACTTACTCAGGTCTGGAGCAAAGTTAACCGAGCTTTATAAGGGGTAACTTTCAGCCGGACAATCGTCTTACGCGCACAGCGCGTAGCCTAAGCCGATCGCGCGTAGGTTCGGGAATCAGCGCATCTACATCATTTGCATATTTGAATACTAATTCTATGGCAGCCTAGGATGCCTTCAGCGGAAATATGCGCCTACGCCGCGTACACTTAAACGAGTTAGGACGGACAGGAGTAGCCTGATTTCTGGCGGATCTGGTTCTGTGACTATGGCGCATAGATAGGACGGCGCATCTTTACACTTACGCCGCGCATCTCCATATACGCCGGTGTAACTTGTTTGAGAATATGGCCCGTAGTGTCTAATTTGGATATAATTACAAAATGGAATTAAGAAGGGCTTAATGTCATTATTCAGGTCCTCTCTAGATAATATCTTCTTGTTTTTAAAGAAGTGCCTGGATAGGATTCGCTTGTGAGGCCAGTGATGTTTTAAAACGTTTTTCTCAAGTCCCGGGGAAAATCTGGATTGTTTCTCAAAGTTGTTAAAGGGCTAAGCCAGGGGGTAGTATTTGAGGGTTTAAATGTGCTGTGAATTTTTTTTAGAGTAGGTCCTACGTGGGGGTGTGCCTTAATAGTCTTCAAGTGGTATTAAGGGTGGATCCATGGTAGGGTACTAAGATCTTGGGTGAACTGAATATGTTCCAATGATACCCAGTCCTTAACTGATTGGTGTATATTCCAATCTACAATACGTGTTAGAAGGGTCGCCTGGTGATATTTTTTAAGATCAGGCAATGCTTCTCCACCCCTGGTTTTGGGTAAATGTAATCTGGTAAATGTAATCCTAGGGGATTTGCCTCTCCAGACAAATTTAGAGCAATCCTTGCCAAAAGATGAAAAGAAGGACGGAGGTAAGAAGATGGGTATTGTCTGCATAATGTAAAGGAAACAAGGCAATATTGTCATTTTGAATAGGGAGGCTCTACTGAACCAAGAAATGTTCAGAGAGTTCCATCTTTTAGGTCTTAATGTGTTTCTTTTAGTACAGGCAAGAAATTGAGTTTAAAGAGGTCTTCTAGATTTGAAGGGATTTCTATTCCTAGGCAGATTATATTATGTTTGGCCCATGTGAACGGGAAGTTTGTTTTACATTGATCTACAACCCTTGAGGGTAACGTGATGTTTAGGGCTTTATATTTTGAGTGATTAATTTTTAGGTTGGACAATAAATTAAAATGATCCAAGTCTTGTAAGAGGTTTGGTATGGAAATGTGAGGTTCAGAGAGGAACAGGAGCATGTCGTCAGCGAATGCCGCGATTTTATAGGTATTTTTCTGAATCTCAATTCCTTTTATGTTCTGGTTGGCTTTTTGTTTAAAAGTGGCTCAAGGGTCAGAACAAAGAGTAGAGGGGATAGGGGGCATCCCTCTCTTGTTCCATTACATAGATTGAAGGCGTTCGATAGGTGGCCATTAACTCGTACTCTAGCTGTTGGATTAGTGTAGAGGGCAGTGATATAGGCCTTCATTTGCGGTAAAATGCCTATGTGATCCAATACTGCATCGATAAAGTCCCAGGCCACCCTAGCGAACGCCTTTTCGGTATCTAGGGATAGAAAGAAGCCTTGTTTCTTGTTGGAGGTTAACCAATGACTAATGTTAAGGGCTTTAATTGTATTGTCACACCACTCTCTACCTGGGATAAATCCCACCTGGTCTAAAGTTATAAAGGAATTGAATAGTGGTACCAATCTGTTGGCTAAGATTTTGGCGTAAATCTTAACATCAGTGGCCCGGATTCAGAGAGCAATTGCGCCTGCGTAACCATAGTTACGCAGCACAATTGCTTACTTGCGCCGGCATAACGAATGCTCCTGATTCAGGAACCTCGTTACGCCGACTTGAGCCTAAGATATGCGTGGCATAAGGCTCTTATGCCCGCATATCTTAGGCTGCATTCTTGCGATGGCCGCTAGGTGGTGTTCCCGTTGTGCTCAGCGTATAGTATGCAAATTGCATACTAAAGCCGATTCACAACGTTACGCGAGCCCTGCGTACGCAGTTTACGTCGTTTGCGTACTGCGGTTTTTGCGTAAGGCTGCCCCTGCTATTAGCAGGGGCAGCCAATGTTACGTATACCCGTTGTTCCCGCGTCGCGAAATTTTAACTTTACGTAGTTTGCGTAAGTGATTTGTGAATGGCGCTGGACGCCATTCACGTTCACTTTGAAGCAAATGACGTCCTTGCGACGTCATTTGCCGCAATGCACGTCGGGAAAGTTTCCCGACGGAGCATGCACTCTACAATCGGCGCGGGAACGCGCCTAATTTAAATGATTCCCGCCCCCTATGGGATCATTTAAATTGCGCGCGCTTACGCCGGACATTTTGCCGGAGCGCCCCACGCAATTTACGTAGCTACTGCACTGTGAATCGCGGGTAGCACAGAAAATTTGCGGGGGCGCAGGGCAAAAACGGTGCCCTGCGCCTACGTAAAAAAAAATGCGCATATCTTACTGAATCTACCCCAATGTTAATTAAGATTATGGGCCTATAGTTTGTGACTTGTGATGCATTCTTACCCTCTTTAGGAATTACTGTAATGTGTCCCTCTAGTAGTTGTTTGGGAGGTTGGCGTTCAAACTTAAGCGATTGGAAAGTTTTCAAGAATCTTGGTTTTAAAATTTCATTGAACGTCTTGTAATTTTGTAGGGGTAAACCATCAGGCCCAGGTGCTTTACCTATTTTCATCTCTTTAATTGGCTTTGTCAAATGTTGGACCTGATATAGGGGCTTCAAGTTCCTGTGCTTTGTCTCTAGCTAGCTTATGTGGGCTATATTTTCCTAGAAAATCCTGGATCATTTTTGCTCTTTTCTGTGAATTCTGGAGGCATTTTGGGTTTGACGGAAGGTCATAGAGGGATTGATAGTATGTTTCAAACTGCTTAGCGATCTCCTCGCTTGTGGAATGTGATTTCCCTTGATTATCTCTATTTTGGTGTATAGTTGAAGATATTTTTTAACTTTGAACTAATAGTTTCCCACTATTATTACCTTGCTCATAGTATATCTTGTGTCTCAGTACATATTGTCTTTTTGTTTTCAAGTTTAATTCCTCCGTTAAAAGTGCCCTTATTTTGGTTAGCTCTTCGAGTGTTGAGACAGCTATGTTCTTTTATGTGACATTTCCAGTTTGTGGATCTGATCTATGAGAATTTTAATTTTCGATTGGCGCTTCTTTTTTAGCCTTGCTAGTTTTTAATGAATTCGCCCCTGATGACACATTTGTGCGCTTCTCATTGGATTAGAGAAGAGGTTTCGTCATTTTCGTTCCTTACAAAATAGTCCGACAGTTTGTCTTGCATCTCGAGTACATCTGCGGGGTCTTTTAGTATTGTAGAATTAAGTCTCCACATTTTTGTCACTGTTTTTTTTTTCAGGGAAAGTCAGTGTAATGGTTATAGGATGGTGGTCAGAAAGTGTCATGGGCTTAATTGTTGAGTTTTTTAAAAAGGTTAAGTCAGATTATGATATAAAGAAGTAATCGATTCTAGAGTATTTTTGATGGATGGTGGAAAAGTAATTGAAGTCTTTGGTTTGAGGATACAAAGGGCCGGATTCACGTAGCCCGGGCGCAACGTAACTTAACCGATTTAGGTTACACCGCCGCAAATTTTCTGGCTAAGTGCCTGATCCACAAAGCACTTACCTGGAAATTTGCGGCGTTGTATCCTAAATCCGTCCGGCGCAAGGCGGGCCAATTCAAATGGGGCGGGTACCATTTAAATTAGGCGCGCTCCCGCGCCGTACGTACTGCGCATGCTCCCGACGCAAATTTCCCGACGTGCTTCGTGCAAAATTACGACGCGCCAACGTTTTGTGAATCGCGACGTGAAAAAAAATTCAAAAGTGATGCGAGAAAGACGGGTATACTTTTACATGGTGTACTAATTTTACACTTTGTAAAAGGTACCCTATCTTTGCGACGGCAAACTAACACTTGCGGTGACGTAACGACGGGAAAAAGTTTCGTGGATCGCCCTAACTGCTAATTTGCATACCCGACGCTGGTTTACGACGCAAACTCCCCCCAGCGGCGGCCGCGGTACTGCATCCTAAGATCCGACAGTGTTAAACTATTACACCTGTCGGATCTTAGGGATATCTATGCGTAACTGATTCTATGAATCAGTCGCATAGATAGAAACAGGGATACGATGGCGTATCAGCAGATACGCCGTCGTATCCCTTTTGTGAATCTGGCCCAATGTTCTCCAGGTGTCATGTAATGTCAAATCTTTCAATTGTATCTTGATTTGTCTTAATGCTCTGTAAGGAAGGCTCGATGCTCCATTCGAGGTGTCTATGAGGGGATTTAAAGGGATATTGAAGTCCCCGCCCCCAGAATTAAAATGCCTGCGGCAATGGTTGTCAGCAAATCTTTAATCTTGCGGAAAAAAGTAACTTGTCCCAAGTTTGGGGCGTAGACATTAGCAATTGTCATTGGATGGTTTTCTAATTTTCCTTTAATAAATATATATCCACCACTGGGGTCTAGTAGGGTGTCATGCACTTGGAAAGGAGTCTGATTAGAAATCAGTATAGAGACCCCTTTTGTTTCCCTTCTGAGTTTGAGGCATGAAAAGGTATAGGATATCTCCTATCATGAAATTTCGGGATTCTATCAGTTTTGAAGTGTGTCTCTTGTACGCAAATGATGTTAGCTTTTTGTTTGTGAAACTCATTAAGGAATTTGGTCAGTTTTTCAGGTATGTTGAGGCCTTTAGCATTTACAGATAGAAGTTTAACAGATAGTGGGATGGTCTGTTGATTACTCAAAGTCATTGTTGTAGATCGTGTGTGGATAGTTTTGTGTGTCTGTCTTTAAAGCGTCAGAAAAAATGTCACGAGAACCAAAGCGAGCGTTGCCCTAAAGTCTTGTCAATGAATAGTGCTATGAGAGTTGCGCTGGTTCAGTGGTAGGAGAACGTATAAGAGGATGGGTATAGGTTGAGGGCCGAGGAGTATAATAAAATAGTTTAGAAAATGATAAAATAATAAAAAATAAAAAAAAGGGGGGGTGGAGGGGGTGGGGGGAGAAGTGAGAAGGAGATGACTCCGGGGGTAGGCTTAGATCTGCTGGTCTACCCTAGTATGTAAAATACCGGATGGGTCAAAGGACGGATAAAGAATCTGCCCCTTGTGTGGGTTCGTGGCTATAGTCGGTCTCGAAATGGATTTGTAGTTTTTGAATGTGAGCAATAGTATACAGTCAGAGGAGGTACTCTTATCTAATGTAGAGTCTTGTACTTAGTCGTATTCTATTTAACTCTTCCTCACTTACACTCTCTTTATCTGTCTACTCTGTCCTATAAACCAGTTAAAGTACAACTCTGGAGCAGCAAAATGATAAGAAAAACCAAATGTCACAGGGATATTTGTGGAAAGTTGAGCAAAAATATAAACAAAATGACGACGTTGAGTCTTGTGTGTTAAATTGGTGGGTGACTGGATTATACATATAAATACAACCGCAGAGAGGGCTTATGGCCAGGGGGAGACATCTAGTGGTTTAGTATTTGGAGGGTATCAAAAATATCAGGTTTAAAAGACCGTTAATGACAATTTTACTTTCAACCACTAGGTGGGAGTGTTGCTTTAGTATCATATAGATTACTTGTCTAACATTGAGAGTTTGAGCAGTTTCCTTGTGCATGTTTAAACCAATAAAATACCCCAAGGGGTGAATAGTAAAAAAACAGAAGAGAACCAATTAACCTATTCAACTATTAGGCCTTGTACACTCGATCAGTCCAAACTCATGAAAACAGACTGATGGTCTAATGGTCTGATTGTCTGATGGACTGATGGTCTGATGTGCGTACACACCATCAGTTCAAAAACCGATTGAGTCCAACACGGTGACGTAAAACACAACGACGTGCTGAAAAAAACGAAGTTCAATGCTTCAAGCATGCGTCGACTTGATTCTGAGCATGCGCGGGTTTTGAACCAATGCTTTTGCGTACTAACCATCGGTTTTGACCGATCGGTCATCAGTCCATCAGTCCGATTTTAAAGCAAGTTTTAAAACTTTGGTCTGAAGGACCAAAGTCTGATGGGCCACGGTAGGTTTGGACTGATGAAACTGAACCTCAGTCCGTTTTCATCAGTTTGGACTGATCGTGTGTACAAGGCCTAAGAGATAGGCTATCTGGCATTAAGTAGATAACCGACCGTAAGAGCGAATGGTCTGTGTAGCATAAGGAATAAACGGTTGTCTCTTGCTTTTTGAACTGTGTGAGAAAGGGAGCAGTACTTACAGGCATCTAGTTCATGACTATTTAAGATGTCAAACCTTTATGTAGAAAATCTGTTTCATTCTTTGTTAGCCGGTCGGATCTCCTTGGAGGGAGGTAGCTCTATTCTCTTTGTTGAGGGTGAAAATTGTTGCTGCAGGAAATAAAAGGAGAAAGACAAGGGGAAAAGGGGGCGAAAAATAAAAGTAAGTCTGTTAAGTTAGGCTAGGGCCTGCGCAGAGCAGAATCCAGTCTCTAATACGATTTAAAGAGAGATGAACGGAGAAACTGTACACCTGCGGTGACTGGAGTTAAATGCTCAGAGCTTTGAATGGGCTGATCTTCGGCTTTCAGTCTTCCAGAATTGGAACCGGATTTAGGTGTCCGTGTGGTCCTGGTGATCCAGTCGGTCTCCACGTCTGGGTGGAGAGATTCCTGGATCGCCTTTTGCTTCTACTCTTCTGTTGCGGAGAGGAGATGGCGATCTATGGCGTCGATCTCTCTGTCTCTGTGCTCTAGGGGTGAGATTGTTGGAAACTGCAACCCAAGGCTCGTTCAGCATAAATGAGTTGTACCATTATGGGACCTCTGTTCTGGGGATGTTCATGGCTTCACAAAATGATCGGAGGTCATCGGGTTTTCGAAGCAACGCTGTGTGTCCCCTTGAATTGGCCGAGAGGCAGAAGGGGAACTTCCACCTATATGGTATTCCTCTCGATCGCAGTTGCTCTGTGATCGGGCGCAAAGCCCTGCGTTGCTGCAAAGTTATGTTTGAGAGGCCTTGATAGAGTTTTATTTCTGTACCGTTAAAGATGACCCTGTTTTTCTCCCTGGCTTTCCTCAGGATCGCTTCCTTAAGAGGGAAGTTGACCGGGCAGCAAATTATGTCTCTGGGGGGGTCATTTTCTCTCCCTCTGGGTCTTAGGGCTCTGTGGACTCTCTCAAACTCGATCGGGGAGTCAGGGGGTCTTTCTAGAATGTCATTAAATATAGTTTCTGCAGTGCGTTCTACAGGTATTTGATCCGACCTTTCTGGGACCCCCCTTATCCTGATATCATGGCACCTCCCCCTTTTCTCGAGATCCTCTAAGTGGCGGTACATTTCAAAGATATGGGAAAGGTGCATGTCAGCGTTCTTTTGTACTTGCTTGATGGCCTCTGAGTGGCGTGCTGAGGCCTGCTCAATGACTCCAGTCCTTGCTGCTATGCCCTGGATGTCAGCTCTGATGTCAGTTATGGCTGCAGTAAAGGACGCTTTAATGTCCATGGCGACTGCTTGCAGATTAACCTGTAGGTCTGCAGGCTCAGGGACTGTGCCTGCTGTTGTGCCTGCTGTTGTGGGGGTGTCAGCGCTATCTGGGCGCGGATCGCACCATCCGCAATGGGGCTGGAACCGCCGAGCGGCATAGGAGGCTTTCCCGAGGCCGCGGCTTTGAGGCCTACAGCCTGCACCATCTGGAACATCTCCGGAATAACAGGGGGGGCTTGCTGACCTTACTCCATCTGCTCCTTGGGTGTTGAGGAGCCTTTCCCCAGGCTCATTAAGGCTGCTATTGTCCCCGTGGGTGATGTTTGCTGTTCTCAGGTGCTGGAGGAAAGAGATAAAGTGTCTATCTCGTTCCGACGCTAGGCCACGCCCCCTTACCTTTTTCATTTTATGGAGTGAATCACATGCTCTTTTATACTAGGTATTTCTTTCATTCCTGGAACATAACAATGGAAAGACATGGGATAGTAAGTATATTCTGGGGAGGAGGCATAAACTAGAACTAACAGGGAAATTTGTTTTTCTTCATTTTGGATAGAGTATAACCCTTGTCAGTGAGGGAATCCAGGGTGTCACCAGAACTAGTGTCCCTATTGGAAGATTTCCCCTCTACAGTATTATTGTTTTGGTGTCAACCCAAAATTTGGAATTTTCTTTCACTTTTGATGATGCTGTAAATGGGACAAACAGATGAATCCCCCTAACAGGGACATGGACAGCAATAAACCTGAACAATGTTCTAATACCTCTCCACTCGATCCACTACAAAAACATTTTGCTTTTTTTTAAAACTTTAACCACCTGCCGTCTGCGAGATGCTAGTCCAGAATGCTAGTTCTGGGAGTCCGTCATATGATATCCTGTGATATTACCCACTGTGATCAATGTCCGGAAGACACTGCTGATCACATATTGAGGTAAAGAGACAATCAGTGGCTCTTTACCACGTGATCAGCTTTGCCCAATCAGTTGATCACAGATGTAAATAGAATATGGATATCGACACTCCTTTCCTCATGTTGACAGCATGAGGAGAGGAGAAGAGAGCATATAACGGCTTCTCTAAAAGGGACATGTACACAGGGATGGACTGGCCATCGGGAGGACCGGGAGATTCCCGGTGGGCTGATCCATCAGTGGGCCGATTTTCAGTGACAGCTCCGAGTCTCTGCACTCTGCTGACCGCTGCTTATCAGAGTCAGAGTACTGTATAAGCGAGGGCTTGCTGAGCCGCAGCTTGTGCGGGCTATTTTCGTTCCCGCACGCTGCTACAAGCTACACTTTTTACTGCAGAGGGAGCCGAGTCAGCCGACATCTCTCCCCGCAGTCCCCGGCTGCCTGGCCCTGATACACACATACATTGCAGAGTGCAGTGGAGAGAACAGAGCCCGCCCCCTCCTTCTCCTGCTCTGTGATATTTCCTGTGTACACAGAGGAGGAGGAGGCTCACCATGCTGCCGAGTCAAAGCTGCTCGTCTGAAAATGCCTGAACAACTGCAAAGTAAGTTTTCCAAAGGTGGGGACTGGAGAACAAGCCTACAGTTCACTTTGAGTGATTTGGGGGGAGAGGATATGTTTTAGGGGGCACTTTAGGACTTGTGCTGCAAGGGGGCTTGTATATGAAATCCACCCCCCTTAGCACATATCCTCTTCTTCCCCCCTCAAATCAAAGAGATACTGTCTGCCACAGAGGGGGGTGGCCCTTGGCACCCCACAAGTGATGTGCACAAATGCTCCAGGTGCACAAACTAATGCCCCCCTTCCAGCCAAGTTAGTGCAGCAAAGTGAAAAACACAGGAACACGTTGTGCGATCTGTGCAATGCACACGTCACCTGGGTGCAATTTCAGCCCAATTATGTCCGCACACTCTCTGACCCTCTCCTGTAGTATGTTTGCAGTCTCTGACCCTCTCCTATAGTATGTCTGCAGTCTCTGACCCTCTCCTATAGTATGTCTGCAGTCTCTGACCCTCTCCTGTAGTATGTTTGCCGTCTCTGACCCTCTCCTGTAGTATGTTTGCAGTCTCTGACCCTCTCCTATAGTATGTCTGCAGTCTCTGACCCTCTCCTGTAGTATGTTTGCAGTCTCTGACCCTCTCCTATAGTATGTCTGCAGTCTCTGACCCTCTCCTGTAGTATGTTTGCAGTCTCTGACCCTCTCCTATAGTATGTTTGCAGTCTCTGACCCTCTCCTATAGTATGTTTGCCGTCTCTGACCCTCTCCTATAGTATGTCTGCAGTCTCTGACCCTCTCCTGTAGTATGTTTGCAGTCTCTGACCCTCTCCTATAGTATGTCTGCAGTCTCTGACCCTCTCCTGTAGTATGTTTGCAGTCTCTGACCATCTCCTGTAGCATGTCTGCAGTCTCTGACCATCTCCTGCAGCATGTCTGCAGTCTCTGACCATCTCCTGTAGCATGTCTGCAGTCTCTGACCATCTCCTGCAGCATGTCTGCAGTCTCTGACCATCTCCTGTAGCATGTCTGCAGTCTCTGACCATCTCCTGTAGCATGTCTGCAGTCTCTGACCCTTGCCTGTAGTACGTTTTGCAGTCTCTGACCCTCGCCTGTAGTATGTTTTGCAGTCTCTGACCTTCTCCTGTACTGTGTCTGCAGTCTGTGACCCTTGCCTGTAGTATGTTTTGCAGTCTCTGACCCTCGCCTGTAGTACGTTTTGCAGTCTCTGACCCTTGCCTGTAGTATGTTTTGCAGTCTCTGACCCTCGTCTGTAGTACGTTTTGCAGTCTCTGACCCTCTCCTGTACTGTTTCTGCAGTCTCTGACCCTCGCCTGTAGTACGTTTTGCAGTCTCTGACCCTCTCCTGTACTGTGTCTGCAGTCTCTGACCCTCGCCTGTAGTACGTTTTGCAGTCTCTGACCCTTGCCTGTAGTACGTTTTGCAGTCTCTGATCCTCTCCTGTAGTATTTCTGCAATAAAGGAGGGCACAAGCATGAATTAATTTATGTACTGCCACTGCTGGTCATGGTCACTGATGAAATAATGTTTTTTGTGCGTGTTTGCAAAATTAAAGTGGGCCGGTCTGGATGAAGTCCAGGGCCAAACCTTTGTCCCAGTCCAACCCTGCATGTACACTGATAATCAGTGCCCTGATTATCAGTGCAGTCCCAACAGTGCCCACCAGTGCTGCAATTAGTGCCCGCCCGTGCCACCTATCGGAGCCCAACAGTGCTGCCTACCAGTGAAGCCTCATCAGTGCCCACCAGTGAAGCCTCATCAGTGCCCACCAGTGTGGCCTCATCAGTGCCTACCAGTGTGGCCTCATCAGTGCCCATCAGTGCAGCCTTATCAGCACACATCAGTGAAGGACCTGTTGCTAAATTTTATAACAAACTATGAAAATGTTTGTTTTTTTTTTCTTTTTTTTTTTCTGAATTTGAATTTTGTTCAGTTGTTTAGCAAAAAATAAAAAAGCCAGTGGTGGTTAAATACCACCAAAAGAAATCTCTATTTGTGTGGGGGAAAAAAGATAAAAAAATTATTTTGGTATAGTATTGTATGACAGCACAATTGTAATTCAAAGTGCAACAGCGCTGAAAATTGGCCTGGGCAGGAAAGAGGTAAAAGTTCCCAGTAGGCAAGTGGTTAAAGCAAACCTGCTGCATTGCCATAACATTGCAGTTCACCTTTTCTTTTTATTGGTTTAAAATAAAGGAAGATAGTCACAGTGTCTCAAATAGGATGCAAAGTAACAATGTAACAAGTAGCAGTTAGGTAAGCAAGTAGAGCAACAAGGAAGTACAATACTAGAACAAAAAAACTATTGTAACGGAACGTCCCACAGTCCGCTTGAGTGCTTCCATCATATACTGATTCCTATATTCCAGCTGCTCTCAACACACAACGAGACAAAACTTGTTTGTGTGCTAAAAATTGAGTCTTTAATAGAACCAAGAATGCAACCGTATATACAGTTTAAAGAGGAGGTAACCAGAACATAAATTAACATGAGCTAATTAACTAATCATTTACCCAGACGAGGTGACTCTGACCTTTCAGAGTAGACGTCACATCTCCTGCTATACAATACACATTATCATAAGTGTAAACACAGGACATCTTCACAAAATAGCAGGGTCAATTAGCACAGAGAACAGACAGATGGATGGAGGTGATGGCATTAGCATCTAACAGTATGTGTCCCAACAGTATGAATGAGTCACTCTTACAGTTAACCCGTTGAGTTCAGAATCAACAAACAGTAAATAATTCTTTACAGATATCCTGGAATATATTGTGGATAATAATTACATAATAATCCCATCTCAGGTAGTCCAAGATATCATTTCTCAGTCATGCTATGCCCCTAGTGGACATAGGATGATTTTAGACATAAGAGGGGCATATCCACAAAAGAATTACGCCGGTGTATCTATTGATATGCCGGTGTAATTTTAAATTTTGGGCGTCGTATCTTTGTTTTGTTTTTACAAAACAAGATACGACGGCATCTGGGATCGATCCGACAGGCGTACGTCTTAGTACGCCATTGGATCTTAGATGCAATTTTTCGGCGGCCGCTAGGTGGCGTTTCCGTCGAATTCCACGTTGAGTATGCAAATTAGCTAGTTACGGCGATCCACGAACGTACGTCTGGCCGACGCATTTTTTTACGTCGTTTGCGTTCGGCTTTTTCCGGCGTATAGTTAAAGCTGCTATATGGTGGCGTACTCAATGTTAAGTATGGCCGTCGTTCCCGCCTCGCATTTTGAATTTTTTACGTTGTTTGCGCAAGTTGTTCGCGAATAGGGATTTGCGTAGAATGACGTCACCGTTGTGAGCATTGGCTTAATTTCGAGCATGCGCACTGGGATACCCCCACGGACGGCGCATGCGCCGTTAAAAAAAAACGTTGTTTGCGTCGGGTCACGACGTATTTACATAAAACACGCCCCATCACAGAGATTTGAATGCCGCGCCATTACGCCGCCAAAGATACACTACGCCACTGTAACTTACGGCGCGGATTCTTTGTGGATTTGAAAAAAAAAAGTAAGTTACGGCGGCGTGTGTATCTTAGATACGCTACGCCCGGCGGATAAATGCGCCTTTGTACGTGGATCTGCCCCAAGAGAGTCCGAGTCTGTCACAACTATCTTCTTAAGCAGCACTTGGAGATCATATAGTAAGTAGACTGAAATAGAAGAAATCACAATGCACTTAAACGGTAACGCCACTTTCATGGGGAAAAAATAGCAAATAAAGAAAAAATAATATAGTGTATACAATTGCGACTCAAGTGTCGCAATAACTGAATATTATTAGAAATTCTTTGCTTTTCAATCTGAAGCTGCTGTAATTTTCTGAAAATGCAATGCAATATGTCTACCTGGAGTTGTTCTGACCACGCCTCAGAAACATTTCCTGCTTGTGTGATTGGTGCAGCACCAATTTTTCCAGAAGTCTGCCTATAGCCCCATACACACTATAGGATTTTCTGCTGATTTTTGTCTTCAAATTTACCAAAACCATATAATATGAGGACAAACCTTAATGCCGCGTACACACCATCACTTTATGTGATGAAAAAAAATGACGTTTTTAAAAACGTCACTTTAATTGACTGTGTGTGGGGGAAAACGTTGTTTTATGTCTTGTAAAAAACGACCAAAAAAAATTGAAGCATGCTTCAATTTTATGTGTCGTTTTTCAAAAGTGCACTTTTTACTTCTCAATGAAATTGACCATGTGTACCAAAAAACGTCGTTTTCTAAGACGTTTTTTCATCCACGCATGCCCAGAAGCTACTTATGAAGCGAGCTTCAATGGTAAAACGTGGTGGAACGTAACCTCACTTTGCAAGAGCATTGTGAGAAAACGATGGTGTGTAGGCAACTTCGTCTTTGAAAATTGAAGTTTCAAAAACGTCATTTTTTACTTCACAGAAAGTGTCGTTTTTTTTCATCACATAAAGTGATTGTGTGTACGGGGCATTAGAGTTTCATATTGTATGCCATCAGGCAGGCCCTTGCACTACATGATTTTGGTAAATCTGAAGACAAAACTCAGCAGAAAATCCTATAGTGTGTATGGGGCTTAAGATGCAAGTCAGATTTCAGGCATCCCCTGCAACAAAAATGTAATTTTTGTGAGATACTCCCAATAGGAACACATCTAAAGGGATGCAGGCCCAGCAGATTGCCTCATTAGTGCTCTGCAGCTGCACAGCTGGTTTATAATTATGAAACCAATTCCAGTAGAACCATTCAGCACAGAGGAACAAACAGGGATTTCTTCACAACAACAAAAGGTATTACTCTGCAACAAAGTTTGTTAAAATCCTTGCAATGTTCATAGATCACAAAGAGGGGAATGTTTTATTTTCTCAACAAAAGTGAAGTTGCGCTTTAAGATTTAGCTATCCACAAAGTTGACAGGTGCCAAGCTTTTTCCTGCAGCTCATCTTTTAAACAAAATTTGCACATACTGGTAAAATTATTTGGAAAATGTTCACTTCTACCCGAAAGACCTACCGTATTTGCCGGTGTATAAGGCGACCGGGCGTATAAGACGATCCCCTAATTTTACATTTACAGTATTACAGCACATCCAGCAGGTATCTGAGCAGTTGACCCGGCATATTAGACGACCCCTGCCAGTTTTTAAAGTGTAAGTGTAAAAGGTAGTCTTATATGCCAGCAAATACAGTAGTTCAATTTAATACAAGCGGACAAAAAAAAAACTGAATGCTAACTTTGTGTGTTCAAATTCCAGGGAAGCCCTTCAATAATCACACCATTATTAATGCAGCCGTGGCCAACATTATTGTATCCATACTACTGAGCCGTAGATTTGAGTACGAGGACCCCACTATAAAGAAGCTCATGGGTATAGTTAATGAGAATTTAAGAATTCTGGGCTCACCTATAGTCAGGGTAAGTTGCTTTATTGGTGTGTGGTAAAGTACCAGGGCTGTACCAAAAGTAATGCAAAATGCTTTTCCAACTTACAGGTCATTCAAATGTAATATCTTGTTAGAGTAGATCCTCCTCTTTAGTAACTCTTCTTCTTTGTGTTATTTTTCATTGCAGATAAATAATGGATTCAAAGCAGAAGCAACACGCCATCATTGAATTCTTGATGAAGAAGGGGTACAGGCTGTCTGACATTCACAAATGGCTTACAGAGATGGATCTATTGAGAAGAGTCACTAATGACTAGACCTTGCTCTTATCAATGGTGTCATCACCGTAAACATTATGTAGCCTTCTGTGTATGTGGGACAGCCTGTGCCTCTTTTTCATCAAGAACTCAATGATGGTACAATGCTTATGCTTGGAATCCATTACTTGGTGAAGTTTGTACCGCGTATCAGGGGCGTAGCAAGGCGTTGGTGAGACCGGCGCCCGCCAGTGGGGCGCTCTGAGGCGCCTAGCATATGTAAGTTAAAACCTTAGTGCTGGCCTATACGCAAATATGCGGCCTCTCTGCGCCTAGTCCTTGGTGCAGAGAGGCCGCATATTTGTGTGATATTCTGCCAATACACCTGCTAAGAGACTGCATGCTGTGTTCGCCCGGCGCAATTACTGTCGCCTAACTTAAAGCTCCTGATCGCTCCTTGCAATCGAGAGTTTTAGGATCATGCGATCACCTTGACAGCCAATCACGGTGGTCATGTGATCCTAAGCCCTGCCCCACCCCCCAGCGCCATAAACCTCTTAAAAGGACAGCGCTTAGAGGTTAAAGCGGAGTTCCACCCAAAAATAGAACTTCCGCTTTTCGGAATCCTCCCCCCCTCCGGTGTCACATTTGGCACCATTCAGGGGGAGGGGGAGCAGATTCCTGTCTAATACAGGCTTTTACTCCCACTTCCAGGCATAGATAGCCGCTGTATTCGCAGAAATCTACGCCACGTCCGGCGCCTCCTCTGTCGACCCCGCTGTCTCTTGGGAGACACACGGGTCCCAGAAGACAGCAGGGACCAGTGGGATCGCACAGCGTGACTTACGCATGCACAGTAGGGAACCAGGCTGTGAAGCCGCAAGGCTTTACGTCCTGATTCCCTCACTGAAGATGGTGGCACCTCCACCCATGAGCCGAGGGACAGATCGGCTTCAGGTGCCGACATCGCGGGCGCCCTGGACAGATAAGTGTCCATAGTTTAAAAGTCAGCAGCTGCAGTATTTGAAGCTGTTGACTTTAAAAAAAAAATTGGGCAGAGCTTTAATAAAAAAAAAAGTTGTGCATTTCTTTAGTTACAGCCCTTGTAATTTTTTTTTTCTTAACTGCGGAAATTCCTCAAAGAGGTAAAATATATAACACTGAAGTACTCAACATTTATCAATACTAGTTAGAAAGATGAATATTTGATTTATATCCTATAAAAGGAAATGTACAGTGTTTTTGTATATACTTTCTTTATTACAGTTAATGTAAATATGAAATATGTCATAAGAATCTTTTTATTTATATTTGCAGCAGGTGTAGCTTTAGTTTTGTAGCTTTAGTTTTTTTTGCAATTTTTACCAGTCTGGCCTTAGCTGCTGTGCTGCTGCAGAAACGCCTGTTGTTTTATGGAATTCAATAGCTCAAGCTTAAAGTGTTTTTTAACCTGTTTTATTAAGTCACTGCCCCTCTATTAGAGGCTGGCATAGCACACTATGTAAGTTGTTTTAAAAAAACTAGGGTTCTAAATACTGATTTAGAGCTGTCTTTAGGACGATCACATGACTCGCGGCCACTTTACAGCTCCGATGGATGGCTTCTGTGGGAGGTGCCGTGATCTACTTCTGACGCCAGCCGGGAACATCACGTGACTGCTCTTCTCCTCCTGCAGAAGCCATAAGCCCTGTATCAGAGCTGTAAAGTGGCCGCGAGTCACGTGACTGGCCTAAAGACAGCTCAAAATATGTATTTAGAACGCTTGTTTTTTAAAACAACTCACGTAGTGTGCTATGCCAGCCTCTAAAACAAGGGCTGGTGGTGACAATTTTATGTTTTTTTATTTTTCAAGAATAGCGGTGGGAGGGGGAGCGGGGCAGGGTGGAGATAGACTCAGAGAAGGCGCTGACAGGCAGGAAGAAGGTGGTGAGGGGGGAGAGGAGAACAGAGGGGAGAGAAGAGTATGATGAAGGGATGCACTCTTACCACGATGGTCAGTGCTTAGCAGCCCTGATTTTCATGGTCAGCGCAGAGAGGGCATATAGGATGTGGCAGATTCAGGCAGGTTTTTTTTTAGTTTAGAAGGGGCAGATTACACAGCACAAGCACTGTGCTGTGTAATCTGCTTTAAGGGAGCGGGATCTGTATTTTTTATGGGGGGGTTAACAAAGACAACATACCAAACCTTGGGAGCACATATGGAGGCATCCCCTTACCACCAACAATAAAATCCTATGCATATTATTAGAAGCTTCATGAGACTCCATTACTATAAATATAAGCATTATTTATATTTTCATATAAGATATATATATATATATATATATATATATATATATATATATATATATATATATATACACACACTTCTCAAAAAAATTCAATAGGCAGAAATTGCCGCTCCAGGCAGGTCTTGTTGGGTGCAATCTTCCTCTCAGGAACTGAGGGTGCTAGCAATGCACATGGCAAATAAGAACAAACGATGATCAGGACAGCCGCACTCCAATCCAACGTAACTTTAATGTAAAAAAATGGAAACAGGCACTACAAGTCACAGCGACGGAACCTAGGACAGCTGACGCGTTTCACACTAACTTCAGTGACTTCAGTGTTTACTCATAGCTAAGTTATTGTGAAACGCGTCATCTGTCCTAGGTTCCGTTGCTGTGACTTGTAGTGCCTGTTTCCTTTTTTTTTACATTAAAGTTACGTTGGATTGGAGTGCGGCTGTCCTGATCTTCTTTTGTTCTCAAAAAAATTAAAGGAACACTTTTGAATTAGTACTCCTGGGATATTGATCTGGTCAGTTGAGTAGCAGAGGGGGAGGGGTGTATACAGAGGGGGTTGTTAATCAGTTTCAGATGCTTTGCTGTTAATTGAAATTAACAGGTACACTAGATGGGCAACAATGAAGTGACCTCCAAAACATGAATGTTTTTTCAGGTGGAAGTGTCTGACATTTTTTCTCTACTCATCTTTTCTGACTGTTTTTCACTAGTTTTGCATTTGGCTAGGGTCAGTGTCACTACTGGTAGCATGAGACGATACTTGAACCCTATAAAGGTTGCACATGCAGTCCAACTCCACCAGGATGGCACATTCATATGTGTCATTGACAGAAGGTTTGCAGTGTCTCCCAGCACAGTCTCAAGAGCATGGAGGAGATTCCAGGAGACAGGCAGTTACACTAGGAGAGCTGGACAGAGCCGTAGAAGGTCCTTAACCCATCAGCAGGACTGGTATCTGCTCATTTGTGCAAGGAGGAACAGGATAAGCACTGCCAGAGCCCTACAAAATTACCTCCAGCAGGCCACTGGTGTGAATGTCTCTGACCAAACAATCAGAAACAGACTTCATGGGGGTGGCCTGAGGGCCCGACGTCCTCTAGTGTGCTCTGTGCTCACTGCCGGACACTGTGGAGCTTGATTGGAATTTTCCATTGAACACCAGAATTGTCAGGTCCGCTGCTGGTGACCCATGCTTTTCACAGATGAGAGTAGGTTCACCCTGAGCATATGTGACAGACGTGAAAGGGTCTGGAGAAGCCACAGAGAACTTTATGCTGCCTGTAACATCGTTCAGCATGACTGGTTTGGTGGTGGGTCAGTGATGGTCTGGGGAGGCATATCCATGGAGGGACGTACAGACCTCTAAAGTCTACACAATGGCACCCTGACTACCATTAGGTATCGGGATGAAATCCTTGGACCCATTGTCAGACCCTATGCTGGTGCAGTGGGTCCTGGGTCCTGGGTTCCTCCTGGTGCATGACAATGCCCGGCCTCATGTGATGAGAGCATGCAGCCAGTTCCTGGAGGATGAAGGAATTGATACCATTGAATGGCCCCCATGCTCACCTGACCTGAATCCAAAAGAACACCTCTGGGACATTATGTTTCGGTCCATCCGGTGCCGCCAGGTTGCACCTCAGTCTGTTCAGGAGCTCAGTGATGCTCTGGTCCAGATCTGGGAAGAAATACCTTAGGACACCATCCGTCATCTCATTAGGAGCATGTCCTGATGTTGTCAGGCATGCATACAAGCACAAGCCATACAAACTACTAATGACCATTTTGAGTTGTTGCAATGAAATTTCAGCAAAATGGACTAGCTTGCTGCATAATTTTTTCACTTTGATTTTCGGGGGGGGGGGGGGGGGCTTTGAATTCAGCCCTCTGTAGATGGATAATTTTCATTTACATCAATTGATGTGCCATCCTTTCATTCCTAACACATTACCCAGTCCATATCAGTATAGGTATCCAGCATGAGATTTTTGCCCGTTGAGATCTGATATGTTTTCAAAGTGTTCCTTTAATTTTTTTGAGCAGTGTATGTGTGTATATATATATATATATATATATATATATATATATATATATATATATATATATATATTTCAGCCTATATAAATGTCCACAAATAGAAAATAATTTCATTATGTACGTTCTTTTTTTTTTTTCTTAAGCTCTACAACAGCTTTCCATTTATAATGGGCTTGATGCCAGGAGGCCAGAAGAAGTTCACAAAAAACATTTTACAATTTCGGAGCTTTATAAGAGCCACATTTACTAAGCAAAGGAAAGAACTGGACATAAATGATCAGAGAAACCTTATTGATACTTTCCTGGCCAAGCAACAAGAGGTAATAAAAAGTCTTTATGAATAAGGGATCAATCTCCACTCAAAGTATTCAGTAAACATAAATTCAATTGAAAATATGTATAAGTATTAAATTCAGAGCTGCTCCAACAAATACAATAAACCAATGAAAAACAAATATGAAAAAGCCTGCATCAATAACACAGTACTACATAAGAGTATAAAGTGCTCAGTGCGCTTATAGTGCAAATACGCTTTAAAGTGCAAACAAAAAGTCCATCCATATGATGTGTTGAACGTGTGCAAATTATGCAGTTGGTGTGGATCTCTGTGACAATCCTGGGTCACCAAATTCACTCTTTAAAATAGCCTGGTATGCGATTTGGACTGGTGTCTCCTGACAATCGTTCCCACTGTTGGCTGTAAACGTGGAAGGGGATGCCTTTCCACCAGTGTATGAAGACGTCAGATGCATCCTGTATCCGGATCTAATTATCTCCTTTCCAACTTTCCCAATGACCGAATGGGCATATTAAGCATATGGCAATGAAGAGAAGAGGATATATAGTGTAATACTGCTATTTTTATTCATAAAAAGCCAGAAAACATTACACTTACATTAGACTCTTAAAACCGTGCATACAAATTCTGCCATGGCGTGTAAACAACCGTCACTAGATCTCAGCTTAATGGATTTTGCCTCTCCCACTGGGCGTCATCAGAAGCTAATGGCGTCTGTGACTGGTTGCCTTATATATATTTAGTCCTGCCTACTACACCCAGTAACTCCCACTACTCTCAGTGATTGCACAGTAATGCCTCGTACACACAACCGTTTTTCTCGGCAGGAAAAAAACAACGTTTTTCCCAATGGGATTCCTCTCAAGCCTGCCTTGCATACACACGTTCAGGCCAAATACCACTCGTCCAAAGCGTGGTGACGTACACCACGTATGACAGGACTATAAAGGGGAAGTTCCAATCAAGCGGTGCCACCCCTTTGGCTGCTTTTGCTGATCCTTCTGTTAGTAAAAGTTTGAGAGAAGATTCGCACTTTTCAGCCTTGTGCTTTTCAGTCCATTACAGCATGACGAATGTGCTATCTCAATTACAAACGCTAGTTTTACCAGAATGAGCGCTCCCGTCTCATATTTGATTCTGAGCATGCAGGTTTTTTTCCCTCGCAAAAGCACACACACGACTGTTTTTTCCGGATGGGAAAAAGTCCGCCGGGAATCCCAGAAGGAAAAAACAATTCTCCTTTTTTTTCCCCTGTCGGGAAAACTGCGATGGAGCATACACACGGCCCGGTATTGAAGTGGTTAAATATTGTGCCTGGGGGTCTCCTTAGTCTGCCTGGAAAGTGGTGCATCTGTGCAATGTGTAGAACATGCCACGGAAATAATGACATTTCTAAAGGAACGTTTTTTAAACTTGTGGGTGTATTGTAATTTTGGCTCCTGGCAATATAGATAAAAAAATCAAGGAAGAAAACAGTGTAGCCCCCCCGTCCATACCAGGCCCTTTGGTAAGGAATATTTCACTTTTATTGTTTCACTTTAAGCATTATTAAAATCACTGGGCAAGATTCACAGTACAAGTACGCCGGCGTATCTACTGATACACCGGCGTACTTTAAAATTTGCCGCGTCGTATCTTTATTTTGAATCCTCAAACTAAGATACGACGGCTTTTGGCTTCGATCCGACAGGCGTACGGCTTAGAACGCCTTCGGATCGTAGGTGCAATACTATGGCGCCCCGCTGGGTGGAGTTTGCGTCGTTTTCCGCGTCGACTATGCTAATTAGCTTTTTCCGGCGATCCACAAAGGTACGCGCGGCTGTCGCATTCTCTTACGTCGTCGCTAGTCGGCTTTTCCCGGCGTATAGTTAAACCTGCTATTTTGTGGCCTATATTTAGACTTGCCATGTTAAAGTATGGCCGTCGTTCCCGCGTCGAATTTTACATTTTTTTTTGCGTAAGTCGTCCGTGAATAAGAAAGGACGTAACTCACGTCGACGTTCAAAAAATGACGTCGGTGCAACGTCATTTCGCGCAAAGCACGGCGGGAAATTTCAAAACGGAGCATGCGCAGTACGTTCGGCGCACAAACACACCTAATTTAAATGATCCACGCCCCCTACCCGGATCATTTGAATTAGGCGGGCTTGCGCCGGAGGGATTTACGCTATGCCACCGCAACTTTACAGGCAAGTGCTTTGTGAATCAAGCACTTGCCCGTAAAACTTGCGGCGGCGTAACGTAAATGCGATACGTTACACCGCCGCAGATGTACCTGAATCTGGCCCACTGTTCCCAAAAAACTGCCATTTTTAAAACTTGTTTTGCATTGATACATGTTCCCTGGGGCAGGACCCAGGTCCCCAAACACTTTTTATGACAATAACTTGCATATTAACCTTTAAAATAAGCATTTTTGATTTCTCCCATAGCCTTTGAAGGGTGTTCCACGGCTTTTCGAATTTGCCGCGAACACCCCAAATTGTTCGCTATTCGGCGAGCGGGCGAACAGCCAATGTTTATGTCGAACTCATGTTCGACCCGAACATAAAGCTCATCACTATTCGTAAGAAGCAGTAAAAACATGAACTCTCTCCTTGCCTTCAGTCTTGCACAGTTGTATGGGCTCCTTTCCCGCCAGAAACTCGTACTCCTTCAGAATGACATTTACACCTCAATGTTTCCATAATTCCTCCCAAGAGCCAACACTGCTTGTATATCAGGGCTTAGGGCTCTGGAGAGGAATCCTGAGGCAGGGTATTGTGATATTTTTGTGAAGTTATGTAGAGCACCCTTGCCAGACCCTTCCACCAACCATAACATGCCTGCATTACATACTGAAGCACAGAGACCAAAACTATGATGTTGTTAAACAGGGTAAATAATGAAAATGACAATAAAAAAAAAAAAAAGTATTGATATGCAGGCTGGGGAACCAGGGAAGATTAAACGTCATATTCAACTTTATCTTCAAAATAAGTTCTCATTGGTCAAAGCTCCAGGCACGGTAGTACAACCACACCTGCTGTTTGTCTACATTGGAAGCCTGGCAGGGTGGAAAGTCTTCTGTCTGAGAAAATGAGGCGCTCTTATTTAAGAGCCTCTGTTGTGAATTGTAAGGTATTCTTCCACAATGCCTGCAGCTGCAAAGGTCAATGAAGGTTTTTTTTTTATACTGATTGTTAAGAATATGTATTGTAATACACATTGTGGTTTATTTACTAAAAGTGGAGAGTGCAAAATCTGATGCAGCTCTGCATGGTAGCCAATCAGCTTCTAACTTTTCAGTTTGTTCAATTTAATTTTGACGTCTTATATTTCTGTTATTTAGGGGAAACCAGAATCCACCCTGTATTACCATGATGAAAATTTGACAGCTCTGGTGGGAAACTTGTTTGCTGCTGGAATGGAGACAACATCCACCACTCTGAGATGGGGGCTCTTACTAATGATGAAATATCCTAATATACAAAGTAAGACATGAAGTGAAATGACCTTTGACCACAGACTGACCACATACCATGACACGGGGGTTTTCCTTGTGAAATATAGTTTACCCATAGACATGTGCAGAATTTTTTTTGGTTATGACGTCACGTAACGCCATAAGGGGATGGTGCCATCAGGTGACATAGCTGGGTGACCTCGCCCCTTGCCTATATAAGAACTTTCAAGGCACAGAGCAGGCAGACGGTGGAAGGTCTTCCAGGAGGCAGAGGCGTTTTTGATTTCTTTTCTATTTTTCGGTTTCGGCTGCGTCTTGATTGACAATGAATGTAAATCGAGGAACACTATTATTTTTTTTATTTTTTTTATAATAAATGACTTGTCAAAAACTGTTTATGGTTTTTACTGTTTAACACTTTTTTGGTGAATGGGTAGGGGTACGATACTCAATATCCATTCACATGGGGGGGCGGGATATGGGGGCCCCCTTGTCAAAGGGGGCTTCCAGGTTCCAATAAACCTCCCACCCGCAGACCCGACAACCACAGCCCAGAGTTTTCGGGAAACCCATGTTAAGGGCATGTGGGCTGGTATGGTTTAGGAGGGGGGGCATTGTTCTCATTACATTCATCTGTCAGTGGGGAAGCCCGCTATAACAACCAGATATTTCTTCACACAGCATTTGGATCCGTTGAATGTTTTTTTGACTGACCCAAATTCTAATTGTTCTGAAAAGTTGGAATTTGCTAAACGAATAAACAAAATTAATTTAATGGATTTCAATGAAATTCATTACTATTGATTACTATTTCATGTATCTGAATCGCCGCATAACCAAATATTTGGATCGAAAATAATTGCACGTGTTTACCTATAGTTATCGCCTACTGGACTATATACAGTAAAGCATTTGTTGGTGTTATTCTTCAAGCTTACAGTTCAAACTGAAGTAAACCTTTCCTAATAGATATAAGTAAACTGCCACAGATATCTAGGCCGTATATAGTATGTATAATAACTGATTTGATTGATATCTGCTTCTGAACAGAGAAAGTGCAAGATGAAATTGAAAGAGTAATTGGCACAGCCCAGCCTCAATTAGAGCACCGGAAACAAATGCCGTACACTGATGCCGTTGTTCATGAGATCTTTCGCTATGGTGATATCGTACCAGGAAGTGTTCCACATGCAACTTCACAAGATGTCACATTTAGAGGATATTTCATACCAAAGGTGAGTGACAATGGTAATGTAGACCTAAACTGAAATACAGTGGAACCTCAGATTATGAGCATAATCTGTTCCAGGAGAATGTTCATAATCCAAAGTACTCGCATATCAAACCGAGTTTCCCCTATTGAAGTTAATGGAAACGGAAATAATTTGTTCCGCATTGACTTCAATGGCATGCAATACCGCATGCACCCAGAGGCGGGGGTGGGTGCCGGAGAGCCTCAAACAGCCGGAAAAGCCCAAGGACAGCTCGGCTGACCTTGGCAGACCTTGGAATGGCCCGGGAACTGAGTATTTCCGTGTCTTTCCAAATATTTCGAACGGTGCCAATCGGCTGGGATCAGCTCCATTCGGCTCCGACACCCCCCACCTAAGGCCAAACGCGGTACTGCACACCGCCTCAATCTATCCAATGAAGAGCTGAAAAGCTGTGGAGAGAGCAACGTGGGATCGCGCCCATGGAAATTCAGGGCTCAGGTAAGTAAAACGGGGGGCTGGGGGTCCAGACACTGCAAGGTGTTTTTTCACCCTAAGGTGAAAAGACACTAATGTTTGCAACCCCTTTAAGTTAAAGAGGCATGACTATAGGTCAACACATTTTTCAATTGTGATATACTAATCAGTTGGTATCTATTTTTCCTGCAGGGAACCACAGTCATCCCAGTGCTCTCCTCTTCTCTAAGAGACAAAGACTACTTTGAAAAACCTTATGAGTTTTACCCAGAGCATTTTCTGTATACAGAAGGCAATTTTAAAAAGAATGATGCATTCATCCCATTCTCTATTGGTAATACATTTGCATATTTATCATTTCAGTGTTGGGAAAGGTTGATGAGGGCATTTAAATCCAACAAGGTAATTGGCTCTCATTGATTACTACAGAAAGCCTGTTTACCATTGTGACATCCTCCTAAAACATGGCCACCCAGGAGATATTCTAGTTTGGGAGTGGTCACTCTAAGGCAATTCTAATTCTGTAGGTTAGGGTACATTTTTTTTATACATTTTTTGTATTACATGTGGTTGAGGTTTTTATTCATAGCATGTTTCTTTTCATTGAGAGTCCCGTTAAGCAATATTTTGTCTCTAGATGGCCATATATTAAGTTAAAGATTCAAGAAAGCCACATCCCCATCCCCATGTCTTGGGTCAGGTCTTCTAGGCCAAAAGGTAACCCCAGCACATAGGAAACCTCATGTCGAAGGCTGCTGTATTAATGTGATCCCATCTTCAGCCCACACAGGGCAAAGGAAAAAGATCCTTCTAACCCTACAATACACACTGGTTTATTTTTATTTTTTTGTAGCTGCTGTAAGCAAAATGAAACATTTTGTACTTCTGGGAATGGGTGAGCATGTGATTGCCTTTCCATCTCCCATGTAATGGTGTTCTATCAGATTACCGCTTCCCATCAGGTAGTGCAACGGAAGTGACGATCCGTCCAAAAAATACTTACTGCGCATGCGCGATGCATTCCACGGCGCGATGCGTTCCGCACACTTTATGATCTGACGGGTAGCGGTAATCTGATAGAACACCCATGCGGACATCTTAGTACACCCAGCTGCATCTTGAATTTCAGAGTAATTTTAGTAATATAATGAGCGTATATAAATATAGGGCCAGATCCACAAAAGGGATACGCCGGCGTATCTACTGATACGCTGGCGTATCTACTGATATGCCGTCGTATGCCTGTTTCTAACTATGGAACTGATCCACAGAATAAGTTTCTCATAGTTAGGCAGAAGATCCGACATGTGTAAGGGACTTACACTGCCGGATCTTAGGATGCAGTACCGCATCCGCCGCTGGGGGCATTTCGAGTCGAAATGCCGCGTCGGGTATGCAAATTAGCACTTACGGAGATCCACAAAGCTTTTCAGCTTCGTTTTTTCTCCGTAAGTATTAGTTTGCAAACGCAAAATTAGGGCTGCTTTTACACGGTGTAAAGTTAGTACACCATGTAAAAGTAGACCCTTCTTTCCCGCGACGCTGTCATTTTTTTTTTTAAACTTTTTTTTTTCCCGCCGTGTATCTTTTTTTTTTTTTCCGACGCAACTTTTTTTACCCGGCGCGATTCACAAAACTCGGCGTAACGTAAAACCGCGCAAAGCACATCGGTAAAATGATGTCGGGAGCATGCGCAGTACGTCCGGCGCAGGAGCGCGCCTAATTTAAATGGGACTCGCCCCATGAAATTAGGAACGCCTTGCGCCGGACGATTTTAAGTTACACCGCTCAAAATTTCTAGGTAAGTGCTTTGTGGATCGGGCACTTAGGTAGAGATTTTGCGGCGGTGTAACGTAAATGGAAAAAAATATGTTGCGCCGGGTTTTTGTGGATCTGGCCCATAGTGTATTGACACTTTTGATGCTGTTTTGATGTTACATTGTGAAAGAAGCTGGGCGCCAGCAATAGGAAGGTGGTGGAGGCCATGTTGGTACACCCCACACTGCTCAGTGCTCTTTTTCAACGTCGTTTGCGTTCGGCTTTTTCCGGCGGAGAGCTACTCCTGCTATATGGGGGGTAGCTAATGTTAAGTATGGCCGCCGTTCCCGCGCCGAGATTCAAAATGTTTACGTTGTTTGCGTAAGTCGATCGGGAATCCCGATGGGCGCAATTGACGTACCCGCCGCTAACAATGACGTCCTAGCGACGTCATTTGGAGCATGCGCACTGGGCTTTTTCGCCGGCGGCGCATGCGCAGTTAAATCGGCGCGGGAACGCGCCTGATTTAAATTGTACACTCCCCCTAGCCGCGGAATTTGCATTCCGCCGGGGGGAGTTACGATCCAATGGTGCAATTTGCGAGGTAAGTGCTTTATGAATCATGCACTAGCCTCGCTAAATTGCACCGGCGGATCGTAAACCAGGTAGATCTAGCGGATCTAAAGATCCGCTGAGCTACATGAATCCGGCCCACTGAATTTATACAGAAAACCATCAGATAAGGGCTACTCCCATTATCTCAGATAAAGGTCACCTTAGACAGTAAAGCTTATATTATGATGGACAATGACCACCTTACAGTCTGGCTTCCCCATAGGACAAACTTATGCTTAAGAAGCCATAAGCAATTAGTGACCAGCTTTGTCTGGATAACTTAAGAACACATTAAAACACAGAGTTCTCCAGGCAATGGTTCTGCAGCCCAAATTCCGTGACAGTCTGCATGCGTGTTCTATCAGAATACCGCTACCCATCAAATCATAAAGTGTGTGGAAAGCATCGCGCTGTGGAGTGCATGGTAGCACGCATAGCGCATGTGCAGTATTGTTTGGTCGGAACGTCACTTCCGTTGCACAATCTGATGGATAGCGGTAATCTGATGGAACAATGGCACTGGTGCACTCAATTGAGGCACATTGTTACATGCGCATTTTGCTGTGATTCTCATGCATTTTGTCACTTGACAATCAAGGCAAAAATCACACTGGGCCGGATTCAGAAAGAGATACGACGGCGTATCTCCTGATACGCTGTCGTATCTCTGAGTTCCGACGGTCGTATCTATGCGCCCGATTCATAGAATCAGGTTACGCATAGATATCCCTAAGATCCGACAGGTGTAAGTGACTTACACCGTCGGATCTTAGGCTGCAATCTCACGCTGGCCGCTAGGTGGCACTTCCGTTTGTTTACGCGAGGAATATGCAATATCCCTATTTGAATTACGCGGCCTTACGCCGCAACACATACGCTACGCCGCTCTAACTAATGGCGCAAGTTCTTTGTGAATAAAGAACTCGCACCCAAAGTTAGAGCGGCGTAACGTATTGGAGATACGTTACGCGGGCCGGACAGATACGCCAATGTATCTGAATCCGGCCCACTGTGTTTGGGGTGCCATTAAAGTGGTTGTAAAGTCTTGTTTTTGTTTTTTTAATAATGGCGCGTACACACGACCGTTTTTTGACGTGAAAAATTTCATTTTTTTTTATGTCATTAAAAACTATCGTGTGTGGGCTTCAGAGCATTTTCCATGACGTAAAAAATGGGCATTAAAACATGCTTTAAATTTTCGTGTCGTTTTTCACGTTGTCGTTTTTCACGTTGTGAAAAATTATCGTGTGTAAGCTTTAACGACGGGAAAAAAACATGCATGTTCAGAAGCAAGTTATGAGAAGGGAGCACTCGTTCTGGTAAAACTAGCATTTGTAATGGAGATAGGACATTCGTCACGCTGTAACAGACTGAAAAGCACGAAGACTGAAAAGCGCAAATCGTCTCTCACCATACTTTTACTAACACAAAATCAGCAAAAGCAGCCCAAAGGGTGGCGCCATCTGAATGGAACTTCCCTTTTAGGCCCCATGCACACGAGACGCTGCTAAACTCGAGTTCAGAGGCATTTGGGCATTTTTTTCAACTGCCCCTGAACACATTTAACGTTATCCTATGTGTCCATGCACACAATCACGTTTTTTGGCGTTTCAAAGCAGTTGGGTTTAGGGCCGTTTTTCCAAACCCGAAATTTTGGGTTCAGAAGCTTTCAGCTTTTGCGTTTTAGACGCAAATCGCGGCAAAACGCCCCTAAACGCGTCAAAACGCCGCTAAACGCGGCAAAACACGGCACAAATAGTTTGATTCTGAGCTTGGGGAGGGTCTACAGTGTTTTGGGGATAAACGCTGACAGCCGCAAATCGCGGTAAAACGCCGCAAATCGCGGCAAAACGCAGCGCAATTCGCGGCAAAAACGGGCGTTTTAAATGCCGTTTTTTGCCTTTGAAAAGCTGAGATTAGAGGCGTTTGTAATAGCGTCTCGTGTGCATGGGGCCTTATAGTGCCGTCGTACATGTTGTACATCACCGCGCTTTGCTCCAGCATTTTTTTTTTCACGATCGTGAAAAAGAAACTCAAAAATTTTGAATTCGGAAATCTGAAAATTTGGATCTCCGAATTTCCAAAAAAAGCTAAAAAAGAATGAAACAAAAACAAATTTTTCGGCAGTGCACGTCTACTCTCAGCCTGAGTGATGGGTCAGTCTCACTGAGCAGAGTTCCTAGATTCTGTGACTGCTTATATGACAGGTGCAGTATTCCTGAGCTCTTTTCATTGACAATGAGTGTACTTGTTTATCAGGCTCAGCATCAGAGGCTCTTTAATTACGCAAATTAGGCGGTCGCCTAAGGCCTCGGGCCGCCTAAATTACCCAATGCATTACCCCAGTTTTGAGGGACAGAGGTCCTTAACGCTGCTGTGCTCAGGGAGCTGGGCCGCCAGCGTCACTAACAACCAGTGAATATTGGTGACACCACCCCTTGTGACATCAATAACCCAACATGCCCTCCGTCAATGACGTCACAAGGGGGCGGGTTCAGCAGGTGACATCACTGGGTGGCCCCTGCCCCTTAGTTATTAAAGAGCAGGATCTGGGGGCCACCTTGTTAAAGGGGGCTTCCAGATTCCGATAAGCCCCCTGTCCTTGAATTATTTTTCCCATCATGGGCGTGAGTGGGGCCCCATGTCAAGTTTTGCCTAAGGCCTTACAAAGCCTAGAGCCGCCTCTGGTTACTGCCTCAGGTGTATGTTTTTGCTGTGCTAGGCTAGTGGAAAAAACTTAGGAGGCAATTTATTTTGGTGCGCTCCTTTGGGGAAAACTTCCAGATAGGACATGTACCCCGTTCAGATGCTTTGAAGACTAAACAGTCAAGTGCAAATAGATACATCTGCATCAAGTACTGTCAGTGGACTTGGGTGCGACCTAAAACCCATGTATATTAATCTTAAAATGGAACTAAACCTATACATTTAAAGGGGTTTTCCACCCATTTTTTAAGTTTATTAAAAGTCAGCAGGTACAAAAAGTGTAGCTGCTGGCTTTTAATAAACTGACACTTACCTGCTCCAGCGTTCCAGCGACGCGCCGGCCGGGGCTCCGCTCCTCTCCCCCCCCTCCCTGGCCGGTGTCTTCATCCTAAGTGTGGGCACCCGGCCGTGACAGCTTTCGGCTTCACGGCCGGGCACCCACTGCGCATGCGCGAGCGGCACTGCGCATGCGCGTGCGGCCCGGCGCTGCGCTGTTTGATTGGACAGGCGATCGCCTAGGACCTGTCACGTGTCCTAGGCGATCGCCCACAGGGAGGGGCTGCCAAAAGGCGATATGACGTATCACCTTTGCAGCCCCTCGGCGGAAGGAGGAAGTGGGACAGGAAGTCCCCTTCTCCTGAAGCCCCCACTCCCCCCCAAAAAAAATTACATGCCAAATGTGGCATGTACAGTAGGTGAACTCGATATTGTGTCAATCTCGCTCCCTTTCTCGGCGAGATTGACCACCTACGAGCCCCATCGCGGGAGCCAGCGCCGAGCTGGCTTGCCGCGATGGAGACAGAGCCGTCATAGAAGCGACGGGAGATCCGACTTGGATTCCCGCCAATTCTACACGTGTGCGGCGTTTGTTATGAATCCTGAGGGGGAAGTCCCCGCCGGATTTTAAATAAAAATCCAGCATGGGTTCCCCCCTCAGGAGCATACCGGGCCCTTAGGTCTGTTATGGGTTGTAAGGAGAGCCCCCCTACGCCGAAAAAAACGGCAAAGGGGGTCCCCCTACAATCCATACCAGACCCGTATCCAAAGCACGCTACCCGGCCGGCCAGGAAGGGAGTGGGGACGAGCGAGCGCCCCCCCCCTCCTGAGCCGTACCAGGCTGCATGCCCTCAACATGGGGGGGTTGGGTGCTCTGGGGCAGGGGGGCGCACTGCGGCCCCCCCACCTCAGAGCACCCTGTCCCCATGTTGATGAGGACAGGGCCCCTTCCCGACAACCCTGGCCGTTGGTTGTCGGGGTATGCGGGCGGGAGGCTTATCGGAATCTGGGAGCCCCCTTTAATAAGGGGGCCCCCAGATACCGGCCCCCCACCCTAAGTGAATGGATATGGGGTACATCGTACCCCTACCCATTCACCTGGAGGAAAAATGTCAAAGTTAATAAACACACCACACAAGGGTTTTTAAAATAATTTATTTTTCTGCTCCGGAGGCCCCCCCTGTCTTCTTTATTAGCTCTTTTACCAGGGGGAGCTTCTTCTTTGACGTCTTCGGGTGGGTGGGGGCCGCCGTCTGGTTCTCTTCCACTGCCGGGGGGGGTCGCTTTTAAAAAAGCCCCCACCCCCCGGCGGGTTTCCTCCGGCGTCTTCGGCGGGGGGTCTTCTTCTTCCGCTATCCCGACGGGTCTTCTCCGCTATCCGGGGGGTCTTCTCAACTCTCCGGGGGTCTCCTTCTATGTTCGCCGCTCTCCGCTGTTGACTCGGTGCACCCCGGTTCTTCTCCAGGTGTCCGGTGCCTTCTTCCGTGCTGTACGTCTTCTTCTCCTTCCGTGCTGTGAGTTCTTCTTCCATGCTGTGACGTCATGTTCTTCACTTCTCTCCTTCTCCCGATGTTGACACGCCGGCTCTTTTCGCTGAAATGACGGATGCGCAGCTTGCATCGGACCTATATAGGCCTCACAGTCCCATCATGCTCTGTACCTACCCATGTGATACCTACCCACGTGGGTAGGTATCACATGGGTAGGTACAGAGCATGATGGGACTGTGAGGCCTATATAGGTCCGATGCAAGGCGCGCATCCGTCATTTCAGCGAGAAGAGCCGGCGTGTCAACATCTGGAGAAGTGAAGAAGATGACGTCACAGCCCGGAAGAAGAAGAATACTTCACAGCACGGAAGAAGAAGATAGACGGCGAACATAGAAGGAGACCCCCGGAGAGTTGAGAAGCCCCCCCGGATAGCGGAGAAGACCCGTCGGGATAGCGTAAGAAGAAGCCCACCTGCCGAAGACGCCGGAGCAAACCCGCCGGGGGGTGGGGGCTTTTTTAAAAGCGACCCCCCCCGGCGGTGGAAGAGGACCAGACGGCGGCCCCCACCCACCCGAAGACGTCAAAGAAGAAGCCCCCCCCCTGGTAAACAGAGCTAATAAAGAAGACAGGGGGGGCCTCCGGAGCAGAAAAATAAATTATTTTAAAAACCCTTGTGTGGTGTGTTTATTAACTTTGACATTTTTCCTCCAGGTGAATGGGTAGGGGTATGATGTACCCCATATCCATTCACTTAGGGTGGGGGGCCGGTATCTGGGGGCCCCCTTATTAACGGGGTCTCCCAGATTCCGATAAGCCTCCCGCCCGCATACCCCGACAACCAACGGCCAGGGTTGTCGGGAAGGGGCCCTGTCCTCATCAACATGGGGACAGGGTGCTCTGAGGTGGGGGGGGCCGCAGTGCGCACCCCTGCCCCAGAGCACCCAACCCCCCCATGTTGAGGGCATGCAGCCTGGTACGGCTCAGGAGGGGGCGCTCGCTCGTCCCCACTCCCTTCCTGGCCGGCCGGGTAGCGTGCTTTGGATACGGGTCTGGTATGGATTGTAGGGGGACCCCCTACGCCGTTTTTTTCGGCGTAGGGGGGCTCTCCTTACAACCCATAACAGACCTAAGGGCCCGGTATGCTCCTGAGGGGGGAACCCATGCCGGATTTTTATTTAAAATCCGGCGGGGACTTCCCCCTCAGGATTCATATCAAACGCCGCACACGTGTAGAATTGGCGGGAATCCAAGTCGGATCTCCTGTCGCTTCTATGACGCGCTTGCTGGGATGTGCTGTCACTATTCCAGTGAGTGTGAGATGTCGGCGAGATCTCGGCACCATGTCGCCGAGAATCAGCGCGATGCTGTCGTGCTAAAAACACAATATCACAAACACCTACTGTAAGGGGGAGAGGAGTGGGTTAAGAGGAAGTTCCATTTTTGGGTGGAACTCCTCTTTAAGGATTCAAAAAATGGTTACATTCCTGGCATGCTGGGAATGCTAACTGGTGCCTTTGCTTGTCCTCTCAACCAAACTGTGAAACCATCAAATGGCTGCAGTCATAACTGATCACATATGCAGCACAATAGAAGTTACAGATCAAACAGAGGCTAAAATGGCAGCTTTCTTGGCTGAAAAGGATAAGGGGGTTTAGTCCTGCTTTAATATGGATTTAATTTACAAATGCTACTATGTGACAGATTTAAATAATTTTGATGTTTAAATGTTTTTTTTTTCTTAGGAAAAAGAAGCTGTGCTGGGGAAACATTGGCCAAGATGGAGATGTTCCTCTTCTTTACAACACTGCTACAACGCTTCACCTTCCAGGCCCCTCCTGGAGCTGTGCTGGACCTCACACCTGCCCTGGGGGGTACAAATTCCCCATTACCATATGAAATCTGTGCAATCCTCCGCATGTAGATTAGGTGTGCTCTAAAACACAAAGTAATTTATTTACATTATTCCTCTTTCTAAACAAAATAAATGGATTGTCAGCTTACATTATTGTTGGCAATATCTCACAAAGCAAATGCAGCAAAAGTAAACTGTTAGCCATTTGAAGACTTTGAGTAGGCCCTAAACAACTTCATCTATTTTGGGCATACACCCTGATCCCTTATGCCTCTATGGCAAATAATGGCTGTCAAAATGACAGCCAGAACTTCCTTTGTGTCGCAACAGAAGATGAAGCTGATGCTATGTAAACTATAGCTTGCAACGAGTTCAGAAGCTCCACTAAGAATTATGACATGATTTTATTTGTTGTTACTGTTTTATTCATGTGAAGATCAAAGCATTGAAGGGCTAATCACCAGTATTGCCTTTGTCTCCCTGTAGCTGATATTTCCCCATTACTGACTTGCTATGTCTTGTTCTCCACTGTGTCTATGTGGAGGCAGCCATCTTGGTAGTCGTAGGGCTTTGCATCCTCATGTTAAAGTCTTCAGCAAGGAAAACTGTGAGCAACGCAGTAGTGAGATCACCAAGTCTCATTCCAAATCTCCTGAGACTGGCAGTAAAGTGCCCAGGTGGCCTCACATACCAGGAAGTTTTCAGCTATTTTTCTAGACGCTGCTTAGTACAACAAAATCTTTGCAATTTAACCACTTAAGCCCCGGACCATTTTGCAGCTAAAGGACCAGGCCCCTATTTGCGATTCGGCACTGCGTCGCTTTAACTGACAATTGTGCGGTCGTGCGACGTGGTTTCCAAACAAAATTGACGTCCTTTTTCCTCCACAAATAGAGCTTTCTTTTGGTGGTATTTGATCACCTCTTTTTTTTGTGCTATAAACAAAAATAGAGCGACAATTTTGAAAATAAATTCAATATTTTTACTGATTGGTTTGCGCAAAAGTTAAAGCGTCCACAAAATAGGGGATAGTTTTATGGCATTTTTATGAACATTTTTTTTTTACTACTAATGGGGGCGACCCGCGATTTTTATCATGATTGTGACATTATGGCGGACACTTTTGACACATTTTTGGGACCATTGTCATTTTTACAGCGATCAGTGCTATAAAAATGCACTGGTTACTGTGAAAATGACACTGGCAGTGAAGGGGTTAACCTCTAGGGGGCGCTGTAGGGTTAAGTGTGCTCTAGTGTATGATTCTTACTGTAGGGGGGCGTGGCTGGGCGTGTGATGTCACTGATCATTGTTCCCTATGACAGCGAACAGACGATCACTGACAAGCCACTAGGAAGAACAGGGAAAGGTTTTTTTACACTTACCTCTCCCTGTTCTTCAGCTCTGTGATCCGATCACGGGACACCAGCGGCGATCGGGTCAGTGGGTCCCGCAGGCGCGGTCATGAAGCTTCGGACCAGGTCCACTCGCAACCCAAGGCTGGGTTCTTAAAGGGGACGTACATGTACACCCTTGTGCCCAGCCGTGCCATTCTTTCAATGTATATCATCGTACGGCGGTCCTCAAATGGTTAAGGGCCACTTTAAAAAGGTGCACGGCTAACAACATGGTTATAAAAAGGAAACATACATACCTAAACAGTAATGTTATAGCAATTATTAAGGTATGAAAATGAGGAGTCTCCAAAAGCGTGTTAATTGTCATGTCCTGTGTCTTGGATTTAATAAAGTTTTGTATTTTTGAAGAGATGTTTGTACTGTGGTGCTTATCCATGTTGACTGATTCTGCGGCATTAGCAGGAGTATACTTCAGCTGAGAAAGTTTAAAAGATGCAGCGGTTACAAAACATATCAAGTCCATAAAGAAAAACATTTCTATCTGAATTATTGTGCCTTTGAAAGACATCCACAATGCTTTGTTATCGTAAAATTTACTGATCAGAATTTCTGCTCTCTGATATGTCATTTTGTTGTTAAATTTCTATTTCTGCACCCTTTGTGGCTTTTCTTTATGTTAGAAAAATAGATATAGTCATTATGCTAAAAGGCTGATCACATGGGATGAGCTTGGGGTTAGCTTGACCCAAACTCCAGCTGTTCAAGGTTCTCTGAATGGGCAAATTTAAGTGTCATATTTGGCCTGTTCACTTGCCCAAGCCTGTTGCAGCTGAAAGGGATTCATTTAATGGTGGTGTCACTGCAGTCATTAAATGAATGACTCCCTGACCTGCTGCCCACCGGCTTGTTTTTCCTATAGTAAAAAAAACAGTCAGGCTTATATAGTCAGTGATGTCACCCAGCATTACCGGTCAGGTTAACATGCAGCCAGGTCATTCACAGTGAGAGGCTAGTGGTAGAGGAATGGGCGTGTGCACCATATGTGGTCAATGACATCACGTGGATCCTGCGGTAACTTTGTTTACAATCATAAGCCAATAGTGACAGATTGTTTAGATTTTTTTTGTTGGAGTACATCCTACAGTTGTACAAATGCACATGCAGTTTAACGAAATCCCCCAAGCAAGCATCCTCCCACATGCCCCCCTGGCAGTGCCCAGCTACCTATATCATTTTTTACCAAAGCCTTGCAAATTGTTCTTAAAAAAGTCCAAAAAAAAACATACATTTGAGCTATCATAGACTTCAGTGGGGTTTGGGCACTATGATTGGGGTTCACAAATTTAAGGTCGGGTTTATAAATCCTGGGTAGGGATAGGTCCAACACCCCCGGTTCTCACCAGAACACCTCGAACAGGCAAAAAGTTCTAGCGAACATGTGAACCCTATTAGTCTATGGGACATGAACATGAAAATCAAAAGTCCTCATTTTAAAGGCTTGTATGCAAGTTATTGCCATTAAAAAGTGTATGGGGACCTGGTTACTGCCCTATCAATGCAAAAAAATGTTTTTAAAACAATATGTTTTTCAGGCGCAGTGATTTAAATTATACCCGGGGTGTCCCCTTATGCCCTGTACACACGATTGGTTCATCCGATGAAAACAGACCGATGGATTTTTTCATCAGATATCCGATGAAGCTGACTTTCATCTGTCTTGCCTACACACCGTTAGGTAGATTCACAAAGAGTTAGGCCGGCTTATCTACAGATAAACCGACCTAACTCTGAATCTAAGCCGACCTATGTTTAGGTGTATTCTCTAACAGAGATACACTTAAACATATCTAAGATAGGCCGGCTTGCGCCGTTCTATCTTAGATTGCAATGTTTCTTTTGGCCGCTAGATGGCGCTTCCATTGCGGCCGGCATAGATTATATAAATGAGGGGATACGCCGATTCACAACCGAACGCAAACGTACGCCAGGCCTACGCCGTCGAATAACGTCGTTTCCGTAAGGGATAGGCCGCCTAAAGTTAGAGCTATGATCTAGTGGCCTAGCCAATGTTAAGTATGGCCACCGTTCCCGCCGCAAATTTCGAAAATGTTAAAGTCGTTTGCGTAAGTCGTCCGCGAATCGGGAGTTACGTCGTTTACGTCCGCGTCAAAATCAATAGGCCCGTACGGCCTACTTAGCCGCAATGAGTACTGGGAAATGTAGTCGCTCGGCGCATGCGCAGTGTCAAAAAACGTCAAACGTGAGGTCAAGCCTCATTTTCATACAACACGTCCCCCTCCAAGTCATTTGAATTAGGCGCCCTTACACCCGCTCGTTTTAGGCTATGCCGCCGAAAATTAGCAGGTAAGTGGTTTGAGAATCACTAATAGCCTAACTAATTTACGGCGGTGTAGCCTAAAAAGGCTAGGCTAGGCCGTCCTAAAGTTAGGCGCCCCTACGTGAATCTACCTACATCAGTTAAAAATCCAATCATGTCCAACACGGTGACGTAAAAAACAATGACGTGCAGAGAAAAATTAAGTTCAATGCTTCCAAACATGCGTCGACTTGATTCTGAGCATTTGTGGATTTTAGACCGATGGATTTCCCCACAGACGATCGTTTTTTTTTTCTATCGGTTTTTTAATCATCAGAGAATTTTAAAACAGGTTCTATTTTTTTTCTCCGATGGGGGAAAAAAAACAATGAGGCCCACACACGATCGGTTAGTCCGATGAAAATGGTCCATCGGACCGTTTTCATCAGACGAACCGATCGTGTGTACAGGGCATTAGTCTGCATGTAAAGTGGTGCATATGTGTAATGTGTAGAACATGCGTCAGCAATACTGACATTTCTAAAGGAAAATATTTAAACTTGCTTGCAGCTGTAATGTAATGAAAAAAAAAAAACATGGCGTGGGGTCCTCCCCAAAATCTATACCGGACCCTTATCCGAGCATGCAGTCTGGCAGGTCAGGATAGGGGGGGCGAGCAAGTGCACCCTCTCCTGAACCGTACCAGACCACATGCCCCCAACATGGGTGGGTGGGTACTTCCATCATCAATTGCACCACCTGATGGACACGAGAAATAGAAAAAAAAAGTTTTACTAACTGTCATTTTAAATTTTAAACCGTGGATCAATGATTTAAAGTACATCATAACCACTTCAGCCCTGGAAGGTTTAACCAACTTCCTGACCAGGTAATTTTTTGCGGTACGGCACTGCGTCGCTTTAACTGACAATTGCACGGTTGTGCGATGCTGTACATAAACAAAATTGACACCCTTTTTTTCCCACAAACAGAGCTTTCTTTTGGTGGTATTTGGTCACCTCTGCTTTATTTTTTGTGCTATATACAAATAAAGTGTCAATTTTGAAAAAAATACTTTGCTATAATAAATATATAATAAAAAAATGTCCTCATCAGTTTAGGCCAATATGTATTCTTATACATATTTCTGGTAAAAAAAAACACAATAAGCGTATATTGATTGGTTTGCACAAAAGTTATAGCAAATACAAAATAGGGATATATTTATGGCATGTTTATAAAAAATGTTTTACTAGTAGTGGTGGTGATCAGCTATTTTTTGCTGGACTGCGACATTGCGGAGGACAAATCGGACACTTTTGACATTTTTTTGGGGACCATTGTAATTTATACAGAGATCAGAGCTAAAAATAGCCACTGGTTACTGTATAAATGTCACTGACAGGGAAGGGCTTAACACTAGGGGGCGATCAAGGGCTTAAGTGTGTCCTAGTGAGGTTTTTCTAACTGTGGGAGCAGTGTACTGACTGGGAGTAGAGAGAGATCTGCTGTTCCTGATCACTAGGAACAGCAGATCTCTCTACTCCCCCTGTCCAAACGAGGATCTGTCTGTTTACATTGACAGATCCCCGTTCTGGCTCTTTAAAGAAGCAATCACGATTCGTGCAGGGGAGCTAACCTGCCTAACGACCGCGTCTGGTCGTCAAGTAGTTAAACATAGGAAACCCCTCTCGGGGATGCACTTACCACAAGGATAAGTATAATTTGCCTTCAAACAACAGCAACCTTCCTTCTCTCCTGTTTTGAACCTCCTTACACCGTGTATAGAGATGGGATCCGCTTGGGCTCATGCAAACAACAACAGAGTGCACTCCATAGCGTGATACTGTTTAAAATGTTATTGTTTCCCCATGTGCCCCCCTCTCAATATATACGTACAATGTAAAAAATCAATCCAGCCAAAAGTGCGAATGCATAAATGCTCGTAAAACAAGAGATGTAAATACCTGTACCGCCAGCCGTCTGTATGATGACACACGCTTCCGGGTATTGCTCGATGGAGCGCAAACGTCACTTCCTGTTGTAGCATTGAGACCATGGCCCTGACGCGTTTCATGACTTCCGGACTTCGCCTGAGGGTGTGGTCTCGTCACGCTGAATACCAGATTAAGTATGTAGGAATCTGTCCCGCCTCCCGGACTTTAACCAATCCGAGGAGGTAGTTCGCTGCGCAATCCACACCCATTACTCAGCGGATGTCATACACACCAAACCCAGAGAACATCGACTCACTATACACGATCAGCATAGAGCAGTTATGGGAGCATTACTTCATCGGACAGAAGGCGGCTTAACCGGCTAATACCTAATTAACCATTACCAGTCCTCTGCAGCGCGGCATAGCGCACAGTAACACCATCTGTATTCATTATGCAGTAATTTGTTAATATAACCCATTAGTCAGAATGTGTATAAACCAAAGAAAGAACATATAATATACATACTCACATATAAAATCATCTTGATACATTTAAAGAATAGCGCAAATACATTATAACATAACATATCTGATTATAACAATCCAGATGATAGGTACAAAACCATAAGTACAATCAGTGGAGATGGCCTTATATTATAAGTAGAATAACCTTATACCATACTCCATTCATTACTGGATATGAATAGAGATTGTGCTCAATACATTCACAACTAATCTGTGAGCAAGCTGATATACAGTTCCGATTAATGATGGTCTAGTTCCATCTACTGGTCATTACTCAATAATGATTATCAAAACACTGATTATGATTCAAAATTAATACTGTGGATTAAAGACTAAACCGATCGGTATTCAAAGCTTCCAGTTTTCATGGATATAGAGGACCAAACAGGTCATAGGGTCCAGATTAAAAGAGCAGGATACCTGTATTAAGGGAAACCCATGTACACAGAGGTATAAACAAGTATCCAAAATAGTATATTATAAAAATGGTATATTATAAAAATATTCAGGGACTCCTCAAAAGTGTATTAATAAAAATATATTAAAATCTAATAAGAATATATATTTGTATTTATAAAATTAGTTTTATAAAAATGAGCTTAAAAATAGAAGAGGGATCAGGAAGATCAAGTAATTAAGTATCGCTGATGAAACAATTAATATCTAGTTCAACGTTTAAACCTTTGGGGGTTAAAACATCTGTTAAAAAGATCCATTGGGTTTCATGCTTCGATAGCTCACATACAAGGTGAGAACCCCTCCAATGAGGTTCCAGGTGCTCAACACCCCAAAATTCAAGACCTGATGGGTCCTGGTTATGTTTCAATTTAAAATGTAAGGACACATTATGATCTTTATATCCGATCATAATGTTCAAATTTCTTGTTATTAGAGGTACAGTAGAAGAGAAATTTTCCACCCCTCTGAGGGGTCTCGATACTTCCCTACAGGCCTTACACCTCCTGCAAGCAAAGAAACCGTTTTGGTTCCAGAAAGAAACAGGACGACAGGGAGGGTCCAATACCTTCTTCACCTCACGATCTCCATAGTTAGTAGCTTTTCTATATATAAACTGGGGAGATGATGGTAAAACAGGCCCCAATTTCTTATCCAATAGGACTTGCCAGTGCTGTTTAAAAATGGATTCAACCTCCTTATACTGCGTATGGAATTCAGGGGATGAAACCCCATTCTCTCATATTATTAACCATTGGGGGATTAATCAAATCTTTTTCTCTTAGGCCCCATACACACGAGAGGATTTATCCGCGAATGCGGTCCAGCGGACCGTTTCTGCGGATAAATCCTCTCGAGGATTTGTGCGGATTTCCATGCGATGGAGTGTACTCACCATCACATTGAAATCCGCACCGAAATCCTCTGGCGATGACGTGTCGCGCCATCGCCGCGATTATGATGCGGCGACGTGCGCGACGCTGTCATATAAGGAATTCCACGCATGCGTCGAATCATTACGACGCATGCGGGGGATCCCTTCGGACGGATGGATCCGGTGAGTCTATACAGACCAGCGGATCCATCCGTTGGGATGGATTCCAGCGGATAGATTTGTTTAGCATGTCAGCAAATATTTATCTGCTGGAATCCATCCCAGGGGATAAATATCCGCGGAAACAGATCCGCTGGAGTGTACACACCATAGGATCTATCCGCTGAAACCCATTCGCTGGGATTTTTCAGCGGATGGATTCTATCGTGTGTATGGGGCCTTAAACATATGTCCCTGGGTAGGGCTCCAACTTCCATGACAATATTCTCCAAAATTTGCCCGCCGGGCAATCGCGGGTGTCCGGTGGGCACGCGGCTTTAAATGACAGGACGTCATATGACAGGACGTCATATGACGTCCTGTCAGAACAATAGAGTATTCCGCCCGCCGTCATTTGATGGCGTGCGGTTGTAAGGAGGTTAATGCTAAAAGGGCATCCTCATGTTGTATTATAGAATAAAGAGAAGACACATCTGCTGTGACTAATAAAAGGTAACAAGGTGATATTTAAAGACCCGAAGGATGAATTAATATTTTATTAACGTTTTATTGACGACCTCTTTTTTATCTGGGCAGGATCTACATAGTCACTAATTTTATTCTTAGGCCCCATACACACGATAGAATCCATCCGCAGATAAATCCCAGCAAATGGGTTTCTGCGGATAGATTCTATGGTGTGTACACGCCAGCGGATCTCTTTCCGCGGAGAAATCTCCTCTGGGATGGATTCCAGCAGATCGAATATTTGTTGTGCTGCACAACGAATCCATCTGCTGGAATCCATTCCAACGGATGGATCCGCTCGTCTGTACAGACTTACCGGATCCATCCGTCCAAAGGGATTCCCCGCACGCGTCGTAATGATTTGACGCATGCGTGGAATTCCTTATATGACAGCGTCGCGCCCGTCGCCGCGTCATAATCGCGGCGACGGCGCGACACGTCATCGCCAGAGGATTTCCGCGCGGATTTCAATGGGATAGTGTGTACACTCCATCCCATCGAAATCAGCGGATATCTTTGAGAGGATTTATCCGTGGAAACGGTCCGCTGGACCGTATTCGCGGATAAATTCTCCCGTGTGTATGGGGCCTTAGAGACGTTGAATAATAATAAGAAAAATATCAAACTCACGTCTCACTGGCACCATGAAGAGATTCATTTTATTTCGACAGAATAATAAATTGAAAACAAAAGTTTTTTTTCCAAAAAGACAGATAGAAACAGTTACCTACCAGTGACCAGTGAACACCATCCTCTCTGGTTGAAAAATATCCCTAAGGGCCAAATTCTGAGAGTCAAATGTAATTGCTCCAGTATGGAGAATTTTAGATCTCAGTCCAAAATCCTTACTGATAGATTTGTAGCCAAAGGTTACAACCCCCACATGTTGGAGAATATTGTCATGGAAGTTGAAGCCCTACCAAGGGACATATGTTTAAGAGAAAAAGATTTGATTAATCTCCCAATGGTTAATAATATGAGAGAATGGGGTTTCATCTCCGGATTCCATACGCAGTATAAGGAGGTTGAATTCATTTTTAAACAGCACTGGCATGTCCTACTGTTGGATAAGAAATTGGGGCCTGTTTTACCATCATCTCCCCAGTTTATTTATAGAAAAGCTACTAACTATGGAGATCGTGTGGTGAAGAAGGTATTGGACCCTCCCTCTCGTCCTGTTTCTTTCTGGAACCAAAACGGTTTCTTTGCTTGCAGGACGTGTAAGGCCTGTAGGGAAGTATCTAGACCCCTCAGAGGGGTGGAAAATTTAATTTCTACCTCTAATAACAAGAATTTTGACATCAAACAATTCATTACCTGCAACATCACTCATGTGGTCTATGCTTTAAAATGCCCTTGCGGGTTATTATATATAGGACGCACCAAAAGTAGGGTTGAGGGTGCGAATAGCCGAACATATCCTTAACATTAAGATCGGATATAAAGATCATAATGTGTCCTTACATTTTAAATTGAAACATAACCAGGACCCATCAGGTCTTGAATTTTGGGGTGTTGAGCACCTGGAACCTCATTGGAGGGGTTCTCACCTTGTACGTGAGCTATCGAAGCGTGAAACCCAATAGATCTTTTTAACAGATGTTAACCCCCAAAGGTTTAAATGTTGAACTAGATATTAATTGTTTCATCAGCGATACTTAATTACTTGATCTTCCTGATCCCTCTTCTATTTTAAAGCTCATTTTTATAAAACTAATTTTATAAATACAAATATATATTCTTATTAGATTTTAATATATTTTTATTAATACACTTTTGAGGAGTCCCTGAATGTTTTAATAATATACTATTTTGGATATTTGTTTATACCTCTGTGTACATGGGTTTCCCTTAATACAGGTATCCCGGTCTTTTAATCTGGACCCTAGGACCAGTTTGGTCCTCTAGACCAGTGTTTCTCAACTCCAGTCCTCGGGGCGCACCAACAGGTCTTGTTTTCAGGCTTTCCATTATTGTGCACAGGTGATTTTATCAGTTTCACTGCCTTAGTAATTACCACAGCAGTTTGATCTGAGGGAAATCCTGAAAACATGACCTGTTGGTGCGCCCCGAGGACTGGAGTTGAGAAACACTGCTCTAGACCAGTGTTTCCCAACTCCCGTCCTCAAGGCACACCAACAGGTCATGTTTTCAGGATTTTCCTCAGATGAAACGGCTGTGGTAATTACTAAGGCAGTGAAACTGATCAAATCACCTGTGCAAAATAATGGAAAGCCTGAAAACATGACCTGTTGGTGTGCCTTGAGGACTGGAGTTTGGAAACACTGCTCTAGACTATATCCATGAAATCTGGAAGCTTTGAATACCGATGGGTTTAGTCTTTAATCCACAGTATTAATTTTGAATCATAATCAGTGTTTTGATAATCATTATTGAGTAATGACCAGTAGATGGCACTAGACCATCATTAATCGGAACTGTATATCAGCTTGCTCACAGATTAGTTGTGAATGTATTGAGCACAATCTCTATGCATATCCAGTAATGAATGGAGTATGGTATAAGGTTATTCTACTTATAATATAAGGCCATCTCCACTGATTGTACTTATGGTTTTGTACCTATCATCTGGATTGTTATAATCAGATATGTTAAGTATAATGTATTCTTTAAATGTATCTGTCAGTGGCGGCTGGTGCTCAAAATTTTTGGGGGGGCGCAAACGAAAAAAAAAAAATTGCAGCCTCACTGTGCCCATCACATGCAGCCACTGTGCCCATCAAACACAGCCACTGTGCCATGCCACCAAATGCAGCCACTGTGCCATCAATTGTCACCACTGTGCCATGCCATCAAACACAGCAACTGTGCCATCAATTGTCACCACTGTGCCATGCAACACAGCAACTGTGCCATCAATTGTCACCACTGTGCCATGCCATCAAATGCAGTCACTGTGCCATCAATTGTCACCACTGTGCCATGCCATCAAACAGTAACTGTGCCATCAATTGTCACCACTGTGCCATGCCATCAAACGCAGCCACTGTGCCATCAATTGTCACCACTGTGCCATGCCACCAAATGCAGCCACTGTGCCATCAATTGTCACCACTGTGCCATGCCATCAAACACAGCAACTGTGCCATCAATTGTCACCACTGTGCCATGCCATCAAATGCAGTCACTGTGCCATCAATTGTCACCACTGTGTCATGCAACACAGCAACTGTGCCATCAATTGTCACCACTGTGCCATGCCATCAAATGCAGTCACTGTGTCATCAATTGTCACCACTGTGCCATACCATCAAACAGCAACTGTGCCATCATCACCACTGTGCCATGCCATCAAACACAGCCACTGTGCCATCAATTGTCACCACTGTGCCATGCAACACAGCAACTGTGCCATCAATTGTCACCACTGTGCCATGCCACCAAATGCAGCCACTGTGCCATCAATTGTCACCACTGTGCCATGCCATCAAACACAGCAACTGTGCCATCAATTGTCACCACTGTGCCATGCCATCAAATGCAGTCACGGTGCCATCAATTGTCACCACTGTGCCATGCAACACAGCAACTGTGCCATCAATTGTCACCACTGTGCCATGCCATCAAACGCAGTCACTGTGCCATCAATTGTCACCACTGTGCCATGCCATCAAACGCAGCTACTGTGCCATCAAACGCAGCCACTGTGCCATCAATTGTCACCACTGTGCTATGCCATCAAACGCAGCCACTGTTCCATCAATTGTCACCACTGTGCCATGTCATCAAACGCAGCCACTGTGCCCCTCAATTGTTGCCACTGTGCCCTTTAATTGTCACCACTGTGCCCCATGATGCCACTGTGCCCCATGATGCCACTGTGCCCATTGTCACCACTGTGCCCCATGATGCCACTGTGCCCATTGTCACCACTGTGCCCCATGATGTCACTGTGCCAATTGTCACCTCTGTGCCCTTTGTCACCACTGTGCCCCATGATGCCACTGTGCCCATTGTCGCCCCTTTCCCTGTAAAAAGCACTTACCTGAAGCTTCCAGGTCCTCCCTCGATGTCTTCTGCCGCTGTGGTGAAGCTTCAGCCAATCAGGTTCCTGATAACCAGAATCCGGGAACCTGATTGGCTGAAACGGCGTTTGTCTTATGCAAGGACCGCAGATTGCCTGCGCTCCGAGTATAGACATCCGAGAGCCGTAGGGCGGTACTGGAAAAGCCTATCAGAGCCGCTGGCTTTGATAGGCAGTTCCCCTCAGCCAACCAGCTGCCGCTATTCGGGTAACCGGCGTCCCGCATCCGGTTATATGAATAGACCAGGCAGCTGGCAACCAAAAATAACATACATTCGTGCATTTATGCACGAATGTGTGTTATTTGTGAGAGGGGGTGGCGCTGCAGCGCCCTCTATAGACGGCCGCCAATAGTCGTCGGCATGCTTCTATTCCTAAATCATAGGGAAAAGCAGTGTAGAAAGGAAATTTGCTACATCACAGGTAACAACTATAGACTCTGGGGGTATAACTATGTTTGGAAAAGTTGGGTATCTCCTATATAAGATTGAGTGGCTTATGTTAGTGGTGTCAATCATTTGTCCAAATATGTAGAAATAGGAGTGGTGTTAGAATCTGTACTAGACACAATACAACACCCAGGTGGATTTAAAGCGGAGGACCACACAAAAACGGAACCTCCACTTTTGGGAACCCTCCCCCAGTCACATGTGGCACCTTTCAGGGGGGAGGGGATGCATATACCTGTATAATACTGGTATTTGCACCCTCTTCCGGGCAAAGACTCCCGCGTGGGGTTACGCCACTTCCCGTCCCCTTCACTGTCTTCTGGGAAACACACAGGTCCCAGAAGACAGCAGGGACCAGTGAGGACGTGCAGGGCAACTTACGCATTCACAGTATCGAACCAGGAAGTGAAGCCGCAACGCTTCACTTCCCGATTCCCTCATCGAGGATGGCGGCATAGATAGCCTCAGTATCCGCAGATATCTACGCCACGTCTGGCACCTCCTCCACCCCCCCCCCCCCACTGTCTTCTGGGAGACACACATGTCCCAGTAGACAGCAAGGACCAGTGGAATCGTGCAGCGCAACTCGTGCATGCGCAGTAGGAAACCAGGCTGTGAAGCCGCAAGGCTTCAGTTCCTGATTTCCTTACCGAAGATGGTGGCGCCTCTGACCGAGGAACGGGTCGGCCTCGGTGCCGACATCGCGGGCACCCTGGACAGGTAAGTGTCCATTAATTAAAAGTCAGCAGCTGCAGTATTTGAAGCTGCTGGCTTTTAATATAATTTTTTTTTAGGCGGACCTCTGCTTTAAGGCATCTTTGTGTATTTTGGGGAATACATATATGATAGGGGTCACTGGATGTTCAGGTATGAGATAATTTTTTGTATTATTGTCAATAATTTTTTCTTGCACAGCATATGTAATAACTTTTTTAATCCTATCTTGAATATGTAAAACAGGATTATTATGTAGTTGGACATAAGGATGTTTAAAAAAAAATCCACGTTGCGTAGTAGAGGAACCTATGGATGCCATGGAAGATGTAGAAGTAGAGACACTTGTTGATTAAGTGTGACATTTCTAAAAGGTGTATTACTAAAGCAATTGGGCTCAGTCCAATTATAGACCCTATTGTTGGCATAATCATCACCAGGGCTTTTTTTCAGGGGGAACTTGGGGGAACTCGGTTCCACCACCTCTGGCTCAAACCCTTTGTTGCCTGCTCACCACAATCACTTGTAAACACAGAAGTCTGGTTTCTGTGTTTACAAGTGACAGCTATGCACTCTGTGTGTAACCCCCTGAACTCTGTACTCTGTATGTAATGCAATCCTGGTATTTAATGCCCCTTTAAGACCCTTCTACTGTTTTTGAAATATGAACGGGGTCGTGGTTGAGTTCCTGCACCTATTTTCTCAGAAAAAAAGCTCTGATCATCACATTCTCTCTCTAATTTGGACCTTTTGCGTGCTTCAATGTTCTTTTTTATATGTCAAAAGTTTGTCTTGACTTGATTTCTTTATTTTTAAAGTTTCTTCTTGATCTATTGACTCATTCAATTGTCCCTCCAGCTCCACTATCTGTTGTGACAGGGAGACTCGTTCTGCTTGGAGAAATTGTACTGTTAAAGTCTTCAGATCAAAAGAGTATTTGTTGATGCAGGTAAATTTAGCTTTGAAGTCCTCATTCTGTGCAAACATGGTTGGCACGATCCGTACTCGCAATTCTTTAGGGATTAGTGGTTGCTTATGTAGCGCCCTGCTCCTGATGACCAGGTGCTATGTAAATTTTAGAGGGTGTCTGAGCTGATAGTTTAGCTCAGACTTTGTTAATTGGGGCTAAATCAGGCTCTGTTCCGGCTATGGCTATGCCTGGAGGGGCTTCCCTTTGTTTGCCTGTAGGTGGCGATACCACCACAGGCCAATGTTGGCAAGCCATGGTGTATTGGGTGTCTTTCCTCGGGAACAGCTCAGTGGGAGTGGTCTCCCCGCTGGATATGCTGAGGAAGGATACTTAAGGGGCAGACGCCATTTTACGGGGCTCTCTCGCCTTGTGGCCCTCCTGGCGCGAGGTATGTTTTGTGGGATTCTTTGGCCTCTGGACCATGCTGGCCCGAGGCCGCATTTCTGACTGGTGGGCCCAGTTACCCTGATTGGGGGCCTACACTTTGGAGGTGGTCCTGTGCTGTCTGTCCTGCGGGAGGAAGACATTCAATGGAGGAAGCCAGGGGAGGACCTGTCCCGGAAAGGACAGAGTGGAAGGCTGGTACTTTGGGAGAGGCCTGGTAACTTATTATAGGATGCACCGTAGCCTACAATACCTTACAGTGTGCCGGGTTAGCTTAAAGGCTCTAGAACTGTAAGGCTGGATCTCCGGGTGCCAAATCCTGTGGCAGAGGATTCCGGAATCCCTCATCTGAACTTGCAACCAGTCTGTGGCAGAGACTGAGATTATTCTTGTCTGTGCATCATCCCGGCTGCTAGGCCAGGTGAGAGGGGCCTATGCGGGTGAGCAATATCCACTTAAGAGAAAGTGGTGAGTGTGACTTTGAAGTTTAGCAATTGCCCAGTTATCTGCCTTGTGTGCCTGAACCTTCCCCTAATCCTTCATCCCTCTACTTCTGCAAGTTGTTTAAAAATGTAAAGAGAAAGAAAAGGAGCTACACTTGTGGACAATTAACTTTTTACAGACTCTCAACCCCTAGACGACGAGGAACGAGGTAACATGCAAGGCCCAAATTTAAACCAGCAGCTCCTACCTGGTAGTGCTACACTTAGGTGTTGTACACACGATAGTTTAACCAGAGGACAACTGTCTGATGGACCGTTTTCATCGGTCAAACCGATCGTGTGTGGGCCCCACAGGTAGTTTAACCATTGGTTAAAAAAAAGCCAACTTGCTTTAAATTTAACCGATGGATTCCTAACCGATAGGTCATAACCGATCGTTAGTAGGCACAACCATCTGTTAAAAATCCACGCATGCTCAGAATCAAGTCGACGCATGCTTGGAAGCATTGAACTTCATTTTTTTCAGCACGTCGTTGTGTTTTACGTCACCGTGTTCTGACACGATCGGTTCTTTAACCGATGGTGTGTGGGCGCGACGGACCATCAGTCAGCTTTATCGGTTAACCGATGACAACGGTCCTTCAGACCGTTCTCATCGGATAGACTGATCGTGTGTACGAGGCTTTACAGTACTCTGTCAGTGTGACCTCATGCACTTCTATAGAGGTGAGTCTCTGTGAATTGACTTGTGTGCAATTCCGCGCAAAAGGCACATGAGAAATGTAAGCGAGAACTGCTGCCCCTACAAAATACTACCACCTTAGGGGAGTACAGATGAATGAGAATAAAAAGAGTGTAGGTGTGGCGCTATTCCTCTTAGAAAGACTATATTATATAATAATAATTTTACATTTTTATTATGTTTTTTTTCTAATATAGGTGTCACATATTAATTATAATAATTGGATGACATAACTTAGTTCACGCAATCAGCATTTATTGCACATTCCAGCAGGGGGTCAAACCCTTTTCTCTGCACCAACACCTGTGGAATAAATAGCAGGAAGTAAATATACACATTTATAAGCCATCAGCACATTTTAGCACAACGTATTTAACTTATTTGCACTCCGCAGAGGGTGTAACACATAAGCACTAACCCTTTTAATTACAAAGGTCGGCATACAGATTTATTTAATTTATTCATTGGTTTACAGCACTTGTCACTTTTTTCATTAACGCACAAAAATCTATACCAGACCCTTATCTGAGCATGCAATCTTTCAGGCTGCAGGAAAAGAGGGGGGATGAGAGAGTGACCCCCCTCCTGAACCGTACTAGGCCACATGCCCTCAACATGGGAAGGATATCAAGGGCCTCATCCCCACAACCCTTGCCTGGTGGTTGTGGGGGTCTGCGGGTGGGGGGCTTATCGTAATCTGATGATACACGCTGCCATGATCGATTCCACCTCCATGGGAGACGCTCGCCGAATGACGCGAGACCTGCCATGACAGCTCTTAAATAGCTGAGGGCGGGGCCACTCATGACGTGCGTGGTTGACCCTGCCTCTTCTGACGCCACAGGGTTTCCGACAGTTTCCCCGTGGTGTCACAGGGGACCCCGCCCCCTCTGACGCAACATATTAACCTTTAAATTAGCACGTTTGATTTCTCCCATAGACTTTTAAAGGGTGTTCCGCGGCTTTCGAATTTCCCACGAACACCACAAATTGTTTGCTATTTGGCGAACAGGCGAACACCCGATGTTCGAGTAGGGCTCATCTCTAGATTGGTGATCTTATCCGTGCTCTTACAGTCAATGCACTCACCCCACCAGGGGCACTGCACAGCCACAGTATATGCCACTGTGTAGCACTCTGGAAGTGATCGATCCGTGGTTTGCTAGTATCGTTCCACCAATGTTTAGTATGCAAAAGAGAAAAGGATGCCCATAGCATAATCCCGCTTTGTAAACATTTTTCTATTGGAAAAAAGAGGAGATATACTCACATTTGCTTTTCAAATACAGACATGTAATGAAAAACAATGGTGGCGGGAAAAAAATCCTATTTGCAGCCCTGACCGGAAGTGATGCAAAGACGTTCTGTAACTCTGCCCTACGTGTTTCATCACTCAAGACGTCATCTGGAGCGTCTGAAGCACATTAAGTATTATATAATATAGCAAAAGAAAATACGGAAACTGCACTATAAACCAACATGTAAATAAAAACAGTAGAAAATATCTTAAAATATAAACAATACAAATACCACACTAAGTGCATAAGTGTAAGTGTGACCCATATGGTTTTATATTAGATGATATAGGAGTCCAATTGCCCACAACTAAATGGCAGCAAAAAGGAAACAAGTCCTGATATGTGTCAAACAAAAGTGATTCCACAATAGCAGAAACGTGAAGAAAAGCCTATGATCGCACCAATATCACACGTGTCCCTTCACCAGAAGTACAAGCCTGCTTACCAGAACACAGGCTAAATAGGCCTGGAAGTCAAACACACTCTGGACTGGAATAGGTCGTTAGCCAGGAAGATAAACACTGGAAATCCGAACGGATCCAAATCGATCTCCTCAATTTCGACCGCTGGAGGGTGGATGGAAGTAATCCGAACGAGTGGAAACAATCACCTCACTCACAGCAGGTATCTCGTACAGTACCGAGGGAAGAAATACTCGCATAGCATAATATTGTATGCACAGAGTTTAATATAAAAAGAATCAGATACACTTACAAAAGCATCTGAATAGAATCACGTATAAAAACAAACAGCGCCGCTGCGTGCCCCCAGCGGCGCGCACGGGGAATGTCAACAACAAGACGTCCAAAGACCCCAAGTGGTTAAAAGGACTTTTGTGGACCTTTTAGCTAGCGATTTGTTTCAATACAGCCTGTCCCTGCTCCACACAGCAACCTCTCCCTACACTGACAAAAAGCAGAATGTAAAATGGCCACCAGATCAGGTCTATTTATAAGGTAGGGGGTATGTCCATTTGCTGAAATGTCTTAATTGGCTGTCCTGTACCACCTGATGGATGTGTAATGGGTCAAAGTTCGAATATCGCCAGATGTCCGCCTGTTCAGCGAAATGAAAACGAGCAAAGTTCGCCGCGAACCGACCGCCGGGCGAACTGCCAGGCCATCTCTACTTACCTCTTAGTTTGCCCCAGTGTTGCCAACCTACCAGATTGAAACTTACTGGCACGACACCCGAAATTTACTGGCGCAGCCTCGTTTTTACTGGCATTTCACAAAAGTTACTAAATTACATTTTTAAGTGCAAATCTCAGTATTTAGGCTACAAACAAGTACGCTAGGCAAATAGCAATGTGATTTAAGGTAGATATTAAGTTAAAAAAACATATTTTTGTTATTTTCAATATAATAAGGGCAAATTATTTAGTCACATAACCCCCTGTCTCCATCCCCCTCTGCCACCAACACCCCCTGCCTTCACCACCCTCTGCGGTGCCACAATCTCCCTCTGCCTCCAATCTCCCCCAGGCCCCCTGCCTTCACCACCCTCTGCGGTGCCACAATCTCCCCCTGCCTCCAATCTCCCTCTGCCTCCAATCTCCCCCAGGCCCCCTGCCTCCATTGTCCCCTGCCTCCATCCCCCTCTGCAGTGCCACCAACACCCCCTGCCTCCAATCACTCCTTGCCATTAACACCCCCTGCTTCCAATCTCCCCCTGCCTCCATTGCCCCCTGCCTCCATCCCCCTCTGCGTTGCCACCACAGCCACCATCACCCCCTGCCTCAAATCACCCCCTGCCTCCAATCTCCATGCGCAGTTCCAAGCCAAACCAATCTCGGCTATTTTTACTGGCACATTTCCGCAACCACGGACATTTACGAACGGGGGGAAAAGTGCCAGTTTTTACCAAATGTCCGTAAAAATACGGATTTTTGGCAACACTGGTTTGCCCTCCTGCAATGTCCATGCTCTCCATTGTTGCTTCATTGCTGCCATGTTCTATAAAACAACTTCTTCCTTCGGCCATTGCTCAGCTATGGATGATGACAAAATTGCTTAAGAAAAGCAACCAATGGTCAGACTGTGCAGGCAACACAGACAGGAATAGCAAAAAATATAATTTTATTACAAAATAGTTACATAAAACAACATTAAAAGGAAACCATACAAGATGTCAGGTATGAAAAATGTCCCCTGTGCGTCTACGCGTTTCACCATGAGGCTTCTTCAGGATGGACAAGAGAGGAAAATAGTGGAAAAATAAATTTCACTATCTCAAAGTCATCCGAACACATAGGCATAAATATATCCATATGTCGGGAACTTTACAGGTAGGGAAATTCCATGGAAAAAACAGAAAAACACGTATCCACAAAGATATCTCCAAAATCAAAGGAGCATTGAGTAGTCATAACAAATTCTCTCTATAGGGAGAAATTGTTATAATGAGGGAATACCTCAAATCTAGTATGGGAATACAAATTGGCTCAGAAGCAAAGATATATTGATCAGAGGGCAATCCAGGAATAGGGATCAAGGAAACTTATAAGCTCCACAGGTGACTTCAAGTCAAGGTCCCAATGCAGGATCCTGAAAATCATAAAGCCTTGTGGGCTAATATAGCCCACACAATATGGTAGATCGGATAGCAGGGTTTGCCCCCGTGAGACAACCTGTGTACAGCAAACGCTGCTATCCGATCCATATTGTGCAGATCGGATAGCTATATTAGCCCACAAGACTTGTTATAGCCTCTGATTTTCAGGATCCTGCATTGGGACCTTGGCTTTTTTGAGTGTTTTCCCCGTCCCTTTTTCCCTATTGTTATTTCAGCTATTGATGACATAACTGTTGTAATTGCATGCTGAAGTTACATTGTCCTGACATTTGCCATCTAAATGAGTCTGGTGGTACAAGTTGCACTGTACATGTGCCACAGGTAGGGTAAAGCTGGTCATGCTCTAGTAGAATTTTTAAATTTTTCATTTTATGAATGCATATTCATTTTCAACCATAGTGACGAGAAAACTCAAATGAGCAGGATGGAAAAAAAATTCTCAAACACAAACACATTTCCAATGCCGTGTACACACGGTCGTTTTTCGGCATGAAAAAAAATGACATTTTTAAAAACGTCATTTACAATCATCGTGTGTGGGCTTCACATCGTTTTTCGGCTTGTTTTTAAAATGTCGTTTTTTGGGTTGAAAAAAATGATCGTGTGTGGGCTAAAACGACGTTTTAAACCCGCACATGTCCAGAAGCGAGTTATGAGATGGAAGCGCTCGTTCTGGTAAAACTACCATTCATAATGGAGTAAGCACATTCATCACGCTGTAACAGACAAAAATCCCGAAATCCCGAAAAACGACCGTGTGTATGCGGCGTTACAGAGTATGAAATATTCATTCAGTAAAATATATTCATTCCAAAATCAAATGTTAAAAGCAAACAACATTTTGAAGTGATTTTTGAACAACATTCGTCGAGTGATCAATTGTACTGAGAATTTTCATATAAAATGTTCTTATGAATATTGGTAGAAACATTTGTTCGAATATTTACTACTAGAGTATGGTTATCTTTAGTATAATAAACCATAGATAGCAGAAAGGTTAACGTGTTCTTAGGACGGGGCAACTCAGTTCTGCTTTATGATTTACCAATAGCTCTTTGGCAGAGTGCCAGCCTAATTCATCCATTCAGATTATGTACAGCCAGGTAGGTCATTGCACAATATTAGTGTTGATAAGGTTGCTGATTTGACTATAAGGTTGAGCTTATCACACATTCATCTGAGTTCAAAAATCCTCATGACATGTAAAACATTGATCTGCTTTCCTGTTTGAGGAAAATTGGCAAATAAATTCTGTTGCAAATTTCATGTTTGGAACCAGTTCAGACTCTTACACAAGAAAACGAGGGTCAGAAAGACCTAAAGATACGAGAGGAAAGGTGAACAGTCCCATTGCTGAATTTGGATAGCACACACACTTTTTTGCATGTTCCCACGTGTTGCGTTTTAGGGCAGCCCAATTTCTGTGGACTGCCCTGTGTGCGTGAAATGTGCAAAAAAAGTGCTGCCATGATTTTTAAAACTGTGTTGCACCAAAAGCGCATGGTATTCTTTCACTACCACTTCATTAAAGTTCTATCTTGCACACAAAGTAACAATGGAATCATTAATAAAGAAATATTGGAGGAAGTGTTGTGTGTTGGTATTTGTATATTTAAATACCTATTGCCTCTAACTGCTAACCTCATGAGATCTGGAGTGAGATTTGGTGCCATCAAAACTGTTGTCGTTCAGTGTTCTTGCTGGAGAGGAAGTCGTATCTGAAGAACTGCAGTGCAAGGATCTGCCTGCTTCTGTTTCTTATCTGTGATCCTCCACCTCTGCTGATGTTTCTTAATCATTTCCCCACCAGTCATCGAGAGGGCAGCTCTGACATGAGAAAGCAAAGACCTGCCTCAAACAAGATGGCTGCCTCCACACAGAGACACAGTGCAAACCAATGCAGGGTAAGTCAGTAATGGTGAAAAATATCAGCTTTAGGGATCCTATAGGCCAGGCATCACTAAGTGAACTGCAGTCTAGGCCTGGGCTGTGTGACAGTCTTTTTCAGACCCCTGCTGTGCCACTTAGGAGCCTGAATGTCCTCTTTTTTGTAATCACCCCTTCCCATCATCTTCCTACAGGACAGAGGTCCAGGGGTGAGGCAACTCTAGACAGAGGGTGGGAGATGCCCTACTTTTCAACTTGTTTGGTGATTCTGATGCAGGCACACAAGATGGTCCTAGCAACCAATCACCAATTTTTTTACATAAAAGGTTGGCCAGCTCCCATCCTCTGTCCAGACCTGCTATGCCTCCTGCCCTGCGGTTTTGCGGTTTAGGGTTGGACTGCGAAGAGTGTCTGTAATTGGAATAGGCAGTTTTATGTAAAGCGGGGTGTCATCATATATTTTACAGATATTCATGAGCTGAAAAAAAAGGTAATTTCTAAATGAATCTGCAGCCACTGAATAGAACAGAATTTGAAAGGCTTACATCAGCGGGGCTGGATGGTGCACCCATATCCTTTGCCCGCACCTAAATGCTAAAGCTTCATGCACCAGAGCTAAGCATTTTGTGTGCATGAGGCTTTACATCTGTATTTCCATCAGAGTCACCCTGTACATTTGTGTCCCCATTAGATTCTCCATTAGATTCTCCCTGCCCATATGTGTCCCCGTCAGAGCCTCCCTACCCATTTGTGTCTCCATCAGCCTCCCTGGTCATTTGTGTCCCCATCAGAGACTCCCCCATACATGTCTGTCCCCATGAGAGTCTCCATGAACATCTGTGTCCCCATAATAGTTAGGGTTGCCACCTTTTCTTCAAGCCAAACCCGAACACTTCAGAGTCGCACAGCAATTTTTCTTCATAGTATGCATAAACTATGCATAGATGTTGCTATTAAATAAAATCTCTAATCATATGAAGTTAATCACACAAGCCATCTGAGTCGGCAGAGTTCCCCCTTTACATCTGAGTCCACAGAGTTCCCCCTTTACATCTGAGTTGGCAGAGTTCCCCCTTTACATCTGAGTCGGCAGAGTTCCCCCTTTACTTCTGAGTCGGCAGAGTTCCCCCTTTACATCTGAGTCGGCAGAGTTCCCCCTTTACATCTGAGTCGGCAGAGTTCCCCCTTTACATCTGAGTCGACAGAGTTCCCCCTTTACATCTGAGTCGGCAGAGTTCCCCCTTTACATCTGAGTCAGCAGAGTTCCCCCATTACATCTGAGTCAACAGAGTTTCCCCTTTACATCTAAGTCGGCAGAGTTCCCCCTTTACATCTGAGTCGGCAGAGTTCCCCCTTTACATCTGAGTCGGCAGAGTTCCCCCTTTACATCTGAGTCCATAGAGTTCCCCTTTACATCTGAGTCCGCAGAGTTCTCCCTTTACATATGAATCCGCAGAGTTCCCTTTTATTGTAAGGGGGGACTCTGATGTAAGGGAGAACTCTGGGGACTCTGGTGTAAGGGAGAACTCTGGGGTCTCTGATGTAAGGGATGCTCAGGTGTATGGCGAGGATTCTGATATAAGGGGGAGCACTGTGGTCTCTGGTGTAAAAGGGAGCTCTGATGTAATGAGTGCTCTGAGAACCCTGATTTACCTTAGCATACTTACTTAGAGGCAGGAGAGAGAAGGGGTAGGGGGGGGAGACTTAGTCCAGTCTGTATAATGTGTCCGGGTCTCAGACAGTCTGAAACCCGGACGCATGAGTCCATACCCGAACTGTCCGGGTGAATCCCGAACAGGTGGCAACCCTAATAATAGTTTCCCTGCCCATTTGTGTTCCCATCAGAGTATCCCTCTACATTTGTGTCCCCAGCAGAACCTCCCCATACATCTGTGTCCCTATCAGATTCTTACTGCTCATTTGTGTCCCCATCAGAGTCTTACCATACATCTGTGTCCCCATCACAGTCTCCCTATACATCTGTGTCCCCATCAGAGCCTTTCTGCCGATTCGTGTCCCCATCAGGGCCTCCCCACACAACTGTATCCTCAAACTCTCCCTGCACGTTTGTGTCCCCAATAACACCTCCCTTGCACATTTGTGTCACCATCACAGCACCTGCAACACACTTGTGTACTCTCGGAGCCACCTCCTCACAACCAATAAAACCCATCCTGCCCATTTGTGTCCCCATTAGAACCCCCTGCACACCTGTATCCCATCAGAGTCCCCCCCGCACAATACTTGTCCCCATCAGAGTCCCCCCTGCACACTTGTGTCCTCATCAGAGCCCCCCTGCACACTTGTGTCCCCATCAGAGCCCCCCTGCACACTTGTGTCCCCATCAGAGTCCCCCCCACAATTGTGTCCACATCAGAGTCCCCCCCCACACACACTTGTGTCCCAATCAGAACTTCCACTGCACACTTGTGTCCCCATCAGAGTTCCCCCACACTTGTGTCCCCACCAGATCCCTATTTCACACTTGAGTCCCCATCAGAGCCACCCACACTTGTGTCCTGTATCAGAGTCCCCTCCCACACTTCTGTCCCCATCAGAGTCCTCCTGTACATTTGTGTCCCTATGAGAGCCCCCCACACTTGCATCCCCACCAAAGCCCCCTGCACACTTGTGTTCCCATCAGGGCCCCCCTAAAAAAATCTGTGTCCCTATGAATTTGCCCCACACTTATGTCCCCATTAGAGCCCCCTCTGTACATTTGTGTCCTCCATCAGAGCCTCCTCGCTCACTTTTGTCCCCCATAAACGTCTCCCCTCTACACTTGCTTCCCCACCAGAACCCCCACCCCCCAGCACAATTTTTTCCCCATCATTCTCCCCACACTGCCTTCTATTTCCCCTTTAGATCAGTGTCCATTACCACTGTAATGCTCCTCTGAAGGCCTGGCTTTCATGGACAAGCTATTTAACTGACAAATCAATTCATTTTATAAATACTGTATGCAGGGCTCACAATTTAAAGTCCTGAGCTACTAGCCAGGCCTCAAGGCCACTCGCCACCAGTTGCCCCGCCCAACCCCTACCATGTCCCGTCCCCTAATCCCGCCCCTAGACACGCCCTCATAAATCTCATGAAATTACACTTAAATGTTTTATGCAGAATTAAGTTATAAAAACAAACAACAACTTTATCCATGCCCAAAAATGCAGCCTGCCCATGTCTACCAATACAGCAAAATGTCCCCTCACCCACAATTGCAGCCAGAGTCCCCTCACCCACAATTGCAGCCAGAGTCCCCTCACCCACAATTGCAGCCAGAGTCCCCTCACCCACAATTGCAGCCAGAGTCCCCTCACCCACAATTGCAGCCAGAGTCCCCTCACCCACAATTGCAGCCAGAGTCCCCTCACCCACAATTGCAGCCAGAGTCCCCTCACCCACAATTGCAGCCAGAGTCTCGTGGCGGCGGTTCTGCTCTGCTCTCCTCGCTCGCCCCCCCCCTGCTCCCAAGCAGCCAGCCAGACACTCGCCAGCCCTCAAAATTTACTCGCAAAATGCGAGTGTAAATTTTGAGGGCTGCTGTATGTGTTCCTCTTAGATTCTTTTATTTTCCATTTTCCATATTTTCCAACTGCCTCTCAACGTCTGTTTAGCAGCAGCAGTGTACATGGGGTCTAACACTCTCCTCTAATCAGACTGACAATACTGCTGTATAAATGCGCTCCCTGTGATCCTTCATTCAGAGTGGGGGGACTCTAATGCCGCGTACACACAACCGTTTTTCATGATAAGAAAAATGCATTTTTTTAAGTTGGTCATTAAAAACGGTCGCGTGAAGACTTTGAAGATGGGAAAAAAACACGCATGCTCAGAAGCAAGTTAGGAGACGGGAGCGCTCGTTCTGGTAAAACTAGCATTTGTAATGGAGATAGCACATTCATCACACTGTAACAGACTGAAAAGCACGAAGACTGAAAAGCTTGAATCGTCTCTCACCAAACTTTTGCTAACACAAAATCAGCAAAAGCATCCCAAAGGGTGGCACCATCCAAATGAAACTTCCCCCTTTATAGTGCCGTTGTACGTGTTGTACGTCACCGCGCTTTGCTCAAGCATTTTTTTTTTCACGATCGTGTGTGTGCAAGGCAGGCTTGAGAGGAATCACGTCAAGAAAAACATTGTTTTTTTTCCAAGACATTAAAAACCATCATGTGTACGCGGCATAATACAAGAGGTGTGCAACTGGCCAAGTAACCAGGTGAAAACGGAGGAGAAAGAGGCTAAAGCCTCGTGCGCGATCGGATTTCCATCGGACAAAGCCGTGGAATTTTGTACGAAGTGCGTTGGCCGTGATCTTGTATTGCATACAGACGGCAAAACTTTGTCAGCCAACAAACACGAACGTAGTGACCTAATAAACGTACTACGTGGTTTTCCAGCTCTTTAGCGCCACCCTTTGGGCAATTTATCCTAATGTTGTCTTATGGTTAGCATTGGTTCGGTGCATGCGTGTTTGTACTTTGGATTTTTTATTGTACACACGATCAGATAATCCGACATCACACATTTGTTGTCAGAAAATTTTAAAACATGTTATTCCACATTTGTTGTCGGAGTTTCCGACAACAATTGTCCGATGGAGCATACAACCGGACGGATTATGCGACAACATCCTGCCATCACACAATTCCTGTCGAAAAGTCTGATCGTGCATAGTAGTAGTAGTAAATTTTTTATCATTACCATGCTTTGCGGTGTGCTGTAATAGAGGTGCATTGTGGAGGTGCGGCATTCAATATATAATAATATATAAATAATATAATAAATTGCGCTGAAGCACACCAATGTGGCTAACACAAGCAGCAGCGTGAATATTAGGCCCCATGCACACGAGACGCTGCTAAACTCGAGTTCAGAGGCATTTGGGCATTTTTTTCAACTGCCCCTGAACACATTTAATGTTATCCTATGTGTCCATGCACACAATCACGTTTTTGGGCATTTTAAAGCAGTTGGGTTTATGTCCGTTTTTTCAGACACAAAATTGTGGGTTCAGAAGCTTTTTTTTTTGTGTTTCAAAGCTTTGGGAGGGACTATAATGTCTTTGAGATAAACGCTGACAGCCGCAAAAACGCGGTAAACGCAGCTAAACGCGACAAAACGCTGCGCAATTTGCGGCAAAAAACAGCGTTTTAAACGCCGGTTTTTGCCTTTGAAAACGTGAGTTTAGAGGTGTTTGTAATTGCTTCTCGTGTGCATGGGGCCTTAAAGTGATCTGCTGATTCATAATTGGGTTGTACGTGCAAAAATAAAAATAAATAAATAATAAATTCATTAATTTAAAATAAAAGCTAATTTAAAAAAAAAAAAAAAATTAGCGGCTCCTACCTTCAGGGTGCAGGGTGTGCAAAGCAGAGAGAAGGAACAAATAGATTTTTTGTAAAAAAGCAGCACATAATACACACAGTAACACTGGTTAGGCACACACTTAGCCCACTGATTACCCGGAGATGTTAACCCCTTTCCAGCCAGTGTCATTAGTACAGTGACAGTGATAATGATTGCTGTATTAAAGCGGGGTTCCGGGCATATAATTTGTATTACATTTTTTTCAATCTCAATTACATAATTATGAATATTCATTAAAACATATTAAAGGGGGTGTTCGCCCATTTATAATTTTTTTTTTTTTCTCCCCTTAGATTCCTGCTCGTTCGGTCTAGGGGAATCGGCTATTTGTATTAAAATATGAGCTGTACTTACCCGTTTTCGAGCTGCATCTTCTTCCGTCGCTTCCGGGTATGGGTCTTCGGGAGCGAGCGTTCCTTCTTGATTGACAGTCTTCCGAAAGGCTTCCGACGGTCGCATCCATCGCGTCACTCGTAGCCGAAAGAAGCCGAACGTCGGTGCGGCTCTATACTGCGCCTGCGCACCGACGTTCGGCTTCTTTCGGAAAATCGTGACGCGATGGATGCGACCGTCGGAAGCCTCTCGGAAGACTGTCAATCAAGAAGGAACGCCCGCTCCCGAAGACCCATACCCGGAAGCGACGGAGAAGATGCATCTCGTAAACAGGTAAGTACTGCACATATTTTAAAACAAATAGCCGATTCCCCTAGAGAAAACAAGCAGGAATCTAAGGGGAAAAAGTGCCCTCTAAGGGTGAACCACCGCTTTAATAAAGCACGATCGTTACATAAACAGTTGCAAAAACGTACCCGATATCATCTCAGGGATCTTGTGGCCGTTTCCATCATAGTTGTGGGCATTATGAAGCCCAGTTCATGTTTCTTCCTGGATTTTTCAAGAGAGGTGCATGCTGGGATTTTTAGGCACAGTAATGCCCAGAGACTCCTGGGAAATGAGTGTCATCATTTCCCAGGAGGCAATGGGGTCTTAGGAAAGGAAGTTCTACCACCTTGGACTAGAAACTAGGCAGATCACGAAATCTGCCTAGTAACAACCATATAGAAGTGAGTAAAACTTTTTTTTTTTTACATTAACCACTTGCCTACTGGGCACTTTCACCCCCTTCCTGCCCAGACCAATTTTCAGCTTTTAGCGCTGTCACATTTTGAATGACAATTGCGCGGTCATGCAACACTGTACCCAAATGACATTTTTATCATGTTTTCCCCACAAATAGAGCTTTTGGTGGTATTTGATCACCTCTGCGGTTTTAATTTATTGACCTATAAACAAAAGAAGAGGGACAAGTTTGAAATAAAACACAATATTTTTTATTTTTAGCTATATTAAATATCAATTTTTTTTTTAAAACAAATGTTTTCCTCAGTTTAGGCCGATACGTATTCTTCTATATATTTTTGGTAAAAAAAAAATCGCAATAAGCATATATTGATTGGTTTGCGTAAAAGTTATATAGCTAGATTCAGAAAACTTACGACGGCGTATCACTAGATAGGCCGTCGTAAGTCCGAATCTGCGCCGTCGTATCTTTAAGCATATTCTCAAACTGAGATATGCTTAAATCTTGCTAAGATACGACCGGCGTAAGTCTCCTACGCAGTCGTATCTTAGTTGCATATTTACGCTGGCCGCTAGGTGCGTGTACGTGGATTTACGCCGAGAATATGCAAAAGAGCAATATACGCCTATTCACGAAAGTACTTGCGCCCGATACGCTGTTTACGTAAGGCGTTTTTCCAGCGTAAAGATAAACCACAAAAAAGATGGCGCAGCCCATGCAAGGTATAGGCGACGGAACAGCCATCGTATTTTACGTTGTTTGCGTAAGCGTACGTGAATGGGGCTGGGCGTAGGTTACGTTCACGTCGACAGCAAGGAGTATTTGCGACGTGATTATGAGCATGCACGCGCATGCACGGTACCAACGGCCCTCATTTACATGGGGTCACGTGTATTTTACATGGAGCACGCCCCCTACCTGCATAATTTGAATTAGGCGGGTGACGCTGGCACATTTACACTACGCCGCCGTAACTTAGGACGCAAGTTCGTTGTGAATACAGTACATGCCTCTCTAAGTTACGGCGGCGTAGTGTATCTGAGATACGCCACGCCTGCACAAACTTAAGCCAGTCTTTCTGAATCTGGCTAAGAGACTACAAAATAGGGGATAGATTCATAGCATTGTTATTATTTTTATTTTTTTACTAGTAATGGCGGCGATCAACGATTTTTATCATGACTGCGATATCGCGGCGGACACTTTTGACACATATTTGGGACCATTCACATTTATACAGTGATCCCTGCTATAAAAATGCATTGATTACTGTATAAATGTGACTGGCAGGGAAGGGGTTACCACTAGGGGGCGAGGAAGGGGTTAATGTATTCCCTAATTAGTGATTCTTACTGTGGGGGGAGGGAAGTGACTGGGGGAGGTGACCGATGGTTGTCCCTATATACACACACAGATCCACTTTCCTGCTCAGTTCCTGAGCAATCGGGGGTGCCCGGCTGCCATCGAAGCCGTGCACCCCCTAGTGGTTTTTAAAGGCGCAACGTCATATGACGTCCACCCAGAATAACAGAGTCTTCCTCCCGCCGTCTTTTGACGATGGGCGAATGACTAGTGGTTAAAGGCAAGCTGTTAATAAAAAACAGAGGAAATACGCCGGAGTATCTATTGATACTCCGGCGTATTTTCAAATTTGCCACGTTGCATCTTTATTTGTAATTCACAAAAAAGATACAACGGCTTTTGGCTAAGATCCGACAGGCTTACGGCTTCGTACGCCTTCGGATCTTAGGATGCAATACTTCGGCCGCTGCTGGGTGGAGTTCGCATCGTTTTCCAGCGTCAAGTATGCAAATTAGCTTTTACGGCGATCCACGAAGGTACGCGCATTCGTTATGTCGTCGCTAGTCGGTTTTTCCCGTCGCAAAGTTAGGCCTGCTTTTTCATGGCTTAACTTTAGACGAGCCATGTTAAAGTTTGGCCGTCGTTCCCGCGTCGAATTTCAATTTATTAATTTTTTTGCGTAAGACGTCCGGGAATACGTAAGTACGTTACGCACGTCGCCATTCAAAACATTACGTTGGGCGACATCATTTCGCGCAATGCACGTCGGGAAATTTTCACACGGAGCATGCACAGAACGTTCGGCGCGGGAACGCGCCTAATTTAAATGGTACACGCCCCATTTGAATTAGGCAGGCTTGCGCCGGACGGCTTTACGTTACACCGCCGTAAGTTTACACGCAAGTGCTTGGTGAATCAGGAACTTGCGCTGAAAACTTGCGGCGGTGTAACGTAAAGACGATACGTTACGCCGCCGCAGTTCTTTATGAATCTGGCCCTTTGTTTTTAGGGTAGAACTCTGCTTTAATGTCACTAGGCATGTCAGTGGCAGTCAGTTCCCACCCAGTGTCAGTTAGTGTCAGATTTTCCACTGCACTATCACAGTCCCACTATAAGTCGCTAATCACCACCATAACTAGCATAAAAAATAAATAAAATATTCCAGCATATACTGTATACCATAGTTTATAGATGCTATAACTTTCACACAAACCAATCGTTTATTGGGAATTTTTTTTCCAAAACACGTAGCAGAATACATTTGGGCCCAAATTTATTAAAAAATTTGATATAAAAAAAAGTTTATTGAATATGTGGAAGATGCTCTGGTCATGAAGGGGGTCAAACCTCCCAAAGGTCAAGTGTTTAACTTTGATGACTTTTTAACCATTTTCCAACCGAGAACGTCATATGACGTCCATGACTTTGTGCGGTGATATCTGAATGATGCCTGCAGCTACAGGCATCATTCAGATATCACGGTTTTCTGCCGGCGAATTCTATGCATGATAAGAATGATCATAGTAGCAGTTACACCAGTTGATCGTTCTTATAGGCAGCGGGAGGGGACGTCCCCCCCCCCCCCGCTGCCATCCAGTGCTTCTCCGGACAATCCTGTGCCATCGGGGGCCCGGAGAACGAACCACCCGACGTTAGAGATTTCCAGTGACCAGATGGTCACCAGTCATCTCTATGACCGTCGGAGGACCGGGTGCGACAATGTGACATCACACCTGGGTACCCGGAAGTAAACAAAGCCGCAATCGCGGCTGTCAGCATGAGATCAGTGAATTTTTTTTCACAATCTCATGCTTTCCAGCCTGGAGGAGAGATGTGGGGTCTTATTGACCCCACATCTCTCCATAAAGAGGACCTGTCACACTGATTCCTATTACAAGGGATGTTTACATTCCTTGTAATAGGAATAAAAGTGATCAACATTTTTTTTTTAAAAAGTGTAAAAAAAAATAAAAAATAAGCAAAATATATATATATTTTTTTCATTTTAATTTTAAAACGCCCCCCACAAAAGTAGAATAAGAAAATGGCAATATAAGCCATCTACATAAAACATTTCAATATTTAACCACTTCCCTACCAAGTCATAGTAAAATGACGTCGGTGGGAACCTTTCGTCCTTCAGACTGGACGTCATATGACGTCCTTGCATTCCCGGGCCGCTAGGGGACGTGCGCGCGCCCCCGCCGCATTGCTCGGGACCCGGTGTGCGTGCCCGGTGGCCGCGATGTCCGCCGGGGACCCGCGATTGCCCACAATCACAGCAGGACCATGGATCTGTGTGTGTAAACACACAGATCCATGTCCTGTCAGCAGTGAGGAGACAGATGTGTGTTCCCAGTACAGAGGAACACACATCGATCTCCTCCCCTTGTGAGTCCCCCTCCCCCTACAGTTAGAACACACCTTAGGGAACATATTTAACCCCTTCAGCGCCCCCTAGTGTTAACCCCTTTCCTGTCAGTCACATTTACACAGTAACAGTGCAGTTTTATAGCACTAATCGCTGTATAAATGTGAATAGTCCCAAAAATTTGTCAAAAGTGTCCGATATGTCCGCCGCAATGTCACGGTCACAATAAAAATCGCAGATCGCCGCCATTACTAGTAAAAAAATAAAAATGCCATAATTCTATTCCCTATTTTGTAGACGCTAGAACTTTTGCGCAAACCGATCAAATACGCTTATTGCGATTTTTTTTTACCAAAAATATGTAGAAGAATACGTATCGGTCTAAACTGAGGAAAAATTTTTTTTTTTTTTTTTTTAAATATGATATTTATTACATTTAAAAAGTAAAAGATATTGGGCCAGATTCATAAAAGAGATACAACGGCGTATCTCCTGATATGCCGTCGTATCACTGAGATACGATTGTCGTATCTATGCGCCTGATTCATAGAATCAGGTTACGCGTAGATATCCCTAAGATCCGACAGGTGTAAGTGACTTACACCGTCGGATCTTAGGCTGCAATTTTAGGCCGGCCACTAGGTGGCGATTCCATTGCGGTCGGCGTAGAATATGCAAATGACTAGTTACGCCGATTCACGAACGTACGCTTTGCCCGTCGCTGTAAATTTACGTCGTTTCCATAGAGATACGCGGCGTAAAACTAAACCTGCCCTCTAGGTGGTCTAGCCAATGTTAAGTATGGCCGTCGTTCCCGCGTCGAAATTTGAAATTTCACGTAGTTTGCGTAAGTCGTCCATGAATGGCGCTGGACGCCATTTACGTTAACGTCGAAACCAATGACGTCCTTGCGACGTCATTTAGCGCAATGCACGTCGGGAAATTTTAGGGACGGAGCATGCGCAGTACGTTCAGCGTGGGAACGCGCCTAATTTAAATGGTCCCCGCCCCATTTGAATTAGGCGGGCTTGCACCGGGCGGATTTACGCTACGCCGCCGCAAGTTTACAGGCAAGTGCTTTGTGAATCAAGCACTTACGCTGAAAACTTGCGGCGGTGTAACGTAAATGTAATACGTTACGCCGCCGCAGCGTAGGGCGATTCTACCTGAATCTGGCCCATTGTGTTTTTTTCAAAATTGTTGCTCTTCTTTTGTTTATAATGCAAAAAATAAAAACCACAGAGGTGATCAGATACCACCAAAAGAAAGCTCTATTTGTGGGAAAAAAGGGCGTCAATTTTGTTTGGGAGTCACGTCGCACGACTGCGCAATTGTCATTCAAGATGCGACAGCGCTGAAAACTAAAAATTGGTCTGGGCAGGAAGGGGGTTGAAATGCCATGTATGGAAGTGGTTAAATAATAAACCCGAGGTGAAAGATATATATATATATATATATATATATATATATATATATATATATATATATATATATATATATATAGATATATATATATATAGACACTAAAATGTTGAAGTTTGTCTGGTGTTGCGCTGAATGACAGACCTAATCTATTTCTGCTACTTTCTGAAATGCTTGCTATGTAATCTCTTTTTTTTATTACACAATAGCACAACATTCCACGACATGTGTTATTACCAAGGAACACACTTCACCTCCACCAAGGACATCCTCCTATAATTTTATTAGTTGCAATTATAGTATCACCTTTCCTCTAGACGATAACACAGGCTTTTTTTCCTAATAGGTTATGTCAAATCTCCACCTTCAAAACTCATTTCACCCATCCACGCCTTCTCTCTTGTGTACAGTGATCAATTTCTGCTGAGCTGTCGCATCTTCACGCAACTTAACCAGTTAACTCCACAAGTAGAAGGTAGAGTAAATTCATTTCAAACCCGTTTTTTAAAGTTTCAGTTTAGATATTAATTTGTTTGCTGGTGTGTTTTAAAAATAAATGCATTTAAACTTGCTTGGACCCCTATGGACCCCTAAGCATTACTACTTTTTTTTTTTAAGCAAGGCTTTCTTTTCATGATATTGTTTTGCAACAATGCTTATTTATCTAATCCTGATGCCGCGTACACACAATCGTATTTTCCTTCGGAAAAACCTTGGATGTTTTTTCAGACGGAATTCCGCTCAAGCTTGGCTTGCATACACACAGTCACACAAAAGTTCTCTGAACTTTCGACCGTCAAGAACGCCGTGACGTACAACACTACGACAAGCCGAGAAAATTAAGTTCAAGGCTTCCATGCATGTGTCTAATTGTTTCCGAGCATGAGTCGGAATTTTGCACATCGGAATTGCTACAGACAAACTGAATTTCGGAAAATTTGAGAACCAGCTCTCAATCTTTTGTTGGTGGAAATTCCGACAGCAAAAGTCCAATGGAGCCTACTACACGGTCGGAATTTCCGACCAAAAGCTCACATCTGACTTTTCTTGTCGGAATTTCCGATCGTGTGTACACGGCATTAGACAACAAAACATAACACAACTAAACAAAACACACCTTTTCTCTTTTTTTTTTGCAATTTTAGTTTAAATTTAAAATAAATAGTATTACGACACATAAAATGTGTGCATTTTATTCAGTAATTTGTTCTGTTTAAAATGACACTAAAATTAAGATTCTGGTACAAAAGAGCATTGCAAATTTATTGCACTTTTGTAAATGGGAAATGTGTAAAATATATTGATAAACAAAACAAAAAAGTTTAAATATTATAAATATATAGGTAATAAAATGGAAACAAACAAGAAAATCATCATCTGTGTCTCGTTAGGGAGATTTTCCTTTACTTCATGTCTGAGGCCCCGTACACACGACCGAGTTTCTCGGCAGAATTCAGCCAGAAACTCGATCGGAGCTGGATTCTGCCAAGAAACTCGGTCGTGTGTACACTTTTCAGCGAGGAAGCCGACGAGGAACTCGTCGGGCCAAATAGAGAACATGTTCTCTATTTCCTCGTTCTTCAATGAGGAAAGTCGGCCCGCCGAGATCCTCGGAGGCTTCAACACTGAACTTGATGAGGAACTCGATGTGTTTGGCACGTCAAGTTCCTCGGACGTGTGTACGGGGCCTCAGACTAAACCAAAAAGGGAGAGGATCTCTTTCTAATGTAGGCAGTAGTCACGAGAAAAAGAACATTCCTGTTCTGTTGACAACTCAGAATTTTGAATTACGACTCTCAGAGAATCAGCAGAGCTGCCGCTAGAGGTCCGGGGCTGGCACTGGTGATTTGAACTCCCGCCGCCATTTTACAAAAGACCAACTCTCATGGAGGCCAATAGAAATGGAGCTGCTGCAAACCCCTGCTGCCGGTCCGTGACCTGTAATGGGTAAGGCAGCAGCTTTATTTCTATTGGCAGTCATCTGGGCTCCGCCTCTTGTTTCTTCCCCTTGGCCTCCATGAGAGCTGGTCTTCTCTGTAAAATGGCGGCGGAGATCAAATCACCAGTTCTGGCCCCTGGTAACAAGTGAGGTACTGCATTTGGTGACAAGCTGCATCTGGTGACAAAGAACGTGGCAGGTGAAAAGCTGCATCTTGTGGCAGGCGGTGTGGCAAGTGACAAGTTGCATCTGGTAACAAAGAACGTGGCAGGTGACAAGTTGCATCTGGTGGCAGGCAACGAGGCAAGTGACAAGTTGCATCTGGTGACAAAGAACATGGCAGGTGACAAGTTGCATCTGGTGGCAGACGACATGGCAAGTGACAAGTTGCATCTGGTGACAAAGAACATGGCAGATGACAAGTTGCATCTGGTGGCAGGCGATGTGGCAAGTGACAAGCTGCATCTGGTGACAAAGAACATCACAGATGACAAGTTGCATCTGGTGGCAGGCGATGTGGCAAGTGACAAGTTGCATCTGGTGACAAAGAACGTGGCAGGTGACAAGTTTTATCTGGTGGCAGGCGACATGGCAAGTGGCAAGTTGCATCTGGTAGCAGGTGAGGTGGCAAGTAACACGCTCCATCTGGTGGCAGGCGAGGTAGCAAGTGACTCGCTCAGGGCTCACACTGATTCTGCATTATGGTGAGTTGAACATTTCATGTTATATTTGTAGTGATACCCCCATAAGAGCTGCTTAAGTTAGTTTGGTCCGTTACTCTGCCTCTCAGCCCCCTTTGGCACACGTTAAGGGAGGCCCGGAGCAAAAGCCAGCAAGACTAGCAGAGGGCCGGGCATGACAGAGTGTCTAGTGACACAGGAGGGGTTAAGCTAGAGGGGGTAGGAGGTAGGAAGAGCAGGATTGGTGTAGAGAGGGGCGGGGGAGTTAGAAAGTATCAGCTTCAAGAGGAGGAGCAGGATTGGCTGCTGGTGTCAGGGGAGTTACCCTATAAAAGGGTGGGGCGGGGCCAGGCGGGCACTTGCAGTTAGGAGAGCAACGAGGAAGCAGCTTTTCCTCCTGCTCTCAGAAAACAAAATGGCGTCCGTCGACCTCGTGCTTGCGCGCTTGCGGGCCGAGGCAGCTCATCGGGGCACAGATTGGCTGGAGAGGCGCGCTGCGGAGTGGGTCGCGGACCAGGCGGGCGGATCGGGAGGATCGGGCGGCGGTGAGTTGACCCCACGCGGGCGGAGGTCGCGGCCTCCGGCCCGCTATTCCCCGGGGCCCTCATCCAGGACTGCAAGGGGGGCTCGGAGCCCTCCGGGGGGGCGGTCGGCCCCCCCGCCGAAGCGGGTGACCAGGAGCGAGACAGGGGGGACAGGACAGGACGCACGCCGCCGACCTCCGTCGGTGGGCGGGGCCACGGGCCGTACCGGCGCCGCTTCCCCAGATGGGGGCAGTGGGGGGGGGACACCTTCTCCGTCCGCGGCAAGAAAGGGGGCTGCAAAGGGAAATAAGAAGGCCTCAGACCCACCTGGCACGGCCGCGGGGCCCTCTACACGTGGGGCCGGCGGTTCCGCGGGTGGGCGGGGCTCGGAGCGGGGGTCATCAAGCAACGCTGAGTCGTCGTCGGGTGGTCTGCCTGCTGCAACAACGCGGGGCAGAGGAGCAGAAAAAGGCCGGCCGGAACGGAGGGGGGACTCCGGGGCCTCCAGGTCATCTTCTCCTGGGGGACGGTCGGCCGCACCGATCCCAGTCGGGGAGGACAGGTCGGAAGGTGTGCCATCGGAAGACGAGGATGGGGAGCCGGAACGAGAGTCAGCGGTGGAGGTCCAGTCCACGGCGGCGGGGGTGTCTCCCGGCAGGCCTGGTAAGTCCACTACATTACATGTATCCTCTTTAGCTGACGCATTGTGTGAATTGTTGGGAGTGGGGAGGGGGGGGGTGCCGGCACCTCCGCCGCCAGTGGCGGTGGCTGCACCGGTGGTGGCGGGCGTTGCGCCTGCCGCCTCTGGGGCTGACGCCCTGTTGACGGAATTGGTGGGGGGCCTCAAGGAGCTTCTGGGCCGGGTGACTGCGGTACAGGGCCCTTCGCCACAGGTGGCTCCGTGGGCACCTGCGGCTGTGGGCACGACGGGGGGGTGATGCTACGGCCGGAGGGGGGGTTGCGTCTTCGCAGCTTCCCCCGGTGGCCCCGGTGGCAGGACAGGTGGGGACGGTGAAGGACAAGTCAGGGGGGGCCCCGGAAGTGGTGACTCGTTCCGATCTGGTACGTATTGCGGATGCGGCAAGGGGCGAGGTTTATATCTGCTACGAGTGTCCGCTGGGGGGTCATTTAAAACAGGAGGTGAAGGAAAAAATTTACAAGAGCGAATATGTAGAGATATTCTCCCTGTTGCCGTTGGAGAAATTCAACCTCGATAGGGTGAAGCCGGATGATTCTAAAAAGGAGGATGAGGAGAAGCGGCGTTATAGGTTGATTCCGCGCACTTTCGTGAATTGGCTTCAGGCGTTCGCCATTATGGCTAGCGTCGTTGGCGAGAAAAACCCAGAACATTGCTCGGCGTTGTTCGGGTACATGGATTCAATTGGGGAGGCGCATCGGGTGTACGGGGGGTCGGCTTGGCTCAGGTACGATGAGCAGTTTCGGCAACGGCGGGCAGTTAGGCCCTCTCTGCGCTGGGATCAGAAAGATATCAGTCTCTGGATGCGGCTCATGTCGGCGGCTAAAGGCCCCGGCGCAGTCTTTTCACGGTGGGGCCGGGGGTGCTACCTCCTCAGGACCGTCGGCCGGCAAGAAGTGGGGAGTTTGCTGGCAGTTCAATGAGAACGCATGCAAATTCGGTGGATCGTGTAAATTCAAACACGAGTGCTCAGGGTGTGGGGGCTCCCACCCCGCGGCCAAGTGTTTTAAAAAGGGAAAGCGTGCCGGTGACGCTGCTCAAAAAAGGGACGACGCCGGTGAAGGGGGAAAGGATGCGGCCTTTCCTAAGTAGGTACCCGGACAAGGCAGCGGCGGAACTATTGTCCTCGGGGTTCAGGGACGGTTTCAAGATACCGTGTTCGCTGGCGGTGGTACCGCCGGTGGCACGAAATTTGAAATCGGCTCTCCTTAACCCGGGGGTGGTGGGGGAAAAGTTGGGAAAAGAAGTGGCACTAGGACGGATGGGCGGGCCGTTTGCGGCCCCGCCCTTGCCGGAGCTGGTGGTGTCTCCGTTGGGGGTGGTGCCTAAGAAGGAACCGAACAAATTCCGTCTTATTCACCACCTGTCATTCCCAAAAGGGGGTTCGGTCAACGACTTTATCGATCCGGAGGCTTGCACGGTGTCCTACACGTCGTTTGATGCGGCGGTACGGTGGGTGCGGCGGTACGGACGTGGGGCCTTGATGGCGAAGGCGGACATCGAATCCGCCTTCCGGTTGTTGCCGGTGCATCCCGACTGTTTTAGGCTGTTGGGATGTTGCTGGCAGGGCCAATATTATGTTGACCAGTGCCTACCCATGGGCTGCTCCATTTCCTGCGCACTGTTTGAGACATCCAGTTCCTTTTTGGAATGGGTGGTCAGGGATGTGTCGGGCCTGGACTCGATCATTCACTATCTGGATGACTACCTCTGCGTGGGGCCGCCTTCCTCTGGTGTGTGTGCGACTCTACTGTCAACGTTGCAGCACATTGCGGGACGTTTTGGAGTGCCCTTAGCGGCCGACAAGACGGAAGGCCCCACGACGGAGATTAGTTTTCTGGGTATAGTGATCGATTCGGAAGTAATGGAGTGCCGCCTTCCAAGGGATAAGCTTGAGGCCTTGAAGGCGGAAGTTAGAGAGTTTCAGGGCTTGCGGAAGGTGCAGCTGAGGACTTTACAGTCACTGCTGGGAAAACTTAATTTCGCTTGTAGGATCATTCCCATGGGCAGAGTATTTTGCCGACGGCTGTCGGCGGCTACGGCGGGGGCGAAGGCCCCCAATCATTTCATTCGTTTGTCGAAGGAGCACCGGGAGGACTTGAAGGTATGGTATGAGTTCCTGTCATCCTACAATGGCAGGTCGATGTGGCTGTCCAGTCCGGTGAGTAACTTCGACGTGGAACTGGTGACGGACGCGGCGGGGTCCACGGGTTATGGGGCTTTCTTCAAGGGGCAGTGGAGCGCAGAGCCTTGGCCGAGGTCTTGGGTGGAGGCAGGTTTTCTCCGAAACCTAGTGCTGCTGGAACTGTTTCCAGTGGTGTTGGCCATTGAGCTTTGGGGGGAGGCCTGCAGCAACCTAAAACTCCGGCTGAATTGTGACAACATGGGAGTGGTTCAGGTAGTGAACCGCATGTCCGCGTCGTCACAACCGGTCATTCGGCTCATGCGGCATTTAGTGTTGAGGTGTTTACAACTGAACATTTTCATTTATGCCGTGCATATCCCGGGCGTCGAGAACACGCTGGCTGACTCATTGTCTCGTTTTCAGTGGGACAAGTTCAGAGAGCTGGCCCCGGCCGCGGAGGCTGTCGGGGTCCCGTGCCCGGGCTGGATTTGGGAGCTGGCGCTGGAATAGCCGCCTCGTGGATTAAGCAGTCCGTTAGCACGGCTACATGGTCGGCCTACGCCAAGGTATGGAAGGAATGGTTGGAGTTGGGTGCCGAAGCTGGGGTTGTGAGCGGGGGGCCAGAGGAGCGGTTGCAGGTAATTTATTTTGTAGCCAGGAACATGGAGCTCGGCGTGTCTGTGTCCTCCATTGAGAAAAAATTGGCGGGTTTAGCGTTCTTTTTTAAGCTGGTGGGGGGGGTGGATTGGACTAAGGACTTTTGGGTTAAACAGGCAGTGAAGGGTTACAGGAAAGGTCGTAAGGTGCAGGATGCCAGGAGGCCGGTCTCTTTTGCCAACTTGGTAGGTATCAGGGGAGCCTTGGACGGGGTGTGCACGGGTCAGTATGAATGCCTATTGTTCGCGGCGGCTTTCTCGCTGGCATTTTACGGGGCGTTTCGCATCAGTGAATTGGTTAGCCCTTCCCGCCTGAGGGCCGGGGGGCTGATGAGGGAGGATGTGTGGATATCGGATGACAAGGTGGGTATTCGGTTGCGCAGATCAAAAACCGACCAGAGGGGAAAGGGGGTGGACGTGGTTCTTTTTTCCCTGCCGGGGGCCAGGGTATGTCCGGTGGCATCGGTCAAGGCATTTTTGGGGGTTAGGCCGGAAGGGGGCGGGCCGTTGCTTAAGCACGAAGATGGGTCTTTCTTGTCAAAGTTCCAATTTGTGGCTGTTTTCCGCAGTTGCTTGCAGGAAATGGGCTTGGACAAGTCCGAGTTTTCGTCTCACTCCTTCCGTATCGGGGCGGCTACCGAAGCTGCCAGGTGCGGGATGAACGAAGCGGCAGTACGGAAGATCGGGAGGTGGGAATCTCGGAGGTTCAGGTCATACGTGCGGCCTCAGTTGGTGGTTGGTTAATGGGGAAGGGAGAGATGCAAAAAAGGGGGGGCTTTTTAGGGTTGGTGTTCGTTGGTGAGCATTGTGGATTGTTTATTTCATTTCAGATGGAGGGACTACACGCCTCGTCTGGATTTTCGGACATTCGTACGTTTGCTGGGGGGCAAGAAGGGCTGATGAGAAGCCGGAAGGCAGGCAGCTGGGTATATCCAGGAAGGAAGCGGTGTTGAGGTGGCTGGGGATACCTGGGATGATGTGGGGTAGGGTGCTACCAGAGGTCGAGAGGTACGCCCGATTGGACAGGCCCCCCGATGTTCTGGTTATACACGCCGGGGGGAATGATTTTGGTGTCCGGAAAATCAGGGCTCTGATTACGGACATCAAAGCGGACTTTGAGCGGCTGCGAGCGGCCTTTCCGGGGACGGTGCTGGTGTGGTCGGAAATTGTCGCCCGGACACAGTGGCGCAAGGCTCGGTCAGTTACCAGGCTCAACAGAGCCAGGACTCGGGTTAACCGGGTGGTAGGTAAATTTTTGGCACGGCTTGGGGGGCTGGTGGTACGCCACCAGGAATTGGAGACTAATGTGGGCATGTATTTGAGGAGGGACGGTGTCCATCTGACGGATGTGGGGATTGCGCTTTGGTCGATGGGGATACAGGAAGGGATTCAGAGAGCGTTGAGGTTGGGTGGGGGCCCTTAAAGGTGGAGGTGTCATCCTTTCGGGCTGTGGCGGTTAGTTCTGTTGGTCCTTTATGGTGGCAGTAGAAAACGTGTGAAAACGGGGGTGGGGGGCTCATCAATTTTATGGCCCCCTTTAAGTGTATTCCAGCGAAAGGTTAGTTGGTATACTGTAACGTTTGCACTGCGGGCGGGGGTTGTCTCCGAGCGTACTACACGGACTGGAGGCCTAAGGTTATTGTTTGCTCGCAGTGCATTGTTCATACTGGTATATGGTAAAATGGTGGAGAATGGGTAGGCTGCCAGAAAGGACCAACAGAGTGGGGGTTTTGTGGTATGTCATTGATGTTGGATATTTACTGTTTTCATTTAAGTTGGAGTTTTTATTGCGATTATGTTTTAATAAAATAGGCTGTTGTGGCCAGTTTACTCCAAAGCAAAGGTGTGGTCTCTTTACTATAGATTAAGTGGGGGACAATTAAGGGGTGGAGTATATGGGGTCGCAACGGTAAAAGGTTATTGGGTCACATCTGGACTACACTAGTCAAGGGAGGCCCGGAGCAAAAGCCAGCAAGACTAGCAGAGGGCCGGGCATGACAGAGTGTCTAGTGACACAGGAGGGGTTAAGCTAGAGGGGGTAGGAGGTAGGAAGAGCAGGATTGGTGTAGAGAGGGGCGGGGGAGTTAGAAAGTATCAGCTTCAAGAGGAGGAGCAGGATTGGCTGCTGGTGTCAGGGGAGTTACCCTATAAAAGGGTGGGGCGGGGCCAGGCGGGCACTTGCAGTTAGGAGAGCAACGAGGAAGCAGCTTTTCCCACCCTCCCTCCCTTATTGCATTACCTGTGTTGCCGGTGTTTTTTCTTTTGCAGGTACGGTGTTGGACGGTCGTCACGACAGCTGGGTTGGCGGTTAGTTCTGTTGGTCCTTTATGGTGGCAGTAGAAAACGTGTGAAAACGGGGGTGGGGGGGCTCATCAATTTTATGGCCCCCTTTAAGTGTATTCCAGCGAAAGGTTAGTTGGTATACTGTAACGTTTGCACTGCGGGCGGGGGTTGTCTCCGAGCGTACTACACGGACTGGAGGCCTAAGGTTATTGTTTGCTCGCAGTGCATTGTTCATACTGGTATATGGTAAAATGGTGGAGAATGGGTAGGCTGCCAGAAAGGACCAACAGAGTGGGGGTTTTGTGGTATGTCATTGATGTTGGATATTTACTGTTTTCATTTAAGTTGGAGTTTTTATTGCGATTATGTTTTAATAAAATAGGCTGTTGTGGCCAGTTTACTCCAAAGCAAAGGTGTGGTCTCTTTACTATAGATTAAGTGGGGGACAATTAAGGGGTGGAGTATATGGGGTCGCAACGGTAAAAGGTTATTGGGTCACATCTGGACTACACTAGTCATGTTATGTTATACTTACCTGCTCTGTGCAAGGGTTTCGCACAGAGTGGCCCCGATCCTCCTCCTCTGCGGATACCAAAATGTTGATGTCCCACTGTATATTGTCACTATGGAACATATGGCTGACTTATGTGATTAGGGTGATACTGTATTCTCTTACTAATGTAAAATGTGCTGTACATTGTGGCTTCTTTGTCTGGTTATATACACTGGATCTTTCTGTTTGTATATATTGCTTATTTTTTTAACCTGAGTAACTTCTGAGTAAAAAAAAATGAATGCAATATTAACCAATATTCTGCTTGGTCATCAACCTGTAGAACATTGTACAAATTGTGTGCGTTTATTGCAGCAGGGGAGGAGAAGAGGTGTAACATTGGACCTTCTCAAGTGAAATATCAACAGACTCTGATTATATAAAGCTCCACACACGAAGCAGGATAACAGAGAGGAACATCAAAGAAGAGACCAACCTCTTTCCAGAAGACCGGCAGAGAAGGTTAGGATCTGTAGATTTGTTCCTTTTTATTTATATATGTGTGTATTTTCTATTCAGCTTGTACATAGACATGTAATACTGTCAAATGCATATGTACTGTCACTATCTTCACTTAGAAAATAGCTGTCATCTGTAACTCAGATACAGAGAGTTCATATGTCTACGGATATTTGGGTAAAGTATTATTTGCTGAAGTTTTTTTCTTCAATCTTACAATGTTATTTAGTACTGTAGATTCCTAATGTAGCTATGGGAGGAGGAGATGGGAGAAAAATAAATTGAGTCACAGCCTGTAGAGTTGAAGGCTTTTTGAGCACAGCAATGCCCATAGACTCCTGGGAAATGATGTGTTCCCCTTAATATCCATACCAGACTCGAAGGGCCTGGTAATGGAATTTAGGGGGGCCCCAAAGCTTTTTTTTTAATTATTTTTCAATGACTTCCAATGACTTTGATCTGTATTGCTGGGACCCGGCAATTCATTATAGCCGCAAGTAGTTTTAAATTACTTTTTTTTTCTTTAGAAATTTAATTTTGTGCAGAGACTGTTATAAACACAGGACACATGTGCTACAGTAGGTGTTTGTGATATTGTGTTTTTAGCACGACAGCATCGCGCTGATTCTCGGCGACATGGTGCCGAGATCTCGCCGACACCTTGCACTCACTGGAATAGTGACAGCACATCCCAGCAAGCGCGTCATAGAAGCGACGGGAGATCCGACTTGGATTCCCGCCAATTCTACACGTGTGCGGCGTTTGCTATGAATCCTGAGGGGGAAGTCCCCGCCGGATTTTAAATAAAAATCCGGCATGGGTTCCCCCCTCAGGAGCATACCGGGCCCTTAGGTCTGTTATGGGTTGTAAGGAGAGCCCCCCTACGCCGAAAAAAAACGGCGTAGGGGGTCCCCCTACAATCCATACCAGACCCGTATCCAAAGCACGCTACCCGGCCAGCCAGGAAGGGAGTGGGGACGACCGAGCGCCCCCCCCCCTCCTGAGCCGTACCAGGCTGCATGCCCTCAACATGGGGGGGTTGGGTGCTCTGGGGCAGGGGGGCGCACTGCGGCCCCCCCACCTCAGAGCACCCTGTCCCCATGTTGATGAGGACAGGGCCCCTTCCCGACAACCCTGGCCGTTGGTTGTCGGGGTATGCGGGCGGGAGGCTTATCGGAATCTGGGAGCCCCCTTTAATAAGGGGGCCCCCAGATACCGGCCCCCCACCCTAAGTGAATGAGTATGGGGTACATCGTACCCCTACCCATTCACCTGCAAGAAAAGTGGTAAAAACACAAATAAACCACACAGGGTATTAAAATATTTTATTAGTCTGCTCCGGAGGCCCCCCCTGTCTTCTTTATTAGCTCTTTTACCAGGGGGAGCTTCTTCTTTGACGTCTTCGGGTTGGTGGGGGCCGCCGTCTGGTTCTCTTCCACCGCCGGGGGGGGGGGTCGCTTTTAAAAAAGCCCCCACCCCCCGGCGGGTTTCCTCCGGCATCTTCGGCGGGGGGGCTTCTTCTTCCGCTATCCCGACGGGTCTTCTCCGCTATCCGGGGGGTCTCCTTCTATGTTCGCCGCTCTCCGCTGTTGACTCGGCGCACCCCGGTTCTTCGTCTCGCTGTCCGGTCTCTTCTTCCGTGCTGTACGTCTTCTTCGCCTTCCGTGCTGTGAGTTCTTCTTCCGCGCTGTGACGTCATGTTCTTCACTTCTCTTCTTCTCCCGATGTTGACACGCCGGTCCTTCTCGCTGAAATGACGGATGCACGCCTTGCATCGGACCTATATAGGCCTCACAGTCCCATCATGCTCTGTACCTACCCATGTGATACCTACCCACGTGGGTAGGTATCACATGGGTAGGTACCAGAGCATGATTGGATTGTGAGGTCTATATAGGTCCGATGCAAGCCGCGCACCCGTCATTGCAGCGAGGAAAGGCGACGTGTCAACATCGGGAGAAGAAGAGAAGTGAAGAACATGACGTCACAGCGCGGAAGAAGAACTCACAGCACGGAAGGCGAAGAAGACGTACAGCACGGAAGAAGAGACCGGACAGCGAGACGAAGAACCGGGGTGCGCCGAGTCAACAGCGGAGAGCGGCGAACATAGAAGGAGACCCCCCGGATAGCGGAGAAGACCCGTCGGGATAGCGGAAGAAGAAGCCCCCCCGCCGAAGATACCGGAGGAAACCCGCCGGGGGGTGGGGGCTTTTTTAAAAGCGACCCCCCCCCCCCGGCGGTGGAAGAGAACCAGACGGCGGCCCCCACCAACCCGAAGACGTCAAAGAAGAAGCTCCCCCTGGTAAAAGAGCTAATAAAGAAGACAGGGGGGGCCTCCGGAGCAGACTAATAAAATATTTTAATACCCTGTGTGGTTTATTTGTGTTTTTACCACTTTTCTTGCAGGTGAATGGGTAGGGGTACGATGTACCCCATACTCATTCACTTAGGGTGGGGGGCCGGTATCTGGGGGCCCCCTTATTAAAGGGGGCTCCCAGATTCCGATAAGCCTCCCGCCCGCATACCCCGACAACCAACGGCCAGGGTTGTCGGGAAGGGGCCCTGTCCTCATCAACATGGGGACAGGGTGCTCTGAGGTGAGGGGGCCGCAGTGCGCCCCCCTGCCCCAGAGCACCCAACCCCCCCATGTTGAGGGCATGCAGCCTGGTACGGCTCAGGAGGGGGGGGGGCGCTCGCTCGTCCCCACTCCCTTCCTGGCTGGCCGGGTAGCGTGCTTTGGATACGGGTCTGGTATGGATTGTAGGGGGACCCCCTACGCCGTTTTTTTTCGGCGTAGGGGGGCTCTCCTTACAACCCATAACAGACCTAAGGGCCCGGTATGCTCCTGAGGGGGGAACCCATGCCGGATTTTTATTTAAAATCCGGCGGGGACTTCCCCCTCAGGATTCATAACAAACGCCGCACACGTGTAGAATTGGCGGGAATCCAAGTCGGATCTCCCGTCGCTTCTATGACGTCTCTGTCTCCATCGCGGCAAGCCAGCTCGGCGCTGGCTCCCGCGATGGGGCTCGTAGGTGCTCAATCTCGCCGAGAAAGAGAGCGAGATTGACACAAAATCGGGTTCACCTACTGTACTTTACAGGCATTACTATAAACACCCCCAGGTATGAAATTTAAAGAAATATTTCACTTTTATTGTTTCACTTTAAGCATTATTAAAATCACTGCTCCCGAAAAAACTGACGTTTTTAAAACTTTTTTTTGCATTGATACATGTCCCCTGGGGCAAGACCCGGATCCCCAAAAACGTTTTCTGACGATAACTTGCATATTAACCTTTAAAATTAGCACTTTTTTCATGTTCGTGTCCCATAGACTTTAACAGTGTTTGCGTGTTCGAACAAATGTTTTGCCTGTTCACATGTTCTGCTGCGAACCGGCTCATTCCTATTTATTATTATATTTTTATTATCATTATTATTGTTGTTAATATTTATCCAGGGTGCATGGCTATATATTTTTACCTATATTATTTTCACACAGCATTTAAAATATGAAAGACTGTCTAAGTTTTCACCACTCTAACCTAACCAAACAAAAATGTTGGTTAGAATAAACTTGAACAAGCAAGCTGTTTTTGCTTCTTGCAATGTGAAATGTTTAATGTTGACTATCTATGTTATTTCACTCTTTCCCTCTAGACTTGAAGACACATTTGCCATGGATCCTGTGACAATTCTTGTGTCCATCATAGTCATCTTGTATTTGGTCAAAACCTATAATGACCAAAAAAATAAAAAATACAAAAACTACCCTCCAGGGCCAAAGGCTCTACCATTCATTGGGAGCTTGCATATGGTTGACATACAAAAACCTCACTATGCTTTTATGAAGGTAATAACACACATGTTCTGCAGCTCTTTGTAACATTATTGAACTTTTTAGACAAAACAAGTAAATATAAATTGTACATGTGCTTATGTAAAACAAGGGGGTAGATTCACGTACCTCGGCGCATTAATACGCCAGGCAGGTTTTTTTTTAATCCATAAAGAATCCGCGCCATAAGTTACAGCGGCGTAGTGTATCTTTGGCGGCGTAATGGCGTGGAATTAAAATAGCTGTGATGGGGGCGTGTTTTATGTAAATACGTTGTGACCTGACGTAAACAACGTTTTTTTTTTACTGCGCATTCGCCGTCCCTGGGGGTAACCCAGTGCGCATGCTCGAAATTAACCCGGAACAAGCCAATGCTTCCGACGGTGACGTCATTCTACGCAAATCCCTATTCGCGAACGAATTACGCAAACAACGTAAAAATTTCAAATTTCTACGCGGGAAGGACGGTCATACTTAACATTGAGTACGCCTCATAACAGCAGCTTTAATTATACGCCGGAAAAAGCCGAACGCAAACAACGTAAAAAAATGCGCCGGGCGGACGTACGTTCGTGGATCGCCGTAACTAGCTAATTTGCATACTCGACGCGGATTTCAACGGAAACGCCACCTAGCAGCCGCCGAAAAATTGCAGCTTAGATGCCAGTTACTCTAATATGGCCTAGTAGCCAATAGTCTATACAAAGTCAATGGTTTAGAGTACAGATAAGCCAAAAATATGTAGGCATACATCCAATTTACTGTTTTAAACATTTCAAAATATATAATTCTTTATTTACTTATTGCATTGCTTTTTATAGCTTTCTGAGGAGTATGGCCCCGTATTTAGCATCCAGCTGGTTGCAGAGAAGATGGTTGTCTTATGTGGTTATGATGTCATTAAAGATGCCCTTATCAACCATGCAGAGGAATTTTATGAAAGACCAGATAACGCATTGTCTGCTAGAACATCAAATGGAAATGGTAAATCACAATATGTAAAAAAATCACTTACAGTCTTAAAATAGACAGATGAACTGTACATGTTTAAGATCAAGAACGACATTTAGAATAAAAAAACAAACAAAAAAATAAATAAATAGTATACCTCCAGATACTCAATGCTATACCCACAGTTAGATACATCGTTACATAGTAGGTGAGGTTGAAAAAAGTCCATCAAGTCCAACCTATGTGTGTGATTATATGTCAGTATTACATTGTATATCCCTGTATGTTGTGGTCGTTCAGGTGCTTATCTAATAGTTTTTTTTAAACTATCGATGCTCCCCACTTAGACCACCGCCTGTGGAAGTGAATTCCACATCCTTGTCGCTCTTACAGTAAAGAACCCTCTACGTAGTTTAAGGTTAAATTTATTTTCTTCTAATTTTAATGAGTGGCCACAGGTCTTGTTAACCTTCCTTACGCAAAAAAGTTTTATCCCTATAGTGGAGTCACCAGTGTGGTATTTGTAAATTGAAATCATATCCCCTCTCAAGCGTCTTTACTCCAGAGAGAATAATTTCAGTTCTCACAATCTTTCTTCATAACTAATATCCTCCAGACCCTTTATTAGCTTTGTTGCCCTTCTTTGTACTTGCTCAATTTCCAGTACATCCTTCCTGAGGACTGGTGCCCAGAACTGGACAGCATACTCCAGGTGCGGCTGGACCAGAGTCTTGTAGAGTGGGAGAATTATTGTTTTATGCCTGGAGTTAATGCCCTTTTTAATGCATTGGCATTTCATGCTATTGCTGAGCCTTTCATCTACTTTTAATCCTAGATTCCTCCAGAGGTTCTCCCCCTAGTGAGTAGATTGCATTCATATTTTTGCCACCCAAATGCATTATTTTACATTTTTCTACATTAAACCTCATTTGCCATGTAGTTGCCCACCCCATTAATTTATTCAGATCTTCTTGCAAGGTTTCCACATCCTGCGGAGAAGTTATTGCCCTGCTTAGCTTAGTATTTTCCACAAATACAGACATTGAACTGTTTACCCCTTCCTCCAGGTCGTTTATGAAAAAATTAAACAGGATTGGTCCCAGCACAGAACCCTGGGGGATGCCACTTTCCACCCCTGACCATTGCGAGTACTCCCCATTTATCACTACCCTCTGAACTCGCCCTTGTAGCCAGTTTTCAATCCATATATTCACTGTATGGTCCATGCCAATGGACCTTACTTTGTACAGTAAATGTGTATAGGAAACTGTCTCAAATTCTTTTGCAAAGTACAGATACACCACGTCTACAGGCCTTCCTTTATCTAGATGGTAGCTCACCGCCTCATAGAAGGCTAATAGATTGTTTTGGCAAGAATTATTCTTCATAAATCCATGCTTATTACTGCTAATTAAACAGTTTTCGTTACTAAAATCTTGTATATAGTGCCTTGTTATCCCCTCCAAGAGCTTGCATACTATTGATGTTAGGCTAACTGTAATTCTCAGGGATGTATTTTTGCTCTTTTTTAAATATTGGTGCTACATTGACTTTGACCAACAAGCTGGTACCATGCCAGTCAGTAGACTGTCAGTAAAAATTAGGAACAATGGGCCAAATTCTCAAAAAACCTGCCTAACTTAACTTTCAGCAGTTAAGTTACACAGGCGTTAAATTTCTACCTAAGTGCCCGATCCACAAAGCACTTACCTAGAAATTACACACCGTGTAACCTAAGTGCCTCCGTCGCAAGGCGGTCGTCTGATCGAGGGGGCGATTCCTATTTAAATGAGGCGCGCTCCCGCGCCGGACGTTCGGCACATGCGTGTGACGTCATTTTTCCCGACGTGCATCGCGCGAACGTACCTTACGCCGGGCTTTGTGGATCGCGACGGGACAATAAAGTTGCGTCGGGTAAAAAAAAAAATACGCGCCGGGAAAAAAATTCGAAATTTAAAAAAAAACGCGGCGATCGAAAAAAAGGTTTCTTTTTACAAGGTCTAAACAGTTTAGGCCTTGTAAAAGCGTCCCTAATTTTACGCATGCAAAACGTAACTTACGCAGAAAACACAAAGCTAAAAAGCTTTGTGGATCTGCCTAAGTACTCATTTGCATACGCAAAGCGGCATTTCGACTCGAAATGCCCCCAGCGGCGGATGCGGTACTGCATCCTAAGATCCGACAGTGTAAGTCTATTACAGATGTCGGATCTTATGCCTATCTTTGGAAAAATCCTTCTGAGGATCGTTTCCAAAGATAGCCACAGGGATACGCAGGCTGAACAGCAGTTCCGCCTGCGTATCTCCTTTGAAGATTTGGCCCAATGGTCTGGCAATTACTTGACTGAGTTCCCTAAGTACCCTCGGGTGCAATCCATATGGTCCCAGTGATTTATTAATGTTAAATTTCCCAAGTCTATTTCTAACTCTGTCCTCTGTTAGCCATGAAGGTGCTTCCTGTGATGTGTCATTAGAACAAACACTGCAGTTTTGGTTACTGAAGCCCCCCAATTTCCTTGTGAAGACTGAGGAGAAGAATAAATTCAATACCTTTTCCATCTCCCTATCCTTTGTAACCAGATGTCCTTCCTCATTCTTTATGGGGCCAAAATAGTCTGTCCTCCCTTTTTTACTGCTTATATACTTAAATAATTTCTTGAATTTTTTTTGCTCTCCTCCGCAGTTGATCCAGAGAAAGGCAAAAAAAACACATAATTAAGCATTAACTAGTTTTCTCCAGCGGGGGAAAACAATTCCTTCCTGAACCCCCTGGAGGATATTCCCTGGATCAATCAATTTTATTATCCAGTTATATTTTGTACATTTAGTAATGCAGCCATATTTTTTAAATAGTCTGACAAGCTGGCCAAAAATAGTTCTCGAGGGAGTCTATACTACATATTCACAGCCCTTAGCCTTTCCGTATGTGGAGTTTAAATATTTTTCCCCAGATGTAAATAGTTTCTCTCGTTCTCTGTAATGACCTGAAAGTGAATAACTCAACATCAAGTTCGCTATATGAATCACTTACAGTGTGTGTTTATACATGGCCATCATATACCCCTAACTGTCTGTTCTTAGTAGAGAATAAATTCAGTTCAGCTAATTTTCTCAGAGCTAAGCTCCTTCTGTGACTCTTATCAGTTTGGTTGCCCTTTTCTGCACTCTCCAGTCCTCCAATATCCTTTTTTGTGAAACCGATAACATTAAATGCAGTCATGATATGGTCACTGCTACCCAGATATTTTTTTATGAACATATAGCTCTGCATAGTTAGAGATTACCAGGTCCAACAGAGCGCCATTCCTAGTTGGGGCTTCTATAAACTGTACCATAAAACTGCCTTGTAATATGTTTATAGATTTCCTCCCTGTTACTGTTCCAGCAGTACTATTACTCTAGTCAATTTCAGGGAAGTTAAAATCCCCCATTGTTATCACCGTCCCAGTCCTTGCTATCGTTGAATAGAGCTGAGTCCCCAACTCCTCAATATTACTGGGTGGCCAATATCAAATTCTAGTAATTACCTTTAAAGTATTCATACCCATATGCAGCTCCACCCATACTGCTTCAGTCTCATCACATAATCCATCAGAAAGACCCTCTTGAGGAGTCAGTGAGATCACTTCTCACACTTAAACAGATACCGTCATCTTTTTTGTTTTACCCCTGCCTCTTCAAAAGAGAGCATAGCCAAGATTTTTAATAGCCCAATCATGTGAAGAATGGCACCAGGATTCAACAGTATCAATTAAATCATAGTTCTCTTCATGCACCAATGCTTCCAACTTTGTACTTGTGTGTGATCTGACATCTCTAGAATGTTATTGTTCCGCCCAGTACTCTTTTGTAGGTGATGATGCCTTACCTCCATAGATATAGTACAATGAGTGAGCATTGTCATCACAGGATAGGAAGTGTATTATTGGTTGGATCACCAATAGAATATAAAGGAAAAAAAGCCTGAAAATAAGAAAATGGATGCAGCCACCACATCCAAGGGCTGGTAGACAGCAATGTATTACATGTTTGCTCTTGGGTTTAGATATGCTTACAGTCGCATATCAAACAGTTTATTTATGTTGAGTTGAAATTAAGATTAATTGGTGACTTATAAAGTCTATTTTAGTAAGGAGAACTAAAAGTTCATTAGCTTAGATAAATTATTAAAAGAACATTCTTTTCAGGTATAATCTTTGCTCATGGAGAGAACTGGAAGGCAATGAGAAGGTTTACAATTTCAACCTTACGGGACTTTGGAATGGGAAAGAAATCTATAGAAAACAAAATCCAAGAGGAAGCACAATGTTTATTGCAAGAATTCAAAGCCTACAAAGGTGAGTTTATACTAAATTACTGGTTCCTTATAATCCAAGTGAAGTCCCACTCCTAATATGTCATACTTTACTGTCTATTCCCTAGTGGGGAGATTTCCCCTCACTTCTTGTTGTGCCACTATGAAAGGAAGTTAGGAGAAGGGTTTCCAACAGACAGAGTGCAGAAAAAAACAGATATTAATTGAATTGTTCATAGTTTGTTTAATAAAGGAAAAAGAAAAAAGGACCCTAAGTAAATTTTTTTAGTGGTCTCTTTTCCTGTTTGGAGATCGTTCCCGCTTCCAGTTCATTAAAGTTACGTTTACCAAGGACAATTTCGACATTTTTATATACATAAAATTTACATATATAAAATTGGTATTTTTGTGCTATAAAATTACCTAGAACTCTCAAATATTATACTTTCTAAAATCAGAGGCCCTGGAGAATGAAATGGTGGCCGTTGCAATTTATTTTTTATGTTTCACAGTATTTCTGCAGCCATTTATCAAATGCAATTTTTTTATGAAAAAAATATGCTTTCATGCACACAAACAGAATATAATACCCAATTTTTTTATAAAATATAAAAGATAATGTTACATTGAGTAAATAGATAACAAACATGTTAAGATTTAACATTTTGCACACCAGTGAAATGGTGACAATCTATAGCACCTAAAATTGTCCATAGGTGATGCTTTAAAAGCCTTGATAGGTTATCAGTTTAAAGTCAAACATGAGCTCTAACTCTAGAAATATTGCTCTAGCTCTGATATTCGCAGTGATACCTCACATGTGTGGTTCAATCACTGTTTACATATGTGTGCTTACCTATGTGTGTATTTGCATTTGCACAATCATCACAGGGGCACTTTCAATTTTGTTTTACTTAGATTTTTATTTTACCTCTATTTATTTATTTTCATTTAACTTTATTGCTATAAAAAGGGGTGAACAAGACACCTTGTCATAACTTTGGTCAATGACAGGTACTCATTGTGGAGATATCAGGGGACTATTAGACCACTGATCCCTGCTCTTTCCTCCAAGGCAGCTTATTAAATAGAGATCTGTTTAATCAGCTGCTTCCGTAGGTGTATGGCAAGGGAAAGACACTTCTGTTACCATAAGTGATGAAATCCTCCCTGCTTCTGGCTTCATTCATCACAGAGGAGATGGGGGATTAATATTCCTCCATCTCCTCTGTTGGCAACTGACCTGCCCACTTACAGCAGTCCCCAATTCCCACTGGAACTGGAGAGCCTGGGAACAGCAGTGGACAGCTGCAGGAGAGGGGAGGGTTTAACAGCACTGCATAAGTGAACCCACATAAGATGGTTTTGTCAGGCAATTCCTCCTACAAGTCTGAAGGTCAGTCAGTTTGGGTTTTCTTGACCACTACTCCAAGATAATACTGTTGGTTTTGTTGTGGAAATTTTATGAAGATGTATTTAATATGTATTGTCATAGTGTCTCCCAGTGTTAGTACTCCCACAGCCTGCTCTAAAGAGCTGACTGGGGCAGACTGACACTGGTTGAGTCCTGTCTGGTAGTGAAAAACTTCTTGGGGATGGAGAGAGGTGTTTGCATAGTGGGGATATGTCCACCAGTGAAAGGGCCCCTGTGCGATGCACAAAACGATCGTCTGGGGGGATGTGTTCACTCTGCAAGGATATTATCGGTTATAGGCAGATGTACGCTCATGTCACCCCGGTGTGCCTAATCAAACAAATTTTGGGGCTGCAATGGCATGCCCCTGCAGATAATCTCCCATCCACAGAAATTGTAGTATAATCTGGGTACTGTATGCGTTGTTCTCTGAACAACACAGAATAAGGATTCATATCAACGTTAAAATGGGAGATTTTGAATTGTTAGCCATGCGGCTTCCTTTGTCTAGTTTAAGAGCATGGCTTCCAGGTACAGGGGATAGGAAAACATACATGTTGTCCCTGCCCAGACACGATCATAACACTCCCCTAGCCATTTTTCATTGGTTGTTTGTATAAACTCATCGTGTTGGTAGGATTTTCCTGTGTAGACATTCATATCCTGTGAGGTAATTTCCTGTAATGTTATTTCCCATGGAGGAAGCGATTGGCTGTTGAAGCCATCACTTCCTGTTTGTCATTGCTTTTGTTGTACTGGAATAAAAGCCAAGTGCTGTGCTGGGTAGAGGCCAGAGGAGCATGATGCTGAGAACGTAAGCTGTGGTCATGTCTGTTTACTTGGGGATATGCAGGAAATAGAGTGATAGTTTTTTTTTTTAAAGAAAATGTATTTAGCGTCAAAATTTATGTTTGAAAAGAGAAGCAATACATTTACATACAAAATCATATTTATTTATTTGTGTCATGGTATCAAAAAGTATTTCCATAAATACACAGGAGTCATAAAAAGCAGTTCTGGCCTTAACATAAGCGACATAACTCATCAAAGATGGGGAAAATACACTTAACTCATGTTATATAAATTTTGTGCTTGTATAGAGTTTCACATGATCTCCCAAATATATCATGTGAAACTCTATACAAGCACAAAGAGTTTATATAACAGGTGTTATGTGTATTTTTCCCATCTTTGATGAGTTATGTCCCTTATGTTAAGGCCAGAACTGCTTTTTATGACTCCTGTGTATTTATGGAAATACTCTTTGGTACCATGACACAAATAAAAAAATATGAATATTTATGTAAATTTATTGCTTCTCTTTTCAAATATAAATCTTACTGCTAAAAAAACCCTTGAGGGATTTTCCATTTAATACAAAAAATTGGGGTGTGCAGCACCTACAACTCATGTATATGTGTTATCTATTCTATAGAGTGATAGGTAAGATGCATTATACCATTAGACTGAATGTGTGCTTATTAGCACAGGAGATATGGTTTGCGCACAGCGTACAGCGTTATTTCACTAACAGTTTAAAAAATAATTGTCTGGATTTGACATGAATCTAGGTATTTCAAGTCTTTGTTTTCTATTTAAGGGGAACCCTTTGAAAATATGAACATCATCACCGCTGCTGTAGCCAACATAATTGTGTCTATATTAATGGGAAATAGATATGAATATGATGATCCAACCATACTAAAAATCATGAGTACAATTAATGAAAATGTCAGGAGCTTTGGAAGCATTATGACCAGAGTAAGTGCAACCTTCAGCTGAAAGGGCAGAGCCTTATATCTTCAGTTCAAATGTTCCTGGATTAAAGATTGTGGCCCAGATTCAGATAGAATTGTCTATCTATCGGCGGGCGTAACGTATCGCAGATACGTTACGCCGCTGTTAATTAGGGCGCAAGTTCCGTATTCAGAAAGAACTTGCGCCCTATGTTACGGCGGCGTAACGTATGTGTGTCGGCGTAAGCCCGCCTAATTCAAATGTGGATGATGTGGGCGTGTTTTATTTAAATTACATGTGACCCCACGCATGCGCCGTTCGTGAAAAAATCCCAGTGCACATGCTCGAAATTACGCCGCAAATCGTCAATGCTTTAGACGTGAACGTAACTTACGTACAGCCTTATTCGCGAATGACTTACGCAAACGACGTAAAATTTTCAAAATTCGAACAACGTCCATACTTAAAGCGGGAGTAAACCCAAAAATCAACTTTCTGCAGTTAGATCCAGCATACTGCTGACATCTGCAGTATGCTGGTCTTTTTTATTTTTTTTGGTACTTATCGTTTTAGCAGTATTTCTTCTATGGCTCCGAGCGGGGAATCCTGCGGGGAATGGGCGTTCCCTAAGGCAAGCAAGTTGATTGACGGCCTTCGATATCGCGTCACGGCTTCCGAAAATAGCCAAGGTGACACTTGGCTGTTTACTGCGCCTGCCGTGTAGAGCTGACTGTGCAGGCGCCGTAAATTGCCGTGTGTATTTTCAGAAGCCGTGACGTGCTATTGAAGGCTGTCAATCAACTTGCTTGTCTTAGGGAATGCCTATACCAGGAAGTAATCCCTGCTCGGAGCCATAGAAGAAATACTGCTAAAACGATAAGTACCAAAAAAAAAAAGACCAGCATACTGCAGATGTCAGCAGTATGCTGGATCTAACTGCAGAAAGTTGATTTTTGGGTGAACTCCCGCTTTAACATAGGATACCCCTCATATAGCAGGGGTAACTTTACGCTGGAAAAAGCCGAACGCAAACGACGTAAAAAAATGCGCCGGGCGGACGTACGTTTCTGAATCGACGTATCTACCTAATTAGCATATTATACGGAAGCGCCACCTAGAGGCCAGCGTAAATATGCAGCCTAAGATTCGACGGTGTAAGACACTTACGCCGGTCGGATCTTAGGGAAATCTATGCGTAACTGATTCTATGAATCAGTCGCATAGTTACGAACCCGTACACTCAGAGTTACGACGGCATATCTGGAGATAAGCCGTCGTATCTCCTTTCTCAATCCGGGCCTAAAACTTTTTTTTCATAAAATTTACAATCCAACTATGTGAGAAAGAATCTTAAATGGTTAGAGTACTTTATAAATATCAGTTAACTTCCTCCCAATAGTGGTTCCTGGGTGGTTAATTACCTCAGCTCGTAGTCAGATTTGTTAAAAACTGTAGAAAAGAAAAAGATAACAAACAAGCTTGTTGTAAACCTTGACAAATCAATTTTTTTTAATTAACATGAAAGGTGAAACCTGACTGTCTGCTATTGGCAATAACTTCTTGTGTGTGCTCATGAATATGTCCACCATTAGGTACATCATTAGTCTTCGGTATTAGTTACACTTTACAATCTTGAAGTCAACACTCAAAGATGTTGGCCAAGAGTTTGGTGTGTGGTTTTTGAGTTACAAGAGGATTTCAGCCAACTACATAATTATTGGTTATTATGACATAAAAATTGCCTCCTATACGTTAGAAAAAAAGAACAAATTGTTAGTTGGGTGAGCTCAGCTGAAGAAGGGACGCTCCAAAATTTGGCCAAACCAATATTAATTTTTTTCCATGGGTCTTGAGAAGAAATAATGTTTACCTATCGAGAAAGGACCAGAATTGACCAATCCATTATAGTATGTAGTAATATACAATTACACAAATTCAATTTTAACAAAAATTTTATATATTTTTTATTTTCTACTCCTTAAGCTTTACAACATGTTTCCAAGACTGATCAATTTACTCCCTGGCAGCCATCAGAAAGTCTTTCAGAACTTTGAACACATGAATGCTTTTATAAGGGAGGTATTTACCAAACAGAAGAAAACACTAGACGTAAATGACAAAAGGAACCTTATTGATGCGTTTCTGATAAAACAACAAGAGGTACGCATTGTGTTTAATCGTTTACTGTTCATTGTCATTTAATTAACAAATATATCCATCTAATTATTGGATTTGTTTGTCCTTTTCATGAATGGGGGTCATTAATAGTTGTATAAAGGGAAATAGTCACGCTACTAAATAAGATTAAAGCCTGAACAGACCTTAAATGGATGGTGATATGATTCATAAACCAAAAATTAAATTAAATAGAAATGTACACAAATGAATAAACCTAAAATGAAAACAAGTTGAAATAATAAATATATATGACAATATAGATAGGTGTATAGAAAGTCCACGTGAAATAATCCAAATGAAAATCACATAATATACACAAACATATATGTGCAAAGTCCACATAGGGTAATCAGTGAATCCAATCCAGAAGTGAAAAATATTACAAAGAAGATTGGGAGATGTTCTAGATTTTCCACCACCACCAAAGGGAAATTGGGATGAGCTGTTCCTTGGGGTATACACCGGAAGAAGTAAAAACTCTTGCCAGATAAACAGGACCTCCTGTTAGAAGTAAGGTCACCAGTGCCTACAGATATAGCCCTCTGCGGGGTCTGAGTTGAGTCCGGGTCCGGGATGCCAATCCCACTTCCATCCAGGCATCCTCCTCACTTCAGAAAGGGCTTTCTGTCCACTGTACTCAGAGACATGATCTCCCAGACAGGAGGGAAGCGTATAGGAGAATAAAAAGCCTCCAATAGTGTGTTATAGTTTAAACACAGTTCATGTATTTGTTCAAAAAAGATTCCAATGTAGTATAAAACTTTAAAATTTGCCGGCATTAAAAATACAAACGAACACCTATACTTCCCAAGTCACATGGAGCGTGATGACGTCAGTGCGTAGCTCCGCCTAACAGGTTTTATCATACGCAACGTCTTCCAGGGGCACGGGCGATGCACTGAGCCATCACCTTAAATACTCACGGGAAAGCAAACAAGCCTAACTCTCATATGACGGCCATATTAGTGATAATGAACCAAGCCTCAATTTAAGTTATTAGTAAGAAAGATAGGGGCAGATATAGAAAAGCACTCGCAATCAATTACTCGATCTCAAAGGGCTGGCAACCACTAAACCTCACTCTCATATAGCAGCCATATTAGAAGAAAAAGCTAGGGCATTCAGGTCTCACTTACTTCTATGGCAATATATACAGACTGTAACCTTGGGCAAGACATCATATCTCATATTGACAATCAGGCCAGTCAGCCTAAGATACAACATTAAAAAAGTTAGTCAATGCAAAAATGTATTAATGTAATTTTGGACATAAAATCTGCACCAAACATCTAAAAAGTAAAAAAAATCTGTGAAATACGTAAAAAATATAAATATATAAAAAGACGTAAATATATAATATACAGATGGGCTTTAATGAAAAAGACAAAAAGGAAAAAAGGAAGGGGGTCATCATTTTGAGATATGACCTCAAGTGGACAAAAAGGTACATAACATCAATTGATACATTATACAACCATAAAGTGAAAAAAATAAATGAAAAAAATAGTTGGTAGTTTAACGCTATTACACAAGTTAAGAATTGTCTATAAAAGGCATTAATTTCAATATCTACATTTAGACCCAAAGGTTTAAGACATTTGACATGATATATCTAGCTAATTTCAAGTTTGGATATAGCTCATCTTTTGGGGCCCCCTCTCAAGTGGGACTTTAATTTGTCAATGGCTAAAAAGGATGTACCTCTAGGGTCCTTTCTGTGTACCTCCAAATATTTTATACACTCATATTTTTTGGTTTTAATTGCATCAAATTGGTTCTTTAGAAGGTTTTTCCCCTTAATGCGTAGAATGTATTAGGGTGAAAACGCATAGGGTTTATAACCCAATTAAATTCAGCAAGAGAGCTGGAGGAAAAAGGGGGTGCAGAGGATGATGAGTAAAGTTAAACGATTTTTTAGAGCTCTAGAATAATAAGCCCATTTATTAAGCCTTTTAAGGAAAGTATTAAGCTAATGGTAAACCATATTTAGTGCAGCAGCCCCCCCGAGCCCTCATTATACTTACCTGAGCCCCGTAATTCCCGTACACAGGAACAAGCACACCAGCTCTGGCTGGTGTCTTGTGTCCAGATTGGATAGCTTGATATCAGTGCAGCCATTGGCTCACGCTGCTATCAATCAGATTCAATGATGCGGGTGTCGGGGGCGGAGCCAAGTCCTGACTCAGCAGCAGGACACGGGAGCACACCCTCATCGGTGTCCTGAAGGAGAGCGATTCTCCGATGGGGCATTTGAGAAGAGGAGAAGCCAGGAGCACCGCAGAGGGACCCCAGAAGAGGACTGGGGCCACTTTGTGCAAAACCAACTGCACAGCTGAGGTAAGTATGATATGTTTGTTTAAAAAAAGGAACCTTTACAACCCCTTTAACAACAAATGTCTAGACATGCAAGGAAACAAAATATAAAAGTCATTATAATTTGAAAATCTTGAGGCTTTTTGATGTCCCTTCTAACCCTTCTGCCCTAGGCAATGGGCAGTGAGCTCTTTATGGTAACTACAGCCTTGACTATGACAATGAGAAGTGATGAAGTACTGACTTTTTAAGATAGAATATTGCTTTTGCATTTATATTCTATCCTCCATTTCTATTGTGCAGGGGAAGCCAGAATCTACTTTATACTTCCACAATGACAACTTAAATATACTGGTGAACAACCTTTTTGCTGCTGGAATGGAGACGACATCCACCACTCTGCGATGGGGCCTTCTACTAATGATCAAATACCCAGAAATACAAAGTAAGATAAAAGATTTCAACATGCGCCAAAGTACATTGTGGATTTTATAATATATTTGTCTCTGATTACATCACCATTTACATACTTATAACTTCACAATACTGTGGCTTAAAGGAAACTTGTTTTGAAAAAAATTATAGAGCCAGCCATTGCTAACCATTCCTTCCAAAATGGCTTTGAGTTTTGGCTTCAAGGTTTCCTGAGTTGGTAACCAGAAACAAGTATAGAGATAGTAATATATAACACTTTTCTGACATTTATTTAAAGCTGAACTGTGGTTATAAAACATTTATTCAAATATATTCTTTAACCAATTCAGCCCCAGAAGGTATTACCCACTTCATAACCAGGCCATTTTTTGCAATATATCACTTGATACTTGTAGCTGACAATTGCGCGGTTGTGTGAAGCTGTACCCAAATACATTTGATGTCATTTTTTCCCCACAAAAAGAGATTTCTGCTTTACTACATAGCCAATAAAAAAATTGAAAAAAATCGAATTTATTCATCAATTTAGGGCAATATGTATTCTGCTACAAACTTTTGGTAAAAAAATCCCAGTAAGTGTATATTGATTGGTTTGCGCAAAATTTACAGACCCTAGAAATGATGGGATATTCTTTATGGAATGTGTATTTTTATTTTTTGCTAGTAATGGCTGCAATCAGCGATTTTTAGTGGGACTGCGACATTACGGTGGACAAATCAAACACCTAACAGACTTTTGACACGTTTTTGGAGACCAGTGACACTAATACACTGATCAGTGGTAAGAATATGAAACTGCCACTGTATAAATGATACTGACAGGGGTGAGCAAAGGGTTGAGTGTGTCCTAGTGGGTGATAACTGTGTGGAGATGGCTCTGACTAGGAGAACACAAAGATCCATGTTCCTGCTTAGCAGGAACACAAGATCTCTATATTCTCTCTGTAAGAATGATGATCTGTCTTATTTACACAGGCAGATCACCACTCTTCCTCTCTGGGGAACGATCGCGGGTGGCCGGCGGCACTTTGTACACCACAGTTCAAAAATTTTAAAAAAATAACAGTGCATTGCTAATAATTTTGTTAGAGTTAATACCTATACCTTAAAAGATAAGTTCCCCTTCTATGAAAAAAATAATAAATGCACATTTTTTTCAGAAAAAAAAATGAGCATTTATTATTTTTCCCTAAGGAGCCTTGAAAGCATTGCACTCGTGATCAGTGTATCTTGTGAATGAAGTATTAAGCCACTCATCATCAACCTCCATTCAGAACTACAAGCTGTCAGCCGCAATGGCTGCTTTACATGTAGTTCATTCACTCAGAGGAAACTTTTGAAATAGTGGCAAGCAGGCAAGGGGAGAGGATCCCACGCTCCCTGACCCTGTGGCAAGGAGAAGAGGAGAGTCTGAAGCTGCTGGAACATGTTACATGTTCCACTCTAAATACAGGTGGAACGTGTTACATGTTCCAAAAGGTGAACTTATCCTTTAACCATTTCCCATTCGGCCTATAGCAGAATGACGGCTGGGCGGTGGTTTTGTTATCCTGACTGGGATGTCCAGTAGGATAAGCCGCCGGGGGCACACAGCATGGCGATCGGTGTTGTGGTCACTCTGACACACCGCAACTCCGATCTAGGTAAAGAGCCTCTGATGTAGGCTCTTTAACATGTGATCAGCTGTGACCAATCAAAGATTATCACAGCGTTATACCAGGAAGTGGCGGTAAACAGCTTTCCTCGGTTCACGCTGACAGGGAGAGCCGATCGCGGGCTGAGCTGATAATCAGTGCATTGATTATCAGTTCAGCCCCCATCAGAGGTGCCACCACAGCTGCCAACAAGTGCCCATCAGCTGCCAGTCAGTGCCCATTAAAGTGCAAATCAGTGCCTCTCAGTAAGGCCCGTCAGTGCCCATGGCAGATGCCAATCAGTACCTCATCATTAGTGCCATCTATTAGTGCCTGTCAGTGCTGCATCAGTGCCCATCAGTGCCACCTATTAGTGCCCATCGGTGCTGCCCATCAGTGCTGCTTATCCGTGCCCATCAATGCTGCATATCAGTGCCGCCTATCAGTGCCCATCAATTCTACATATTAGTTCCTAATCATCAGTGCCCATCAGTGTCACCTTATCAATGCCAACTCATCAGTGCCCATCAGTGTCACCTTATCAGTGCAGCCTCATCAATGCCCATCAGTGAAGGAGAAAACAACATTTTATAACAGAAACTAAGAAAAAATTATATTTTTTCAAAAATGTGGGTATTTTTTAGTTTGTTTAGCAAAAAATAAAAACCCCACTGGTAGTCAAACACCATTAAAAGAAAGCTCCATTTGTGGGAAGAAAATTATAAAAATTGTGTTTGGGTACAGTGTTGTATGACCACGCAATTGTCATTCAAAATGCCACAGCGCTGATAGCTGAAAATTGTCCTGGGCAGGAAGGGGGGGGGGGGAACTGCCCAGTATTGAAGTGGTTAAACTAACCAAAAACTAAAGATGCAAAAAAGGGTCATAATTATATATTATTACCAAAACATTCCATTCAAAAAAGGTATAAAATTCTATCTATAACAGGAATCCTAACACATAAGAGGTAATGTTCACAAAAGTGCACTCCTAAATCTGTGTGCCTATGTCACTCACCTCCATAGACCTAGAAATGGTCTATAAGTGCATTTGTCCTCAAAGAATGAAAAGGAGGGGGAATCCATTATTTATCATCTGCAGCATTCAATCTTCCCAAAACAACAAGAGCTCAGAGAGAAGGATACATCATAGTGCTCACTCTTGTCATATAGAAACATTGCTAAACAAAATTATTCTACTCACAAAACTCTCATAAATACTGTCCTTCATGCAACAAACAAGGGCAATAACCCGATGTCTTCCCAAAAGTGCTCTTCACACCATGCAGTGATCAGTGTGTTCACTCCACACCCAAGTGCATTAAACCTTTAGCAAATGACCCCTTAAAGAGGAGATCCAAGAGTGTTTCTGAAGTGTAAAAAGAGGTATATCTTCCAATGATATTATTAGGCATTATTAGGGTATGGGGTGACACTGGGGTTCCAACAGATCAATTTTTTTCAAGAGGTGGTTGTGTTCTTCAGGCTGTAGGTTTTTATTTTGTGTGAAGCCTCTATTCTGCATGTGATCACAATGTCAGAGCTGACATAGTATTCATATGACTGGGACCCACCCTTCTTGGTTACCCACTGTTGGCTGCTTGCTCTTAGGAAGAGGACATGTATTAATGTATATTTGGCACTGGGTATTGTGCTTTGGAAAGCAAATAAACAGATATCAGGCAAAAAGATTTGAGAGATTCTCTTGCTTTGCCCTGCATAGTTTACTTGAATCATTATTGGGGGAAGAAAATGATATATATCATATTTGTTTGCCAAGTAAAGTCAGTGGACCAGATTCAGAAAGGAGATACGACGGCGTATCTCCGGATACGCCATCGTATCTCTGAGTGTGCGTGGTCGTAACTATGCGACTGATTCAGAGAATCAGTTACGCATAGATTCCCCTAAGATCCGACCGGCGTAAGTGTCTTACACCGTCGTATCTTAGGCTGCATATTTATGCTGGCCGCTAGGTGGCGCTTCCGTATAGTTACGCGATGAATATGCTAATTAGGTAGAGACGCCGATTCAGAAATGTACGTCCGGCTGGCGCATTTTTTTACGTTGTTTACGTTAGGCTTTTTTCGGCATTAAAGTTACCCCTGCTATATGAGGCGTAGCCAATGTTAAGTATGGACGTCGTTCCCCCGTCGAGTTTTGAAAACTTTACGTAGTTTGCGTAAGTCATTGGCGAATACGGCTGTACGTAAGTTACGTTCATGTCTAAAGCAATGACGACTTGCGGCGTAATTTAGAGCATGCGCACTGGCATTTTTTCACGAACGGTGCATGTGCCGTTCGTAAAATACGTCAAATACGTGGGGTCACAGTGAATTTAAGTAAAACACGCCCACCTCATCGCCATTTGAATTAGGCGGGCTTACGCTGACACACATACGTTACGCCGCCGTAACTAAGGGCACAAGTTCTTTCTGCATACGGAACTTGCGCCCTAAGTTACAGCGGTGTACCGTATCTGCGATACGTTACGCCCGCCGATAGATAGACATTTCTATCTGAATCCGGGCCAGTTGCTTGGTTTCCTGCTTCATGTATACTTGCTTTTTGGGTGCACAATATGGTTAGCAGTAACAGTATACAGTAAAATGGTGATATTATTTTACCAAAGTATATATGTTTCTTTAATGTATGCAGTTGATTTCAGTCCTAATTGTAGATTTTGCTCATGGCGTCCTTTTCAGAAAAAGTTCAAAATGAGATTGACCGAGTGATCGGATTGGCTGAACCCCAAACTGAGCACAGGAAGCAGATGCCGTATACCGATGCCGTCATTCATGAAATCCAGAGGTTTGCTGATATTGTACCTCTGAATGTCCCACATGCAACTGCTAAAGATGTCACATTTAGAGGGTACAACATTCCAAAGGTGAGTGTAGGATACAGTGTGTACTGAAAAGACATACGACCTGGTGTCCAGGAACAGGGATTGTGGGCTCCTTTTAGCACCCCTCCACAGAGACAGCCAGTACACAGCAACATAACAGTTGAGCAAGTTAGTAGGATAAAGCAGAGCTTAAACCATAGATTGACCAGAATCAAAGGAGACTCATGCCTCGTACACACGATCGGTTTTCCCTGCAGGAAAACTGCCATGTTTGCTTTTGGTCGGGAAAACCGGCCGTGTGTATGCTCCATAGCAGTTTTCCCGACAGGAAAACTGCGAGCAAAAAAATAAGAACTTGTTCTCTTTTTTCCTACCGCGATTCTCTGCGTTTTTTTTGCTCGGCAGTTTTCCTATGGAAAACACTGCAGTGGAGCATACACACGGCCGGTTTGCCCGACCAAAGCAGCCAATAGGAGCGCCGCCGGGCACCCGCGATCGCTCGTTACAGAGCGAGGACCGGGAGCTGTGTGTGTAAACACACAGCTCCCGGTCCTGTCAGTGGAGAAATGCCTGACCGTCTGTTCATACAATGTATGAACAGCGATCAGTCATTTCCCCTAGTGAGTCCACACCCCCCCTACAGTTAGAACACACCCAGGGAACATACTTAACCCCTTCCTCGCCCCCTAGTGTTAACCCCTTCCCTGTGACATTTTTATAGTAATCCAATGCATTTTTATAGCACTGATCGCTATAAAAATGACAATGGTCCCAAAAATGTGTCAAAAGTGTCCGAAGTGTCCGCCAAAATGTCGCAGTACCAACAAAAAAAATGGCTGATCACCGCCATTACTAGTAAAAAAAAAAATATTAATAAAAATGCCATAAAACTACCCCCTATTTTTTAAACGCTATAACTTTTGCGCAAACCAATCAATAAACGCTTATTGTGATTTTTTTTTTACGAAAAATATGTAGAAGAATACGTATCGGCCTAAACTGAGGAAAAAATATGTTTTATATATTTTTGGGGGATATTTATTATAGCAAAAAGTAAAAAATATTAATTTTTTCAAAATTGTCGCTCTATTTTTGTTTATAGCGCAAAAACTAAAATCCGCAGAGGTGATCAAATACCATAAAAAAAAAGCTCTATTTGTGGGGAAAAAAGTATGCCAATTTTGTTTGGGAGCCACGTCGCACAATTGTCAGTTAAAGCGACGCAGTGCCGAATCGAAAAAAGTGCTCTGGTCTTTGACCAGCAATATGGTCTGGGAATGAAGTGGTTAAGAGGCCCTCGTTCTTCAAAAGTTTGAGCACCCCTGCTGTAAATGGTATTTAACAAACCAAAAGGGACCAAACAAAAGAAGTTTGTCAGGGTTCAAATTCCCTTAAAAATTAAGACCTTTAAACACACAGGGGCAGATCCACAAAGCGAGTACGCTGACGTATCTACTGATACGCCGGCGTACTTTCAAATTTCCCGCGTCGTATCTTTGTTTTGAATCCTCAAAACAAGATACGACGGCATCTGGGTTAGATCCGACAGGCGTACGCCTTCGGATCTAAGATGCAATTCTTCGGCGTCCGCTGGGTGGCGTTCCCCTCGTTTTCCGCGTTGAGTATGAAAACTAGCTATTAACGACGATCCACGAACGTACGAGCGGCGTCGCATTCTTTTACGTCGTCTCTAGTCGGCTTTTTTCGGCGTATAGTTACAGCTGCTGTTTGGTGGCGTACTCAATGTTAAGTATGGCCGTCGTTCCCGCATATAATTTAAAAAAAACATTTTTTGTTTGCGTAAGTTGTCCGTGAATCGGGCTGGACGTAATTTATGTCCACGTCAAAAAACAATGACATCCTTGCGACGTCATTTAGCGCAATGCACGGCGGGAAATTTAGGGACGACGCATGCGCAGTTCGTTAAGCGCGGGGACACGCTTCATTTAAATGAAACACGCCCCCCTACTCGCCGATTTTAATTCAGCGCAGTTACGCCGCGAGAGATACACTATGCCGCCATAACTTACGGCGCAAGATCTTCCAGGATTCAAACCAAAAAAAGTAAGTTACGCCGGCGTAGCGTATCTCAGATACACTGCTCCGGGGCAGATCTTTGTGGATCTGCCCCACAGTCACTAGCTTTCCCCTGTTGGATAGGTTTTTTAAAACTTTATTAAAGATTTTGATGTGGTTTGTGTTCACTGTGGAGTTTCATGCTCTACATTTGACTTGTTGACTGTTTGGGGGGGAAAGGAGTACTGGAAAAGATTAGAGAGGAATTATCCACATAAGGCCACTTGTTACAGTGACAACTGTCTTAGAGGACAGTTTAATTTTTTTGTGCCCTGTGGGAAGTTTGTCAATCATTTCTTGCCCTGGAGATACATCAAGAATGGGAAGAAAATCTTCCCAAAAGAACACAGGACTCAAATGTGAGAAATATACCCATTCCGTACTCTACCCAAAATATAAAAAACCCCTAAAATGGTTTTCCATGAGAAATTTTGCATCACACTTATACTACATACTAAAGTATATGTATGCACAAACACGTACAAATTATATTATTGTGTGTTTTTTTCCACAGGGAACCACTGTCCTCCCATTGCTGACCTCTGCCCTAAGAGATAAAGCTTACTTTGAAAAACCGGATGAGTTTTATCCTGAACATTTCCTCGATTCAGAAGGAAATTTAAAGAAGAACGAGGCATTTATACCTTTCTCACTAGGTAATTTTGTTTGGCATAAGGTGTTTGATGATGTTGTGTCAAGTCAGTAAACAGTAAGATACATTCATGAAGACCTTGTACTGTATATCAAAGGATTTACTTCTGTACAGACATCCAGACACCAAAGAATGGCATGATCTACCTAGAACAGGGTGGTTCCACAGCTTTCATATCTCCCATCCAGGTTTTGAAAAATCAGCATCTTTCTTAAAGTGTTTGTAACGCCACATGAAATACCTGGCTGATCCTGCCTGGTTCTGCCCTCCTCTGTAAACTGACCACAGTTTATCATGGCTGCTGAGCCCTGACACCATGGCCAGTTTACATGCCTTCATCATCTGCAGCTCTCCTCTGTCCTCTCCCCCCTCCCTGCTAGTCAGCTCTGTGTCAGCCCCCCCTCCTGCTGCTGAAAAACCTTGGTGATTATCAGGTAAGCCCCTGTCTTTCATAATGTTAAGTGGCCTGTATATGTCCCTTATTAAAAAAAAATGACCTGCGGCCTCTCTCCTCCTGACTGACATCAGCGGGGTAATCTCAGGTCCTCCCGTTCTAGCTGTCAGAGAGGGGAGAGCCAGACAATTACGTGAGCGCCGAGCGGTGCTAGCAAATAAGGTATGGAACAGCACACATACAGGACGCCTAGCATTATGGAAGACAGGGGATTGCCTGATCATCACTAAGTAGGTTTACAACCACTTTATGCATTATGTGGTGCTTAGCTATTAAAGAGAAAGTAAACTTCCTTTACTGACTTTTACCTATAGGTAAGCCTATAATAAGGCTTACCTATAGGCAGTGTAAAGATCTCCTAAACATGCAAAGTTCAGGAGATATTTACATTACATGCAGCCAGTGACATCACTGGCACATGTGCTCTGAAGGAAGGGCCACCCGTGCCGTTCCTTCAGAGCCCTGTGACGTGAAAAGCATTTCCTGTGCACACCCGTTACCAAGATGGGAGCCCCTGCAGCGCTGACATTGCAACGCTGGAACAGCTACATTTTAAGGTAAGTAGCACATTAAAACTTTACCTTGCAGGGGGGAAAAAAAACGTCCAGTGGTATACAACTGCTTTAAGTGCTCTGGTTCAGACATTCCTATGATTTTAACCCTTTTACATTCATCATTTTAACTTTTATGGCAGGACAGTAAAAGGTTGTAAACAGCCTTAGGCCTCGTACACACGGCCGAGGAACTCGACGTGCCAAACACATCGAGTTCCTCGGCCAGTTCAGCCCTGAAGCCGCCGAGGAGCTCGGCGGGACGAGAGCTCCCATAGAACAACGAGGAAATAGAGAACATGTTCTCTATTTCCTCGCCGAGCTCCTCGTCGGCTTCCTCGGCCGAAAGTGTACACACGGCCGGGTTTCTCGGCAGAATTCAGCCAGAAACTCGGTCGGAAGCTGAATTCTGCCGAGGAAACTGGTCGTGTGTACGGGGCCTTACAGATGTAATCTCAGCCATGGACTTGTTCTAAGATTTGACGGTCTTCTCTGCTTTATAAGTTATTTGGTCAGCTGTAAAGTCAACTAAATAACTTCTAGGTACTGCCACGTGTTAACCCATTCCCCCTCCCTTAGCTCCATCACCACTGGTCCCTGAGTTCACCTTTCTCCTGAGCCCAGAGGCGTATTCAGGACAGAAGCAGGGAGAAGATCAGTGAGCTTCCATCAGTGATATCCTCTTCATTGCATGGATCAGGGTTGTCTCAGTTTTGAGAACATGGGGTCAGTAAAACTCATGTCATTTCACACAGATGTATCACACTAGCAGCTTTCACCTTAACAGTAGACATGTGCATTCGTTTTCGTCCGAATGCATTTTCGTCTGAATTTCAGTTATTTTCGTTATCATTTTAACAAACAATAACGAAAGCGCAGAATCCGAAAATCGAAAGATTCAACATAAACAAATGCTTTATTTTCGTTTTCATTGTCACAACAGTTCGATATAGATATAAAGATTCGACATGACGCTGACAATAACAATCTGTGTCTATTGAACCTGCGGTCGAATGTGCCTAACCTTAACTCTATAAGTTCAAGATTATTCTACATAGAGAGAAAAGATTTGACATTATAGAGAGAAAAGATTCAAAATTATAGAGAGAAAAGATTCAACATTGTAGAGAGAAAAGATTCAACATTGTAGAGAGAAAAGATTCAACATTGTAGAGAGAAAAGATTCAACATTGTAGAGAGAAAAGATTCAACATTGTAGAGAGAAAAGATTCAACATTGTAGAGAGAAAAGATTCAACATTGTAGAGAGAAAAGATCGCTGCTGGAATTGGGGGGGGGGGGGGGTAAAATAAAAATAATGATGATGAATGTTATTGGCTGATTGTAACCAAAGAGGAGGAGCAGTAAAATGTACAGCCAACTTACTTACGATTGCTACTCAACATGAATGACGAAGATTCGACAAAGCAGCGAAAAACATACAAACGTTGAATCTGTCATTGAAGGCTTCTGGTGTCTGTCGAAAGTTCTAAGAAGATTCGACAAGCAGCTAAACTGTACGACGCTGCAATCGTACATTTCCGGTCAAATACATCCGCCCATAGGCTATAGAAAAATTCTAATGTTGGTTGACTAGTAATAACAATTAATAAATATAGATATTACTAGTCAATCGTACAACATTAGAATTCTACTATAGCTAGCTTGTAGGTGGAACATTCGACGGGAAATGTACGATTGTGGCGTCAAAACAGTTTAGCTGCGCCATCGAATCTTTTTAGAACATTCGACAGACACCATAAGCCTTCAATGACAGATTCTACCTTAATTAATTCGGATTTTTGGACGAATGCAATTTTTAACAAAAAACTAAATTAATAAAAACAAATTTCGGGAGTAACTAAATAAATGTATTTTTCGGACGAAAACGAAATTCCGAAACAAAATATTTCAGTGTGAACAGGTCTATTTAACAGCATTCACAAATGTTAGCACTGAACTAATGTTTCCTTCCTTCACCAGGTAAGAGAAGCTGTGCCGGAGAAAACTTGGCAAAGATGGAGCTGTTCCTGTTTTTTACAACATTGCTGCAAAACTTCACCTTCCAGGCTCCTCCTGGTGCTGTGTTGGACCTGACTCCTGCACTGGGGTTCACCAATGCCCCTTTACCACATAAGATCTGTGCTATACCTCGCAGCTAGAATATAGCCAAGCCAACCAATGATTATGGTTGACCCACATAGAAAACAAAAAACAAAAATAAACTTTCAGTTTGTAAAAAATGTGAAATGAAAATCCATTTATGTTCAGAAAACTAAAAATGTGCTCTGAGTTATTTACATTCATTGTTTGGATATCTGGAAAACGTAATTGCAGATTAATTCCTACTCATTGTGATGTTCCGTGGACTATGTTTTTTTCAAATGCATCTGCAACAGTCTCATGTATTAGAAATCAGATTTAAAATACGCCTTACTTTTATACATGAAGCATTTTGAGGTTTGTAGACACTTTTCTTCTGTGTGCCCATATGCGTTCTTCAAGTGCCAGTCAATAGAAGAGACTTATGCCACGTACACGATCGTTTTTCATGTCATGGAAAAAACAAAGTTTTTCTCAACGTGATTCCTCTCAAGCCTGCCTTGCATACACACGATCGTGATAAAAAAAAATGCTCTAGAAAACCACGGTGACGTACAACATGTACAACGGCACTATAAAGGGGAAGTTCCACTCTTTGGGCTGATTATGCAAATTTCCCTTCTCATAATTTGCTTCTGAGCATGCGCGTTTTCCCCCCGTCGTTAAAGCCTTCACACAAGCGTTTTTCACAACGAGAAAAACAACGATAAAAAAAATAGAGCAGGTTCTTAATTTTTAATGGCCATTTTTCGCATTGAGAAAAATGCTCTGGAGCCTACACACGGTCGTTTTTAATGACTAATTAAAAAAATAGCATTTTTCTCGTCATGAAAAACGGTTGTGTGTACGCGGCATAAGAGTGAGCAGGATTGTACATTACAATACATGGCATATACCATAGTATAAGAAGACCATTTCAATTTTCTCATTATGTAACGTTGTAGAATGTAGATTTTTTTTCTATCAGATTACAGAATGTAGGATAAATGTGTTGTACATATGTTCTTTGTTACTTATTATTACATGTACATTATATTAAGCATGTATAGTTGTACATATTTGTAATTACTTTCATACATTGTTTAACTTGTTTCTTATTATTAAAGGGAAATCCTGCCAAAAAGTAATACCCTGTCTGATATCAATTCTTATACAACCTAATATTTCAGTAACATATTATGGCCCAGTATAATGTAAAATTGCCAGTGACATTTACACAGTAATCAGTGCCTTTATTAGAGCACCGACCACCGTATAAATGTCAATAGTCCCAAAAAAGTGTCAAAAGTGTCCGATCTGTCTACCGCAAGGCCGCAGTCCTGATAAAAATCGCTGATTGCCGCCATTACTAGTACAAAAATGAATAAGAAAAATGCCATAAATCTATCCCCTATTTTGTAGACGCTATTAGGCAGATTCACAAAGACTTACGATGGCGTATCAGTAGATACGCCGTCGTAAGTCCGAATCCGCGCCGTCGTATCTTAAAGCGTATGCTCAAACTGAGATACGCTTCCCTGTTGCTAAGATACGACCGGCGTAAGTCATATTTACGCTGGCCGTTAGGGGCGTGTAAGTCGATTTACGCCGAGAATATGCAAATGAGCAAGATACGCCTATTCACGAACATACGCACGCCCGTCGCAGTAAGATACGCCGTTTACGTAAGGCGTTTTCAAGTGTAAAGATAAAGATAAACCACCAAAAAGATGGCGCAGCCAATGTTAAGTATGGACATCGGGACAGCCGTCGAATTTCACGTCGTTTACGTCATTTGCGTAAGCCGATTCAGAATGGGGCTGGGCGTAGGTTACGTTCACGTCGAAAGCATTGACTATTTGCGACGTGATTTTGAGCATGCGCACTAGGATACATTCACGGACGGCGCATGCGCAGGGAGTACATGTACTGACCATGTACTCCCTGTGACATTTCCAGTCAAGAAGAACTGACTTCAGACTTACACATTGGTTACGTTCACGTCGAAAGCATTGACTATTTGCGACGTGATTTTGAGCATGTGGACTAGGATACATTCACGGACGGCGCATGCGCCATTTGTTAGGCGCGTCATTTACGTGAGGTCACAATTCATTACCATACAACACGCCCACTACAGCCTACTTTGAATTACGTGCGCTTACGCCGGCCCATTTACACTACAACGTGGTAACTTAGGACGCAAGTTCTTTGTGAATACTGTACTTGCTTCTCTAACTTACGGCGGTGTAGCGTATATGAGATGCGCTAAGCCCGCCTAAAGTTAGGCACATCTACGTGAATCTGGCTATATAACTTTTGTTCAAACCAATCAATATATGCTTATTGTGATTTTGTTTTACCAAAAATATGTAGAAGAATATATATTGGCCTAAACTGATGCAGAATTTTTTTTTAAAAATATTTCTGGGGATATTTGTTATAGCAAAAAGTAAACAATATGTTTTATTATTTATTTAAAAAAATTTGGTATTTTTCTGCTTATAGCACAAAAAATAAAAACCGCAGAGGTGATCAAATACTACCAAGAGAACGCTCCATTTGTGGGGGGAAAAAGGATGTAAATTTTATTTGGATACAATGTCGCATGACTGCGCAAATGTCAGTTAAAATGATGCAGTGCCGTATTGCAAAAAATAGCTTGGTCAGGAAGGGGGTAAAACATATGGGGCCAGATCCACAAAGAAGTTACGCTGGCGTATCTATTGATACGCCGCGTAACTTCTAGGATGCTCCGGCGTATATTTTTTTTTTATATTCAGAAAACAAGATATGCCAGAATTTTGCTAAGATCCGACTGGCGTAAGCCTCTTACGCTGTCGTATCTTAGTTGCATATTTACGCTAGCCGCTAGGTGGCGCTTCCGTAGATTTATGCGAGGAATATGCAAATTAGGTAGATACGCCGATTCACAAACGTACGTCCGCCCGGCGCATTTTTTTACTTCGTTTACGTAAGGCTTTTTCCGGCGTAAAGTTACCCCTGCTATATGAGGCGTACGCAATGTTAAGTATGGACGTCGGGCCACCGTCAAATTTTTTACGTTTTACGTCATTTGCGTAAGTCGTTTGCGAATAGGGCTGTGTGTAAGTTACGTTCACGTCTAAAGCATTGACGATTTGCGGCGTAATTTGGAGCATGCACACTGGGATTCTTTCACGGACAGCGCATGCGCCGTTCGTAAAAAACTTCAAATACGTGGGGTCACGATTAGTTAGCATAGAACACGCCCCCAACCAGCCTCTTTTGAATTAGACGGGCTTACGCCGCCCGATATACGATACGCCGCCGTAACTAAAGGCGTAACTTCTTTGTGAATACAGTACTCGCCTTTCTAAGTTATGGCGGCGTAGCGTTTCTGAGATACTCTACGCCCACCTAAAGGTAGGCACATGTACGTGGATCTGGCCCATAAAATCTGTTTGCAAGTGAAGACAATTCATCTGTATTAAGGATTGTAGAGGTTGATGTTGATACTGACCATGTACTCCCTGTGACATTTCCAGTCAAGAAGAACTGACTTCAGACTTACACATTGCTACCAGTCACAGATCCCCCTTTCTATCTGTGCAGTAAGGGGAATTTGTTTAGCTGTCCTAATAGTGTAGATTTATTGCCTATAGAGCATCTGGTCATCCCAGCCAGCACTGAAATTAACCCTTTATGCCTCATGCAGTTTTCACCAGAACTTGGACAGCCACACTCCAAAAACGTTACTTTTAATAAAACTGGCCACAAAAAAATCTATGGCACTAAGCACTGAGTTACAGTGTGAAACGCGTCAGCTTCTGTCCTATTTTTTGCTGTGGCATGTATTTTTTGTGACCAGTTTTATTAAAAGGAACGTTTTTGGAGTGCGGCTGTCCAAGTTCTTCTTTATTATTTTGCATATCATTGCATTGCCAGCACCCATGGTTTGGATCCAGTGAGAAGGTTCTCTGGTTACATCTGAGCGGTTACTTTTCTTCTTTTCAGTTTTCACCAGGCTGTAAAAATCGTCAAAATGTCACTTCTGCTCTTAAAGGGTCATTTGTTTTTGTCATTTTTTCAAATGACACATTTTTGATCCCAGATCTCATGCCGCGTACACACGATCATTTTTCGGCATAAAAAAAAACGAAGATTTTCGGCATGTAGAAAAAACAAAGTTTTTCCAACTTCATCATTAAAACGACGTTGCCCACACACCATAGTTTTTAAAAAATGCTCTAAGGCCCCATTCACACCTAGGCGTTTTTACGCCTGAAGCGCACTGCTCACAAACGCCAGAGGGGAGAATTAACATTATTCCCTATGGTGACTGTTCACACCTTAACGCCTGAACGCCCAAACGCCTGTCGCGCGAAGCTCAAACAAGTCCCGGACCTTTTTTTGTCGCGCGACAGCGGCGTTTGAGCGTTTTTTTCCCCCATAGAAAGTAATGGGAAACGCGCGTATTGAGCGTATCGCGCGACAACGGGCGTTTGCTATGGGCGTTTCGTCGCTTTAATCAATAGAACTTGTCGCCCATGCAGAAGATTAAAAAAAATCTACCAACATAGCAACAAGTGATGAAAAGATGATAATTTTTCCTATTGGCTAAAATAAGAAACGCCGAAGTACAAAAACGTCGCACGACGCTGTATGCAAACGCGCAAATAAGCATGAATACGCGCGAAAAAAAACGCCCGAAAAAACGACCGAACGCCCTACGCTCAGGTGTGAATGCAGCCTAACAAAGCGCGGTGACGTACAACACGTACGACGGCACTATACTGTAAAGGGGAAGTTCCATGCGGATGACGCCACACTTTGGGCTGCTTTAGCTGATTCCGTGTTAGTAAAAGATGATTTGCGCTTTCTGTCTGTTACAGCGTGATAAATGTGCTTACTCCATTAAGAATGTTAGTTTTACCAGAACTTTGCTTCTGAGCATGCGCAGGTTTTTAACGTCGTTTTAGCCCACACACGATCATTTTTTACAACCCGAAAAATGACATTGTTTAAAACGTCGTTAAAAAATGCAGCATGCTCTAAAAACATTGTCGTTTTTCAGAAGCCGAAAAATTATGTAAAGCCCACACACATTTTAAATTACATTTTTTTAAAACAACATTTTTTTAATGCCGAAAAATGATCATGTGTACGCGGCATCATATTTAAAAGGACCTGTCATGATTTTCTCTATTACAAGGGATGTTTACATTCCTTGTAATTGGAATAAATGTGACACATAGCAGTGCCTGCATATGAAAACGTTTTTTAAACCACACATCTGAGGTATCACCGTGATCGTTAGCGTGAGAGCAATAATTCTAGCTCTAGACCTCTTCTGTAACTCAAAACATGCAACCTGTAAAATAGGTAAACGTTTGATGCCATTCCACGAGCGGGCACAATTTTGAACCGTGACATGTTGGGTATCAGTTTACTCAACGTAACATTATCTTTCACAATATAAAAAAAAATGTGCTAACTTTACTGTTGTCTTATTTTTTTATTTAAAAAAGTGCATTTTTCAGCCTCTAAAAAAAACTATTTTTTTTCCAACTTTATCATAAAAACGACGTTGCCCACACACGATCGTTAAAAAAAAATGCTCTAGCAAAGCGCGGTGACGTACAACACGTACAACGGCACTATAAAGGGGAAGTACCATGCGGATGGGCTTTAGCTGATTCCGTGTTAGTAAAAGACGATTTGCGCTTTTCTGTCTGTTACAGCGTGATGAATGTGCTTACTCCATTACGAACGCTAGTTTTACCAGAACGATCGCTTCCGTCTCATAACTTGCTTCTGAGAATGCACAGGTTTTTCACGTCGTTAAAGGCCACACACGATAATTTTTTACAACTCGAAAAACGACATTGTTTAAAACGTCGTTAAAAAATGCAGCATGTTCAAAAAAAAAATTTTGTTTTTCAGAACCCGGAAAATTATGTGAAGCCCACACACCATCGTTTTAAATTACATTTTTTTTAAACTTTTTTTTGAAAATTGAAAAAAAAATATATATATTTTTTTTACTTCATTTTCAAAAACAAATAAGAGCTGGAAATACTTGGGGTGTCTACTTTCCAAAATGGGGTCATTTTGGGGGGGGGGGTTATGCTATCTTGCCATTTTATTGCCTTCAAAACTGTAATAGGTAGTGAGGAGTGAATTAGTGAGGATTGTTTTTTTCGGGGGCCCCATACGCGACTAGGCTCCCAAAAAGTCCCACACATGTGGTATCCCCGTACTCAGGAGAAGCAGCAGAATGTATTTTGGGGTGTAATTCCACATATGCTCATGGCATGTGTGAGCAATATATCATTTAGTGACAACTTTGTGCAAAACAAAACATTTTTGTAATTTTCCTGCAACTTGTGGCAAAATATAAAATATTCCATGGACTCAACATACCTCTCAGCAAATAGCTTGGGGTGTCTACTTTTCAAAATGGAGTCATTGGGGGGGGGGGGGGGGTTGTACTATCTTGGCATTTTATGGCTGCAAAACTGTGATAGGTAGTGAGGAGTGAAATCAAAAATTTACACTCTTAGAAATCCTGAAGGCAGTGCTTGGTTTTTGGGGTCTCGTACGTGGTTAGGCTCCCAAAACGTCCCACACATGTGGTATCGCTGTACTCAGGAGGAGCAGCAGAATTAATTTTGGGGTGTAATTCCACATATGCCCATGGCATGTGTGAGCAATATATCATTTAGTGACAACTTTTTTTTTGTAATTTTTTAAACACTTGGCACAAAAAAATAAAATATTCAATGGGCTCAACATGCCTCTCAGCAAATTACTTGGTGTGTCTACTTTCCAAAATGGGGTCATTTGGGGGGAAGGTTTGTACTGCCCTGCCATTTTAGCACCTCAAGAAATGGTAGGCAGTTATAAACCATGCAGAGCTTATTACTAATGTTCAGATAAAGGAACACCTGGGTAGCAGTGACCATAACATGATGCATGCGCTCGTCACATTCAATGCCATTGCCGCCATCTTGCTGCACCCTACATATGCCTAGGAAGCTACCGCGCATGCACGACCAGGTAAGTATACACACTCCCGGGTTTCTCGGCAAGAAAACTGCAGAGAATCTCACGATGAGAAAATAGAGAACATGTTCTCTATTTTTCTCGTCTAGATTCTGGGCTATTTTCTTGTTGAGAAACCTGAAAGCCTCGTACACACGCTCGGTTTACTCGGCAAGAAAGCTCTGCCAGCAGTTTTCTTGCTGGTTCTTGCCGAGTAAACCAAGCATGTGTATGAGGCTTTACTCTGAATGGTCTAAGTTTATCAGTGGTGTACCCCAAGGTTCAGTGTTGGGACCCTTACTTTTTAATATCTTTATAATGATAGAGAGTCTCGGATCAAAAGTAAAATTGCTGTCTTTGCAGATGACACCAAGCTATGCAGTGGAATAACGTCCTTACAGGATGTCTCCAATTTACAAGCCAACCTCAATGCTCTGTCTAATTAGGAAACTATGTGGCAGATGAGGTTTAATGTTGATAAATGTAAAGTTATGCACTTGGGGGCTAAGAATATGCATGTGTAGCACTAACCCCCGAAGGAGCTGCTGGTAATTGATTGGGCATGTACTCTGCTCTCCTACCCCCAAATAAATTGGCTCAGCCTGCTTGACACAGCTGTGTAACATTGTTGATGTGAAGCTTTTACTACAAGGAACAATCCCACAATAACAATGTGCACATAGTGTACCTTTACTGTTATCTGGGCATCCATTGTTCCACCTGTTAGGATAATGAACAAGCCTCACACCAATTGTGATTAACCAGAATGTAAGTTTACTGAAACTGATATTAAAACAGTGGTTATAATAACTGTATCAATATGCAAACTTACTATTCAATATTTTTTTTTATTGTTGTTTGCATACAAAAAGATACAAGTAATGTTACATCCTCGTGCATAGTATAAAAAATACACAACCATACATTTATCCCCGTTTTCCCCCTATCTTGTCCTCTCCTCTTTCTATGTACCATTTTAAATAAGTGAAAAATCTCTTTATTCTATACTGTCTTACCTCCGCCCGCCTGTGTCTGACCCGGCTTGCCTGACCCTGCTTGTACCAGCACTACAGTACACCTGGTGGAAGAAAGGTGGAAGAGGTGGAAGACAGAGAGGTGGAAGAAAGGGAGGTGGTAGAAAGAGAGGTGGAAGAAAGAGAGGTGGAAGAAGGAGTTGTGGAAGAAGGAGAGATGGAAGAAGGAGTTGTGGAAGAAGGAGAGATGGAAGAAAGAGGTGGAAGAAGGAGTTGTGGAAGAAGGAGAGGTGGAAGATGGAGAGGTGGAAGATGGAGAGGTGGAAGATGGAGAGGTGGAGATTATCAGCACAACAGGTCAGTGTCTGTCACCCCAGCTTCACAAGGAAACGAGATGTAGGCAGGCCTGCACATTTCTAATAAACCCTTTTGTATTTTTTTAGGTGATGAACATGGTGGTATCACAGCATCTGCTAGGACACCTTTCTCCAGTGCTAGTGCCCAAATCGTCATCCAAGAAATAATGGAATGCAGAACTGAAATGGACATTATGAGGAATAGGATGAATGTCATTGAGCAAAAATATAAGAACATCCTTGACATGATGGGCCGTATTGTAGATTAACCCCCACCCCCCCAAACAATTTTAGATGTTGTGTTTTGCACACCAATTTGCATTGGATAATCTACAAGCCAAAATTTGAAGATGCACACAGTGTGTCAACATGTGCTATCTGCCATCACAGGATATCAATTGTCTGTGCTTTGTGGGTGCAACCCCTTCCTCGCTACTGAAGTAGGTGAGAGGAAGGGTTTGCACCCACAAAACACATCCATTGATCACCCATGATGGCAGATAGCACATGTTGACATTTGGCATGGGATCAGGATAGAAATCCCCATTTTTCCGCTCCAAATGTGTGCATCTTCAAATTTTGGCTTGTTCCGGGGTGACATCACCCCATCACATGTGGTTCTAATAAGGTTGAACTTTGTAAGTTCCATTGTTTGTAGATATTGCCTTTTTTTAAAAAAAAGCCTGGTTTTCGTACAACATAAAAAAAAAAAATTATTACCTGAAATATTACAAAAGTTGTGCACACAAAAGAAAAAAAAATGTTTACCTGAAAAATTTAAAAATGCACAAGTTGTGTACAGAATAAAACACCCCAAAAAAATTGAGTGGCTTCCTTTTTCTATGCTCAATACCAGTTTGTAGATTTAAAAAAGTGAGTGATTACTGTGCAATTGTGGTTATTTACTAAAACAGAGAAATACATTTGGCAGTAGAAGTGCACTAGTTGGAGAACCAGAAAGACAGATAAAAGAAACCAAAGCAAGAATGACAAACAACTGTAATTCCAATGGTCAAATTATTTATTAAATAACATTTCTTTCTTTTGGGGGCCGAATTAATTACATTACACATCACTCTGCATCACTGGACCCCTTTACATTACACAGCACTCTGCATCACTGGACCCCTTCACATTACACAGCACCTCTTTCCCTTGACTGAAACACTACACTATATTGACAGTATATTTATTTCAGGTCTAAAAGAGGAACCTTTCGGAATAAGGGAAACATGGATTTGATTCCAGAAGAGGGACAGGCCCTCTTAATAAGGGACAACTAGAGGGGAGGGGAGCGCTGCAGTCACCGCTTAAATCATCCCCAGGGCCAGTTCGGCCCTGCTCCTGGCTCTCCCTGGCAATTTCAGGGCTGGCAAACGACCCCCCTTGCCCTATGGAGCGGACGCCAGGTCTGGTGTGGATTTTAAGGGGAACTCCACCCCAAATAAAAAAAAATGGTGTGGAGTTCCCCCAAAAATCCACACCAGACCCCTTATCCAAGCACGCAACCTGGCCAGCCGCAGAAAAGAGAGGGGAACGAGAGCCCCCCCTTCCTGAACCTTACCAGGCCACATACCCTCAATATGGGGAGGATGTCCCCATGTTGATGGGGACAAGGGCCTCATCCCCACAACGCTTGCCCGGTGGTTGTGGGGGTCTGCGGGCGGGGGGCTTATCAGAATCTGGAAGACCCCTTTAACAAGGGGGACCCCCAGATCCTGCTCCCCCTATGTGAATTGGTAATGGGGTACATTGTACCTCTACCATTTCACGAAGGAAGTGTAAATAGTTGTAAAAAACACACACACACGCACACACCGTGGAAAAAAAGTCCTTTATTTAAAAAAAAAATCCAGCGGTGGTAATCCACTCTAGGTCCCCGCTCCCCACTCCAACGTTGTTGGTATCCAGCGATGGGTGATCTCCTCTCCGCTGGTGTCCAGCGATGAAAAGATCCATCAATCCAGAGCGCAGCATCGCCGGCTGCCTGTCTCCACTGGAGACAGCCCGGCGCATGACGCGGCTAAAGCTAGTGACATTTCTTATACGCACGGGGAAACCTGGGCTTCCCCAGTGACGTAGTAGAGGGTGCGTCAGAGGGAAACGGGTCATGTGATGGGTGGCCCCGCCTCACCTATATAAGAAATGTCACTAGCTTCAGCCGCGTCATTCGCCGGGCTGTCTCCAGTGGAGACAGGCGGCCGACGATGCTGCGCTCTGGATGGATGGATCTTCTCATCGCTGGACCCCGGCGGAGAGGAGATCACCTGTCGCTGGATATTGACAATGTTGGAGCGGGGACCGAGAGTGGATTACCACCACTGGATTTTAATTTTTTTTTTAATAAAGGACTTTTTTCCACAGTGTGTGTGTTTTTTTACAATTATTTACACTTCCTTAGTGAAATGGTAGGGGTACAATGTACCCCATTATCAATTCACATGGGGGGGGCAGGATCTGGGGGTCCCCTTTGTTAAAGGGGTCTTCCAGATTCTGATAAGCCCCCGCCCGCAGACCCCCACAACCACCAGGCAAGGGTTGTGGGGATGAGGCCCTTATCCACATCAACATGGGAACATCCTCCCCATGTTAAGGGCATGTGGCCTGGTACGGTTCAGGAGGGGGGGCGCTCTCTCATCCCCCCCTCTTTTCTGCGGCCGGCCAGGTTGCGTGCTCGGATAAGGGGTCTGGTGTGGATTTTTGGGGGAACTCCACAACATTTTTTTTTAAATTTGGGGTGGAGTTCCCCTTAAAATCCACACCAGACCTGAAGGGTCTGGAATGGATATTTGGGGGGAACCCCACGTAATTTCTGTTTTTAAATTGACAGCAGGGTTCCCCTTAATATCCATACCAGACCTGAAAGGCCTGGTAATTGAATTTGGGGGGACCCCCACGCTTTTTCTTTTTTTTTTTTATGAATAAATTCTCTCTGAATTGCTGGGAGCCGACAATTCATTATAGCCGCAAGTCAGTTTTAAATAATTTTCTTCCTTCAGAAATGACACTTTGTGCAGAGACAGTTCTAAGTACGGGAACATGCGCTATTTCACATGCATACTTTACACCCCCCCCTATGTTTTTTTTTTAAAGATTCCGTCAAATCTTCTTAGAACAGCCTTCAATGACAGATTCAACCTTAATTAATTTGGATTTTCGGACGAATGCATTTTTTTAACGAAAAACAAAATAAATAAAAAACGAATTTCGGGAGTAACTAAATAAATTTTTTTTTCGGAAGAAAATGAAATTCCGAAATAAAATATTTCAGTGTGCACATGTCTAATGTATACTGTATGTGTATGTGTGTATACTGTGTGGCCCCATAATCTATTGCCTGGGGGCCCCATAATCTCATATTGCCCGGGGCCCCATAATCTCGTATTGTTTTGAGGCCCCATAATCTCCTATTGCCCAGGGGCCCCATGAGTTGTCAGTCTGTCCCTGCTAATGACATAGCTCCCAACTGTCCCTGATTTTAAGGGACTGTCCCTGATTTGGAGCAATGTCCCTCTGCCCCTCTTTCCTCCTCATTTGTCCCTCATTTTGGTCTGATCTATATAGTTGTATATGAAATGCACTTTGCATCTTTCAAAAAGTGTTTCTCAGTGCTAAACCTTTCATCCAAATTCTAAATTGCTGCATTTATACATTTTAAAAGCCAATATAAAGGAATAGCAGTGGTAAAAAGAAAGCCCTTGTGGATTTATTAACCTTTTTTTTTTTTGGTTAATTCTTCTTTAAGGGGGTGTGACAGGGGGAGTGTCCTATGCCTACATATGTTTGCCAGTAGGTGTCCCTCATTCCCATCTCAAAATGTTGGGAGGTATGTAATGACACTGGCAGGGAAAGGGTTAACATCAAAGGTGTAAGTGTGTTCCTAGCAGGTGCTTGCTAACAGCGGGGGGGGGGGGCCTTCCTGATCCCCCAAGAGACAAGATGTTTACTAGATCAACTTTACCTATACATATTAGTATCCAGTTATATTATGTACCTATACACACACTTGGAGAGTGCAAAATCTGGTGCAGCTGTGCATGGTAGCCAATCCGCTTCTAAAGGTTCGTACACACGGTCGGACATCCAACAAAATTTCCCTTGGATTTTTGTCTTAATTGATTTGTCCGATCACACCCATAGCATACACACGCTCGGACTTTTCTGCAAACTTTTCTAACACTTTCCCAACATCACATGGTTTTACTTGCTCTTTACCGCCACCCTTTGGTTAACTTCTGCTATTGTTGGTTGAGTTTAACATTGGTTCTGAGCATGCGCATTTGTACTTTGTCCAAAAGTCCGATGGTTTGCTGTACACACGGTCGGACAAGGCACCATCAGACTTTTGTTGCCAGAAAGTTGGTCCGTTCGCAGACCCAACTTTTTGTCCGATGAAAGCCAAAAAAGTTGGTCCGATGGAACGTACACACGGTCGGACAAATACGAAAAGTGCCGGATTTTGAAGTTGGTTGGGCAAAAGTCCGACCGTGTGTACGGGGCTTTAGGCTCCATTCACACTAATGCTTTTTTTTAAGCATTTTGCATTTTGCAGAAATGCAGGGAAATTTTTTAACATGGTTTCCTATGGAACATGTTCACATCAATGCTTTTTTGTGCCTGAGATTTTGGGAAGGATCAGGGACAGTTTTCCTGCAAAAAGCAGCGTTTTGCATGTAATAGAATTCAATGGACCTGCATCCAAAACGCAAGTACCGCGTTTTTGCCGCGATTTGCGTTTTTTTTTAACCTGTTTATAGCTGATTGTTAAAGGAAATGTAAAACAATTAAAATTGATGGCTAAAAAAAACGCAAATCGCGGTAAAAACGCATGTCAAAAAACGCAGCAAGCACCGCAAAAAGCACTGCAAAAACGCTCAAAAGCAACATGCATAGGTGTGAATCGAGCCTTACTTCAGCTTGTTCAATTAAACTTTGACAAGAAAAAAAAATGGAAGCGGATTGGTTCCTATGCAGAGCTGCACAAGATTTTGCATGCTCAAATTTTAGTAAATCAGACCTACTGTTTTTTAAAAACTTTTAAAGGATTACCATTTACAGTTGAAAAGGATAAATAAGCAAAAAAAAAAAAAATGAATGGAACAATAAGCAATATTCTGCAGGCTTGTCTCCCTGTGGACATTGTACAGCATGGCGTGTGTTTATTGCAGCAGGGGAGGAGAAGAGGCGTAGCCTTAGAATCTGTGAATTCAAGCGTCAACAGACTCTGTTAAACTCAACACACTGGCATACAAATCAGGATTACAGAGAAGGATATCTAAGAAGAGACCAGCTTGTTTTCAGAGCACCAGCAGTGAAGGTTAGGATCTCTAAAATTGTTGCTTTTATTTATGTTTTTTTTTTTTTTTTTTTCCTTTTTATTATTCACTTTGTACATAAATATGTAATACTGTGAAATATGTATGTACTACGACCATCTTCACCTAGAAGATATGCTTCAGCTGTAATCTATAACTCATCTAGGAAGGGATCCTATATTACAGACGTTTTGTTTGCTGTTGTTTCATTCTTTTATCATACTATGTTATGTAGTACTATAGACTTGTAATGTGGCCAAGGGAGGAGGAGGAGGAGATGGGAGGAAAAAGCAGCCATGCAGACACAGACTATAGTGTTTAAATCTTTAAAGGACACCTATTTTATAGGAGAAAGCTAAGCTGCAACTGGAAACGGACATCTTAAAATTGCAATAATGTGTCAACAGTTTTTGCAAGCAGCTTCTGGACGGAGAGCACCTTCCAGGGTCTAGCCTGGATGTAAGATTCAAGAAATGTAGTATCAATCTATAATAAACATCATAAAATGAAATACAGATGTAGTCCCATCCTGCATAAAACAATACAATGTTACATATTCAAAAAACAAACATAGCTACGTAAAACACTCACTGTAAATAAGATACACACCCTACTCAGTCTACGTCATCTTAAACCCTCAACCCCTCCCTCTGGAATTCAACAGTCGGACAGCTCAGGAAAAAAAAAAAAAACACTATTATGAAGACTGGTGGTAATCATAGAATATGGGTCTTCCCATATGAATGATTTTAGCAAATATTTTGCAGATTCCTACTACTATTCTGAAGAAAAATCTGGTTGGTCTACCACTGTCTCAACCTTTTAAATCTGGAGAAACCTTTGAAATTTTCCGGTCTCGGGAAACCCCTGCTAATAATTTCAATAAAATACAGCTTACTGTAGAACTTGTAGTTCCGTCCAGTACTTGTCTTGATAAAGGTTGTCTCTTGGGGGCTCTACCCCCCCCCCATTGTTCCAGGCTGCATCCCAGAAATCTTTCCTTTCACTTTCTCTGCACAGCAACAAGGACCAGGGATACATTATTATGATAGTCAACGCTACTTACGTTTGCGGTCAGTTGGAGGAATTCCTCTCTAACAGATAGCTAAAAAGATCATTGGTGTCACTGGGAACATACAGTATCTGAGGGGCAGCATTTGTTCCTTGCTCAAGGAACCCCTGATGACCCTCATGCCACGTACACACGATCAGAATTTCCGACAAGAAAACCATGGATTTTTTTCAGACGGAATGTTGGCTCAAACTTGTGTTGCATACACACGGTCACACAAATGTTGTCGGAAATTCCGAACATCAAGAATGCGGTCACGTACAACACTACAACGAGCCAAGAAAAATGAAGTTCAACGATTCCAAGCATGCGTAGGATTTTTGTGCGTCAGAATTGCATGCAGACATTTGGAATTTCCAACAAGAACTTTTCCCGTCGGAAAATTTGAGAACCAGCTCTCAAATTTTTGCTGTCGCAAATTCCAACAGAAAATGTCCGATGGGGCCTACACGCGACCAAAAGCTCACATCAAACTTTTCTTGTCGGAAATTCTGATTGTGTGTATCAGTGTTCTACAAACCTTGGTTGATCTACCATGTCCAATTTGTAAATGGGGACCTGCCTTCATCAGAATATAAAGTAGAACTATAGGCAAAACTTTTTTTTTATGTCATTTTGGATCCTGCAGGGAAGGGTTATAACCCCTGTCAATTTTTTTTGCTATCTGTATCCTATTGTGAAGATTTGCCTTTATTTCCTGTCCTATAGCTAAACAGGAAGTTAGAGGAAACCCCTGCAAATTAAGGGAATTCCTTTTGGTCCCCTTTAGGTCACCAGAACTAGTGTTCCCATTGGAAGATTTCCTCTCTATTATATTTTTGGGGGCAATCCAAAATTTGATGATGATGGTAAACAGGACAAATAGAGAGGGAGTATCTCCTTAATGGAGAAGTATAGCCAAAGCTCATTTGGCTGTACATCTCCAATGACCGAAGAGGGAGAAGAGCAGAGAGCTGTGACTGACAGTCTACAGTTCTCTGCTCACGGAGCTGTGAAAACTGAGCGATCAGCGTTGTTTGCTTGGTTCTCCGTGCAGAGGCGCCGGGGGACAGATGCAGCATCGGACTCATGCTGTATTCACCTAGGTGAGTATGAATAGGGGGAAAAAATTCCTTTACTTTTGCCTTTAGTTATACCATCTCAGTGTTGTAATGGGAAAAGTGTCTCTAAATACTTCTAAGAAAAAAACAAGACTTATGCCGCGTACACACGAATGGACATTCCGACAACAAAACCATGGACTGCACCCTCAACTGGGTGTACTTGGGGGCTGTGGACTGGTTCCAGTTTGCTGCAAGTCCATCCCCACCATCTGTAACAGCACTGGAGAAACGGGAGTGAATCACAACTGCGGATACAAGGACCCCAATGCGCTTCTGTATGCGACAACTCAGTATTAGCCCCAGGCGTCACTCCTAGCAACAGGAGTTTGGGGGATCTCTACATCATCTTCCTGTCACATATAGAAGGGCGTTGATTTACTAAGGATGGAAGCATTACAACATGCGACCAGACCTTAGCAATTAAAATATATATTTTAGTTTCAAGAACTATATTCCAATACACCTCTACATGCGCGTGACCACCAGTAAGGAACCCCAGGCGTTGCTCCTAGCAACAGGAGTTTGGAGGTTCTCCACATGATATCACCTGCAGCATGCAGGGATGTATTAGTTTACTAAGGGAGATGCCACAAAATAGCATCAACCCTTAGCCAAGAACAAGTTCGAACTATTAGGCCGAGGCCTAAAAGACATTTGTACTTATGCCAAGCTCGTATTATTTGAGAGTTGTAGTAACAACTGGGTACTTGTATACTGCATGTACTATAGTTTTAAGTATTTAAGTTGATAAGCAGACGGCATATGTAGTAAAATTATGATAGCACTTAAAACACTAATAGTAGATCTTCTATATGACTATAATGTAGCAAGGGTTACTTATCCGTGTGTAGCTTCTAAGGATAGGAGACAAGTTCTCATGAAAGAGGATGGTTGCCAAATGCCCTGTAGTTAGTTTGCAGAGATCTGTATTGCAGAGAAAACATCAGCAGCAAAGGAGTAGTGGTTTCCAGCAACGGTGTTGCAGCATAGGGAACTCAAGAAGCGGCTGGTGTAACAAGGCCTCCATGCTGACAAGCTGTAGCTCACCCTAACCCTGCTCCACGACTGACATCCGGCTGCCAATAATAGAACCACACCCGTATTTCCTATGTATGCCTTTATAGGCAGGAGATCAGGTGCAATGCATCACAGTGAAATTCCAATCATAGAACACTAGCTGTTTGCCTTGTGAATGGCTGTAGTGCATGGCAGTAATTCAAACACAGCGCCCACTATAGGAAGTGATAGGCACGCAGAGCGCCTGTTAACAGAACAGGCAGCGCCTGTTACACCATCAGGGGTCCTGGTAAAGAAGCAGGTTGGGGCTTAGACTCTGCAGCCTGGGGAACCCCAAGTTGGCGATCTACAAGGGCTCCTTACCACAGACACTTGACGCATCTATTCACATCTTCCAGCATCAGCTTTCATTGTGGCTTTGGGCATTTAGTCACATGACATGATCTGATAAGGAAGTTGGTGGCTTTCCCCATGCCAGATGTTGAAATTACAGGTCCAAACTAGCAGATATCTACAGTAGGTGTTTGTGATATTGTGCTTTTAGCAGGACAGCGTCGCGCTGATACTCGGCGACAGGGTGCCGAGATCTCGCCGACATCTCACACTCACTGGAATAGTGACAGCACATCCCAGCAAGCGCGTCATAGAAGCGACGGGAGATCCGACTTGGATTCCCGCCAATTCTACACGTGTGCGGCGTTTGTTATGAATCCTGAGGGGGAAGTCCCCGCCGGATTTTAAATAAAAATCCGGCATGGGTCCCCCCCCTCAGGAGCATACCGGGCCCTTAGGTCTGTTATGGGTTGTAAGGAGAGCCCCCCTACGCCGAAAAAAAACGGTGTAGGGGGTCCCCCTACAATCCATACCAGACCCGTATCCAAAGCACGCTACCCGGCCAGCCAGGAAGGGAGTGGGGACGAGCGAGCGCCCCCCCCCCCTCCTGAGCCGTACCAGGCTGCATGCCCTCAACATGGGGGGGTTGGGTGCTCTGGGGCAGGGGGGCGCACTGCGGCCCCCCACCTCAGAGCACCCTGTCCCCATGTTGATGAGGACAGGGCCCCTTCCCGACAACCCTGGCCGTTGGTTGTCGGGGTATGCGGGCGGGAGGCTTATCGGAATCTGGGAGCCCCCTTTAATAAGGGGGCCCCCAGATACCGGCCCCCCCACCCTAAGTGAATGAGTATGGGGTACATCGTACCCCTACCCATTCACCTGCAAGAAAAGTGGTAAAAACACAAATAAACCACACAGTGTATTAAAATATTTTATTTTTCTGCTCCGGAGGCCGCCCCCTGTCTTCTTTATTAGCTCTTTTACCAGGGGGGGCTTCTTCTTTGACGTCTTCGGGTGGGTGGGGGCCGCCGTCTGGTTCTCTTCCACCGCCGGGGGGGGGTGGCTTTTAAAAAAGCCCCCACCCCCCCGGCGGGTTTCCTCCGGCGTCTTCGGCGGGGCTCTTCTTCTTCCGCTATCCCGACGGGTCTTCTCCGCTATCCGGGGGGTCTCGCCGCTCTCCGCTGTTGACTCGTCGCACCCCGGTTCTTCGTCTCGCAGTCCGGTCCCTTCTTCCGTGCTGTACGTCTTCTTCCGCGCTGTGACGTCATGTTCTTCACTTCTCTTCTTCTCCCGATGTTGACTCGCCGGTCCTCCTCGCTGAAATGACGGATGCGCGCCTTGCATCGGACCTATATAGGCCTCACAGTCCCATCATGCTCTGTACCTACCCATGTGATACCTACCACGTGGTAGGTATCACATGGGTAGGTACAGAGCATGATGGGACTGTGAGGCCTATATAGGTCCGATGCAAGGCGCGCATCCGTCATTTCAGCGAGGAGGACCGGCGAGTCAACATCGGGAGAAGAAGAGAAGTGAAGAACATGACGTCACAGCGCGGAAGAAGACGTACAGCACGGAAGAAGGGACCGGACTGCGAGACGAAGAACCGGGGTGCGACGAGTCAACAGCGGAGAGCGGCGAGACCCCCCGGATAGCGGAGAAGACCCGTCGGGATAGCGGAAGAAGAAGAGCCCCGCCGAAGACGCCGGAGGAAACCCGCCGGGGGGGTGGGGGCTTTTTTAAAAGCCACCCCCCCCGGCGGTGGAAGAGAACCAGACGGCGGCCCCCACCCACCCGAAGACGTCAAAGAAGAAGCCCCCCCTGGTAAAAGAGCTAATAAAGAAGACAGGGGGCGGCCTCCGGAGCAGAAAAATAAAATATTTTAATACACTGTGTGGTTTATTTGTGTTTTTACCACTTTTCTTGCAGGTGAATGGGTAGGGGTACGATGTACCCCATACTCATTCACTTAGGGTGGGGGGGCCGGTATCTGGGGGCCCCCTTATTAAAGGGGGCTCCCAGATTCCGATAAGCCTCCCGCCCGCATACCCCGACAACCAACGGCCAGGGTTGTCGGGAAGGGGCCCTGTCCTCATCAACATGGGGACAGGGTGCTCTGAGGTGGGGGGGCCGCAGTGCGCCCCCCTGCCCCAGAGCACCCAACCCCCCCATGTTGAGGGCATGCAGCCTGGTACGGCTCAGGAGGGGGGGGCGCTCGCTCGTCCCCACTCCCTTCCTGGCTGGCCGGGTAGCGTGCTTTGGATACGGGTCTGGTATGGATTGTAGGGGGACCCCCTACGCCGTTTTTTTCGGCGTAGGGGGGCTCTCCTTACAACCCATAACAGACCTAAGGGCCCGGTATGCTCCTGAGGGGGGGACCCATGCCGGATTTTTATTTAAAATCCGGCGGGGACTTCCCCCTCAGGATTCATAACAAACGCCGCACGCGTGTAGAATTGGCGGGAATCCAAGTCGGATCTCCCGTCGCTTCTATGACGGCTCTGTCTCCATCGCGGCAAGCCAGCTCGGCGCTGGCTCCCGCGATGGGGCTCGTAGGTGCTCAATCTCGCCGAGAAAGAGAGCGAGATTGACACAAAATCGGGTTCACCTACTGTATATAATGCCCCACATTGCCGCCCGAGTGTAGACACAGTCCTTTCAAAAGAACCGCGGTTCTTTTGAAAGGCAAGAACGCAGTGACATAATCGCGTACGACGGGCATGCGCTTGTCACATTCGATGCCGTCGCCACCATCTTGCTTCACACTACCTATGCCGTGGAAGCTACCGCAAATGCGTCAAAGTAATTTTGAGCATGCACGGGTTTCCACGGCGACAGGTAAGTATACACACTCTTGGGTTTCTCATCGGGAAACAGGCCGACAAGAATCTCAGTGAGAAAATGGATCTCGTCAGGATTCTGGCCAGATTTCCAGACGAGAGACCTGAAAGCCTCGTACACACGCTCGGTTTACTCAACAAACCGAGCGTGTATACGAGGCTTTACCCTTTTTTATAGCCCTATACAGCAACAGACACTTTAACCAGGTGTCCAGTGTTAAAGCATAAGGTAGAGTGGGAAAGGGCTAAAGTCTCTTAACTTTTTATTGCCACCATTTTGGGAGATTTCTCCTCACTTTCGGTCTATTGTTTATCTGTGGTATAGAACAGGAAGCGAAAAAAAAAGCCTCTAATAGGAACACAGGGCCAGATTCACAAAAGAGATACGACGGCGTATCTCCTGATACGCCGTTGTATCTCGGTTTCTAACAAATGCGACTGATTCATAGAATCAGTTACGCATAGATAGGCAGAAGATCCGACATGTGTAATGGACTTACACTGTCGGATCTTAGGATGCAGTACCGCGGCCGCCGTTGGGGGGAGTTCGCGTCGTAAACCAGCGTTGGGTATGCAAATTAGGAGTTACGGCGATCCACAAAGCTTTTTCCCGTCGTTACGTCGTCGCGAGTGTTAGATTTCTGTCGCAAAGATAGTGCACCTTTAACATGGTGTAAAAGTACTCCACCATGTTAAAGTATGCCTGTCTTTCCCGCGTCGCTTTTGAATTATTTTTTTAATTTCCCGGCGTAACTCTTTTTTCACGTCGCGATTCACAAAACGTTGGCGCGTCGTAATTTTGCGCAAAGCACGTCGGGAAATTTGCGACGGGAGCATGCGCAGTACGTCGGGAGCGCGCCTAATTTAAATGGTACCCGCCCCATTTGAATTGGCCCGCCTTGCGCCGGACCTGTTTACGATACACCGCCGCAAATTTCCAGGTAAGTGCTTTGTGGATCGGCACTAAATCGGAAAAATTGCGGTTACGTAAAATTGCGCCCGCTCTACGTGAATCTGGCCCTAATTTCTTAAGCCATTGGCCATGCACATGCCAAATGCAACCAAACTATGTATTCTTGTTCTGTGGGGCACTATGTGAGCCCCATCTCTTTGAGAATGGTTTCAGAGAATTAATAAAATTGCTGAAATGGAGGAACTTATTTCCATCTTGCACAACACTCTATTTAAATTCCCCTCCTGCTGCACACATTTCCAGATGATACCAGATTATGCCCACATGAGCACTGATCCCAGTAAGCTCCCATAGAATATGAAGCCCATTCCCTCCACACCAGTGCCACTGATTCTCAGGCTTCTTGACACTTGCTAAGGGGGGGGGGGGTCTACTCCCCCATCCCAGGTCCACCATTTAGCCATTTTTCTCTCGCCCTTTTTTCTTTCATACCCTCTCTTTATTTCCGTATTTCTGTGGTTCAGCTAATCATCCCAATGAAGGCTGCCAGATGGTCTGTCAACCACCTAGACTGTTGCACCCACCACCGATGCTATGTATTTTTCATCCCCCTTTTGTAAGCTACAGTTACTTTAGTTTCTGGGGCTTTTTTCACCCCCCCCCCTCTTGTGGTCCAAGTCTACAGCTCAATATATACTTTGTATGGTTATTACTTGTAGTAGTTTCCTTGACCAGCTTTGAAATGTTGGCCATAGAGACAAGACGCTCGCCTCTGTAACGGTCTTTGAATATCAACAGATTTGACTTTTTGCTTTTATTATGCTGAGTGTTGTTTCTACGAATGTTACTGATGCTTGTTTTCATTGCATCCTTGTGTATTCCTAAGCCCTTGAGCCCATGTATTTACACCTCGTTTCTAATAAAAATATTTGTGGTTCCAACTTTTCTCCGCTCTATCTTAACCCAAAAAAATATTCTTGGTTAGAGTGGGCCTAAACAACTAAACAGTTTTTGTTTATTACAATATGTTTTTCTTAATGTTAAATATTTATATTGATTGCCTATTCTCTCTAGATTTGAAGACACATTTGACATGGATCCTGTGACAATTCTTCTGTCCATCATATTCATCTTGTTTTTGCTCAAAACTTATAACGATCACAAACACAAAAACTACCCTCCAGGGCCGAAGCCTCTGCCGTTAATTGGAAGCTTGCATTTGATTGATCGAAAAAAACCTCACTATGCCCTTATGAAGGTAATAAACTTATTCTGCAGTTTTTTTGTAAAAATATTGGATTTTTTTAAAAAGACCAGTAAACTTAAATTATAAATGTGGTTATGTAAAATGAGGTGTTAATATCTATAAATGGAAAAAATATGGTGTGTGGTTAAAGCAAGGGACTATCCAAGAGCTTGTTGTCAAACCTAGATGGATTCTAAACAAGATCAGTGGTGTTGAAGTTGAAGGGATTACTATGGCAATTGTACAGTAAATGGCACAACAGAGCAGCTGCAAAAGTTCCAGTATACGGACTATGGTATACAAAAATGCTTAGTATACACTCCAGGTAGACATTGTCTAGTGGGCAGCTAAACACTGAACTGGCAAAATTTGTCCAAACTTATCTAAGTCCAGGTGGTTTGATTGCACCAGGTTTTCCAACTTGAAGGCCCTTGGGTCTCAGCCTTGTATTTTGGGTCCAAAGTCCATATAAAATGCACATTTTTCCAAAAATGGGGTGTGGAAGCAGAGGGTTGGGGATCAACGTTGTTCACTTTTAGGCAGGAAGCACACAGAAACCGTGTGCCTCAAGCTTTATTTCTGCATGCACAAAAATGGTCATATGCTTTCTGAAAGTTGCATAGAGAGTACACATTTCAAATTACACTGCAAAACCCACTGACCCCCCTGCATATGTACAGAGAAATTCAGCTGAGTACAATACATGCAATCTATTACTTAGGAGGTTTTTATGAATGGACAGAACAAATTGATTGCCCATGTGAATCCTGGCACTGAGGACAATCAGCATCAGTTTCTGTTGCCTTGTCTTCTCTTTGTTGCCCTCACTATCTTCTATTCTGTAAAGTAGAAGAAGCTAGGAGTAGGTATCGGCCACGTATCATTTGCATGGGGCATGAGTTGACATGAGTATATGGGAGCCATGCAAATTACTCCAATATGGTTTAGTGGCCAACTGTGTATACAAAGTCTGTGGTGTAGAGCAGTAGTTCTCAACCCTGTACTCAAGTACCCCCAACAGACCATGTTTGTAGGTTTTCCTTTATCTTGCACAGGTGCTTTAAATTAGAGTCAATGGCTTGGTATTTTGGACAGCTATTTTATCTAAGAGAAATTCCTCAAAACATGGCCTGTTGGGGGTACTTTAGGACAGTGTTGAGAACCACTGATGTAAAGTACAGCTAGGACAAACATTATCAACACTTCCACCCATTTACTGTTTTAATCTTTTTGACCGTCATTGTGGCAAGCTATGTAGACACTAAACTCCAAGGATTATGGAAAGGAGGTAAAAACAAAAGCATTCCACTAAAATGTAAAGTATGTGACTTTGCTAGAAAAAAAATATTACATTGCATCAATCCTTTCAAATCATGTCTAGATCTAGAGGGGTGCTGGGGTGGACTTCCTCCCTCCTGCCACCACTCTTGATGCTCTAGGGATGCTGATATTGAGGGGGTGGTGGTTCTGGAACACTGGTGTTGGGGGGGGGGGGCTCTGGGGACCATGATGTAGAGGGGAGGAATCTGATGTAAGGGGGGGATTCCGTTTGAGGAGGAACTCAGATAGGGATTCTTGACGTAAGGGGGGACTCTAATTTGAACAGGTGGGCCCGCCCTGATGCTGCACTCTATATGTTGTTTTTCGTGTTACTCCTGACCCCTGCACTCTATACATTATGTTGTACATTACATAGTCCTGACCAAAGTGGTCATTGTCTCAACAGTTGCTGGTTTTAATTAAGTTCTTCTTTAATTTGTTATTCTTTTTGATGTAATTCTTTTTTTTTTAATTATCCTTTGTTCTGAGGTTTATGTGTATCTGTGAAACTGTCACTTGTGACATACCAAGTTGGAGTATTTTGAGGGTGCAAGGATTGTAGTATATGTGCGCAGTGTAAAAAGTGACTAGGAACATATTCTGTTTATTCATCCCTGTTTAAGCCCCTTCATCTGTCTTCAATCTGTCTTGTGTATCACTTACTACTGACCCCTGTTCTTCACTCTGCTGACCTACACTGTCCTACAAACTGCTGACCCTATCCTCTACCCTGTTTACCCCATGTATGCTTCCCTGCTGACCTCCTGATTTTTAATTTTTTTTACTGCACCCAAATGTTAGGCTAGATCAGCCCCTGTTTTAAATCATTCCTTTAAAACTGAACATATTAGATCACAATTAGGGTAACCTAAGAGCTGTTGGTCATGAAGGCACAAACACACATCCCAAAGAAGATCTGACTTCTGCCTCCATTTAAATCCCCCTATGGGTACCTAACAACATATATGTATTATAGTTTCCATAATTGTTTCTCTTTATCTAATTTGTTTTGTTGCATTGTTTTCGTAGCTAGCTGAGAAGTACGGTTCCGTGTATAGCATCCAGTTGGCCATGGAGAAAATGGTTATCTTATGTGGTTATGACACTGTTAAAGATGCACTTATCAACCATGCGGATGAATTTTATGACAGACCAGATAACCCATTGGTTGCTAGAATAGCACATGGAAATGGTAAATCACAGAATGCTCTATATAAAAATCTCTACAGTTTTAAAATGGTTACATTATGTTACATAGGTAAAGCTCAGCTCAAAGCAAAACTTTCCATTTCCTTTTTGAGAAACATTGGGATAAGTTTGAGCCTCTGTTGGGTTATTATTGCTTTATGCCACTCGCTCTGCTTGGAAAATATTCCTTAACAGGCCTGTGCACAGTCCCACACATGCTTCAGAATCCATTAGGTCTGATTAACTCTTCAAGGCCAATTGGATTTGGACTGAAGCTTTATGAAGTTTTAAGACTGGCTAGGCTGGCACTTGTGATGCAGCAGAAAAAGCGATAATAGTCTTTTGGTGGGCCAAAATTTGAAAACATTGGGTTGCTTTTCAACATGTTTAAAAATTTCTGAAAGAGTAAACTTTGGGTTTGATTTACTAAAGTCCAATAGACTATTTTGCAGAGCATGTTGTACTTTGAAAGGGAATTTTCTCTATAACTCAGTGAATGATGTAAAGCTCTGCTGACTTCCATCATTCAGGCATGTGCAAGTAAAAATGCATTTTTTTTTTACATTTTCCTTGCACGTGACTGGGTATTTGTATTTTGCAAAGTGAAATTTCTCCACATTCACTGGGGATCCCTTGCAAGGTTTAACTTCCCTGGCAGAGTCAACAGTCCATTTGCCTTTAGTAAATCAACCCCATAGTTTTTGTCTCCGTGTGGAACAAAGCATTATATCTAAGGGAGAGATGAAGGTTGAAGATCTTACTATTGTTTAGGGTATCAAAGCAGAACTAAAGTCCCTATTTACAAAACTGCATGCAGGCAGAGGGCCAGATTCTTGTACAGCCGCGTAAAATTGTGCGGGCGTAACGTATCTGATTTACGTTACGCCTCCGCAACTTACACGGGCAAGTGCTGTATTCTCAAAGCACTTGCTCCGTAAGTTGCGACGGCGTATCGTAAATCGGCCGGCGTAAGCCCGCCTAATTAAAATTTGGATCAGGGGGGCGTATTTTATGTAAAACTACTGTGACCCGACGTGATTGACGTTTTTGCGGAACGGCGCATGCGCCATCCGTGGAATTTCCCAGTGTGCATTGCTCCAAAGTACGCCGCAAGGACGTCATTGGTTTAGACGTGAACGTAAATGACGTCCAGCCCCATTCACGGATGACTTACGCAAACGACGTAACTTTTTCAAATTTTGACGCGGGAACGACGGCCATACTTAACATTGGTAGGCCGCACTTATGCCTCATATAGCAGGGGCAACTATACGCCGGGAAAAGCCTAACGTAAACGTCGTAACTTTACTGCGTCGGCAGCGCGTACGTTCGGTAATTCGCGTATCTAGCTAATTTGCATACTCGACGCGGAATTCGACGGAAGCGCCACCTAGCGGTCAGAAAAAAATTGCAGTTACGATCCGACGGTGTAAGAGACTTACGCCTGTGGGATCTAATGGATATCTATGCGTAACTGATTCTATGAATCAGGCGCATAGATATGACGGGTCGGATTAGGACGTACGACGGCGTACATGGTGCTGCGCCGTCGTAAGTCCTTTCTGAATCTGGGCCAGAGTCTTTACTGCAGAAGAGACATCTCTTAGGCAATAAAAAAAACTACCTGCTCTGACTTCTTTGGAATGTACACTGAGCTGCAGATTCCGGCACAGTTCTTGTGTACCTGGCTCATCCCAGTACAGATTCAATGAAGATGGTGTTGTAATATGTTGGCCGATTTATGTGGGATGTTATATATTATAACATCCCACATAAATCGGCCAACATATTACAACGCAGGAAATTTGAAAGTACACCGGCGTATAAGTAGATACGCCGGCGTACTTGCTCTGTGAATCTGGCCCACAGTGTCCTTGCAACTTCTGGTGCAATAAACTGAAATCTCTCAGGCCCCGTACACACGACCAGTTTCCTCAGCAGAATTCAGCTTCCGACCGAGTTTCTGGCTGAATTCTGCCGAGAAACCCGGCCGTGTGTACACTTTCGGCCGAGGAAGCCGACGAGGAGCTCGGCGAGGAAATAGAGAACATGTTCTCTATTTCCTCGTTGTTCTATGGGAGCTCTCGCCCCGCCGAGCTCCTCGGCGGCTTCAGTGCTGAACTGGCCGAGGAACTCGATGTGTTTGGCACGTCGAGTTCCTCGGCCGCGTGTACGAGGCCTAACAATGTTGTTAGCCTTCCGGATACTTTTTCAGGCTACAACTCTTTTCCTCCTTAGGCCCTGTACACACGAGAGGATCTATCCGCTGGAATTCATCCGCGGATCACTTTCAGCGGATAGATCCGCTGGTGTGTACAACCCAGCGGATATTTATCCGCGGATATTTTTCGGGCCGATGGTTTTCCAGCGGATCAAAATTTCTTAGCATGCTAAGAAATCGATCCGCTGGAATCCAGTCCAGCGGATTGATCCGATGGTCTGTACAGACTCACCGGATCAATCCGTCCGATTCCATCCCTCGCATGCGTCGTAATGATTCAAAGCATTCGTGGAAGTCCTTATATTACAGCGTTGCGCACGTCACCGCGTCATCATCGCGGCGACGGCGCGACACGTCACCGCGGAGGGAATTCCGCGCGGATTTTGATCTCATGGTTAGTACAACCATCAGATCAAAATCCGCCAGAGGACCGTTTCCGCGGATAAATCCTCTCGTGTGTACTAGGCCCTAGAGACAGTACAGTGAATGAGAGTTGTCACCCCAGGACAGAAAGTATTTTACTGGTAAAATCACCAATTGAACATAAAGGAAAAAAAATAAAACAAATGTCACTATCACATCTACGGACTGGTAACAGGCAATATATGGCATTTGTGTACTTGTGTTTAGCTATGCTTTAATATATGAAATGGAGGAGCCTACAGTCTTTTGAGCTATAAGGGATACAAAAGGTGGAACATGTACAGTCATAACGCTAACAGTTTATTAGATATATGAAGTTAAAATAAAGGATACTTTGTGACTTATAAAGGAATTCATAAAGAGTTGATTTGCCTAAATTAATATTCAAAAATGTAAATAATTTTCAGGTATAATTTTGGCCAATGGAGAGAATTGGAAGGTAATGAGAAGGTTTACAATTTCAACATTACGAGATTTTGGAATGGGGAAGAGATCTATAGAAAACAAAATTCAAGAGGAAGCACAATGTTTAATGCAAGAAATCAGAACCTACAAAGGTGAGTTCATACCAGTGTACCAGTTTTAATGTAATCTCAATGAAGTCCCACTACTGATCTGTCATGGTTTGCTCATGTCTATTCCCAAGTTGGGAGATTTGCATTCACTTCCATGTGTGCCAAGTTTTTTAAAGTTACATTAAAATCTCTCCAATCAAACATTATTAATCCAAGTTGAACTGTGTAAATAAAAAATAAAAAAAAACTCTATTAAAACCTGGCCCATGTTTAGCTGCTGCTCTATTCTGTAAAACTGTTACCACCCCCACAGTACCAAACATTTGGTGGCAGAAATTGTAGGTTCAGCTGTAGTATACTGATTGTACCAAGTAGGGATGCACCGATACTTTTTTGCAGGTACTTGCCGATACCAATTACTGAAACCTATCGTCTAATAAAAAGGTGGTTTAGGAGGTGGCAGGGGTTGTTGTTCGGGAGTTGGGTGATGGCAAGGTGGGAGGGGAGGGGTAAGTGAGGGCAAGGTAGTTGGGGGAGGGGTGAAATAGGGATTATGGGGTGGGAGAGTTGGGATGGAAAAGGCTGTGATCACAGGGGGAAGAGGATGGGGATAGGAGGGTTATTGCGAGACATGGTAGAGGAAAGGAGAAGGTAACAGGCAGAAGTGACTGCAGGCATTGTACAGGAGACAGCAGGCATGGTACAGGAGGCAGTCAGGGACTGCAGGCATGGTACAGGAGGCAGTCAGGGAGGTGTACAGCGAGGAGACAAGGCTTGTGGGATGTTGGGATGGGCGGGCCTGCACCTAGCGATGCCACTGGGAGGAGGAGTCAGGGATAACACTTTCCGGAGGGGAGGAGGAGGTGGTCCGCTCCCAAGCAACATCACTTCAGGTATCGGTTACAGGTACCGATACTCGCGAAATAGGCTAGTGTTGGCGCCAATATCGATACCAGTATCGGTGCATCCCTAGTACCAAGTTGATTATTTTACACCTTCACCATTCAGGAAAAAGTGAATAGCTTATTTAACTGCTTTCCGACCAGCGCACGACTAATTACGTCGACAGCATGGCCCGGACAGGCAGAAGAACGTATATATACGTCCCCTTTAAGAAGCCAGCATTGTGGGCGTGCGCCGGGAGCTCCGTGACCCGATGTCTGCATACCCGCGAAAGTGTCACGGTGAGGAAGAAGGGGGGAATGCTTATGTAAACAAGCATTTCCCCAGTCTTCCTAGTGACAGGACTCTGATCGCAGCTTCCTGTAATCGGAAGCTGTGATCACTGTCGTGTCCCACATAGCCCATTCCCCCTACAGTTAGAACACATCCCTAGGCACACTTAATCCCCTTAGTGGCACCTAGTGGTTAACCCCTTCACTGCCAGTGTCATTTTACAGTAATCAATGCATTTTTTATAGCACTGATCACTGTAAAAATTACAATGGTCCCAAAAATGTGTCAAAAGTGTCCGATGTGTCTGCCATAAAGTCGCAGTTACAATAAATATCGCAGATCGAAGGTGAACCTCCACCCTAGTCTAAAGTCTTTTGTAGACTAACAGGTTTTCTTCTGAGTTGAATATTGCAAGTGAAAAAAAAAATACTTTTTAGGCACCAATTACATAAAGTAAACATTTTTCTTATAAATTTAATACAAAAATATAATTAAAAAAAAAAGAAACAATAAATGAAAAACTGCAGTATGAGTACAGTGACAATTAAAGCCATCCAAGATTGGTCATTGATGTCAAGACACATCGCAATGGTTTCCGTTTCCGGGGGGAGTGGCCTGAGCATGGAGGAGTGAGGAAGCGAGTGAGGAGCTCCTAGCGGGATCACCGCATGCACCCGACAGAGGATCGACATTGGACATTGGAAATAAGCAGAGCGTGACGAGCGGCAGTATATGCTGTTTCGTCGCGCTGCGGTTGCTGACGAACGAAGCACACAGCCAGCTGAGCTGAGCGGCAGGGAGCGGAGCAAAACAGAGAGCTCACTGCAGAGTGCCTGTCCCAGTACTTACCCTGGTGAGTGTGCCCTGTAGCTGCGTACGGGGGGCCGGTGCTGAAGAGCAGAGCTTCCACACCAGAGAGCGGGTCAGTACTGGCACATGTCGCGCCGTTGAAGAAGACCCGGAAGGAGTTCCCGTGTATCAAGCACCCAAGCACACTCCTACATTACCCGCTATCTCAGGGCTCAGACGGACGCGGCGCTGCAGTCGGTGGAGGACACCAGGGATAGCAGCAGCACGAAAGACCCCTTAGAGATGGCAGCTGCGGGAAATGCTGTGAAGGGTAGACGGGACTCCCTACTAGAGGTAATATCTGCAGCACCAGTGGTGACATCTATGCTGAATAAAGGTATGCCTAGGGGGGGAGACCCCTCCACTGAAGTTGTGGCAAACAGGATGGGGGAGGGAATGTCATGTCTGGAGAATAGTAACAAGGTCCCACAGATCCAGGAGACCCAGGAGAATAAGGGACAAGAGACTATATCAGATATGGAGCAGCTCAGAGCACTTATTCAGGCGCTCCCCACAAAGGAGGACATACAGACTCTGACTAAAACTATTATGAATACACTAAGAGAGGAAATAGAAGAAGTGCGAGCTGGGGTGGAAAGGGGTGAACATAAAATAATAAACTTAGAGGTGCAAAACAGCAAACTGGAGCACAGACTGTTGAATATGGAAGGAGAGCTCATGAGACAGCACCAACAGATGGCTGCGTTACAGCTACACAGTGAGGAGGCTGAGGATAGAAGCAGACGAAATAATATCCGTATTAAGGGGGTCCCTGAAAACTTGGAAGGCCCCGCCCTGAGAGAGGCGGCCGTGACCATATTTAATTTAATCTTGAATAGACCTGCTAATACGTCAATCGAACTGGATCGGGTCCATAAAGTCCCTACTTTTCGCCATCCTGCCCAAGGGGGCCCTAGAGATGTGGTCTGTAGAGTACACTTCTTTAGGGTAAAGGAAGACATTATGCGGGCTGCCTGGAAGGAGGGAGTGATAAAATGGGAGGGTGGGGACATACAGGTCTATCCAGATCTTTGCAGGCTCACAAAATGGAGAAGACGCTTGTTAAAACCTCTTCTGGAGTATATTCGCCTTAAAGAAGCCACGTATCGTTGGGGATATCCTCTGGCAGTGATCATAAAAAAAGAAGGGCAGAACTTTAACTTAAGGTCCCCTGCCCAACTAATAGAATTATTTCAGTTTCTGGGGGCCGAGCCTATAGAAGTGCCGAACTGGTTAGACTCACCCGTAATAATGGACAGATATTAGTCCAATGTGATAAAGGGGTATGGGGACTATCATCATGTAGGAAATACAGGCGCAGAGCCCCCATAGAGAAAGAAGAGGAAAACGGACAGTTTTTTTTTTTTTTTTGGACAAATCTTTGATATCTCATCCCTATATGTTTTTCGCATATGTTTTTGGGGAGAGGGCCCGGACCAGAGTTCCTCTTGTCTCGGGTTTTTTTTTTTTTTCTCTTTTGCTGTGCTTGTTTTGTCCTTTTGGAGGAGGGGTGGAGTGGTGGGTTAAATATTTAAAGATACACTTAAAGATATATAAAATAAGGGGGCTGTGTTAGAGGTGTATAGGTAAAGAATATATATAAGCTATACAAAGGAAGGCACAACGAATGGTGCATATTTTTTTTTTTTCCTTGGTATGAGCTATCTGACATATGGAGGTTATACATATCATGTACCATATACATAAAGGAATGACAGAGGTGAAGAATCAAACGGCTGCATGAGAGAGATAGGACTGCTCCACCCCCCCCCTTTTTTTTTTTTTTGTGGGGGGGAGTTAAGTAAATGGGAAGGGAGGGGGTAGAGGGAAGGAGAAAGGAAGGGAAAGGGAGAATAAAGTTGCAGATACATCTCCCCCTTAGGAAGAATAGGCAGAAGAATAAAACGCCCTCTCTGAGGCCCAATAGAAGGGAGGGGGGAGGGAAGGGGAGGGGCACGAGGTGGGGTGTCTCCCTTTTTTTTTTTTTTTAGTGGGGTGGGTTTTTTGGGGGGGATGTGTGCAGTATCTTTTTATAGGGGGGGTGGAACCCTGATATTTCAGGGAGGTTAAAAGGGGGGGTATAAGTGCCGTAAAGGAGGGGGGGTAAATAGTAAAGATGGGGTCACAAATAATGGGTTCACATAGTAAAGTCACCACAGACATTAAAAACTGATTGCAAATGCGGTCACAATGATAAGTGGGGTATACTCCCACATTTTCTTTTCTGTTTTTTTTCTCTTTTTTTTTTTTTTTTGTGTCCTTTTCTTTTTTTTTTAAAGGGGCATGAGAATAGTATCACAACATACACGAATACACGAATACACGAATATGGAAGAGTGGTCACGGGGGAAATAGAAGTACTAGGCGGGGAATAGGGGGGGAGGGTAAGGGCCAAGGAGGGCAAGGGTAGGGTGGGAAATAAAAATTTAAAAGATTAGATATCAGGCTCTGGTAAACAAGACTCCCCTTTTTTTTTTTTTTTATTAGCATACCCCCGATATGCACCTGTCTATGAGGATCAAGAAAGAAATAGGGCTTGTATATCGAATAATTGAATTGTATATCGAATAATTGTATATTGTATATTGATGATAAGGGGATGCGTATAGAAGTTTGTATGCATAAGATGGAGGATGCAAATATGCTAAAGAAATAAGTCTGATTTTTTTTTTTTTTTTTGCTTCAATGATATGTAGAAGTGCATTGTGTTGCTTTTGGGGTCTGTCTACGGTGGGGTGGGGTGAGGTACAAATTTTGAGGGGAGGAGAGGAGGAGGGGAGGAGAGATAGTATTTTTTTTTCTTGGTCTGGCTTGTGCTAGGTCATATATTTTTTTTCTCTGTGGATCTCCTTCTTTCCCTCCCTTCTCTCATCCTCTTCTTTTTTCTTCTTTTTTTTTTTGTCCAAGAGATTGGGAGCTACCTCCCAGTGGAGTTATCTCCATGGGAGGACGCTTGGAATAAGGGGGTGATTCTAAAGTAGAGGTGAAGGGATATAGGATAAAGTTAATATTAGGGTAATGCGAAACGACTAACGGGGTGCATGTGGTTAAACGCAGGGGAGCTTTGGATCCGCTACCCTCGCTCCATTCTGCACATACATTCTCCCCACTAAAAACGCTTCTCCTCCAATTGGAGGTAAACCGGAAGCGTTAAATAAAGGGATAGGGACTTTTTCTCTGGTCCTTTTTTTTTTTTTTCTTTTTTTTTTTTTTTGAGCGTGGTTTTGTTTTTGCCCCTTCCGCGCCCGCGGTGGTTGGCCCCCAGTACCAGGGGGGACACGAGTGGGGGGCGGGAGGGTAATTACTCGGGCACTTGGACGAGTGACTAGTTCTCGAGGTACGGGGTAAAGGGAGGGGGGTCCTTTTTTTTTTTTTTTTTTTTTTTTTTTTTAGTGGCCTGTCTCTCTCCCCTTTTTCTCCCCCTCGCACCGTAGTCTCTGTTTTGTATTACTGGTTCCCTTTGTGAGGTATACCAGATTAGAAAGGCGATAAAATGGATATAATAAATTTCACATCGTACAACGTCAAGGGCCTGAATAGCCCAGAAAAACGTACTAAATTAATGGCAGAACTCAGTAGAATTAAAGCTCAAGTAATCTTTTTACAAGAGACACATTTCAGAAGAGATAAAATTCCAAGACTGGGCAATCAAAGATATCCGACAGTGTACCATGGTGCCTCCCAAACATCCAAAGCGAACGGGGTGGCAATTATGCTTTCAAAACAAATGATTTGGAAAGAATCAAATGTAATTACGGACGACGTAGGAAGGATGTTAATAGTGAAAGGAGAATTAGGGAATCAAAAAGTTACTCTGGCGAATCTGTATTTACCCAATGAGGATCCTATATCTACACTGGAAAAATATTTGGAAGTGGTACAACAAAACAAGGAAGGGTTTCTAATTTTGGGGGGCGATTTAAATATAGCCTTAGACCCAGCAATAGACGTGTCAAGGGGAGTTTCTCATATATCTAATACAAAATTACATAAAGCAAGGCGTCTACTGAAAGATACACAGTTAATAGATAGCTGAAGGATAATGCATGCGTACAACAAGGATTATAGTTTTTTTTCCGCAAAACATAAGACATACACAAGGATAGACTATATTTTTTTAGACCAGAACATTCTCTCAAAGCTACGAGATGCAAAAATAGGATCTTTCACAATATCTGATCACGCGCCAACTAATTGCAGCATAGAATGGGGTGAGAGAGGCCCACGAGAATGGAACTGGAGAGTTAATGAGACACTCCTAAAAGATCCGGAATATGAGAAACAGATAGCCCGGGAACTGGATAATTTCTTCTCTACTAACGATCTGGATGAAACGCTGCCTATGAGTATATGGGAAACACACAAATGCTATTTGAGAGGAGTGCTTATATCATTGGGGGCACACAGAAAACGTACTCAGAGTGCTAAACTCGATAGTTTGCTGGGGGAAATCCAATCGCTGGAAACGGCACATAAGAAACTACAGTCGCACCAGATAGGAGAGAAATTGGCGGGGCTGCGGGAAAAATTAAATCTTATGTTAACGGATAAAGCAAAAGCTACATTGAATAGGTGTAAAAGAACTTATTATGAATATGGGAATAAACCCAGCAGACTATTGGCAAATGCACTCAGAGACACGAGAGCCCGTAATCAGATCGAGAAAATTAAAACACAGGGAAACGGGATGGTGAGCTCTACACAACAAATAGCGGAAGCATTTAGAGATTATTACTCAAACCTATATAATCTAGAAAAGCAGTGTTTAAGACCAAACCTCGTGGAAAGAGAAGAAATTATCAAGGAATACTTAGTGTCCTCAGAAATGCCAAGGATACCCAAAGAAAGCGCAGAGAAGATAGACGGCCCGATTACTGTAGAAGAATTTTTGGGAGCACTGGGCGCCCTAAAAGCGGGAAAGGCGCCAGGTCCCGACGGATATACACTGCGATACTATAACATTTTCGCGGAAAAAACTGGCGCCCAGGTATGTAGCGGCATTTAACTCGATCCGCGTTGGACAGAGGATGCCGGCGGAAACCTTGTTGGCTGAGATTGTAGTGATCCCTAAGGAAGGGAAAGACCCTGCCCAGTGCTCCAGCTATCGGCCAATATCTTTGCTGGATGTTGATTTAAAGATTCTAGCGAAGATTTTGGCCGATAGACTACTAACATATATCCCGTTATTGATACATCCTGACCAAGTGGGGTTTACCCCGGGCAGAGAGGGTAGAGAGAACACTCAAAGGATAATAAGTACAATATACCTTGCCCAACAACGCCATAAGCCTGTAGTTCTGATATCCGCGGATGCAGAAAAAGCGTTCGATAGGGTGGAATGGGGGTATCTAAAAGCTATGTTATCACATATTGGTTTGGGGAAGGGTGTACAGAACTGGGTCACAAGCTTATACTCCTGCCCATCGGCAAGAGTTAGGGTAAATGGGAAAAAATCAGACCCCTTCCCTATTCATAATGGTACCCGGCAGGGATGCCCGCTATCCCCAATTATATTTGTCCTCTCGCTGGAGCCTTTCTTAAAGCGGTAGTTCCGCGGGAAAACGTTTTTTTTTTTAAGACGTTTTTGTAAAGCTGATGGTACAACGAAAATTGTACTCACCAGTCTCCTAGTCGCAGCCACCACCAGGACGATTTCCCCCAAAAGAAGATTTTATAAAATCTGATGATGGACATTGCCATCTTAACTGCTGGCACCGTGAATCCCTCCTGTATTTTCTTCCGGGATGCGGTGTCTCCTGAGAATACCAGGAGACGCGCCGTGTTTGAAATCTCGCGATATCTCGCGGGTCACGTGACTAGTCACAGCGGGGAGTGTCCTTTTCAGGACGCTGCCGGCTGTTGTCCTAGCAACTATGCAGTGTGACGGCGAGCCGCGCCGTCAACACTGCATAGTTGCTAGGACAACGGCCGGCAGCGTCCTGAAAAGGACACTCCCCGCTGTGACTAGCCAGACTAGTCACGTGACCCGCGGGATTTCAAACACAGCGCGTCTCCTGGGATTCTCAGGACTCGCTCCCAGGAGACATAGCGCTGATCGGGGATTTTTTGAAAACACGCCCACTCCCGCGGGGAAATGTGAGTGACAGCTCACAAAAGGCCCTCAATCCAAGGTAAGGAGGCCTATTAAAAAAAAAAAAAAAACGGATAGATACAGTACAATGGCTGCTGGTTTTAACAAGAAAAACTTGACAATTAGGGTGAACCACCGCTTTAAGAATTATAAGAGCAAACAATGATATACGGGGTATCCGGGTAGGGGAGGTGGATTTTAAGGTGGCAGCATATGCCGATGATCTACTGTTCACATTAACATCCCCGATAACATCGCTTCCATGTCTATTAGCAGAAATAAAAAGATACGGAAAAATTTCCAATTTCAAAGTAAATTATAATAAATCAGAAGCAATGGGAGTTGAGACAAAAATACCAAGGAAACTGGGCAGGCTTTATGAACTAAATTTTCTACCCTTAATAAAACAAATAAAACTAGACCTACTAAGGTGGGACAAAGAAATCTTTTCATGGTTTGGCCGAATAAATATAGTTAAAATGAATACGATGCCTAGACTACTCTACTTATTTCAGACTCTCCCCATAACACTTCCGAGGGGATTTTTGAAAGACTTGAGTTCTAAATTTACAAAGTTCATATGGGCAGGAAAACCGGCCAGAGTCCGGAGGAACATATTGATCTTACCCAAAGAAAAAGGAGGAGTGGGCCTCCCAGACCCTATGGGGTATTACGAGGCTTCTCATCTAGCACGAGTTGTGGATTGGTGTACACATCAGGCAAACAAACCCTGGGTAAACCTGGAACAAGAAGTAAGCATTATCACCATAGAAGGAATGGCGTGGCTGGATGTGAATAAGATATCCCAGTGTGCAAAGAAACATCCCATGATAAAGGCCACACTTAGGCCTCGTACACACGACCAGTTTCCTCGGCAGAATTTAGCTTCCGACCGAGTTTCTGGCTGAATTCTGCCGAGGAAACTGGTCGTGTGTACACTTTCGGCCGAGGAAGCCGACGAGGAGCTCGGCGAGGAAATAGAGAACATGTTCTCTATTTCCTCGTTGTTCTATGGGAGCTCTCGTCCCGCCGAGCTCCTCGGCGGCTTCAGTGCTGAACTGGCCGAGGAACTCGATGTGTTTGGCACGTCGAGTTCCTCGGCCGTGTGTACGAGGCTTCAGAGTTATCAGAAGGATAGGTATGAAATCGAATCTGGTGAAGTGTATTGGCCCTATGACACCTATTCTGGGAAACCCGAGCTTTGAGCCAGGTATAAGAGACCGACAGTTCAACAACTTAAGACGGAAGGGAGCCAGTAGGCTGATACACTTCAGGAGAGAAAACCTCCTACGTTGTCCTATATGTATAACATATTGACTGAAGTTAACGCCCCACAAGAGCTCGTCTTTATGCAGGCATGGGAAAAGGATCTGGGTATCAAGTTCACTGAGACACAGAAAAACAAGATTTTTGCATTTACACACAAGGCCTCAATCGCATCTAGGTACCAGGAGGGGGGATACAAAGTGCTGACAAGGTGGTATAGGACACCATCAATACTAAATCGGCTCTTCCCTAATACGTCCAAAGTCTGCTGGAGATGTCAGAAGGAAGAGGGCACTATGGTGCACATATTTTGGGACTGTCGGGTGATAAGAGAATTTTGGGAGATGGTTTCGGAGACGGTCCTGGAAATTACCGGGATTGACCTGGGACACAGACCCGCTGCGTTCTTGTTACTCGACATTCCCATATCAATGGAAAACTATAAACAATCCCTAATACGTCATCTGATAACAGCTGCTAAGGCGTGTATACCAATCTTATGGAAGAACACCTCATCCCCAACCAAATTGCAATGGCTAAGTAGAATAAACGAGATACAGATGATGGAGAACCTCACAATGGGAATACAGGAACGAGAGGAGACCTACTGGAGGATATGGACTCCATACATGGAATACAGGGAGCGGGGCACGTAGGGGGGGAAGAGGGGAGAGACTACGGCCGAATTTTTTTATTTTTTTTTATTTTATTTTTTTTTATTTTTATTTTTTGTTGTGGGAAGGGGGGGGGGTCAGGGAGGGTGATTAATATTCTCGGAGGCACAGGACACCTCTCCGAGGATGGTATAAGAAGACCGTGGCTATACGCAGGAGAGAAGACCCGTGCTGTAAAAGGGGGACCAGAAGGGGTACAGGAGGACACAATATAAAGTATAAGAGATGTTAAGATAAGGATTGTAATGTATGTTATAAAGATGAAGCTGTACCTAGTCTGACTTGTATGTAGAAAAAAGAGAAAAGAGATATAAAATAAAGAATTATAAAAAAAAAAAGACACATCGCAATCAGCATGTATGACTGGATTATGAAGTAAGACTTTTTAGCTCTACATGTTTCGCGAAAACCACCTCTTCAGGAGCTAGCGTAAATTCTTATCCAAGAGAATTATATGTTTGAAGACTGAACTTATTTTAATAGTAGTATGTGTTGGGAGCCTTCAGCTATAGCCTTGAAGTGTACCTTAGTGGTAACACGTTACTAGCTGGCAGATAATCCAGGATATTATGAATACTAGCGGCAATGGTTATGCCGAGCATACGTTAATCAGTAGAAAGAAGCATCTGTGATTGGCCCCGGCGGCGAATGTGGAGGTGGGGTTGGTCTGTGTGGTCTGTGAGTGACCAAGCTACACGTGTGAGTCCGGCTTCTCTGCCTGGCGTGCTGTGTCTCCTGAGGTCTTTCTCTGATCCCTCTGTCACACTGTCAGCCCCTCTCCCATTCTATCAGTCAGCCCACCTCTGTCTGCCCCTCTCCCACTCTGTCAGTCAGCCCCCCTCTCTATCAGCCCACCCCTCTGTCTTTCAGCCCACCTCTCCCTCTGTCTGTCAGTGCCCCCCTCTTTATCAGCCCCCCTTTCTATAAGCCCACCCCTCTCTGTCAGTGCCCCCCCTTATTATCAAAGAAATGTAGCAGAATACATTTTGATACAAATTTTTGAAAGATTTTTTTTGCAAAGTTTTATAAAAAATAAAATGCCTTTTAAAAAAAAAATGTTGGGGTGTTTCCTTTTGTATACAGCAACAAAAAAAAACAGCGGTGATTAAAAACCACCAAAAGAAAGTCTGCCTCAAAACAATGATACAAAAAACATTTGGGTACACTGTTGCATGACTGAGCAGGGCCGATCCTAGGCAGCATGCACAGGGTGCTTTGCACCCAGGCGCCTGCAGAGGTGGGGGCGCCGAAGTGCCAGAGTTCTCCCCTCCCTCCTTCTCTCCTTGTTTGTGTCCGTCCAGAACTAGTGTTCTGAGCATAGGTGTGTGTCCGTCCAGAACTGATGTGTGAGCATAGGGCAGCCTGTCCAGCCTGGCAGTGCTCGGGGGAGGGGCCGCTCTTCTTCCTGACACAAGGGTTCTAGTTTTCAGTTTCTGCTGAGCGCTCATGTGCAGGAATGAATTCCTCACACTGGGAGTCTTGGATCCTGCACTGTCTCCACCAACTACAGTTGGAATTCCTCCCACTCCCATCCCTATCTCGGGCTGCACAGAGAGAGAACCGAGGTGAGTCACAGTGTTCAGTGTGCTGGGGGATGGCATCCCCAGCATTCCTTTACACATGCTCTGGGCTGTCCCTGCTCTAGATGTTTTATGGCATGATAGATTGCGTAGGCTACACAGCCCCTGCCCATCTCCTGTACTATGTCTGCAGTCTCTGCCCATCTCCTGTACTATGTCCGCAGTCTCTGCCCATCTCTTGTACTATGTCTGCGGTCTCTGACCATCTCCTGTACTATGTCTGCGGTCTCTGACCATCTATTGTACTATGTCTGCAGTCTCTGACCATCTCTTGTACTATGTCTGCAGTCTCTGACCGTCTACTGTATTAAGTCTGTAGTATATCTGGGGGCTCTGTCTAACAAGCTCTCTAACAGAATCCCTCTCTGTGTCCTTCAAAGAGGTCCCCTCCAGGTCCCAATAAAGTTCTCTGCTTCTCTTCCTGTATTTTGTTTATTGTTAACCACTTCCCGACCGCCGCATGTAAATGTACGTCCACAGTATGGCACGTACAGGCACATGGGCGTTCATGTACGTCCTTGCCTTCTAGCGGATGGGGGGTTCGATCGGGACCCCCCCCCCCCTGCTACATGCGGCGGTCGGGTTCGCTCGGGGAGTGATCCGGGACGACGGCGCGGCTATTCGTTTATAGCCGCTCCGTCGCGATCGCTCCCCGGAGCTGAAGAACGGGGAGAGCCGTATGTAAACACGGCTTCCCCGTGCTTCACTGTGGCGGCGCATCGATCGTGTCATCCCCTTTATAGGAGAGGCACAATCGATGACGTAAGTCCTACAGCCACACCCCCCTACAGTTGTAAACACACACTAGGTGCACCCTAACTCCTACAGCGCCCCCTGTGGTTAACTCCCAAACTGCGTGGGAGCTGCGGTGGCTCAACGCGATTGGCACTGCGCTGACAAGCCATTCACCTCTGCAGCTAGAGGTTCGGATCCCGGTCTCGGCTTCATGTGAATTGAGTTTGGTGGTCTCAGCCCGGCTCCCGGTGGGTGTGCTATGCAAGGTAAGCCTGTGCTTAGTACGCCCACCCCCCTCCCACAAAAACCACCACACCTACACACGCACTCTAAATTGGGTTAACACACGCACATTGACCACGCGGTCTCTAAAGAGAGGCGAAGGACTAATGGGGCTGGTTGAGCGGGCTAATCCTCTCACTCCCTTATAGGGAGTCCCTCTGCCCCGTTGGGCTTCAAAGCGGAGCAGGTAGGGCGGGCTGTGTGGGAGGACCCCCTCACACACCCGCCATTGCCACCCGGGGCATGGAGAAAGGTGGCAGATTGCCTCTGGGGGAGGCCTGCCTACTCCCAACTCCTGCAGTCCGGCTCCTCTCTCGAGTACACGCACAAAATACACAAAAAAAATAAAAAAAAACAAAAAAACTCCCAAACTGCAACTGTCATTTTCACAATAAAGAATGCAATTTAAATGCATTTTTTGCTGTGAAAATGACAATGGTCCCAAAAATGTGTCAAAATTGTCCGAAGTGTCCGCCATAATGTCGCAGTCACGAAAAAAATCGCTGATCGCCGCCATTAGTAGTAAAAAAAAAAAAATTAATAAAAATGCAATAAAACTATCCCCTATGTTGTAAACGCTATAAATGTTGCGCAAACCAATCGATAAACGCTTATTGCGATTTTTTTTACTAAAAATAGGTCGAAGAATACGTATCGGCCTAAACTGAGGGAAAAAAATGTTTTTATATATGTTTTTGGGCGATATTTATTATAACAAAAAGTAAAAAATATAGTTTTTTTTTCAAAATTGTCGCTTTATTTTTGTTTATAGCGCAAAAAATAAAAACCGCCGAGGTGATCAAATACCACCAAAAGAAAGCTCTATTTGTGGGGAAAAAAAGGACGCCAATTTTGTTTGGGGGCCACGTCGCATGACCGCGCAATTGTCTGTTAAAGCGACGCAGTCCCGAACTGTAAAAACACCTTGGCATCTTTAGGCAGCATTTTGGTCCGGGGCTTAAGTGGTTAAGAGATCATGTAAGGATCCCAGGTTAATGAAGATTTCGTGTGGGAGCATATCTGTGGTTGAGTCATTGCCATTGAAACATTTGTAAAGGGGAGGAGTTAATAAAAATGACCACGCCCATGTGGGGGCGCCAGAAAAATATCTGCACCCAGGCTGCCTGTGACCCTAGGATTGGCCCTGTGACTCAGCAATTGTCAATCAAAGTGTAACAAATGCTGAAAACTGAAAAATTGCCTGGGCAGGAACATGGTGAAACAGTCCGGTCCTGAAGTGGTTAATTCAGTTTTTTTGTAAAAATACAAATAACATCACTCTACAAATCACCAGTAAACTAACCGTTTGTTTGTTTTACTTGTTTGCTACAGACCTGTATATTGTTGTATGTAAATTATATAAACCAAGAGAAAGGAATGTTTGGAAGAAGCATATGATGCATATACCAACAGAAGATGGTTTTGTCAGACATTTCATCCTAAAAGTCTGAAGGCCAATCAGCCAGGTTGGGTCCCACTAATCCAAGATAATATTGCATGGATTTGACATAAATCTAATTATTTCAAATATTCTCTCTTTTAGGGGAACCCTTTGAAAATGTGGCTATCATCAATGCTGCGGTAGCCAATATAATTGTGTCTATATTACTGGGTGACAGATTTGAATATGATGATCCAATCATACTGAACCTCATGAGAAAAATTAATGAAAATATCAAGAGCTTTGGAAGTATTATGATTATAGTAAGTGTAACCATCAGTTGAAAGGCTGGATTTTATCTCTTCATTTCAAATGTTCTATTGACTTTACAAAACGTCAGGCCTTGTTTGAAAACAATTTGAAAGATTATTTTACCTATAATATTAGGGGGGAGCCTGAAGTGTAGATACCTCAGTGGCGTCTTATTGGATTATCAATTCTATCACATTGTTGTGTTTTATACAAATTTTTTACAATTATTATAATCATTGTGTGCTTATTTTTATGTATTACCTATGTCAATTTATTAGACTATAAAGTTTTATGCCTTTTCCCATTGAGCGCTGCTTTTTTGTTATTGTGTTTCCCTTTCTATTCTTCCAGTGGTTGGGGGCTACACTGGTTATCGGCTACTTGGTTGGACTTTGTCGTGCTTAGTGTGTTTGTAGCGCCCACAGGAATTTTTTTTCTTTTTATCCCGTTACATCTGGCATAACTAATACAGCATTTCATAACAATAACATCTTACCAACAGTCAGACATGGTGGTAGTAAAATCAAATGATGTAAAATCAACTGTTTCCACCTGAATTCCGGGTTGGCCAGTGAATGGGGGAAGTACGGGTGCTGCAGAAGTGGTGGGCTCCCAATTCGGATTGGAAAATGCAGCATGAAGGGCACTATGGGCTCAACTGGCCTTGCTTTGTCTTCTTGGTGGCTGTGGGACTCTACTCGTGCTAGCCACCTGACCAGCTTGAACTGCACTTATGGGACTCGCCACGTCACCAAGTGATACTGCAGTGCTGGATGTACGACCAGGATGTACTAGGCCGCTGGTGCTTGCCAGTTCACCAGAAGGATGAGCGGCACTAGTACTGGCTCTCTGCTCTATACGAAAGCCCTGCGATTCTTGCACCTCAACAACAGAAGAAGAACGGGGTCGGGTACGCCTGACCTTGGCAGGGACCACAACTCTGTCGTCAGAGCTATCTGTCAGGGTGCTGCTGCTATCTACAGGATCGTATTCTGAGCTTGAATCTGACAGATGTGTGACTTCCTCATCACTATCTGTCATGCTCAGAAACGTGTAGGCCTCTTCACTAGTGTACCTTCGATTTGACATTTTGGCCTCTAAATTTACTGATACACTAGTGAGACTCACAGGAAAAAAACTGATTTAAACGCTACCAAAAAAACTGTTCGCAGGGATCAGGCCTGACTCTGCAAACGCTGCAGTTATGTGTTTAGTGTTTTGTAAGTGACATTGATTGATACTGCACTAGGCTGGGCTGGGCGGAGGGGGCTAAATGAAGGTGCTAGCAGGTATCTGGGCTGATCCTGCAAACACTGCATTTTTGGGAACCCTAAACTGCTGGGGACGCTAGTATAGATCTGATCAGATTAGATATTGATCCCTTCAGACACTATGGGCCAGATTCAGAAACGAGATACGACGGCGTATCTCCAGATATGCCGTCGTATCTCTAAGTGCGGTCCGTCGTATCTATTCGCTTGATTCAGAGAATCAGTTACGCATTGATTTCCCTAAGATCCGACTGGTGTAAGTGTCTTACACCGTCGTATCTTAGGCTGCATATTCACGCTGGCCGCTAGGTGGCGCTTCTGTATAGTTCCGCGAGGAATATGCTAATTAGGTATTAACGCCGATTCAGAAGCGAACGACCGCCCGGCGCTTTTTTTTTACGTCGTTTGCGTTCGGCTTTTTCCGGCGTGAAGTTACCCCTGCTATATGAGGGGTATGTGCGGTGTATCCTATGTTAAGTATGGCCATCATTCCCGCATTGAATTTTGAAAATTTTACGTTGTTTGCGTAAGTTGTTCGCGAATAGGGCTGGACGTCATTTACGTTCACGTCGAATCCAATATGTCCTTGCGGCGTACTTTGGCGCAATGCACACTGGGATTTTTTACGGATGGCGCATGCGCCGTTCAAAAAAAACATGAAAAACGTGGGGTCAAGTCAAATTTAAATACAACACGCCCCCAACATCCCTATTTGAATTACGTGGCCGTACGCCGCAACACATACGTTACGCCGCCGTAAATAAGGGCGCACGTTTTTTCTGAATACAGAACTTGCGCCCAAAGTTACAGCGGCGTAACCTTTTGGAGATACATTACACCAGAAGAAAGATACGCTCAGGTATCTGAATCCGGCCCTATACTACTAAGGGAGGTGTGTGGTGCATGTGTGGGTGTTAGCGCTACTGGCACTAATCTGACACTGCCTGGGGTGAGACAGATCCTGACTGATAATAAAACCTAACTGATATCATCCGCCGGGTGATCAGGGGGTTAAACCTTTATTAGGTAATATACGGCATGTACCCTGACACAAAAAAAAAACAACCTAACTAGCATCACCCGTGACACTAATACAGTGATTATTGGTGACAGGTGGTGATCAAGGGGTTAAACCTTTATTGGGGAGTACCTTAAAGCTACCTGGGCCTACCACTAACTGCCCTAATGCTGATTAGTGTCACTAATGACACCAGTCCAGTGATCAGTGAAAAATCAGACAACTGCACTGGGTGACAGAGACAGGGAGTGAAGGGGTTAACTGGGGGGGGTGATCAGGGGTTAAATGTGTACCTACATGTACTGGTGTTAGTGTAGTGTTGGTGCAACTCACGGTAAGATGTCATCTCTAGAGTTGAGCGGACACCTGGATGTTCGGGTTCGACGGGTTCGGCCGAACTTCGGAAAAAAGTCCGGGTTCGGGACCCGAACTTGACCCGAACCACATAAAAATAAACTTAGAACTTTCCCTGCGCAAAGTGTCATTTCTGAAAGGAAAAAAAGTCATTTAAAACCGGCTTTTGCGGCTATAATGAATTGTCGGCTTCGGCAATTCAGAGAGGATTCATTCATAAAAAATAAAAAAAATAGCGTGGGGGTTCCCCCAAATTCAATTACCAGGCCCTTCAGATCTGGAATGGATATTAAGGGGAACCCCACTGTCAATTAAAAAAAAAATTACTCGGGGGTTCCCCCCAAATATCCATTCCAGACCCTTCAGGTCTGGTGTGGATTTTAAGGGGAACTCCACCCCAAATTAAAAAAAAAAGGCGTGGAGTTCCCCCCAAAATCCACACCAGACCCCTTATCCGAGCACGTTAACCTGGCCGGCCGTGGAAAAGAGGGGGGGACAGAGTGTGCCCCCCCCTCTCCTGAACCGTACCAGGCTCACATCGGACTTTTGCTGTCGGAAAATCAGATCATGTGTACGGGGCATTCGTTGATTTTGGACACAAGGGAAGATCCTGAATGTTGGGACCTTAGACCAGAATGTGCAGGCAAAGTAGGAAGCTTCCCACCATCTCTTCTCTCTAAATTCAGGTTTTTATATTGGCTAAAATGTGGGGTTGGTGGGAAGGATGATTGTCACAGCAGCTTGGTGGTTAGAGAGTCTGTGGAATAAAACAGATTGTTTTAAAACTGGGGCCCATTTGGTTCATGGGTTCTTCCCGGAGATATGTACCTGAGGGAAAGTAAGAGTACATAGGTTTGGTAACACCCTTAGGCAGGTATGGTAAGGATAAAGATGATCCTAGTTCAATTCTTGGACGCTCAAAGATTCTTTTTGGTAACATTTGGCAAATTGTTTATTTTATATTGTTTATGTTTTTTTTTATCAAGTTGTATTTGTATTGGCCCTTTGTAAACCCATGTAATGCAGTCAATGTTATTCACTGGGTGGAAATTAAGGATCTGCATTAAGAAATTTTTTAGTCAATTACAGTTACGGTATATAAATTGCATTTCGAAAAATAAATTCATTGTTTGTTTTTTTCCTTAAGCTTTACAACATGTTTCCAAGACTGGTAGGGATGCTTCCTGGCAGCCATCAGAAAGTTTTTCAAAATGTTGAAGACACGTATGCTTATATAAGGGAGGTATTTACAAAACAGAAGAAAACACTGGACGTAAATGACCAAAGGAACCTTATTGATGCGTTTCTGGCAAGACAAGAGCAAGAGGTACAAGTTATGTTTTTTTCAATTACTGTTAATTGCCATTAACAAAAATAGATAAATAATCTAATACTTGGATATGTTTATCCCTTTCATGAAAGAGGGTCATGGATAGGTAAATGTCCAGGCCAAATTTAGCAGGGTCCCTATGCATCGGTTAACTTGAATAAAACAGTATGACTATATTTTGTCTAATTAACCATTGTTTGGCTGTATTCTAATGATAAATATGGCTTTAGTATGCCAGACTGTTTTAATAAACAACCTACTACATTTTTTTTATTATAAAATGGCAATTGGACTCAAGCAAACAAATACAATTTGACTTTAGCAACTTGTTATAATTATTTTTCCTGATATAATTGACCTTTTTCACTGAAAGAACTGCAGCCATCTATCAAAGCACCTCTCTCTTTAAAGTATAATAGTGATCAAATGACTGAGAACCATGGTGATTGGCTCCCAATTGCAGAATCTGACCACACACCACTGGAACAGTGGTGTGTTGTCACATTTGTTTTGTGATCCTCAACTATACAAGATCTGGACTCATATTTTTGTTTTAATAACATTTATTGCAGCAAATTAATTTTGGATATTGTTTACTGTTAGCTTTAAGGCTAAGTTCACCTTTTTCGGGCAGAATTTAACTTTTTATATTCAATAGAAGCCTTTTGTAATGCCATTTCTGGCCAGCCAAACCAATGTGCCTATTAGACACTTGCATTCATTTTCGTCCAAATGCATTTTTGTCTGGATTTTCGAGTTCGTTTTAACAAAACGATAACGTATGTCCGAAATCTGAAAGATCCGACATATAAAATGCTTTATTTTTGTTTCGTTGCGACAATGACCGTGACAATAGCCATCTATGTCTATCGAATCTGTGGTTGTATGTGCCTAATCTAACTCTCAGGCCCCGTACACACGTCCGAGGAACTCGACGGGTTCCTTGTGAAGCCGCCGAGGATCTCGGCAAGCCGAAATTTCCCATTGAACAACGAGGAAATAGAGAACATGTTCTCTATTTCCTCGCCGAGGTCCTCGTCGGCTTCCTTGGCCGAAAGTGTACACACGGCCGGGTTTCTCGGCAGAATTCAGCTCTTGACCGAGTTTCTGGCTGAATTCTGCCGAGAAACTCGGTCGTGTGTACGGGGCCTCAGTCTGAAATTATTCGACATAGAGAGAAAAGATTTGACATTATAGAGACATGAAGATTTGACATGGAGAGAAAAGAGTCAACATGGAGAGAAAAGATTCGACGAAGCAGCTAAAAACATACGATCGCCACTAGAGGACATTTATGGTCAAATGCTCAGCCCATAAACTATAGAAGAATTCTAATGTTGATTGACTAGTAATAATAATTAAAATAATATAATTATTACTAGTCATACAACATTAGAATTCTACTATAGCTTGTGGGCGGAGCATTTGACCGGAAATGTACGATTGTGGCGTCGTACAGTTTAGCTGATTCGTCAATTCTTAGAACATTCGACCGACACCATAAGCAAGGGATATGCAATTAGCGGACCTCCAGCTGTTGCAGTCCCATGAGGCATAGCAAGACTCTGACAGCCACAAGCATGAAACCCCAAGGCAGAGGCATGATGGGAGGTCCGCTAATTGCAAATCCCTGCCATAAGCCTTCAATTGACAGATTCAACCTTAATTCATTTGGATTTTCGAACTAATGCATTTTTTTAACTAAACAAAATAAATAAAAACGGGAGTAACTAAATAAATGTATTTTTTGGACAAAAACGAAATTCTGAAACAAAATATTTCAGTGTGCACAAGTCTAGTGCCTATCTCACTTACCTCATCTATAGCAGCTTTGAAATTTGAGTGTTTGAAAAATAAATTTTCCTTCCATCAATTCCTGTAGATCATGCTACATCCAGGAAACTTTTAATCCCGCCAGCCAAACCAATGTGCCTATTAGACACTTGCATTCATTTTCGTCCAAATGCATTTTTGTCTGGATTTTCGCGTTCGTTTTAACAAAAGGATAACGTATGTCCGAAATCTGAAAGATCCGACATAAAAAATGCTTTATTTTTGTTTCGTTGCGACAACAGTTCGATATAGATAGAAGATTCGACATGACGGTGACAATAGTCATCTATGTCTATCGAATCTATGGTTGAATGTGCCTAATCTAACTCTTAGTCTGAGATTATTTGACATAGAGAGAAAAGATTTAACATTATAGAGACATGAAGATTTGACATGGAGAGAAAAGATTCAACATTATAGAGACATGAAGATTCGACGAAGCAGCTAAAAACATACGATCGCCACTAGCGGACATTTATGGTCAAATGCTCCGCCCATAGGCTATAGAAGAATTCTAATGTTGGTTGACTAGTAATAATAATTAAAAATATATAATTATTACTAGTCATGCAACATTAGAATTCTTCTATAGCCTATGGGCGGAGCATTCAACCAGAAATGTACGATTGCAGCGTCATACAGTTTAGCTGCTTCGTCGAATCTTCTTATAACATTCGTCATAATTAAGGTCGAATCGGTCAATTGAAGGCTTATGGTGTCTGTCGAATGTTCTAAGAAGATTTGACGAAGCAGCTAAACTGTACGATGCTGCAATAATAAATTTCTAGTCGAATGGTCCGCCCACAAGTTATAGTAGAATTCTAATGTTGTTTGACTAGTAATAATAATTAATAAATATAATTATTACTAGTCATACAACATTAGAATTCTACTATAGCTTGTGGGCGGAGCATTCGACCGGAAATGTACGATTGTGGCGTTGTACAGTTTAGCTGATTTGTCAAATCTTCTTAGAACATTCGACCGACACCATAAGCCTTTAATGACAGATTCGACCTTAATTCATTCGGATTTTCGAACTAATGCATTTTTTTAACTAAACAAAATAAATAAAAACAAATTTCGGGAGTAACTAAATAAATGTATTTTTTGGACAAAAACGAAATTCTGAAACAAAATATTTCAGTGTGCACATGTCTGGTGCCTATCTCACTTACCTCATCTATAGCAGCTTTGAAATCTGAGTGTTTGAAAAATGATTTTTCCTTCCATCAATTCCTGTAGATCATGCTACATCCAGGAAGCTTTGAATCCCACCATGCACTCTCTTTTGCTTCACAGAAAAGGGAGTGTTCCCTACTCTGAACCACACCTTCCCCATTACTATACCACCTTGTACCCACTTTCTGTACAATCTGATTGTACCTTCTCTTTTGGATTGACATTAGCTATGTAGTACAAGGGCCTGTCTGATCTGATACAAATTGAATGTTCTGGTGGGTTCTCCTATTCCATAGTTCTGGTGGTTCCTCCTATTCCATAGTTCTGGTGGGTCCTCCTATTTCATAGTTCTGGTGGGTCCTCCTATTTCATAGTTCTGGTGGGTCCTTCTATTCCATAGTTCTGGTGGGTCCTCCTATTCCATAGTTCTGGTGGGTCCTCATATTCCATAGTTCTAGGTTGGTCATCCTATTCCATAGTTCTTGGAGGTCATCCTATTCCATAGTTCTTGGTGGGTCATCTTATTCCATAGTTCTGGTGGGTCATCTTATTCCATAGTTCTTGGTGGGTCATCTTATTGCATAGTTCTTGGTGGGTCATCTTATTCCATAGTTCTTGGTGTGTCATCTTATTCCATAGTTCTGGTGTGTCCTCCTATTCCATAGTTCTTGTACATCTAAATGAAATTATGAAATCTGATTGTACAATCTCTGCACAGTGTATGGCCAGTTTTATACAAGTACATAGGAGGGAGTGGACACTACCCCATTCACATCTCTGCGTAGTGGGAACTCGCATTCCCACATGTGTTTTTTTGGGGTGTTTTGGAGTGTTTTCGCTATTCACCCATAGGGCAAGCCATTCACTTGAATGGGCTGCTGTACGCGCAACAATCGCCCCAAATAAGCACCAGAACTTTTTTATAGAGCAGAGTGTGGTGCATTTTTCACCATGCTTTTTGGTGCGTTTGAGGCACTTTTCTGAAACGCACAGCAAACCATGCATTTTCTGTGCAGTTTGCTTTGCGTTCGGAAACTCACAGGCCCCGTACACACGAGAGGATCGATCCGCTGAAATTGATCCGTGGATCGGTTTCAGCGGAGAGATCCGCTGGTGTGTACAATCCAGCGGATATTTATCCGCGGATATATTTCGGGCCGACCGATTTCCAGCGGATAAAAATTTCTTAGCATGCTAAGAAATCTATCCGCTGGATTAGGCTCCAGCGGATCGATCCGGTGGTCTGTACAGACTCACCGGATCGATCCGTCCGAACACATCCCTCGCATGTGTCGTAATGATTCGACGCATGCGTGGATATCCTTATATGACAGCGTCGGGCACGTCGCCGCGTCATCATCGCGGCGACGGTGCGACACGTCACCGCGGACGGAATTCCGTGGGGATTTTGATCTCCTGGTTAGTACAACCAGGAGATCAAAATCCGCCAGAGGATTTATCCGCGGATACGGTCCGGAGGACCGTTTCCGCGGATAAATCCTCTCGTGTGTACCCGGCAACAGATGTGAATGAAGCCTTACTGTTCTTGTGCAAACACACCAATTTTACATTCAGGCCCCGTTCACACCTAGTGTAGTGGGACTGTACTTTTTTTGGCTCATTTTTCCCGTGACATGCATGGCAAAGTAGCTCATGGGACATTTTGGTGTATTGAGGGTTGCACATGTTTTACTGTGCGTTTTGCTGTGTTTGTCACTCATTTTGGCAAAATGTGTTAGTTTATGTGCCATTAACAATAATTGACACAAAGACCGCAACTAGTTATTTTCGGTGTATACAATTGGTCATACACTGTATAATCTCTGTATGATCTCCTTTAGATTTACCAAAACGATATAATAAGAGGACACAGCATCTATTCAATCATTCTGTATCCAATCGGCTATGTATGATACGCTTTGCACAAACCAGGACATACTTTTGTTCTCAATACTACAGCTCTATCAACATGGGCTGTCATCTGATCACTCAGCTCCTGCACACTCTGCCAAATGAACGATCAATGCAAGATGAAGGTAAGGTGGAAAAGAAAAATGATCACTGGCTGTGTATTTAGTGATAACAGTGATCACTGATTGCATTGGAAAACCATGAACCTGCAGAGGTGAGTGGGAGCAATCTCCTGGAAGAGGAGGGCAGGTGAAGAGTGTGTTTGATGAGGTCAGCTGGTGAACTCCTTTCTGTGTCTTAACAGTTTTCATGTCCTAAAGGCCGTCCAATAAGTAATTATGTTTTTTTTTCATACAAGCACTAAGACCCCTTTCACATTGAGCCGCACATAACGTTGTAAAACTCTGCTATTTTTACTGCCAATGCTATGGGCGGATTTGCGGCGCATTTCGGCCGCTAGCGGGGCTCTTAACCTCTGCTAGCAGCCGAGAAAGGGTTAAAACCGTCTGAAGCAGAGCATTGCGGGTGGTATAGCTGCGATGTCCTATTGATTTCAATGGCCAGGAGCAGTAAACACACCGCTTCTTCACCGCTTCAAAGATGCGACTAGCAGGACTTTTTTTTTACCGTCCTGCTAGCGCACCGCTCCAGTGTGAAAGTAACAGTTGTTTAAGGGCGGTTTGCAGGCGATATTTTTAACGCTATAGCACCTGAAAAACGTTACAGTGTAAAAAGGGGTCTAACACTGAGGTAAGGGCTGGTGTAAGACAAATAGAAAGCATTTTCTTTTCTGTACATTAATGCTATATTGGTACATAGGGGAGCTTGAATTTAGTAAAAAAGGTAAACTGAGCCTTTAATAAATGCCTTAAAATACAGCTTAATAAATGGAGTTACTGTTCCAGAATTAGGGTAAGAAAATTAAAATACTCTTTCCAATTATGTTATATGAGGGGCATATACCGGTAATCAAAATCACAGAAACTTTCAAAATTGGTTGAAGATCCCCTTTAATGACAATTGTCCATAAGTTGACATACAAGGGGACAAAAAAATCATGATTTGTAAACATTGAGTCTTTTTGATGTCCCCTCTAATCCAACTGTCCTAGGCACTGGCCAATGAAGGCTTTGTGTTAACTAAAGAATTGATTATGATTGTCATATGTGATGAAATATTGTCTTTTTAAAGATAGAATATTGATTTTTCATTCATATTTCGTCCTCCTTTTCTGTTGTGCAGGGGAAGTCAGAATCTACTTTGTACTTCCACAATGACAACTTAAGCGTGTTGGTGAGTGACCTTTTAGGTGCTGGAATGGAGACAACATCAACCACTCTGCGATGGGGCCTCCTACTTATGATGAAATACCCAGAGATACAAAGTAAGAAAAAAGTCTGGATTTTATAAAAAATGTTGTCTCTATTGACTTTCCCATCATAGTGAAAATCATAGAGGCAGTCATCACTAACCATGACTTTGAGCCTTGGCAGTTAAAGCTAAACTGTGGAATAAAATCTTGTATTTAAATGTATTCCTTAAAGTGATACACACACTGTTTAATTAACATTGTCCCTTCTATTTATGTATGGGGATGATGGCACTGTAATTATTTTAGTTAAAAAAATTGAAGTACCGTTTTCCTAATCGATATACAGCTGTCACATGACTTAACTCTCTCTCAGCTGTCTGCAGGGAAACAGAAGCAGGAGGGGCTTCTAGTCCTCTGCTGCTGGTCACATGTTAAAAAAAAAAAAACAGCCTTTGGAATACAGTAAAAATAAATAATACCGGGGGGCGTGACCGGAAGCCAGCCTGGAAGGAAACATCCCTTGAGAGCTCCTCTCCAGCCCGCAGCAACTAGGCAGAAAACCGGGGGATTTTGCAGCCATCCATGGGCGGATCGCGGACCACCAGATCCACCAAGGCACGGGGATCATCCCAACCCCCGCCAGGCTCCTCCACGACCTTCGAGCGCTACTTTAAGCCACCCGACATGCCGCCGGGTGAAGGGGGCAAGATGGCGCCGGATGCGGCCACGCTCAGAACAGGGACATCTCCCCCTCGCTCACCTCAGACCTGCAATCCAGAGCCATCCCCGACCCGATCGCGGACCTCGGCCTCCTCCATGAGCCCGGATGGCTCCCAGCAACGGGTGAGTGGATCCCCGCACCCCTGCCCCCCCGCCGCGGACCATGCGGTACAGGCCGCAACCATTTCTAATCCCCAAGACCGGGACACCCAATGTACAGGAGCTCCCCAATATCCTCCCCCGCCATGGCAGTCCTACATGCAGGCCTTCCCTACGAAAGATGATTTCAAACAATTGATTGAAGATGTTAAGGCGACTTGCCGCACTGAAATACAGGTTCTCCACACAGGCCTCAAACACTTAGCTGATAGAGTGGAGATGGCGGAGGAGGAGATCCAAGAGACTAAACTGGCGGTGCATCGCACCCAAATTCAGGCATCAGACCATCACCTTATGCTCAGGGATATGCAGCGGCACATTGAAGACCTGGACAATAGGGGGCGCCGCAACAACGTCCGCATACGCGGTCTCCCCGAAGCTGACGGGGCGGAGGAACTCCAGCTTACCCTCCAGAATTTATTTAACGACATACTGGGCGAACCAACAGACAAGCCCATTGAGATGGATAGAGCCCACCGAGCCCTCAAGCCAAAGGGCCCTGCGGGACGTTATATGCCTTGTAAATTCCTACCCGCTGAAGGAAGCTATAATGCGTAAAGCGCGCCCCATCCGTAACCTAGTCTTTAACAACAACCCATTACAGCTCTACCCGGACCTCTCCTGGATTACCCTGCAGAAACGACGGCTACTACAACCCCTGCTCCGTACCTTACAGGACAAAGACATTGTGTACCGATGGGGCTTCCCCTTTAGCCTGTCCGCCACCCACCAGGGGACCTCCGCCACCTTACGATACCCGGAGGACCTGGACGTCTTCTGCAGAACCCTGGACATCCCCGTCCCCCAGTTGCCGGACTGGGACCTAGTGGCTACGCCACCCCACCCCCTCCACCAGTGGTCTGGCAGAGAGTCCCCCCGCCCAAACGCCCCAGGGGACAGGACCTTGCCCGTAAATCCTCCAGGCACAGACCCACTTGAGATGGCCGCCCTGGCCACAAGAGCCTCCCTGAACGCTACATGAAGCCCTCTTGTCTTGTTTTTGCTGTTACTCTATTACTTTACCCCCCGGTTGCCCCAGCCCTATCCCTACGCCACACATCGGGCCTGTCTCGGACGAGACGCCGTAGAGGCTGCCCTTCTGCTTACGGACCCCCCCATGGCTGATAGCCTGAGAGTTCCTTCCTTCCCAACCCCCCTAGTGGAGTTTCTCCACACAACCCCCTGCCCCCCCGACCCACATTTTTGGACTTTTTGGTCAGGAGGTCTTTAAGGAACTGTTGGGACCCGAGGGCCCTCGGGCCACCCGGGCCCCCATTGTTGAATGTTGATGTGTGCTTTTTTTGGTCTTTTGCTCTCATCTTTTTCTTTCTTTTCAGATATCTCTCTCTCCCCTCCCCCGCAGGCAGGACCCGATGGCGCGCCCTGGTGGCTGTCGGCTCAGCGGCCCCTCCATTCGCCCTCCCAGAACCGGATGCAATGCGCCTGACTCCAGCTAAGTATGAACCACGGTCACTCCACCCACAGTATGGCTAAGTTACTATCCCTGAACGTCCACGGGCTTAACTCCAACAGGAAACGTCATTTGGCACTTAGGGAATTTAGGCAGTCAGGGGCGGAGATTGTAATGGTACAGGAGTCGCACTTCTCTAAGGCCCCGTACACACGACCAAACATGTATGCTGAAACTGGTCCGCGGACTCCTACATAGACCCCCTAGGCCACTTTATTATCCTGCGGGGAACATGGCACTCGTGGGACATAACCCTATGTACTCTGTACGCCCCCAATGCACATCAGCACAGATTTTTGGGTCGGGTTCTTGCCCGCCTGGCCAGATCCCCTCACGACCTACTGGTAGTGGGGGGGGACTTTAATTTACCCCATTCGGCGACCTGGGATCGCCTGGTGGTGAATCCCCGGGCCTCTCAGGCAAGGGCCTTGCGGGACTCTAAGCTCTTCCGCCAGCTAACGAGGAAGCATGCTCTGTTCGACGCATGGAGGGCGCTTCACCCAGGGGATCGCCAGTTTACTTTTTACTCATCCCCTCACCATACGCACTCGCGTATAGATTATTTTCTACTAAACAACACCACGTTACGTGTTACTGATACTGCACGGATCCTGCCCATTTCCTGGTCAGACCACGCCCCCATTACCCTGACCCTTGACCTGAACGCTCCCACCCGTAGGCCCTATAACTGGCGTCTAAATGATTTCCTCTTGAAGCACACCCTTTCTAAAATGGAAATAGACTCTGCCCTCCAACTCTACTTTAGCAAAAATGACACGCAGGACATCTCCACTACCACACTGTGGGCCGCGCATAAAGCGGTAATCAGAGGACGCTGCATGGCCATCTCCTCGGCCTTAAAAGGGAATGCCGAGTCGGCTAGAAAGCAGGCGGAAGCGCAGCTCCGAGCCCTAGAAACTCGCTTGCAGACCTCGCCCTCCCTAATGCTCCTTAAACGTATCGCCCTAGTACGGTCAACGCTCCGGGATCTCGCGCTGGGTCGAGTCGAGAAAGCCCTAGTCCGCCTACGACAGGTATATTATGACAAGGGCAACAAGGCGCAAGCTTTATTGGCGAGGAAACTAACAGACCGCTCGCTCGCCTCTACCCCGCACCAGGTCCAGGACAGATCGGGTAATACTGTATCACACCCCCAAAGTATTGCGGATGCATTCACAGCATTTTACGCTGACTTGTACAACAAGCCAGAAATCCCCCATAACCCACCCTCCCCCGACCTGCTAGATAGGATGACACAATACCTGACACAGGCGGGCATCCCTCGGCTACAGCCGGATGACTTGGCCTCCCTAAACGTTCCCATCACAGGAGAGGAGCTGACCTTGGCCATTAAGGCCCTACCCGCTCGCAAATCCCCAGGCCCAGACGGGTTCCCATACGAATATTACAAGACCTTCCTCCCCACACTTCTCCCCCATATGACAAAGCTTTTCAATGCCTTTCTACAACAAACCCCCATCCCGCAAGATATGCAGTGATCATTTATCACCCTTATCCCTAAACCAGACAAGGACCCCGCATTATGCGCCAGCTACAGGCCAATAGCCCTGCTGAACTCAGACCTCAAGATCTTTAGGTAGGTCCTCTCCCTCCGCTTAAATGTAGTTTTACCCTCCCTGGTCCATAAAGACCAGGTGGGTTTTGTCCCCCTTCGTCAAGCGGGGGACAACACGAGAAAGGTGATTGACCTAATTGACGTGGCGGGCAGGGAGGGCTCGGAGTCTTTGCTTCTGAGCCTGGACGCAGAAAAGGCGTTTGACCGCCTTGGCTGGCCCTTCATGCTCGCCACGTTAAGACATATGGGTTTGGGGGACCTTTCCTTCAGGCGGTCCGACACCTCTATACTAATCCGATCTCACAGATGAAAACTCCCTTTGCCACTTCATCCACCTTCCCCGTTACTAATGGTACCCGTCAAGGGTGCCCCTCTCCCCCTCCTCTTCGCTCTTTGCATCGAACCTCTAGCAGCAACGATCCGCGGCAACCCGGATATTCGGGGTATCCCAGTAAGGGGAAGGGAATTTAAGATTTCCCTCTTCTCCGACGACATCATTTTGACACTGACGCGTCCCCGCATCTCCTTACCCAATTTACAAGGGGAACTGGAACGCTACGGGGCCCTCTCGGGATATAAAACCAACACGTCCAAGTCCATGGCCATGCCAATTAACATGCCCGAACCTGAGGCCCTGCACTTACAGTCCGTCTTCCCGTACCACTGGGAGCGAACCTCCCTGAAATACCTGGGAGTCCATCTGACCCCAAACTTTGCATCCCTGTACCAGGCCAATTTCCCCCCCCCCCATATAGCTCAATAAGGGCGCTGATCCATAAATGGAAGTCCCATCAGATATCCCTTTTGGGCCGGATAGCGGCCATAAAGATGGTGATCCTACCAAAACTGTTATACCTTTTCCAGACCCTCCCTGTCCCGGTCACGTGTGCTCATTTGCGTGCCCTACAAGCGGATCTCCTCCGGTATGTGTGGAACTACAAATGCCACAGAATTCCACGCTCGGTCATGACGGCCGCACGTACCGAGGGAGGCCTGGCCTTCCCAGACCTGGTTAAATACTACCAGGCCTCACAACTCCGAGCGGTGGCATCATGGTTTCCCCAGAAGTCCTACAATAGATGGACGGAGGTGGAAAAGATTTGGCTGGCCCCAATACACCCCAATAATCTCCTGTGGAACGCGAATGCGGCAGTGGAGCCCGGACGATTGCTGGGTTCCATGCGGCAGCTGCAAAGTACTTGGAGGAGGCTAGCCCAAGACTGTCGACTCACGTCTGATAGCTCCCTGCTGACCTCCTTCCTTTATAACCCTAAACTACCGACGAGTCTCACCCACCAGATGTCATGGCCCTGGGCCTCGCGAAATCTGTTTCACTTTGGTCACTTAGTAGACCCCAGGTCCCGCACCCTACACTCCTTTACTGAGCTCCAAGCCAAACATGACATTCCACGACAAGCTTTTTTCAGCTACTTACAGATCCGCCACTACGCCCACACGATAGCCCCCCGGCTCCTTTTCTCAAAACCGACCCCATTTGAGCGTATCATACTCGAGGGCACAGCCCGAAGGGGCCTCATATCAGATATTTATCAAATCCTAAATTAATACCCCTTACAAACTAAAGGCAAACACGCCTATATGCTCCGATGGGAGAGGGAGCTGGGGCAGGGTGCTCTCAGTGGATGAGTGGAGGGCGGTCTGGAGGCAGGCGGCCAAGAGCTCGATTTGCACCCTCTATAAGGAAAACACGTATAAAGTGCTGTTCTTTTGGTACCTGACCCCGGACGTCCTCCACAGGATTTATCCTTCCACCTCTGACCGATGCTGGCGGTGCAACCAGGCCAGGGGCACACTGTTCCATATTTATTGGACTTGCCCCTTGATAGTCCCGTTCTGGACTCGGATACAAGAGCTCCTGACCCGCCTCCTAGAGGCGCCCATACCCCTCTCCCCGAAGCTGTTCTTACTGGGCCTATCCCAACCCCGCATAGCTAAACCCTATAAGAAACTCCTGAGACACATAACCACAGCTGCGAGGTGCCTGATAGCACTTCATTGGAAGAAACCAATGCCCCCATCCCAAGAAGCCCTCTATGCTAGGGTCAAGGATGTAGAGATTATGGAAAAAATGACGGCTAGGATCCGGGATAGGTTGGAGGACCATGACCTGGTCTGGGAGAGGTGGCATGTGGAGGAGGACCCGCCGTGAGCCGACGACAGACCACCAAGGTACATTACTTCCCCCGACATTCCTGCCTGCCCCCCCCCTTCTCTCTGTCCTCCCCCCTCTTCTTCTTTTTCTTCTCATCTGCCCTTTTTTCCCCATTTCCTTCTCCTCACTCTATCCCCTCGTTTCTCTTCCCCTCTTCTTTGTTACCTAGTTGTTTTACATGTTACTGATTGTATAACCAAGAATGAAGCCGCTGTGTAAGTACATTCAGCTGGAATTTTTGTACCACCTCTTTTATCTTACACTTGAAATGCTGCTACATTTTGTATTGACCTTTTATGAAAATAAAAAATCGTTATTTGGAAAATAAATAAATAATACCTATAAAACAGTTTTAACCACTTATGCTGATGTATGTCTTTTTTTAGAAAAAGTTCAAAATGAAATTGACACAGTAATCGGATCAGTGGAACCCCAAACTGAACACAGAAAACAGATGCCGTATACCGATGCCGTCATTCATGAAATCCAGAGGTTTGGCGATATTGCACCTATGAATTTGTCACATGCAACTGCTAAAGATGTCACATTTAGAGGGTACAACATTCCAAAGGTGAGTGTAAGATACCGTATGTACTGAAAAAGCTTGGGACTTGGTGTCCAGGAACTTGCATTGTTCACACAGACACGGCCACTACACAGCAGCATAACAGGGCAGCAAGTTACAGTTAGTAGGATAAAACATAGCTTCAAGCATACATTGACCAAAAGCCAGGCAGCTGACAGATGTTTGTGGTCATGTTAGTATAAGCGCTGGGTTTCATTGTGGTGCACCGGGCAACAAGCAGAGTGAACACACAGGCGCAGCGCCATGTACGCCGTCGTAAGTCCTAATCCGACCCGTCGTATCTATGCGTCTGATTCTTAGAATCAGTTACACATAGATATCCATAGGATCTCAACTGCATTTTTTTTTTGACCGCTAGGTGGCGCTTCTGTCGAATTCTGCGTTGAGTATGCAAATTTGCTAGATACGCGAATTCCCGAACGTACGCGCGGCCGACGCAGTAAAGTTACGATGTTTACGTTAGGCTTTTCCCGGCATATAGTTGCCCCTGCTATATGAGGCGCAGCCAATGTTAAGTATGGCCGTCGTTCCCGCGTCGAAATTTGAAAAAGTTACGTCGTTTGCGTAAGTCGTCCGTGAATGGGGCTGGACGTCATTTACGTTCACGTCGAAACAAATGACGTTGTTGCGGCGTATTTGGAGCAATGCACACTGGGAAATTCCACGGACGGCGCAAAAACGTCAATCACGTCGGGTCACAGTAGTTTTACATAAAACACGCCCCCCTGATCCAAATTTGTAAGTTGCGGAGGCGTAACGTAAAGCGGATTCGTATTATGTTGTAGCTCACCAATACACATAGACAGGCCCAGCAGGGAGGCAACCCACTTGGAGCCACTTACAGAACTAAACAGAGATGTGATAGTTGTCTGGAGGCCCATACACTAAAGTTCCTGGAAGGTTGGAGTAGTTCCTGCATTTTCTTTACATTAATCACCTGTAAAACAAGCTTCAAGCCCAGGAGTCAGGGTCTTAAATAGACTCTGTCTGACCCAAGATGGCCACCAAAGTCACATGGGGTGCCAGCATCCAATTGGATAGCTGCCTCCCTGTGACCAAGGAAACCATAGAAAAACTATGTTCCTTTTGATTTCCTTCCCCATCAGCAATGCCCTGCAGTGGAGCGCCACCTATAGTTGAAAAAATAGACTGCACCTGCATACAAGTAGGTCAGATCCAAAAGAAGTTGGTACAGCTTGAATATCAGGCCAGGAGGCTGAGGACTATGTATAATTAATTTTAGATAAAAAGTTGAGGTCAACACAAGTTAAAATTGTTAGCAAAATTGTGGTAACAACTCAAAAAAGTAAAAAAAAAAAAAACTAACTGCTGAGTGTGAGTTTACCTCATCTACTTCTCTCTTTTGTGGCCTTCACTGTCCCTAGCCTGTACCTTTCATTTGTAAGATTTCAGTTATTGTATTCTGTATATCGAGGCTCAGGACCACATGTAGGTGTCATCAAGGGTGGTCTAAATGCAAATGCAGTCTGCCTTGGTTTGTTCACTCCCCCAAACTGACATCCACCCAAACAGTTTCTGGCAGGATCAACAGCATGCTCCTCTATAGATACAGCACAGGGACCAGGTGTTGTCACCAGGAGAAATATTTTAAGTGAATTAAGTGTTCTGGTAACGGTTGTCTAAGATAGGAATTCTCATTACTTTGGAGGGATTTCCCTTTCCTTCCTGTTGGGTCTCAAAAAATGTTATAGGGGTTTAACCCGTTCTTCCTCTTTCCAAAACTAGAAAAAATGGCTATACATAAAAGGTTCCTCAAGCCAATTACCAGAAATGGTCAGGGGTTACAAAGTGTTTTGTATAGGCTGAAAGTCAAACTGATATCGGAAGGCAGAGCTTTTTAGAACTTTTCCCAGGGCTTTTTCTTAGAGAATAGGTGCAGGAACTCCCTCCTTCCTAGTCACCTCTTTTGTCGACCCCCTACTCACCTATGAGCTCCATTCCTTGGTTCTACTACCTACCCACCTCCGATCACCATTCCTTGGTTCCACTACCTACCCACCTCCAATCACCATTCCTTGGTTCCAGTCCCTACCCACCTCGGAGCACCATTCCTTGGTTCCACTCCCTACCCACTACTGAGCACCATTCCTTGGTTCCACCCTATACGCACCTATGAGCACCATTCCTTGGTTCCACCCTATACCCACCTCCGAGCACCATTCCTTGGTTCCACCAAGTATCAACTTGTGGTGCTAAGTAATTTGTTTGTCATTTTTTAATGATAGAAAGTAAAATAGATCCCCTGTAGCCAGCAACAATGGAGCACCCCCAGCAACAATAGACTCTGAACAGCTAAAACCAATAGACCCCTTCCTCAACAGTAAATGTTTCCCAGCAACAATTGTCTCCCAGTAGCATAAAAGCCCTCCCCCAGCAGCCAGCATCAATAAACCCTCCAGTACACCCCAGCACCCCTTGCCATTACACACCTTCAGAGTTGGAGGTGCCGGAACTGTGTTCCCCCGCGTTCCCCCTGCCTTTTCCAAAATCTCCACAAGCAGCAGTATCATCAGCCTAAAATTTCTCCACTAATGGTCACCTCAAATATCTGTTCTGTGACACCTCTCCATGGTACCTTCTAAAGTCTCCAACACTCAAGTCACACCAAAGTTCTGAACCTTTCTTCCAGACTGACACCAACCATGTTGTTTCAACTCAAGGAAATTGCACAACTGCAAATTATGTAAATGATTTCTCTAAAATTAAGCCCAACTTTAGATGAAACGCTTCCCGTGAATTCCCAGGTGGGAATCATGTTAATTGATCTGGAACAAAACTATTTTACAATGAGGGATTCTATGGTGTGTTACCAGTTCTTTGATTTTTGGATAACGTTTGGGGTGTGAATGAGCCCCTGTCCAGCATTTACATCCGATAACAGATGTGACCCAACTCAAGGGTCTGGGAGCTGCAGACATTTTGTTTCACTTATGAGGAACTCCCAAATAAAAATAATCTGTTGTTTAAAAATATATATATATATCAGGAGACTGCACACCTAAAAATTATATGCATGAGGACTTATAAGATTAAAAAGTAAATTTCACAGCACATTAGTCGCATAAAGTCCAAAATAGCACATCCACGACCCATTCTCAATGCCCTGGCTTAGGGAAGGAGGTGCTTCCCCAAGATTTGATGGTACATGGCCTCGTCCATCGTCCATTTGTTGCAGTGAAGTTGTCCTGCCCCCTTAGAACCCCCCCCCCCCCAAAGCATAATGTTTCCACCTCCATGTTTGACAGTGGGGATGGTGTTCTTTGGGTCATAGGCAACATTCCTCCAAAACACGGCGATTCTCCTCTTCTTGGGTCGCCCGCTGGTGCTTCTGGCTGCTAAGTGTCCCTTTAGCAAGCCGCTTGCTATGGAGGCACTCGTACATGCTCGCTCTCAACCCGGCTCTATGTATCCATAGATACCCAGAGTGCGGCTCAGTCCTGCCCCCTGCTCCCTCCTCACTGGCTGTTATTGACAGCAGCGGGAGCCAATGAGGAGGGGGGCACTGCTATTGTGTGCATCGCTGGATCGAGATTGGACTCATGTAAGTATTGGGGAGGCTGGGGGAGTGGAAGGGCACACTGAAGGCCTTTTACCTTCATGCATAGAAGATAAAAAACCTTCAGCCTTTAGAAGAATTTTATGCTTAAAACCTCTAAACACACAGTCATCAGCTTCCCCCTGATGGATAAAGGTTTAATACTTTATTCAGTATTGTACTGCTATTTTATGTCCACTGAGATTAATACTCTTCGATTGTCTTGTTCATTTAATTATTACAATGGTCTTGTTGACCATTGTTACTGAGACAACAAGTGATGGAAGATCCACAATGTTTTAGCTCATTGCCGTAGCAAGAACAGAGAGGAATTAATCTACATGAGGCCACCTGTTACAATGACTAAATGGACCCTAGAGGGTTATTTTCCTCTACTCCTGCCCAGTTTTTTTTTTTTTTTTTCTTGTTGATTGTTCACTTTCTGTTCTGGAGATATGGCAAAAATGTGAAGAAAATCCCAACACAACAAAAATACTTTAAAAGAATTTAATATTTGGTTACGCTTCCCAAAAAAGTTAAACGCTATAGATACATTTGAAAAAACGTACGTTTATGGTAGACAATATGAGAAACATGTAAAATGGTTTATTTATACTAAAGCCCCAACACTTTTAAATTATACTGTATTATTGTGTTTTTTTCCCCACAGGGGACCACTATTATCCCATTGCTGACCTCTGTCCTTAGAGATAAAGCTTATTTTAAAAAACCATATGAGTTTTATCCTGAACATTTCCTGGATTCAGAAGGAAATTTAAAGAAGAATGAGGCATTTATACCTTTCTCACTAGGTAATGTTCTTTGGGAGAATGTGATTGATGTTGTGTCCTGTCCTAAAACAGTAATGTCACGTACTTGCGGTTGGAATTTCTGACAAGAAAAGTTTAATGTGAGCTTTTGGTCAGAAATTTTGTCCGTGTGTATGCTCCATCGGACCTTTTCTGTCGGAATTTCCGACAGCAAAAATTTGAGAGCTGGTTCTCAAATTTTTCCGACGGGAAAAGTTCTTGTCAGAAATTCCGATCATCTGTATGCAATTCCGACGCGAGAAAAAAACATGCATACTCGGAATCAAGTTGACACATGCTCGGAAGCATTGAACTTCATTTTTCTCGGCTCATCTTAGTGTTGTATGTCACCGCATTTTGACAGTTGGAATTTTGTGTGACCGTGCGTTTGTAACACAAGTTTGAGCCAACATTCCGTCGGAAAAAAATCCACAGTTTTCTTGTCGGAATTTCCGTTCGTGTGTACGCGGCATCAGATATGTTCACACAGATCAGAGAAGGCTCATAGTATTTCAGGACACACCCAATGTGGTGGAACGTATTCCTGTAAGATAGCCAGTAATAGACACCTGAAATAAAGGGTTAACCTTATTACGTAAAAGTTCCTGGGCCAGATTCACAGAAGAGATATGACGGCGTATCTCCTGATACGCCGTCGTATCTCTGAGAGTATCTATGCGGCTGATTCATAGAATCAGTTACGCATAGATAGCCCTAAGATCTGACAGGTGTAATTGACTTACACCGTCGGATCTTAGGGTATGCAAATTAGGTTTTACGGCGATACACAAAGGTTTTCGCGTTCGTTATGTCGTCGCTAGTAATTTTTTCCCGTTGCAAAGTTAAGCCTGCTTTAACATGGCTTAACTTTAGACGAGCCATGTTAAAGTATGGCCGTCGTTCCCGGGTCAAATTTCCATTTTTTTTTTTTTGCGTAAGATGTCCGGGAATACGAAAGTACGTTCCGCACGTCGCCGTTCAAAAAAATGACCTCACTTCGCGCAAAGAACGGCGTGAATTTCAAAACGGAGCATGCGCAGTACTTCCGGCGCGGGAGCGCGCCTATTTTAAATGGTACACGCCCCATTTGAATTAGGCGGGCTTGCGCCGGACGCCTTTACGTTACACCGCCGTAAGTTTACACGCAAGTGCTTGGTGAATCGGGCACTTGCGCTGAAAACTTGTGGCGGTGTAACGTATAGACGATACATTACGCCGCCGCATTTATATGTGAATCTGGCCCCCTATGTTAAACCTCTCAGATATGTGGATGTAATGCAATAATTTCAGGCTACTCAAAAGTATAATAATAAATAAATTTACTTAGCTTGGTTTAAAGATATATTACATGTGATAAAAAAAATTGACGATTACAGCATTCAAACCAGGGGATTCACAATTCTATTAGAAATTAAATACCTGGAGGTGACAGTCTGCTTGATTCAGACTTCTCTTCCTAAGTTCTGAATCCAACTCAACTAGCCCCTGGTCTTCCAGTTACCATATATACTTGAGTATAAGCTGACCCGAATATAAGCTAAGGCACCTAATTTTACCACACAAATCTGGGAAAAAGGTATTGACTCGAGTATAAGCCTAGGGTGGGAAATGCAGAAGCTTCTATAAGTGGAAAAGAGGGTCAACAATGCCCATTTTCAGCCTCACTGTCCCCATTTTCAGCCTCGCTGTCCCCATTTGCAGCCTCACTGTGTCCATCTGCAGCCTCGCTGTGCCCATTTGCAGCCTCACTGTTCTTCACTGTGTCCATCTGCAGCCTCACTGTGCCCTCACTCATTTACCTTTGATCGCCCACTGTCATGCTGCAGTCGGCGGCCGTCCACTGTAACAAAGCCCCGCCTTCTCCTCATCCGTGATAGACGGAACACTGATCCCAGCATTGTTATCAGTGTTCAGTGGATGGCCGCCGACTGCAGCATGACACAGTGGGATACTCGAGTATAAGCCAAGGGGGTGTCACAACAACTGCGGCTAGCAAGGATTTCAATGGTATGTGAGATTTCACTATTGGACCCCAGGCGTCACTCCAATCAGAACACAGGAGTTTGGGGGTTCTCTACATCATCTCTCTCTCACAAAAAAGAATGCGTTGAGCTACTAAGTGTGGACGCATTACAACATGCGTCCAACACCTGGCGTTAAAAGATTATGATGCACGTGAAGATCCCAATACACTTCTGTATGCAAGTGATTATCAGTATTGGACCCCAGGCATCACTCCAATCAAAGAACAGGAGTTTGGGGGTTCTCTACATCATATCACTTTAACATAAAGAAATGTATTAGGCCACTAAGGGAGGAGGTATGAAATACCTTCAACCCCTAGCATAGAAAAGTTAAAGTGAACATGTTCAGTAACTTAGGGCATGGGCCCATAAACAATTAACAACTTATGTCAAGCACGTAGTAATTAAGCAATAGTAGTAATTAAGTAATTAAGCAAGGTGTAGACAACTGGTAGTTGCGTAAGAGAGACAAATATAGCTCAAGTAATTTGAGAGTGTATGTCCCTTTAAGATACTCCACAGCAAGTAGCCGAGAACACAACAGACAATCTCAAGCAGTATGTTAGTACTTAGTAAGCCAGAGTTCAATACAGCAACTGATTAGAAGCAATATACGTAGTAGCTGATTCTTAAGGCACTACAAGTAAAACAATGGCTACTTATCCGTTTGCAGAGGATGAGTCATGTTGTAGATTAGCAGCAATGGAATTCCGTAGTGTAGGGATCCAAGTAGGAAGGTATCTTCAGGGTGTCCCCAGTAAAGGCAGCATGAAATCAGTGAAGGCATTAGGTGGAGGCCATAGAGTTGCAGCCTGGCTTGAGATTCAGCATGGGGAGTGATGGTACCAGTGATTGTAGCGTGGCCAAGCTACGGCTGACAATAATAGAACGGTGCGTATAATACACGCCGCTCTGTTTATACTGGAGAGGCATGTGTGCCGAATGCAGTACTGATTGCATTCGGCACTTCCGCGTTCCAAGCTGGAACGCACGCGGCGACGCAATACGGCAAAGCGCCATTTACAGGGGGGCTTTTTCAGCATCAACAAATTTGTTGAAAAAGTTGGCTTATACTCGAGTATATACGGTATATTTACAGCAGGGCAAACACAAGTTAAAACTGGTTTGAGCCACACCATAGAAAAGAAAGGTAAGAGGTGTCCAACTTCCCAGAGCATAAAAAGACCACATGTCTCAGTATACATGAGACCATATGTTTCAGTATACATTAGACCTATTTTATATACAGTAAATATAAGTGATTACCTAAACATTAACATAAATGATAACATTAAACTATTACTACATTTCTTGTAAATAAATAACTATTCAAAACCTACACTAAAACACCTTCAACTGGATGTATTTTGTAATGCTGAAGACATTTTGTAGCTTATTTAAACCACTTTTCAAGGTCTGCCAGCCCAGAGCCCCATAACCAGTGGTCCCTGGGTTCACCTTTCTCCTGAGCCTTGGGGAGCATTTAGAATGGAAGGTGGACTGATCTTCTCTGCATTGCATGAAACCAGAATTAAATAAAATAAAAAAAGATATAGTGCAACCAAAATCTACCATATACTAAAAAACGTGAACATTCCAATAAACTCAAATTATGCAGTGTACAACAAAAATTACGTTCACTTTTAAAAATTGTGTAAAATCAAACTTTAAAGTCTAATCAATAAATAATGTGATCGGCACTGTGCCGCTGGTATCCAAATCCAACTACCATATAAGTTGGCTCACCTCATGGCCATGACCCATGCATTACCAAGGTCAAAATAAGCTGTGTTCCCATCAGGGTTCTGACAGACACTTGGCAAGCCCTCACTCCTTTCTCCTCACAACTGGATACACAGGACCTCAGACACTGGGGAACACAGATGTATATGGGAAGGAAAGGGAAGCACACAAGATCTAATGCTCTCCATTTAAAAGTTTTAATATATAAAAGATATTAAAGTATTACACTTAGGCCTTGTACTCACGAGCAGACATGTCCGATGAAACCGGTCCGCGGACCGTTTTCATCGGACATGTCTGCCCGGGGACTTCTGTTCGATGGCTGTACACACCATCGAACAGAAGTCCGCGCGTAAACAATACGCGGGGCGTGTCCACGGTGTCGCCGCGTCGATGACGCGGTGTCGCCGCGACAATGACGCGGCGACGTGGGCGGGCCTGCCTTTTAAATGCTTTCACGCATGCGTCGAAGTCATTCGACGCATGCGAATGATGGCGGGCGGCCGGACATGTACGGTAGGTCTGTACAGATGACCGTACATGTCCGGGCGGACAGGTTTCCAGCGGACTGTTTTAAAGCAAGTCCAGGAAACAGTTGTCCGCTGGAAACCTGTCCGATCCGCCCGAAAATGGTCCGCTCGGGCCTACACACAGCCAAACATGTCTGCTGAAACTGGTCCGCAGACCAGTTTCAGCAGACATGTTTGGTCGTGAGTACGGGGCCTTACAGAGTAAAGTAATGCCGCCAGTGCTAACTTAAAGCGGGAGTTCACCCATTTAAAAAAAAAAAAAAAATCTCCCCTTAGCTTCCTGCTCGTTCGGTCTAGGGGAATCTGCTATTTATATTAAAATCTGAGCAGTACTTACCCGTTTTCGAGCTGCATCTTCTTCCGTCGCTTCCGGGTATGGGTCTTCGGGAGCGGGCGTTCCTTCTTGATTGACATTCTTCCGAGAGGCTTCCGACGGTCGCATCCATCGCGTCACTCGTAGCCGAAAGAAGCCGAACGTCGGTGCGGCTCTATACTGCGCCTGCGCACCGACGTTCGGCTTCTTTCGGAAAATCGTGACGCGATGGATGCGACCGTCGGAAGCCTCTCGGAAGCCTGTCAATCAAGAAGGAACGCCCATTCCCGAAGCCCATACCCGGAAGCGACGGAGAGGATGCGTCTCGTAAACGGGTAAGTACTGCACATATTTTAAAATAAATAGCCGATTCCCCTAGTAATAACGAGCAGGAATCTAAGGGGGAAAAGTGCCCTCTAAGGGTGAACCCCCGCTTTAAATACCGGCCTATGGCTCTGTTGCAAGTTGGCTGCGTGATGATGTCATGCTCAAGGCTCTGCCCCCTGTACGCGTTACGTCCAAAGCAAGAACTTCTTTACTCCTACTGAAGAAGTCCTTGCTTTGAATGTATTAAAACTTTTAAACTGAGAGCATTAGATCCTGTGTGGTTGCAATAATTGATTTTGTATCACATTGGTCCAGATGAAACAGGAATTGCTTGGTTTTTATAACTTGTCTTGTCATGTCATTTCACACAGCTGTATCACACTGGCAGCTCTCACTTTTACAGTATTCACATGTTGGCACACAGCTGTTTTAATGTTTTTTTTCCTTCAACAGGTAAGAGAAGCTGTGCTGGAGAAAACTTGGCAAAGATGGAACTGTTTCTGTTTTTTACAAGATTGCTGCAAAACTTCTCCTTCCAGGCCCCTCCTGGTGCTGTGTTGGACCTGACTCCTGCACTGGGGTTCACCAGTGCCCCCTTACCATATAAGATCTGTGCTATACCTCGCTGCTAGAATATAGCCAAGCCAACCAATGATCATGCTTGACCCATATGGAAAAAAAAATGTTGCAAAACCTTTAACTGAGCACATTTTTAAGTGGCAGTCAATGCAAGAGGCTGAGAGTGAACAGGATTGTACAATACAATACATGAAATATACCGCAGTACAGGCAGACCATTGCAATTTTCTCAGTCCATCAGGTCGTAGAAAGTTTTTTTTTTTCTACTAGGTTAACCACTTCAGCCCCGATGACCAGGCCATTTTTTGAAATACAGCACTGCGTCACTTAACCACTTCAGTCCCGGAGGATTTGGCTGTCCAATGACCCGGCCATTTTTTTGCGATTCGGCACTGTGTCGCTTAAACTGACCGCGGTCGTGCAACGATGTACCCAAACAAAATGTATGTCCTTTTATTTCCACAAATAGAGTATTCTGTTGGTGGTATTTGATCACCTCTGTGGCTTTTATTTTTTGCGCTATAAACAAAAGAAGAGCCACAATTTTGAAAAAAAACACAATATTTTTTACTTTTTGCTATAATAAATATCCCAATAAAAAAAACAAATTTCTTCATCAGTTTAGCCAATATGTATTCTTATACATATTTTTGGGAAAAACAATGCAATAAGCATATATAAGTGTATATTGATTAGTTTGCGCAAAAGTTATAGGGGCAGATTCTCGTAGATCGCTGCATCTTTGCGGCAGCGTAACGTATCTCATTTACGTTACGCCGCCGCAAGTTTTTTACGGGCAAGTGCTTGATTCACAAAGCACTTGCCTGTAAAGTTGCGGCGGCATAGCGTAAATCCTCCGGCGCAAGCCCGCCTAATTCAAATGATCCGGGTAGGGGGCGTGGATCATTTAAATTAGGCGCGTTCCCGCGCCGAACATACTGCGCATGCACCATCCCTAAAATTTCCTGACGTGCATTGCGCTAAATGACGTCGCAAGGACGTCATTGGTTTAGACGTGAACGTAAATGGCGTCCAGCCCTATTCACGGACGACTTGCGCAAACGACATCAATTTTTAAATTTCGACGCGGGAACGATGGCCATACTTAACATTGGTTGCTCCTCATATAGCAGGGGCAACTTTACGCGTCGCAAATCTAACGTAAACGTCGTATCTTCACTGTGTAGACCGCGCGTACGTTCGGGAATTCGCGTATTTTGCTAATTTGCATACTTGATCAGGAAAACGACGGAGGCGAAACCTAGCAGCGAAAAAAAAAATGCATTTAAGATCCGACAGCGTAAGTGCCTTACGCCTGTCGGATCTAATGGTTATCTATGCGTAACTGATTCTAAGAATCAGTCGCATAGATACGACGGCCCAGATTAGGACTTATGACGGCGCACATTGCGTTGCACCGTCGTAAGCCCTTTGAGAATCTGGGCCATAGTGTCTACAGAATAGGGGATAGATTTATGGATTTTTTTTTTTACTAGTAATGGCGGAGATCTGTGATTTTTATCAGGACTGCGACATTGCGGTGGACAGATCAGACACTTTTGACACTTTTTTGGTACCATTGACATTTATACAGCGATCACAGTGAAAAATAGCCACGGATTACTGTATAAATGTCACTGGCAGGGAAAGGGTTAACACTAGGGGGTGATCAAGGGCTTAAATGTGTTCCCTCAGTCTGTGTTCTAACTGTGGGGGGATGTGACTAAATGGGTGAGGAGACCGATTGTTGTTTCTAAGCATTAGGAACAACAGATCTGTCTCCTCACCCCTGACAGAATGGGGGTTTGTGTGTTTACACACACAAATCCCCATTTTGTCTCTGTCAGGAGCGATCGGACATTGCGGCCGCCGGTGCCCCCTATATCCCTTAAAGCGTCCGCCGTACAGCTACGGCAATTTGCGCAGGGGAGCCATTCTGCCGCCGCCAAACGACGGTAGGCGGTTGGCAAGTGGTTCAACATGTAGATGTTTAATTATAATTTTATTAAAGTGTAACTAAAGGCAAAACTTATTTTTTTAGTTTTGGATAGAGGGGAGATGGATTAGAATATCTGTAAGTTTATATTGCTGTCTGTGTCCCCGCTAGTGAGATCCGCCCACTCTATTTGTCCTGTTTAACATTATCATTGAAAGTGAAAGTAAAATAAAATCCCAAATTTTTGGCTGTCCCCAGAAAAGTAATAGAGGGGAGATCTTCTAATGAAGACACTAGTGTTGGTGTCCTGGGGGTCCCTGAGAGAATCCTTTATTTGCAGGGATTTCCTCTCACTTTTTGTTTGGCTATGGGACTGGAAGTAAAGGTAAATCTCCCCAGTGGGACAAAGATGGAAAAAAAAACCTTATTGGGGTTATATCTCTCCCTTATCCAACATGAAAAAAAGTTTTGCCTATAGTTCTACTTTAAGCATGTACAATTTTACAGATTTTTTTGTAATTACTTTAATACTTTGAAAAACTTGTTTTGTATTAATAAAGTAAAATTTGGCCAAAAAGTATACCCAGTCTGATATCAGTACTTATGAAATGTAATATTTCATTGACACATTATGGTCCAGTATAGTGTAGCATTTCCCCATAATAGATTATTACTTGAAATATTTCTTTCCTCAGACACTCTACTGAGAAACACCTGTTTTACAGATCTCAATAGCTCAAGCTGAAATAAATGTGAAAAGTGTGGCTTACATTTGTATTCAGTAGTCAATACTTTGTAGAACCACCTTTCACTGCAATTACAGCTGCAAGTCTTTTTGGGGTATATCTTCACCAGCTTTGCACATCTAGAGAGTAAAATGTTTGCCCATTCTTCTTTGCAAAATAGCTCAAGCTCTGTCAGATTGGATGGAGAGCCACAGATTTTCAATTGGATTTTGGTCTGGACTTTGACTGGGCCATTCTAACACATGAATATGATTTGATGTAGCTCTGGCTGTATGTTTAGGGTCATTGTCCTGCTGGAAGGTGAACCTACACCCCAGTCTCAAGTCTTTTACAGACTCTAAGGCCCCGTACACACGACCAAACATGTATGCTGAAACTGGTCCGCGGGCCAGTTTCAGCATACATGTTCGGTCGTGTGTATGCGCGAGCGGGCCGAATTCCAGCAAACATTTGCCCGCCGGGCCTTTTCCCAGCAGACAAATATTCCTGGACGTGTTTTAAAACCGTCCGCTGGAATCCTGCCCACTCGGACATGTACGGTCGTCAGTACAGACCTACCTTTGTATTTGGCTCCATTAATCTTCCCATCAACTCTGACCAGCTTTCCTGTCCCTGCTAAACAAAAGCATCCCCACAACATGATGCTGCCACCACTCTGCATCCCCACCATGATGATGGACTCAAGAAGCATATACTGTACTATGCACCATCAGTTTTGTACATATGTTTTTAGAAATATTCATAGGTGGAGCTGCTCAAACATAGGGGGCATAGTAAATAATATACCAAGTCCACAGGGGCGGGCACATATACAGGGGGGCATGCTACACCCAGGACATCTGCCTATAAATAGTATATCAAACCACATGATTGCCCTACTAACGTGGTGAAAGGGGATATGTCCCACGCCCCAGAAGATGCAGCAAGATATTTAGTTGTTATTACAAAATGGGAGGCAAAACATGTCATACCACTGGACAAGCAAGATATAGCCCATAAGGCTCAAACCAGTCTCACGGTTCTTAGCATAGAAGAACAAGAATTGCAGGGAGCTGCGGTGGCTCAATGCGATTGGCACTGCGCTGAAAAGCCATTCACCTCTGCAGCTATGGGTTCGGATCCCGGTCTCGGCTACATGTGAATTGAGTTTGGTGGTCTCAGCCCGGCTCCCAGTGGGTGTGCTATGCGAGGTAAGCCTGCGCCTAGTACGCCCACCCCCTCCCACAAAAACCACCAGACTTACACGCACTCGAAATTGGGTTAACATGCACGCACTTTGACCATGCGGTCTCTAAAAAGAGAGGCGAAGGACTAACGGGGCTGGTTGAGCGGGCTAGACCCTCTCACTCCCCTATAGGGAGTCCCTCTGCCCCATTGGGCTTCAAAGCGGAGCAGGTAGAGCGGGCTGTGTGGGAGGACCCCCTCACGCACCCGGGGCATGGAGAAAGATGGCAGATTGCCTCTGGGGGAGGCTTGCCCACTCCCAACTCCTGCAGTCCGGCTCCTCTCTCGAGTACACGCACAAAATACACTTTAAAAAGAGAAAGAGAAAAGAAAAACAAGAATTATTACCTATATACTACTTAAAATAATAAGATAAAAAATTATATACACACTGTAGTAGTTTCCAGTGCCTTGAAAAAGTATTCAAACCCCTTGAAATTTTCCACATTTTGTTATGTTACAACCAAAAACGTAAATGTATTTTATGTGATAGACCAACACAAAGTGGCACATAATTGTGAAGTGGAAGAAAAATTATAAATAGTTTTCAAAATATTTTACAAATAAATATCTGAAAAGTGTTGCGTGCATTTGTATTCAGATGCTTTTACTCTGATACCCCTAACTAAAATCTAATGGAACTAACAGCCTTCAGAAATCACCTAATTCGTAAATAGAGTCCACCTGTGTGTAATTTAATCTCCGTATAGACACAGCTGTTCTATAAAGCTCTCAGAGATTTGTGGGAGAACCTTTATGAGCAAACAGAATCATGAAGGCCAAGGATCCCACCAGACAGGTCAGGGATAAAGTTGTGGAGAAGTTTAAAGCAGGGTTAGTTTATAAAAAAAAATATCCCAAGCTTTGAACATCTCACGGAGCACCGTTCAATCCATCATCCGAAAATGGGAAGAATATGGCACAACTGCAAACCTACCAAGACATAGTCGTCCACCTAAACTGACAGGCCGGGCAAGGAGAGCATTACTCAGAGAAGCAGCCAAGAGGTCCATGGTAACTCTGGACTAGCTGCAGAGATCCACAGCTCAGATGGGAGAACCTGTCCACAGGACAACTATTAGTTGTGCACTCCACAAATCTGGCCTTTATGGAAGAGTGGCAAGAAGAAAGCCATTGTTGAAAGAAAGCCATAAGAAGTCCTGTTTGCAGTTTTGAAAAAATCATGTGGGGAACACAGCAAACATGTGGAAGAAGGTGTTCTGGTCAGATGAGACCAAAATTAACTTTTTGGCCTAATGCAAAACGCTATTAGCCAGATTCAGAGAGATCGGCGTATCTTTTGGCCGGCGTAGTGCAAATGGGATGTAACATAGTGAGGCAAGGCCAGTATTCACAAAGCACTTGCTCCGTAAGTTACGTCGGCGTAGCGAAAATGGGCCGGTGTAACCCCGCCTAATTCAAAGTAGGCAGGTAGTAGGCGTGCTACATTTAAGTTAACCGTGACCCCATGTAAATGAAGGGTCGTTCGTACGGCACATGTGCACGCATGCTCAGAATCTAACTTACGCCCAGCCCCATTCACGTACGACTTACGTAAATAACGTAAAATCCGACGGCACTTCCAACGTCCATACCTTTACATCTTTTTGGTGGTTTATCTTTACCCCGGAAAAAACGCCTTACGTAAACGGCGTAGCTTACTGCGACGGGCGTACGTACGTTCGTGAATCGGCGTATCTTGCTCATTTACATATTCGACCCATAAATCAACGTAAGCGCCCCTAGCGGCCAGCGTAAATATGCACCCAAGATACAACGGCATAGGAGACTTACGTCGGTCGTATCTTGGCAAATTTCAGGCGTAGCTCATTTTAAGAATGAGCGCATAGATACGACGGCGCATTTTCAGACTTACGACGGCGTATCTACTGATACGTCGGCGTAAGTCTCTGTGAATCTTGGCCTATGTGTGGTGGAAAACTAACACTGTACATCACCCTGAACACACCATCCCCACTGTGAAACACGGTGGTGGCAGCATCATGTTGTGGGGATGCTTTTCTTCAGCAGGGACAGGAAAGCTGGTCAGAGTTGATTGGAAGATGGATAGAGCCAAATACAAATCTGTTAGAGTCAGTAAAAGACTTGAGACTGGGGTGGAGGTTCACCTTCCAGCAGGACAATGACCCTAAACATACAGCCAGAGCTACAATGGAATGGTTTAGACCAGGGATGTGTAATTAGCGGACCTTCAGCTGTTGCAGAACTACAAGTCCCATGAGGCATAGCAAGACTGACAACCACAAGCATGGCACCCAGAGGCAGAGGGATGATGGGACTTGTAGTTTTGCAACAGCTGGAGGTCCGCTAATTAAATGTCCCTGGTTTAGACCAAAGCATATTCATGTGTTAGAATGGCCCAGTCAAAGTCCAGACCTAAATCCAATTGAGAATCTGTGGCAAGACTTAAAAATTGCTGTTCACAGATGCTCTCCATCCAATCTGACAGAGCTTGAGCTATTTTGCAAAGGAGAATGGGCAAAAATGTCACTTTCTAGATTTGCAAAGCTGGTAGAAACATCCCCAAAAAGACTTGCAGCTGTAATTGCAGCGAAAGGTGGTTTTACAAAATATTGACTCAGGGGGGCTGAATACAAATGCACACCACACTTTGTACATATTTATTTGTAAAAACATTTATAATTTTCTTTCCACTTCACAATTATGTGCCACTTTGTCTATCACAACATATCCCAATAAAATACCTTTACGTTTTTTATTGTAACATGACACAATGTGGAAAGTTCCAAGGGGTATGAATACTTTTTCAAGGCACTGTATATAGCCAAAAAAAAATGAAAAATGATGCAGCCACCACATCTAATGATTTAAGCTGTAATATAATACGTTTTGGGTTTAACACTGCTTTAAAGCGGGGGTTCACCCTAAAACTACTTTCTAGTATTACAATGTCCCGACACATTACAATACAATTATGCCTATTTTTTTTTTTTTTATGCTGTAAATACCTCGGTACAGCTAGTTCACCCGTGGCTTCCGGGTTGCAAATCCCGCGGGAGTGGGCTTTCCTAACTTGCTGGTGATTAACGTGATGACCAAAAACGAGCCCCCCCCCGTCGCGTGAGCTGCGTCACGATTGCCGAAAGGAGCCGAACGGCGGTGCGCAGGCACAGTATAGCGCCCACTCGCCGTTCGGCTTCTTTCGGCAATCATGACGCAGCTTATCCGAAGGGGGGAGCTCGTTTTTGGTCATCACGTCAATCACCAGCAAGTTAGGAACGCCCACTCCCGCGGGATTCGCAACCCGGAAGCCGCGGGTGAACTAGCTGTACCGAGGTATGTACAGCATAAAAAAAAAATATAGGCATAATTGTATTGTAATGTGTCGGGACATTGTAATACTAGAAAGTAGTTTTAGGGTGAACCCCCGCTTTAAGTCAATGGGGCTACACTTCAACCAAGCAACAGCCCAGAATCAAACGCTTGGCTCTCGGTTGTGTCATATTAGTTCTTTTTTTAATCACCATTCAGCAAAGCAATAGAATCGCTATGCATTCTGGAATTACATTGTCCTGGCATTTGCCATCTAACTGTTGCCAGGGTTGCAGGTTGCACAGTGCATGTTTTGCAGGTAGGGTAAGGTTGGTCATACACTAGTAGATTTTTGTTCAAAGTTTTTCATTTTAAGGCTACATGCCCACGGACATTTAAAAAAAAAACCGGGCTGTAAAGCTAGTACAGACGCCAGAAAAAAAGCAGCGTTTTTAGCGCATTTTTTTTCCGTGTTTTTGCATTGAATTCAATGCAAGTTTCGCCGAGCTAGCTTTCAGCTGCGTTTTTCTTTCTCTATTCAAAATCACTAGTTCCCTATGGGAGCATATTGATTTGAATAAAGGTCGCAAACTAGCCAAACTGCGAGTCGGCTCTATACGGCGCCTGCGCAGTCAGCTCTACACGGCTCCTAGTCGGTGCGCAGGCGCCCTATAGAGCCGACTCGCAGTTCGGCTATTTTCGGAAACTCGTGACGCGCCTTATCCGCTAGGGGGAAGTTTTTGTCAGGCACGTCAATCATCTGGGCGAAGTACCAGAGGACATTGCGCCACTGCATAGGAACGCCTACTCCTGCGGGAGCTAGTACCCGGAAGCCAGGTGAAAAATAGCAATAATACCATATGTACACCCACAAAAAACAAACAAACAACATACTGTACATGTTTGAGGTATACAGAATGTAATGTTATATACTTGTTTTTTGGGTGAACCTCCGCTTTAATTACATTCATTGCTTGGATATCTGGAAAAAGTAATTCTTGATTTATTCCTGCTCATCGTGATGTTCTGTGGACTATGTTTTATTCAAATGCATCTGCTACAGCCTCATGTATTGGATATCGGATTTAAAATACCCCTTACTTTAATAAATGAAGCATTTTGAGGTTTGTAGACACTTTTCTCCTGTGTGCCCATATGCGTTCTTCAAGTGCCAGTCAATATAAGAGACTGAGAGTGAGAAGGATTGTACATTAAAATACATGGCATACTGTCAGTAGTGTATTTAGGTTTTGTGCTGCCCTAGGCCTGACTAAACTTGTGTACCCCCTATATTAAATATGACCCGCCCCTTCCTGTCAAGGCCACACCCCTTGTTGTTTAAGACTCGCCCTGAAATTTTCAAGTGGGGACACTAGTTCTGAGGACCTGGGGGAGGGGCAATGGATTCCCCTAATTTGCATAGATTTCCTCTCACTTCCTGTTTGGCTATGGGGCAGGAAGTGAAGGGAAATCTCTGCAATGGACAGGGATGGTAAAAAAAAAACTGACAGGGGCTATAACCCTCCCTTACTCTATCCAAAATAAAAAATAAAAAAAGTGTTGCCTATAGATCTGCTTTAAGCACAAATTTCAGATAATTTTATGGAGAGGACCAAGAAGATATAACCATGTCAATGGTGCAACAGAAAACATATAGGACAGTGAGGAAGGTTTGTGGTCCAGGATGATAGGACAGTCAAAATTAGAAGTGGTGCCCCCCCCCACAGTTGCAAAATGCCGGCCACCCGCATACCGGATGCAGTAAGGCTGCTTTATGGGGGCACTAGACTAATTTGCTTAACAATGTAGCGCAAGCCGGTGGGGACTCTTTTCGTGCTGCCCTAGGCCTGGGCCTTGTCGGCCTAGGCCAGGATACAGCATTGCATACTGTATAACATAGTATAGGAAGACCATTATTTAATTTTTTCAATATGTCAGGTTGTAGCAAGTAGATTTTTTTTCTATCAGATTACAGAATGTAGGATAAATGTGTTTTACATGTAATAACAAGTAACAAAGAGCATATGTACATTATAATAAGCACATATTTGTAATTACTTTCATACATTGTTTAACTTGTTTCTTATTATTAAAGGGAAATCCTGCCAAAAAGTAATACCCTGTCTGATATAAATCCTTATACAATCTAATATTTCAGTAACATATTATGGCCCAGTATAATGTAGAATTTACCCACAATAGATTATGAAATATTGCATCTACATATTTTGTATTTCCATAAGCAGTCAACTCTTGCATGTTGTCTTGACTCTCCTTAGAAATCCCATTGATAAAAACCTGTTTTACATAGCTCAATAGCTCAAACTGACATTAAAGTGTATTTATAGTCCAAACTTTTTGTTGTTGTTGTGTATAGAGTAGCCCAGTTAGTTAACCCTGGTCAGTTTATTGTTGTGCTGTCTGTGTCCCATTGGGGAGATTTGCCTTCACTTCCTGAATTGGAAATACATCCAGAAGTGAGAGGAAATCTGTATAAAGTAAAGGGCATTCCTATAGACAGTTGTCACCATTTGGAAGATGTTTTTACAATTTTGTATAGCAATGATTCCCTAAGGAGCCGCTGAAAATAACTGGGTGGTCCTACCAGCTCTGTATCTGGGTCTAACGGCTCGCCGAAAAACAGCTGACAGAACCATGCTCCAGGGGTCATTTTAACATTTTTTTGTGGAAATCGAACTGGAGAGAGGGTTTAGGAGTGCAGGATGCCCAAAAAAAAGCACAAAATGGAAGGACAGATGCTGAAAGCGATCTCAAAAATGTATGCTAACAGGGGATGTCCAGATAAATCTGTGACTCTTCGAGAGCAGTGTTTCCTTGTTTCTGAATCTCACTTCTGTCCCCCAGTAAGCAGACAAAACCCGGGTCCATGGGCAGAGATCCCTCTTTCATGGTCCAGACGGTAGCGTCCATCCAGCTTCTCTGCCACACTTACATAAACAGAAACACGATTTCTATGCCTCGCCTGTGTAAATTGGGACAATCCAGATATGTGCTGGTTTCAGATGTACAGAATGTAGATGATTGAACTCAGCATGTTCAGTATCTCACAAAAGTAAGTACACCCCTCACATTTTAGAAATTACACTTTGCTACAATGTAAAGTAGTGAGTGTACAACTTGTATAACAGTGTACATTTGCTGTCCCCTCAAAATAACTCAACACAGTCATTAATGTCTAAACCGCTGGCAACAAAAGTGAGTACACCCCTATATGAAAATGTCCAAATTGGGCTCAATTAGCCATTTTCCCTCCCCGGTGTCATGTGACTCATTAGTGTTACAAGGTCTCAGGTGTGAATGGGGAGCAAGTGTGGTAAATTTGGTGTTATCGCTCTCACTCTCTCATACTGGTCACTGGAAGTTCAACATGGCACCTCATGGCAAAGAACTCTCTGAGGATCTGAAAAAAAGAATTGTTGCTCTACATAAAGATGGCCTAGGCCAGGGGTGTCAAACTGGCGGCCCTCCAGATGTTGCAAAACTACAAGTCCCATGAGGCATTGCAAGACTTAGGCCCCGTACACACGACCAAACATGTATGCTGAAACTGGTCCGCGGTCCAGTTTCAGCATACATGTTCGGTCGTGTGTGGGCGCGAGCGGGCCGAATTCCAGCAAACATTTGCCCGCCGGGCCTTTTCCCAGCAGACAAATATTCCTGGACGTGTTTTAAAACCGTCCGCTGGAATCCTGCCCGCTCGGACATGTACGGTCGTCAGTACAGACCTACCGTACATGTCCAGGCGCCCGCCGTCCCTCGCATGCGTCGAATGACTTTGACGCATGCGTGGAAGCCTTTAAATGGCAGGCCCGCCCACGTCTCCGCGTCATCGCCGCGTCATCGTCGCGGCGACAACGCGGACACGCCCCGCGTATTGTTTACGCGCGGACTTCTGTACGATGGTGTGTACAACCATCGTACAGAAGCCCTCTGGCAGACATGTACGGTGAAAACGGTCCGACGGACCGCTTTCACCGTACATGTTTGTTCGTGTGTACCCGGCCTAACAGTTACAAGCATGACTCTCACAGGCAGAGGCATGATGGGACTTGTAGTTTCGGAACAGCTGGAGGGCCGCCAGATTGACACCCCTGGCCTAGGCTATAAGAAGATTGGCAAGACCCTGAAATTGAGCTGCAGCCCCGGTGGCCAAGACCATACAGCGGTTTAACAATACAGATACCACGCAGAACAGGCCTCGCCATGGTTGACCAAAGAAGTTGATTTTTCGTGCTCAGCGTCATATCCAGAGGTTGTCTTTGCTGCAGCAGTTGAAGGGGTGGGGGGTCAGACTGTCAGTGCACAGACCATGCGCCACACACTGCATCTAATTGATCTGCATGGATGTCGTCCCGGAAGGAAGCCTCTTCTAAAGATGATGCACAAGAAAACCCGCAAACAGCTCGCTGAAGACAAGCAGACTAAGGACATGGATTACTAGAACCATGGTCTAAGGTCTGATGAGACCAAGATAAACTTATTTGGTTAAGATGGTGTCAAGCTCGTGTGGTGGCAACCAGGCGAGGAGTACAAAGACAAGTGTGTCTTGCCTACAGTCAAGCATGGTGGTGGGAGTGTCATGGTCTGGGGCTGAGGTTAAACCTATTTTCCTCTAATTTTAATAAATGGCAACTGGTCTTAAGCTCCCTTCCGCAATTTTTTTTATCCTTATTGTGGGGTCACCAGTACGGTATTTGTAAATTTAAATCATATCCCCTCTCAAGCTTCTCTTCTCTAGAGAGAATAAGTTCAATGCTCGCAACCTTTCCTCATAACTAATATCCTCCAGACCCTTTATTAGTTTTTTTGCCCTTCTTTGTACTCGTTCCATTTCTAATACATTCTTCCTGAGAACTGGTGCCAAGAACTGGAAAGCATGCTCTAGGTGCGGCTGGACCAGAGTCTTGTAGAGCGGGAGAATTATAGTTTTATCTCTGGAGTGGATCCCTTTTTTAATGCATGCCAATATTCTGTTTGCTTTGTTAGCAGCAGATTGGCATTGCATGCCATTGCTGAGCCTATCATCTACTAGGACCCCCAGGTCCTTTTCCATCCTAGATTCCACCAGAGGTTCTACCCCTAGTGAGTAGATTGCATTCATATTTTTGCCACACAAATGCATTATTTTACATTTTTCTGCATTAAACTTAATTTGCCATGTAGTTGCCCACTCCATTAATTTGTTCAGATCTTTTTGCAACATCCTGTGGAGCAGTTATTGCCCTGCTTAGCTTAGTATTGTCCGCAAATACAGAGATTGAACTGTTTTACCCCATGTACCGTTTATGCTGAAACCATTTGCTGGGTGACACCTGGAAGCGTCTGGAGGAGACGGGATGGTTATTCTTTTATGAGAAGGGAGTGATATTACAGCACTGACTGCTACACTGCTCATCACTCACTGTGCTGTTTTTATATGTTGTCTTAAAATGGTCATGTATGCGTCATCTTTTTATCTTTGTAATTAATAAAGTTTTATATTTGATATCTTGTACAATTTGGCCCGGATTCACAGAGAGCGGGCGCACATTACGCCGCCGTAGCACAAAAAATATACGCTACGCCGACGCAGCGCAGAGAGACAAGCATGGAATTCACAAAGCCAGTGCTCCAAAAACTGCGCTGGGTTTCGAAGGCGTGAGCCATGCAAATGAGGCGTGACCCCATGCAAATGATGGTCCGAGCGCCAGACAGATACGTATCACGAACTGCGCATGCACAGGGACGTGAACGCATCCCTCTGCTCATGCTCACAACCACGTAGAAAAAACTGCCTAAACTACGCCGGATCAATGCCTACGGCGTGAACGTAACCTACGCCCAGCCACACACACGTCCAATGTAAACTACGTAAAATACGCCGGCTTGTATTCCCTGGTGCACACCTTTGCATGTCTGCTGCTGAGTTACACCTCCTTTATGGGGCATAACTTTACGCCGGACGTACAACTTGCGCGCACATCGCGTAGCCTGCATCGGGCGCACGTACGTTCGTGAATCGTCGTATTTTTCTCATTTGCATATTTGAATAGATAATCAATGGGAGCACCACATGTGTCCAGCCTAAATATGCGCCCATGCTACGCCGGCGTAGGCAAGTTACGTCGATGGGATGAAGCCTATTTTAGGCGTATCTTAGTTTGTGGGTCTGGCGCACAGATACAATGGCGCACATTTGTACTTATGTGGCGTATCTTGAGATACGTTGGCGTAAGTGCTTTGTGAATCTGGGCCAGAGTGTCTATAAGAATTGCCCATGTACCAGTGGGTTCCCAGTTACAAATTGTCCAAGTTTGTAGGGATGTTGGCATTATTTCATTATTTTATGGCTTTCTCTGGTGGTTCTATTTTTCTTTTTCTATTACATAGTAATAGATAAGACATTCCAGGACACAGTGTTATTACTAAGAACACATTTCACCTTTCCTGCACCATACCCATTATTTTATTAGCTGCAATTATAGTATCACCTTTCCTCTAGACGATAACACAGGCTTACCTTTTCCCTAATAGATTACGTCAAATCTCCACCTTCAAAACTAATTTCACCTATCCACGCCATCTCTCTTGTGTACAGTGATGAATTTCTGCTGAGCTGTCACTTCTTCACATCATTTAACCAGTTAATTCTACAGGTAGATGGTGGAGAATGTGTCTTCATAGCTATTATGTTTGCCTGTGTGTCAGCCTTGTGTAGTGTGTTGCGGCGTTGTGACTTGTGGGAGTCTGAGAGAGATAAAGAGAGAGTCAGAGTGTCATTTCATTTCAGTTAGATAGAGCAGGCAGGCGATTGAGTTAGCTTTAGTCAGTGTATTTAGTATATATATGCATCCTAGGAGTTGTGTGCATGTGTGTATATATATATATATATATATATATATATATATATATATGTATATATATGCACACTGTATTCAGTTTAGCTAGATCTCACTTCAGAGTGTTCCTTTTCTTCTCGCTGCAGTATATTAAGTCAGAGGCTTAATAATATAATATACTCAGTGTGCATGTAAAACTCACCGCAGACTATTGCTTTTCTATTACTGGTAATACAAGCAGTTGATTGAGCTAACCTGCAGATTCTTAAGTCAGTGTAGTGTATACTGGACTCAGTGTGCAGCTAAAGCTGACTGCAGACAATTCCTTGTGTACCTACCTTGTCCGATTGTCTTTTTCTCCCGGCAGTTGGCCGTGTTGAGCCGCAACAAGCTAAAGAGTTGGTAGAGTGGATGACCAAGCCGTCCTCATCCTCCTCATCCTCTGTCACCCAGGCTACCTTGGCTGCCAATGCAGGTGCCAAAGCGGCCCATTCCCTCGGCTCGAGGTCATCATCAGTTACTCCTTCCCTAGCCCCACTAGAGGAGTCCTCCAAACTGTTTGACCACAGTGTCGGGTACATGCTGCAGGAGGATGCACAGTGTTTTGAAGGCTCCGATGATGGTACCCAGCTTGAGGAAGGCAGTAACGTGAGCCCAGAGAGAGGGGGTGCCCAAGAAGAACAGCAAACTGGCAGTCATGTTTCCCCAGCTGCAGAATACTGCCAGGTTTGCTCCAGTGACGAGGAGGGAGGGGATGATGAGGTCACTGACTCCACATGGGTGCCTGATAGGAGAGAGGAGGAGGCACATCTCCAATGAGGCAGGATGCCCTCCAGGGGCCAGCTTAAGGGCAGCACACCGAATGCATCACACCGCAGAGCTCCGCATGTGCAGGGCGCTGCTGTCTCTGCACATTATTACAAAAGTTCTTTTGTGTGGGCCTTTTTTGAGACAAGTGCATCAGATCGCACCGTTGCTATTAACAACATATGTCTCAATCGTATCTCGCGTGACCAAAACACCAGCCGCTTGGGCACCACATGCTTGACCAGGCATATGTCGACCTGCCATGCAGTCCATTGGCAAGCGTACATAAAAGACCCACACCAAAGAACAAAGAGGACTTCTCCTTGCTCCTCATCAGTTGGGATCTCCAACCCCACTATACCTTCAGTCCTCTCAGAAACCTGCACTGAGAGGAATGAAGGTGTAGAATTAGGTGTGTCACAGCCAAGTACTCGCGGGCAATCTGCTATCGGTACACCAACGTCAGATTGTACCAGGAAAATTTCCCTGCTCCAGCTGCTGCACCGCCAAAAGAAGTTATTTTCCAGCCATCCACATGCCCAGCAGTTGAATGCTAGCTTGGCTAAATTGCTAGCACCTCAACTGCTGCCTTTTCAGTTGGTAGCCCCCTTCTGTGAGTTTGTGGAATGTGCGGTTCCTCAGTGGCAGGTTCCCAAACGCCACTTTTTCGAAGGTGATTCCGGCTCTTTACCGGCATGTGGAAGGCAATGTCTTGGCCTCGCTGGACAGGGCGGTCAGCGGTAAGGTGCATATTACCGGTGACTCATGGTCCAGCAGACATGGACAGGAATGTTACCTATCTTTCACGGCGCATTGGGTGACTGTGCTGTCAGCTGGGAAGGATGCAGGACAGGGTGCAGTAGTGTTGGAGGTTGTTCCATGGATATGTTCCATGGATCCATCAGATAAAGAACAGTGCATGACATACTAAAGTGTTAAAATAAAGATGATACTAGTATCAACATAAAAAGTGCAGTGTGCATAAATAATAAAAGTGCATCGGGGATAACCAAAACAATTATACCCAATCTGGTGCAAATAACAAATTACGTGTAGGGAAAGAAAGGCACTCCATTATCTCTTCAGCACCATCTGTCACTTACACACCAGATTGCCCTGATTGCACAGAGAATGATTTATTGATGTTTGCTCACAGCTTGATTGCATTGCTGCACTGTTGGACTCATTGCATACTGCACTTTTTGGACTTATTATACATTGCTCAAACTGTATTATTATATTTTGGCACTAGCTATTTACAGCATTTGCCACTGTGTCTACACGGACTATTCTGCACTTTGCACCAGGATCTGTTGCTTTGTTGTTTTTTCTATATACATATTTTTGGTCTATGTTACACATAGAATTTTTTGGGGATTTTGCACTCATTGTGTGATTCTTTGCATCAGATTGGGTATAATTGCTTTGGTTATACCCAGTGCACTTTTATTATTTATGCACACTGCACTTTATATGTTGATCGTATGATCTTTATTTTAATTCTTTAGTATGTCATGCACTGTTCTTTATCTTTTTTTATTAGGAGTAAACCTTAGCCTGCACTGTTTTATATTTTTACATAGAAGTATACTGTGATGAAAATTAATTTAGCCTATTGGCACCTTAATCATTAGGATTAGTGCAATCTTTATGTCAGGAGTGCTACCTCCTTCATTGATCCTCTAAACTAGCCTATTGGCATTATACCCTTTGGATTAAGGTGCCAATAGGCAAAATGTAAACTTCCTTTTATGGTGAGATCGTGTGTCGCTCCTGATGCATACTTGCGATTCGTTAGAGTGAGAGCAATAATTCTAGCCCTAGACCTCCTCTGTAACTCAAAACATGCAAAAAACATGTAGAATTTTTTCAATGTCACCTATGGAGATTTTTAAGGGTAAAAGTTTGTCACCATTCCACGAGCGGGTGTAACTTTAAAGCGTGACATGTTAGGTATCAATTGGGCTAACTTTACTGCTGTGCTATTTTTTTAATTCCAAAAACTGATTTTTTTCCCAAAAAAGTATGTGGGGGGGGGCCCTCTCCCGCCGCCGATAAAAGTGATCTTGAGGTGAATCCGCAACAGAGACCACTTTTATCTGAAAGAGAACCGCCGGCTCTTGAAGAGGATACTGGAGTTATGGTAGCTAGCTGCTACCATAACAACGGTATTCCTCTTAAAAGACAGCACGTATACAGTCGTACGGCGGGAAGGACCAAATCTCAGAAAGAGGCTCGGTCCTTAAGTTGTTAACAACCCTGTACCAATTCAACAGCCTGGTATTGCACCTAATTAAGGATTAAGCCATTTAGGACACCTGTTAGGAGACAATAACTAGAACTTCATTGTAAGAAGGTGCGTCTGTCATGAGCGCTGGAGCAGAGAAGCCGAAGATGGAGAGGTGGCCGCAACATGGTTGCCCTACTAGTGTATATTGTAGAGGTCAGTTGTCACTTTAGCAGCTGACCATTAGGAGCACTAATCCAGTCTTCTTTATGAATGAAGCCTGAAAAAATGTAATTCATACTCATTTTAACCACTTCAGCCCCAGAAGGTTTTACCCCCTTCATGACCAGGCCATTTTTTTGCGACACGGCTCAGCGTTATTTTAACTGGAAATTGCGCGGTCGTGCGATGCTGCACCCAAATAAAATCAATGTCCTTTTTTTCCCCACAAATATAGATTTTTTTCTGGTGATATTTGATCACCTCGCGCTAGAAACAAAAAAGAGTGAACATTTTGGAAAATAAAAATAATATTTTTACTTTCTGCTATAAAACACTTTTAATAAAAAAAAAATATTTCTTCATCAGTTTAGGCCAATATTTATTCTGCTACATATTTTTAGCAAAAAAATTCCAATAGACATATATTGATTAATTTGTGCAAAAGTTATCGTGTCTACAAACTATGGAATATTTTTATGGCATTTTTTTTTACTAGTAATGGCGGCAATCAGCGATTTTTAGCGGGACTGCGACATTGCAGTGGACACATCAGATCAGACACATCAGATCATTACAGTGATCAGTGCTAAAAATATGCACTCTTACTGTACTAATGACACTGGCAGGGAAGGGGTTAACACCAGGGGCTATTTGCCTAGCGTACTTGTTTGTAGCCTAAATACTGAAATTTGCACCTAAATACTGAAATTTGGAGGTAACCTTTTGGGAGAAGAAAGGAGCTGGAGTCTTGGGTTGTTGGCTCCCCATTGGAAGGGGTCAGGACTGTACTACTACACTACTTATGCCTCGTTTCCACTGAGCGGAACGGTTCGGGTCGGTACAGTTTAGAAGGGCTAGAATGGTCCGGCCTATTCAGGTGAGCATTTCCACTGCAAGTCGGACCGTCAGGGGCCATACAGGGTTTAGAAAAAATGCCTAGCGTGTCCACCAATCAGTGGAATGTATTGTAGCTCCACCCTAACCGAACCGTACCATTTTCTATGGCCCCACATCTGAAGCAGGACACAGAATGGTGTGGTATGGTTCGGTTGTATAGGCCGCTTTCATAATGGAAACACTCAAAATGGTGTACCGTACCAAACCAACCCGAACTGATCCGCTCAGTGGAAACCAGGCATTAGAGGTGTCTTCTCTCCCCACTGAAAGAGTACCCAGTCAGGGTACTGAAAAGGGCTGTCAGTGTAGCGCCCTGCTCCTGAAGAACAGGCGCTGCTCTAAATTTAATTGGGGTCTGAGCTGTTATTTGGCTCAGACCAGAATGATTATGGGCAATTTAGCCTCTGTTCTAGCCATGGCTGTGCTGGGAGTATCCACCATTGATCTCCTGGGGGTGTTGTTACCACAAGGGTGTCAGCAGCCAGGTCATGGTGTTTTGAGTGTCCCCCTCAGCAGCGAATAAGTGGGAGTGGTCTCCCCGCTGTGCATGCTGGGGAGGGGTACTTAAGGGACAGACTCCATTGGCCAGGGGTGCGCGTTGTGAATCCTAGCTCTGGGACCACGTTGGCCCAGGGCTGGGGCTTCGTTTTCTGGGCCCAGTTGTCTGGCTGGGGCCTGTACTGCAGAGGTGATCCTGTGCTGTCCGTCCTGCGGGAGGAAGCCACTTGATGAAGGAAACCAGGGGAGGACCTATCCTGGTAAGGACCGTGCAAGAGGCTGGTACCTTGGGAGAAGGCCTGGAAACTTCATCTAAGGATGCACCATACTCCGAGAGGCCTGACAGTGTCGCCTGTCGGATCTAAAAGTTCTAGTGAAGCAAAGCTAAAGAGATCCGGGTGCTGAATCCTGTGGCAGAGGATTCCGGACCAAAACATTCTCACCTACAAAAGGAAGGTCTGTGGCAGAGACTGTACTTTATTCCGTGCGCCATCCCGGCTGCTAGGCCAGTGAGAGGCACCTATCCAGATGAACAATACCCACTCTGGCTAGAGTGGCAACGAGAACTGTTTGCTGGAAACAAGTTTCCTTACTTGTGACTGTGCACCTCAACCTACCTACCCTTTCATCCCTCATCCTTCTTTTCTACTAAAGTTCTCCCAAATAAACCCAAAGAGAAAAGAGGTACATTGTGTGTGGAGATTGAAATTCTTCTGACTCTCCTTTCACCCTGGACAGTGAGAATATAGAGGTAACGTGCCACCCAAAATATAACCAACAGCTCCTGCGGGGGTAGTGCTACATCAGGAAGGATCTAGCCATAGAACTAGCCATAGTACAGATAAAGCCTCAAGACGCACATGTATGTGGAGGCGCAGATGGTTCTATTAGCCAGTGCTGTCTAATGTACAGCTATTACCTGTGTCCCTGTATCTGTTCCTGTGTTGACTTCTGTTATTGACCCGACTTTCTCTGACTTTGCTTGATCACTACCTGCCTTGACCTTGGCCTGTCTCTAGATTTGCTCTGCCTCCTGCTCATGTGCTTGATTCTACATTGCTGACTTCTGTTTGTATGCTAAACATTCTCTGCCTGCCGTTTATGCCGGTATCAGACCATCTGTTGCTGACCTGGCTCGTCTGACCTTGCATCCAATTATCCATCTGTCCTGCTCTGCATGCTGCCTGGTCCCTTCTGGTCCTTCACCTGCTGAGTGCTGCCAATTCTTCCACACCTGCTACCTGCCAGCTGCCTGTCAAGCACCTGCTGCCTGCCCAATCCTGGTTTTGCCGTCTGCTGTACCAGCGATCTGACCCGTCTCTGGCGACATCTGCTACCCACTGCCTCGGCTCATGTTACATCTAGGGCCTCATACAGACGAGCGGACATGTCCGATGAAAACGGTCCACGGACCCCGGAAGTTCAATGCTTCCACGCATGCGTCGAATCACGCGGTGACGTTGCGGCGACGTGGCGGCGACGATGACGCGGCGACGGACGCGACCCCGGAAGTTCAATGCTTCCACGCATGTGAGGGATTTCGGCCGAGCGGACATGTCTGATGAGTCGTACTGACCATCGGACATGTCCGACGGACATGGTTCCAGCGGACATGTTTCTTAGCATGCTAAGAAACATTTGTCCGCTGGAAACCTGTCCGGTCGGCCGGAAAATTGTCCGGTCGGCCCTACACATGACCGAACATGTCCGCGGACCAGTTTCACCAGATATGTTCGGTCGTGTGTACGAGGCCTAACAGGCACTCATACCTCACCGTGCTCTTATGACCGCTGTCACAGCATCAGTGGTCTCAGAGCTGGGACTGTATGAGAAGCCTCCCTCTACACGTCAGGCTTTGCCGCAAGGTACATGACAAGGACTTTATGGACTTTGCACTACTCTGAGGTATGATATGGCAGCCTGGATAAGAAAACAGCTTGAGCAGGAGAGAGCACTAAAGTAGGGAAGAGTTCACTGTAAAAACTGTGTGCTGTATCAACTACTGTAAATGTTTTTCAGTAAAAGGTACAAGTTACCTCAAAGTGCCTAGCCTGAAGTCTTATAAAGGGGTTGCATGTCATAGATCAAAAGGACAAGGGAAGGGAAAAGAGAGAGGGTTACCATACAAGGGTTAATCATGCAAAGAGAGTAGGAGGGAGGCTTAGCTATGCTATGCATACTAGCTCATTATGCCTTTCTCTTGTAGCGTTTTTTTTTTTTTTTTTCGATTTTTTTTTTTTAAGAGGGTTTACTTCCTGTTTAACAGCTTGCTTCTAAGTTAGCATGCCGTCTTAAAGTGGTTGTAAACCCACAAAAAAAAACTGCAAGACAAAGGCATAATGAGCTAGTATGCATAGCATGCTAGCTCATTATGAAATACTCACCTTAGATCCCCAGTGGTCCCAATACACAACTCCTGCCGGGGAAATCACTCCCAGAGTTACTTCCAGGTGAATAAGACCCCACGTCTCACCTCTAGGCTGGGAAGCCTGAAATAAAACAAAAAAAACATCTCAGCTTCCCAGCCGGAGGCGGCACCATTTGTTTGAATGCAGAGGCTGGGTGTGATGTCATAACATCGCGCCCGGCCTCCGGACTATCATAGAGACTCCGGGGACCATCTGGTCTGCCGGACATCTCTATGGTGAGCATCCGGGGCCGTAAAATCCCTTCTCCGACTCACCGATGGCAGTCGGTAGAAGCAGCGGAGGGTGGTAGGAGGTGGACATCCCCTCTCGCCGCCCGTAAGAACGATTAAGTGGCTGAGAAGCCGCTATGATCATTCTTATGGTGTAGGAAATCGCTCGCTCTAAAAGATGATATCTGAATGATGCCTGTAGCTGCAGGCATCATTCAGATATCCCCACTCAAATTCAAGAATGCCATGACGGCCGGTGGGCAGGAAGTGGTTAAGAGGGCAAATCTTCTGGTCTTTAAGTGGTTAAAGGGTCACCCAAAGATTTTTTTTTTTAACTAAATAGCTTCCTTTACCTTACTGCAGTCCTGGTTTCATGTCCTCATTGTTCGTTTTTGCTTTGATGTTGCTGTAATTCCTCTCTGTTCTGGACACTTCCTGGTTGTCTGTTTCCTGATCACCACAGTACTGGGAGATTTCTCACTGTGGTGACTAATCAAGGAGGTGTGATTACTGTGGGCCAGATTCAGATAGATTTGCGGATCTTTAGATCCGCGTAATCTATCTGTTTTTCGATCCGCCGGTCCAATTTTGCGAGGCTAGTGCATGATTCACCAAGCACTTACCTCGAAAATTGCACCGTCGGATCGTAACTCCCCCCGGCGGAATTCAAATTCCGCGGCTAGGGGGAGTGTACAATTTAAATCAGGCGCGTTCCCGCGCCGATTTAACTGCGCATGCGTCGCCGGCGAAATTTGCCAGTGCGCATGCTCCAAATGACGTTGCTAGGACGTCAATGTTTTCGGCGGCTACGTAAATTCCCGATCGACTTACGCAAACAACGTCAAAATTTGAATCTTGGCGTGGGAACGACGGCCATACTTAACATTAGTTACCTCTCATATAGCAGGGGTAACTATCCGCCGGAAAAAGCCAAACGCAAACGACGTTAAAAAAAAGCGACGGGCGGGCGTTCGGTCTTGAATCAGCGGTTCTCCTCATTTGCATATCCGACGCGTAAAAAACTGTGACGACACCTAGCGGCCGGCGGTAGATTGCAGCCTTTGATCCGACTGGTGTAAGGCACTTACACCAGTCGGCTCTAAGGGAGATCTATGCGGAACTGATTCTTATGAATCAGTCGCATAGATCCGACCATCGGATCGCAGAGATACGACGGCGGATCAGGAGATCCGCCGTCGTATCCCCTTGGTGAATCTGCCCCTGTGTGTCTAAAACTCCTCAGCACCAATCCAGTTTCGTTTTGCAAAACCTTCACTGCCCTCTATTGGCTCTCTGGCTCTGTACATCAGCAAAAACGAAACTAAACTGTAGACACATTATATGATTGTTTTTTTTATCTATTTTTAATCATTTTTAAAAGGAATCAGTTAACTATTATGTCTCTATACCCTGTAAACAGTCATTTCAGCAAAAAAAAAAAATTCCTTTAGTGACCCTTTAACCAATATTCTATATGGTCATCACCCTGTGAACATTGTACGGCATTGTGTGTGTTTATTGCAACAGGGGAGGAGAAGGGGTGTAGTCTTTGACATTGTGGAGTCAAATATCAACACAATACAAAGCTCCACGCACTGGTGTACGAAGCAGCATAACATTGAAGGAACATCTAGGAAGAGACCAACCTGTTTTCAGATCACCAGCAGTGAAGGTTAGGAATCGGATCTCTAAAATTGTTGCTTTTGTTTATGTGTTTGTGTTTTTTTATTCAACGTGTACATAAACATGTAATACTGTAAAATATTAATGTACTACGACCATCTTCACCTAGAAGATATGCTGTAGCTGTAATCTGTAACTCATCTAGGGAGGGTTCCTATATTACAGACGTTTTGTTTGCTGTAGTTTCATTCTTCTATCTTACTATGTAATGTAGTACTATAGAATTGTAATGTGGCCAAGAGAGGAGAAGGAGATGGGAGGAAAAAACAGCCATAAAGGTTTTATAGGAGAAAGCTAAGCTGCAACTGGAAACGGACATCTTAAAATTCAATAACAGTGGCCCAGATTCACATAGATCTGCGGCGGCGTAACGTATCTCATTTACGTTACGCTGCCGCAAGTTTTACGGGCAAGTGCTTGATTCACAAAGCACTTGCCTGTAAAGTTGCGGCGGCCTAGCGTAAATCCTCCGGCGCAAGCCCGCCTAATTCAAATGATCCGGGTAGGGAGCGTGGATCATTTAAATCAGGCGCGTTCCCGCGCCGAACGTACTGCGCATGCGCCGTCCCTAAAATTTCCTGACGTGCATTGCGCTAAATGACGCCGCAAGGACGTCATTGGTTTCGACCTGAACGTAATTGACGTCCAGCCCTATTCGCGAACGACTTACGCAAACGATGTAAAAAATTCAAAAATTGAAGCGGGGACGACGTCCATACTTAACATTGCGTGCGACTCATAGAAGCAGGCACAACATTACGCTGAAAAAGCCTTACGCAAACGACATAAAAAACGAACGCCGGGCGCACGTACATTTGTGAATCGACGTAACTAGGTAATTTGCATATTCTACGCCGAAAACAACGGAAGCGCCACCTAGCGGCCAGCGTGAGAATGCACCCTAAGATACGACGGCGTAATAGAATTACGCCAGTCGGATCTTAGGCTAATGTCAGCGTATCTAGCTTTCTGAATACAGAAAGTAGATACGCCGGCGCAGCTTTGAAATTATGCGGCGTATCTATGGATACGCCAGCATAATTCTTTGCTGAATCTACCCCAGTGTTTGCAAGCAGCTTCTGGACGGAGAGCACCTTCCAGGGTCTAGCCTGGATGTAATGTTCAAGATTTAAGAAATGTAGTATCAATCTATAATAAACATCATAAAATGAAATACAGATGTAGTCCCATCCTGCATCCTAATTAAAACATACAATGTTACATGTTACATATTAAAAACAATCATAGCTACGTGAAACACTCACTGTAAATAAGATACACACCCTACTTAGTCTACGTCATCTTAAACCCTCAACCCCTCCCTCTGGAATTCAACAGTCGAGCAGCTCGGGGAAGAAAAAAAAACACTATTATGAAGACTGGTGGTAATCATAGAATATGGGTCTTTCCATATGAATATTTTTAGCAAGTATTTTGAAGATTCTTACTTCTATTCTGAAGACATTTCTGGTTGATCTATCACTGTCTTTCTCAACCTTTTGAATCTGGAGAAAGCTTTAAAATGATTTTCCGGTAGTTCCATCCAGTACTTGTCTTGATGAAGGTTGTCTCCTGGGGGATCTACCCCCCATTGGCCCAGGCTGTGTCCCAGAAGTCTTTCCTTTCACTTTCTCTGCACAGTAATGTGGACCAGGGATACATTATTATTATAGTCAGTGGGAAGAATGCTACTTACATTTGCGGTAAGTTGGAGGAATTTCTCTCTAACGGATAGCTAAAAAGATTATTGGTGTCACTGGGAACATATAGTATCTGAGGGGCAGCAACTGTTCCTTGCTAAAGGAACCCCTGAAAAACCTGCGGTGGAGCCCTAGTGTTCTACAAATCTTGGTTCAGAAAGGTTAATCTACCATCATGTTCAATTTGTAAATGGGAACTTGCCTTTATCAGAATATAAAGTAGAACTATAGCCAAAACTTTTGTCCTTTTTCAATCTAGCAAAATGAGACCCCTTTTTCATTGCAACACTGAGATAGTATAACTAAAGGCAAAACTTTTTTTTTTTTGTAAGAGTGGAAAGAGATTAAAATACTTGTCAGCTTCTACTACTGTCTGTGTCTCCGTTAAGGAGATTCGACCTCTCTATTTGTTTTGTTTACCATTATCACTGAGAGTAAAAGAAAATACCACATTTTGGATTGTCCCCAAAAAAGTAGTAGAGGGAAAAATCTTCCAATGGGGACACTAGTTGTGGTGACTTGGGGGTCCCCAATGATTTCCCTTAAAGGGGTTGTAAAGGAAAACATTGTTTTCCCTAAATAGCTTCCTTTACCTTAGTGCAGTCCTCCTTCACTTACCTCATCCTTCGATTTTGCTTTTAAATGTCCTTATTTCTTCTGAGAAATGCTCACTTCCTGTTCTTCTGTCTGTAACTCCACATAGTAATGCAAGGCTTTCTTCCTGGTGTGGAGAATGCCTCTTGAGGGGGGAGGGGGCGAGCAGGAGTGTCAGGACGCCCACTAACACACAGCTCCTTTCTCTATCTGCAAAGTAGAGAGTGTCCTGACTTGCCTGCTCGCCCCCTCCCCCCTCAAGAGGCTTTCTCCACACCAGGGAGAAAGCCTTGCATTACTGTGTGGAGTTACAGACAGAAGAACAGGAAGTGAGCATTTCTCAGAAGAAATAAGGACATTTAAAAGCAAAATGGAAGGATGAGGTAAGTGAAGGAGGACTACACTAAGGTAAAGGAAGCTATTTAGGGAAAAAAAAAATTTCTTTACAACCCCTTTAAGGGAATTCATTGGGGACCCCCAAGTCACCACAACTAGTGTCCCCATTGGAAGATTTTTCCCTCTACTACTTTTTTGGGGACAATCCAAAATGTGGTATTTTCTTTTACTCTCAGTGATAATGGTAAACAGAACAAATAGAGAGGTCGAATCTCCTTAACGGAGACACAGACAGTAGTAGAAGCTGACAAGTATTTTAATCCCTTTCCACTCTTACGAAAAAAAGTTTTGCCTTTAGTTATACTATCTCAGTGTTGTAATGAGAAAGGGGTCTCATTTTGCTTGCCTATATATGACCTACTCATTATAGCACACATTACCTGAGCAGTGGCACAGGTTTCTGAGGGTCTGGTTGTTTGCTAATTGTGTATCCTGTGTACCAACTCTGGCTTTGTTCACTGTCTGTGCTTGTCCTGACTTTGGCTTGTCTCCTACTGTTTGTACTCACACATGAGTGGTCTCTGCATCTATAACTGGAAGTACATGGGGCTGTAGGACTGGTTCCAGTTTGCTGCAAGTCCATCCCCACCATCAGGGGTCCTGGTGAAGAAGCAGGCTGGGGCTTGGACTCTGCACCATGGGGAAACCTGAGTTGGCTATCTACAAGGGCTCACTACCGCATCAGCTTCCACTGTGGCTCTGGGCATTTAGTCACATGACACGATCTGATAAGGAATTTGGTGGACTTCCCCATGCCAGATGTTAGAATTACAGGTCTAAACTATTAGATAAATATATAATGCCCAGCATGTGTCACTGACCAAGCGTCTCCCTGTGATTGCTGTCTAAATTGTCTCTTCTAAGGACCATCTTAGTAGTACCGGTCCTGAGAAAATGCCCCATTTTCCCAGCCCAGTCTTCATCTATCCTTTTGGATGTATTGCTAAAAAAGGTTAAGACTAGCGATGAGCTTGGGTTTGCTCTGAATGTGGCCACATTAGGTTAAAGGGGTTGTAAAGAATTTTTTTTTCTTCCCTAAATAGCTTCCTTTACCTTAGTGCAGTCCTCCTTCACTTAACTCATCCTTCGATTTTGCTTTTAAATGTCCTTATTTCTTCTGAGAAATGCTCACTTCCTGTTCTTCTGTCTGTAACTCACCACCGTAATGCAAGGTTTTCTTCCTGGTGTGGAGAAAGCCTCTTGAGGGGGGAGGGGGCGAGCAGGCAAGTCAGGACACTCTCTACTTTGCAGATAGAGAAAGGAGCTGTGTGTTAGTGGGTGTCCTGACACTCCTGCTTGCCCCCTCCCCCCTCAAGAGACTTTCTCCACACCAGGAAGAAAACCTTGCATTACGGTGTTGAGTTACAGACAGAAGAACAGGATTTCTCAGAAGAAATAAGGACATTTAAAAGCAAAATGGAAGGATGAGGTAAGTGAAGGAGGACTGCACTAAGGTAAAGGAAGCTATTTAGGGAAAAAAATGTTTTCCTTTACAACCCCTTTAACCTCCCTGGCGGTAATCCCGAGTGTGGCTCTGGTTTAATTTTCAGTATCTAAATCGGTAACCCCGAGCCACACTCGGGATTACACTGCAGTATCCTTGTACAGTTACTTACCTTGTCCCTAGGATCCTGCAATGTCCTCCTGCTGTATCCTCCACTGGATCCCCCGCCCAATGTATCAGTGTCTCGGGCTCCGTTTCCTGTGAGCTTTGCGACTCATGGGGGTGGAGCCCGGCAGCAAATACATTGTAATCTGTTAGGATTACATTACTGTATCAAATAATTTCACCTCAGTTTTGTCCCTAGTGCTTTGTCTAGTGCCCTGCCTGCACTTTTACCATTCTTTCTGCCTGGAAACTTGAGAATGTCCATGGCATCCAAAAAGCGTCCCTCTACATCAAAAGCAGTTTTGGACCAGCTAGAAAACAGCGATAGTGAATTTGAATCACTTGCAGAATTAAGCGATAGTGATTTGTGGGGAAATTTGTCATCAGACACTGAAAGTGACAACAGCGACGATTCTGCAACTGAGCTCAGTGATGTGTGAACGTGAAACTCTATTGACTAAGGATCGCGCGGCGCTGAAGTCGTAAAATCGTTGCTGTTGTCACTTTCAGTGTCTGATGACAAATTTCCCCACAAATCACTATCGCTCAATTCTGCAAGTGATCTAATTCACTATCGCTGTTTTCTAGCTGTTTTTTTATTGTCCGCATTGTGACGGCGGACTTGTGAAGTCCCATGTTTCAAAAAAATGTCATACCCAGGATGTTTATTAAACCAATATGCGGTGTCTAGCATTACAGTGACTAGTAATATTGCACCCTTGTTTGGACAAATTTCAGTGCTTTTGATTTGATTGCAATATTGAATAAAAAGTATTATTATTATTATTATTATTATTATTATTATTATTATTATTATTATTATTATTATATTATTTTTATAATTATTTATAGTTATTTATTATATTATAATTTATGATTTTGTTTTTCAAACTTTATCATACCCGAGATGTCTACTAGACTCTTGTTTGGACAGATTTAAGTGAGTTATTCCTAAAAATTACAGGCCTACAATATAAAAAAACACATTTCCATGCAAAACAATGTACCTCTTTTACATTCTAAAATCAGACATAATCAGACCGCCAGGGATCTCACCAACATCCCAGCTACTTTGTGTACATGTAGCTGCAGAATTGGGAATGCCCTGGCTGCAGTAGATTGGGAGACAGTGGGCACAAGTCATTGCCTTCTTCCAGGTTTGCAATATATCAAAATTCGGACCAAACCTGCGCTCGTTCTTTGCTAAGACCCATTCAACTATTTATTGCTATTGGTCATGAAACATTTAGCCTTTTCATAGACATATTTCCTCATACATAATTGACTACTTGTTGGTGTCAGTAGGGTGAACAATGCCCCAAGGGAAGCAAAGGGCTGCAGTTTGGCGACCCCCTGATCTAGATGCTAATTTCTTAAATCATTGGCTCTGCACATGCTAAATTCAGCCAAATTATGTATTTCTGTTGTATGGGGCACTACATGAGCCCCATCTCTTTGAGAATGGTTCCAGAGAATTAATAAACTTTCTGAAATGGAAGAACGTATTGCTATCTCGCACAACATTCTAAGCTTAATAATGGCATGCAATGCCGAGCTGTGGTTTCCAAAGTGAGCAAAGTCCTTTCTTGTATTAAGAGAGGTATGGACTCCAGAGAGAGAGAGATATCATTTTGCCCCTGTACAAATCATTAGTAAGACCTCATCTGGAATATTCAGTTACATTTTGGGCACCAGTTCTCAAAAAGGCTATCGGGGAACTGGAGAAAGTGCAGCGAAGGGCAACTAAACTGATAAGAGAAGTGGAGGAGCTCAGCTATGAGGAAAGATTAGAGCAACTGAATCTATTCCCTCTTGAGAAGAGGAGATTAAGGGGGGATATGATCAACATGTACAAATATATAAGTGCTCCATATAGTGAACGTGCGGTTGCGTTATTGACTTTAAGGTCATCACAGAGGACAAGGGGGCACTCTTTACGTCTAGAGGAAAAAAGATTTCATCTCCAAATATGGAAAGGTTTCTTCACAGTAAGAGCTGTGAAAATGTGGAATAGACTCCCTGCAGAGGTGGTTCTGGCCAGCTCAGTAGATTGCTTTAAGAAAGGTCTGTATTCTTTCCTAAATGTACAGAATATAACTGGGTACTAAAATTTATAGGTAAAGTTCATCCAGGGAAAATCGATTGCCTCTTGGAGGATCAGCAAGGATTTTTTTCCCCTGCTGTAGCAAATTGGAACATGCTTTGCTGTTTTTTTTTTGCCTTCCTCCTGATCAACTGTGGGTGAAGGATTGTCTATATGGGATTGTATAATTATTATTATAATTTTTTTGGTTGAACTAGACTAACTATGTAACTATCTAAATTTACCTCCCGGTGGACACATTTCCAGACGAAGCCATATTTTGCCCTCATCGTGGACGCTGATCCCGTTGGCTCCCATAGCATATGAAGCCCATTTACCCCATATCAACACCACTGATTCTCAGGCTTCCTGACACTCACCAAGACCCCCCCCCCCACCCATCTTCCTTCCCCCTCCTTTCTCCACTTCCCCTGCCCATTTTTTTCTTTCTTATCTTTTCCTCTCTTTATTTCCTTATTTCTGTGGTTCAGCTAATCATCCCAATGAAGGTTGCCAGATGGTCTGTCAGACTCCTAGATGTTTGCACCCACCACTGATGCTTTGCATGTTTGTTCTTCCCCCTTTGCTAAGCCACATTTACTTTAGTTTTTGGGGCTTTTTTTACCCCCTCTCTTTTGTTCCAAGTCTACAGCTCAATAAACACTTTGTATGGTTATTACTTGGAGTAGTTTCCTTGACAAGCTTTGAAATGTTGGCCATAGAGACAAGACACTCGTCCCTGTAACAGTCTTTGAATATCAACAGATTTGACATGCTTTTATTATGCTGAGTGTTGTTTCTACGAATGTTACTGATGATTGTAATCATTGCATCCTTGTGTATTCCTAGGAACTTGGGCCCATGTATTTACACCTCGTTTCTAATAAAAATATTTGTGGAATTAAAAAGGGTTCTAACTTTTCTTTGCTCTATTTTAGTCAAAAAAATATTCTTAGTTAGAGTGGGCCTAAACAAGTAAACTGTTGTTGTCTATTACAATATGTTTTTCTTAATGTTAAATATTTATATTGATTCCCTATTCTCTCTAGACTTAAAGACAAGTTTGCCATGGATCCTGTGACAATTCTTCTGTCCATCATATTCATCTTGTTTTTGGTCAAAACTTATAATGATCAAAAATACAAAAACTACCCTCCAGGGCCGAAGCCTCTGCCATTAATTGGAAGCTTGCATTTGATTGAAAGAAAAAAACCTCACTATGCCCTTATGAAGGTAATAAACACCTATTTTGCATTTTTTTTGTATAAATATTGGATTTTTTTTTAAAGACCAGTAAACATAAATTATAAATTTGGTTATGTAAAACGAGGTGTTAACATCTCTAAAAAAAAAAAAAAAAAAATATGGAGTCTGGTCAAGGGACTAAGTCAAGGGACTAAGAGCTTTTTGTCAAACTAGATGGATTTTAATCCAGATCAGTGGTGTTGAGGTTGATGGGAGTACTCTGGCAATTGTACGGTAAATGGCACAACATAGCAGCTACAAAAGTTCAAGCATAAGGACTATGATTTACAAAAATGCTTAGTATACACTCCAGGTAGACATTGTCTAGTGAGCAGATAAAAACTGAACTAGCAAAAGTTGTCCAGACTTGTCTAAGTCCAGTTGTCCAAATGGTTTGATTGCGTCAGGTCTTCCAACTTAAAGCAGGGGTTCACCCAAAAACATTTTTCTAAGATTACATCCAGCATACTAATGACATGTAAAGTATGCTGGTATTTTTTTTTTCTCCGTACATACCGTGTAATTGTTATTTTCCGGGTTCTGATTACTGAGGGGCGTCTGGTGAAAATCTTCCCATGTCGCATACACCGCGCGTCACCAGTTTTCCGTAAATAGCCGACCTGCGAGTCGGTGCTATATGGCGCCTGCGCAGTGAGCTCTACACGGTGGGCGCAGGTGCCGTATAGAGCAGACTCGCATGTCGGCTATTTACGGAAAACTGGTGACGCGTGGTGTATGCAACATGGGAAGATTTTCACCAGACGTCAATCAGCTAAGCTTTCAATAGGAACGCACAGTCCCGCAGTAATCAGAACCCGGAAGCCCGGCGAAAATAACAATTACACGGTATGTACAGAGAAAAAAAAAATACCAGCATACTTTACATGTCATTAGTATGCTGGATGTAATCTTAGAAAAAACATTTGGGGTGAACTTCCACTTTAAAGGCCCTCGGGTCTTAGCCTGGTATTTTTGGTCCAAAGTCCAAATAAAATACCTCTCTTTCCTAACCTCCACTACCTCCTGAAAAAATGGGGTGCAGAAGCAGAGGGTTGTGCTGTTCATTTTTAAGCAGAAAGCACACATAATCCTTGTTCCTCAGGCTTTGCTTCTGCCCGCAAGAAAACTAAAGACTTAAATGGCCATATGCTTTCTGAAAGTTTCATAGAGAGTACAGATTGTTATATTACACTGAAAAAAAAAAAACACTGACCCCCCTGCATGTGTACTGAAATTCAGCTCCGTACAATACATCCGACCTATCATTTAGAAGGTTTTTATGAATGGTCAGAACAGACCGATTGCCCATGTGAATCATGTCACGGAGGACAATCAGCATCAGTCTCTGCTGCTCTGTCTTCCTTTTGACACCAGTTCAGTTGCCCTAACCATCTTCTACTCTGTAAAGTAGAAGAAGCTGGGAGTAGGCATCAGACATTTTTGAGCAGCTTGGGGCACTTTACTTAAAAAATGCTTAAAAAAAAATATAAATTCTCATTGGACAACAATTGACCTGTGTGAAATGGGAGCAATGCAATTTACTCTAATCTGGTTAAGTGGCCAACTGTGTACAGTATACAAAGTCCATGGTGTAGAGCACAGATAGGACAAACATTAAAAATAATGGGCACCTTGTTTACTGTTTTAAACTTTGTGACCGTCATCATGGCAAGCTATGCAGACACTAACCTCCAAGGATTATGGAAAAGAGGTAAAAAGAAACCAAAAGCATTCCCCCAAAATGTAAAGTACATTACTTTCCTAGAAAAAAGTATTACATTGGGGTTATTTACTAAAGGCAAATGCACTTGGAGTGCACTTGGAAGTGCAGTTGCTGTAGATCTGAAGTGGACAAGCAAGGAAAATAAAAAACAGCATTTTAGCTTGTACATGATTGAATGATAAAATCAGCAGAACTTCCCCCTATTTTAGATCTTCCCCTCAGATCTACAGCGACTGCATTTCCAAGTGCACTTTCAAGGGCACTTGCAGTGCACTTTGTAGTGCAGAGTGGATTTGCCTTTAGTAAATCAATCCCTCAGTATCAATTCTTTAAAATCATGGATGGATCTAGGGGAGTGCTGGGGTGGACTTCCTCCCTTCTGGCACCACTCCTGATGCTCTAGGGTTGCTAATATTGAGGGAGAGGGGGTGATTCTGGAACACTGGTGTTGGGGGAGCGGGACTCTGGGGACCATGATGTAGAGGGGAGGAATCTGATTTAAAGGGGCAACTCTGGGGACTCCGTTTGAGGAGGAACTCAGATGGGGATTCTTGATGTAAGGGGACAATCTGATTTGAACAGGTGGGCCCATCCTGATGCTGCACTCTTTATGTTGTTTTGCATGTTCCTTACTCCTGACCCTTGCACTCTATACAATATGTTGTACATTACATAGTCCTGACCAAAGTGGTCATTGTCTCAACATTTGCTGGTTTTAATTAAGTTCTTCTTGAATTCTTTATTATTTTGATGTAATTGTTAAATTTTTAGAAATTATCCTTTGTACTGAGGTTTATATGTATCTGTGAAACTGTCACTTGTGACATACCAAGTTGAAGTATTTTGAGGGTGCAAGGATTGTAGTATATGTGTGCAATGTAAAAAGTGACTAGGCACATATTCTGTTTATTCATCCCTGTTTAAGCCCCTTCATCTGTTAGGCAAAATCTGTCTTCTGCATCACTTACTACTGACCCCTAAACTCTGCCTCACTTACTACTGACCCCTGTTCTCCACTCTGCTGACCCCTGTACACTGTCCAACAAACTGCTGACCCTATCCTCTACCCTGCTTACCACCTGTACACTTCCCTGCTGACCTCTTTTTCACTGCACCCCCATATTAGACAGGCTAGGTCAGTCCCTGTTGCACATCATTCACTCACAACTGATCATATTAGATCACGATTAGGGTAACCTAAGAGCTGTTGGTCATGAAGGCACAAACACACATCTCAAAGAAGATCTGACTTCTGCCTCCATTTAAATCCCCCTATGGGTACCTAACAACATATATGTATTATAGTTTCCATAATTGTTTCTCTATATCTAATTTGTTTTGTTGCATTGTTTTTGTAGCTAGCTGAGAAGTACGGCTCCGTGTTTAGCATCCAGTTGGCCATGGAGAAAATGGTTATCTTATGTGGTTATGACACTGTTAAAGATGCCCTTATCAACCATGCGGATGACTTTTATGACAGACCAGATAACCCATTGGTTGATAGAATAGCACATGGAAATGGTAAATCACAGAATGTTCTATATATAAATCTCTACAGTTTTAAAATAGTTACATTATGTTACATAGGTACTTAGGCCCAGATTCACGTGAAAACTTAAGCTGGCGTCCTCCGGCGTAAGCCCACGTAATTCAAAGGGGTGTGTGCCATTTAAATTAGGTGCGCTCCCGCGCAGGACCTACTGCGCATGCTCCCTTTTGAATTTCCCGCAGTGCTTTGCACGAAGTGACGTCATTTTTTCGAACGGCGACGTGCGTAGCGTACTTCTGTATTCCCGGACGCCTTACGCAAGAAGGAAAACATTTTCAATTTCGATGCGGGAACGACGGCCATACTTTATACAGCACATACGTGTGCTGTGTAAAGTTAGGGCACCTAAAACGACGACTAACTTTGCGACGGGAAACTAGACTAGCAGCGACGTAGCGAACGCGAAAAACCGTTGTGGATCGCCGTAACTACTAATTTGCATACCCAACGCTGGTTTACGACGCAAACTCCCCCCAGCGGCGGCCGCGGTATTGCATCCTAAGATCCGACAGTGTAAAACAATTACACCTGTCGGATCTAAGGGCTATCTATGCGTAACTGGTTCTATGAATCAGTCGCATAGATACTCTGAGAGATACGACAGAGTATCTGAGATACTCCGTCGTATCTCTGCTGTGAATCTGGCCCTTAAAGCTCAGCTCAAACCAAAACTTTCCATTTTATTTCGAGAAACATTGGGATAGGTTTGAGCCTCTGTTGGGTTATTATTGCTTTATGCCACTCGCTCTGCTTGGAAAATATTCCTTAACAGGCCTGTGCACAGTCCCACACATGCTTCAGAATCCATTAGGTCTGAATAACTCTTCAAGGCCAATTGGATTTGGACTGAAGATTTATGAAGTTTTAAGACTGGCTAGGCTGGCACTTGTGATGTAGCAGAAAAAGCGATCATAGTCTTTTGGTGGGCCAACATTTGGAAACATTGGGTTGCTTTTCAACATGTTTAAACATTTCTGAAAGAGTAAACTTTGGGTTTGATTTACTAAAGTCCAATAGACTATTTTGCAGAGCATGTTGTACTTTGAAAGGGAATTTTCTCTATAACTCAGTGAATGATGTGAAGCTCTGCTGATTTTTTTTTTTCCTTGCACGTGACTGAGTATTTTTTGCAATGTGTAATTTCTCCACATTCACTGGGAATCCCTTGAAAGGTGTAACTTCCCTGGCAGAGTCAACAGTTCATTTGTCTTTAGTAAATCAACCCCATAATGAAACAAAATATTATATCTAAGGGAGAGATGAAGGAGAGATGAAGGTTGAAGATCTTACTATTGTTTAGGGTATCAGTCCCTATTTACAAAACTGCATGCAAGCAGGCTCTTTACTGCAGAAAAGAAATGAAATGTATTTTGGGCATTGAAAAAAACAGTGAAATATTATTTTTAAACTCTACAAAGTAAATAGTGTATAAAAATAAGTAGCGCTTAAAGGGGTTGTAAAGGAAATTATTTGTTTCCCTAAATAGCTTCCTTTACTTTAGTGCAGTCCTCCATCACTTACCTCATCCTCCCATTTTGCTTTTAAATGTCCTTATTTCTTCTGAGAAATCCTCACTTCCTATTCTTCTGTCTGTAACTCAACACCGTAATGCAAGGCTTTCTCCCTGGTGTGGGGAAAGCCTCTTGAGGGGGGAGGGGGCGAGCAGGAGAGTCAGGACGCCCACTAACACACAGCTCCTTTCTCTATCTGCAAAGTAGAGAGTGTCCTGACTTGCCTGCTCGCCCTCTCCCCCCTCAAGAGGCTTTCTGCAGATAGAGAAAGGAGCTGTGTGTTAGTGGGTGTCCTGACTCTCATGCTCGCTCCCTCCCCCCTCAAGAGGCTTTCTCCACACCAGGAAGAAAGCCTTGCATTACGGTGTTGAGTTACAGACAGAAGAACAGGAAGTGAGGATTTCTCAGAAGAAATTAGGACATTTAAAAGCAAAATGGAAGGATGTGGTAAGTGAAGGAGGACTGCACAAAGGTAAATTAAGCTATTTAGGGGAACATTTTTTTTTCCTTTACAACCCCTTTAAAGAAAATATAAGGAAAGTCTGTTTTCACAGACCTTCAATGTGAACAAAGTGTTAACATATTATGTAAATCACCCTGTGACACTTGTGAATAAAATATATAAACAAAGTGTATATAAAGCATAAAGTCCATTAATATGAATTCAATCGTTGATTGTGTGTAATTATCTTCTAATCATCCACCACGCCCGAGTGCCAGTGATTCCTCTCCAGTCAGATAAAACACTCACCAACTCTATATGCCTTACACTCCTGTGCTTGGCATGTAAGCATGAACAAACCTCACAGAAAGGTTTACCAGATGTTCCAAAATTCCAGCCGTGTAAATACCGGATCTCTCCGCATGTAAATAATAAAAAGTGCACAAAAATAGTGTAATATCGTAAAACCAGTTTTGAAAAACACTGAGTACACGTTAACCAATAGACTCACCTAGATCTCTTTAAAAACGAGCAGCAAATATCACAGCAAACTTCCAATAAGTGCCCAAGCCAGTGTATAATGGTCACGGCGGACCCAAGGTATGCGAATAGAGTCTCACCACCACTCGCTGCTCAAGCTTGGCTCGCCGCTTCCTGGAACAGCTTTGCATGTCACACGTTAGCTCAGATAGTTACATAGTTACATAGTTACATAGTTACATAGTTAGTCAGGTTGAAAAAAGACACAAGTCCATCCAGTTCAACCACAAAAAATAAAAAAACAAAATAAAAAACACAGTAAAATCCTATACACCCAACTCCATACCCACAGTTGATCCAGAGGAAGGCAAAAAACCCCAGCAGAGCATGATCCAATTTGCTACAGCAGGGGAAAAAATTCCTTCCTGATCCCTCCAGAGGCAATCGGATTTACCCTGGATCAACTTTACCTACAAATCTTAGTACTCAGTTATATTCTGTACATTTAGGAAAGAATCCAGGCCCTTCTTAAAGCAATCTCCTGAGCTGGCCAGAACCACCTCTGGAGGGAGTCTGTTCCACATTTTCACAGCTCTTACTGTGAAAAAACCTTTCCGTATTTGGAGGTGAAATCTCTTTTCCTCTAGACGTAAAGAGTGCCCCCTTGTCCTCAGTGTTGACCGTAAAGTGAATAATTCAACACCAAGTTCACTGTATGGACCTCTTATATATTTGTAATATAAAAATATGATAATCCAAAAATACAAGCCACAGCAAACAGCGGAACACAGGACATGGTACGTTTCACACTACCTTTGCATGTTACACATTAGCTCAGATGGTTGCCATACAGCCACGCCCAACATGTTTTTCGTCACATCGACTTAATCACGAGCAATGCCATGATTAAGTCGATGTGACGAAACATGTCGGGCGTGGTTGTACAGCAACCATCTGAGCTAACGTGTAACATGCAAAGGTAGTGTGAAACGCATCATGTCCTGTGTTCCGCTGTTTGCTGTGGCTTGTATTTTTGGATTATCATCTTTTTTCTAAAATAAAGGCATTCGTTTTGAGCGCGAGTGTCCAGAACTTTTCCTTACTTAAGCGTTTATACTTTATTAGGGTATAAGGGAGTAATTGAGAAGATCGACCAGCTTATAGTCTAATATTATAATACGGGAGTAATGCAGAAGGTGAAACAGTTTACAGTCTATTTGGATATAAGGCAGTAATAGAGAATATCAATGAGCTTACAATCTATTATGATACAAGTCAGCAATAAAGAATGTGTCAAAGCTTACAATGGATTACATACAATGTGTTAGGCTACATGTTATTAAAAAAATTATAAACATAAGAACCATCATATAATATATTTCAACATACCAGTTCTTAGGTGGTTGGCTGCATAAGTACATGTTCTGTAAGTACAGATAAGTACCTGCTAGAAATAGTGGGCCAGATTCACATAGAATTGCGGCCGTGTAACGTAACCCGTTTACGTTACACCGCCGCAAGTTTTCAGTGTTAGTGCCCGATCCACAAAGCACTTACCTGTAAACTTGCGCCGGTGTATCGTAAACACGTCCAGCGCAAGCCCGCCCAATTCAAATGGGGCGGGTACCATTTAAATTAGGCGCGCTCCCGCGCCGGACGTACTGCGCATGCTCCGTTCGCAATTTTCCCGACGTGCTTTGCGCGAAATTACGGCGGCGCGACGTGTTTGTGAATCGCGACGTGCGTAACGTACTTACCCCGGGAAAAAACAAAAATTCAAAAGCGACGCGGGAACGACGGGCATACTTTAACATGGTGGGGTAATTTTACACCATGTTCAAGTACCCCTAATTTTGCGACGGGAAACTAAGACTTGCGTCGACATAACAACGGGAAAAAACCTTTGTGGATCGCCGTAACTGCTAATTTGCATACCCGACGCTGGAATACGACGCAAACTCCCCCCAGCGGCGGCCGAGGTACTGCATCCTAAGATCCGACGGTGTAAGTTAATTACACCTGTCGGATCTTAGGGCTATCTATGCGGAACTGATTCTATGAATCAGCCGCATAAATAGAACAACAGATACAACGGTGTATCAGGAGATACGCCGTCGTATCTGTTCTGTGAATCTGGCCCAGTGTCCTTGTAACTTCCTGTGCAATAAATTGAAATCTCTAACAATGTTATGAGCCTTTCTGGTACTCTTTTTTTTAGACAACAACTCTTTTCCTCCCTAGACACAGTACAGTGAATGAGAGTTGTCACCCTAGGACAGGAAGTGTGTTACTGGCATCACCAATTGAACATAAAGGAAAAAAAAAACTAAAAAAAAAAACGAATAAAACTACCGTCACCAACACATCTATGGACTGGTAAAAGGCAATATATGGCATTTTTGTACTTGTGTTTAGCTATGCTTTAATATATGAAATGGAGGAGCCTACAATCTTTTGAGCTTTAATGGATACAAAAGGTGGAAAATGTACAGTCATAACGGTTTATTAGCTATATGAAGTTGAAATATAGGATACTTTGTGACATAAAGTAATTCAGTAAAGAGAACAAAAAGTTGGTTTGCCTTAAATAATCTTCAAAAATGTCAAATCTTTTCAGGTATAGTTTGTGCCAATGGAGAGAATTGGAAAGTAATGAGGAGGTTTACAATTTCAACATTACGGGATTTTGGAATGGGAAAGAGATCTATAGAAAACAAAATTCAAGAGGAAGCACAATGTTTAATGCAAGAAATCAGAACCTACAAAGGTGAGTTCATACCAGTGTACCAGTTCCATGTAATCCCAATGAAGTCCCACTCCTGATTTGTCCCTCTTTGCTGATGTGTGTTCCGCAGTTGGGAGATTTCCATTCACTTCTATTTGTGCCAAGTTCATTAAAGTAACATTAACCGCTTCAGCCCCGGAAGATTTTACCATCTTCCTGACCAGAGCACTTTTTAAAATTTGGCACTGCTTTACTTTAACTGACAATTGCGCGGCCGTGCAACGTTGTACCCAAACAAAATTTGTCTCCTTTTTTTCCCACAAATTGAGCTTTATTTTGGTGTTATTTGATTACCTCTGCAGTTTTTATTTTTTGTGCTATAAACAAAAGAACAGCGATAGTTTTGAAAAAAAAAAAACACAATATCGTTTATTTTTTGCTATATTAACCCCCCTGACGGTAAACCCGAGCGTGACTCGGGGTTGGTTTTACATGTTAGGATCGGTAAACCCGAGTCACGCTCGGGCTGGACGGGCTTACCTTTCGCTGGATCCACAGGCTTGGTTTACTCACCTTGTCCCTGGATCCAGCGATGCCACCCACTGTGTGAGCGAGCGGGACCTCCTCGCTCGATTCACAGTCCCCGTGTGACGCCGATCTCCGTTCCCTGCGACGTTACGACGCACGGGGACGGAGAACGGCGCCAAATTCAAAAAAGTAAACAAACACATTACATACAGTATACTGTAATCTTATAGATTACAGTACTGTATGTAAAAAATACACACCCCCCTTGTCCCTAGTGGTCTGCCCAGTGCCCTGCATGTACTTTTATATAATAAAAAAATGTAATTTCTGCCTAAAAACTGTAGATTGTCCAAAAGTGTCCCTTTATGTCAAAAATGGTTTTAGATCAGCTAGAAAACAGCGATAATAAATTATAATCACTTGCAGAAATGTGCGATAGCGATTTGCGGGGAAATTCGTCATAAAAAAAATAAAATAATGACAGCGACAATTCTGCAACTGCAAATTTCAGTGATTTTTAGTTGATTACATTATTGAATAATTTTTATTATAATTAAATTATTATTTGTTATAATTATTTATAATTATTTATTATATTATAATTTTGTTTTAAAAAAAAAAATCATACCCGGGATGCCTACAAGACTCTTGCTTGGTCAGATTTAAGTGAGTTATTTCTAAAAATTACAGGCCTACAGTATAAAACGCCAATTTCCTTGCAAAATAATTGTACCGCTTTTGGTACGTAATTCCAGACAGAATCATACCGCCAGGGAGGTTAAATAAAAAACATTTTTTTTCCTCAGTTCAGGCCGATATGTATTCTTTTACATATTTCTGGTAAAAAAAATCGCACAGCTCCCGTTTCTCATGAGTGATCGCGGTCAACACCGGGCACTCGCATTGGCTCTGGGGGCGAGCAACGGGCCCGCGCCCCTAGTGGCCACAGGGCGAAGCGACGTAACAAAACATTGTTTCGTCCAGCCGAGCCATGTTGCCACAGTAAAAATGTGGCGGCTGGTCAGCAAGTGGTTAAAATCTCTCCAATCAAACATATTAACCCCCCTGGCGGTATTCCCGAGTCTGACTCGGGGTTAGATTTTTGTGCTAGGATCAGTAACCCCAAGTCAGACTTGGGCTTGCCTCGCTGGATCCACAGACAGTGTTTACTTACCTTGTCCCTACATCCAGCGATGCCACCGCGCTGTGTGAGCGAGCGGGACCTCGCTCAATTCACACAGCGTCCTCCTGTGCCGCCGATCTCCGTTCCCTGCGACGTTATGACGCACGGGAGCGCAGAACGGCGCCAAATTCAAAAAGGTAAACAAACACATTCCATACAGTATACTGTAATCTTATAGATTACAGTACTGTATGTAAAAAATACACACCCCCCTTGTCCCTAGTGGTCTGCCCAGTGTCCTACATGTTCTTTTATATAATAAAAACGTTTCTTTCTGCCTGCAAACTGTAGATTGTCCATAGCAACCAAAAGTGTCCCTTTATGTCAAAAATTGTTTTAGATCAGCTAGAAAACAGCGATAATAAATTATAATCACTTGCAGAATTGTGCGATAGCGATTTGTGGGGAAATTCGTCATAAAAAAATAAAAGTAATGACAGCGACAATTCTGCAACAGAGCAAATTTCAGTGATTTTGAGTTGATTACATTATTGAATAATTTTTATTATAATTATATTATTATTTGTTATAATTATTTATAATTATTTATTATATTATAATTTATAAAAAAAAAAAAAAAAAAAATCATACCCGGGAAGCCTACAAGACTCTTGTTTGGTCAGATTTAAGTGAGTTATTCCTAAACATTGCAGGCCTACAGTATAAAACGCCAAATTTCCTTGCAAAATAATTGTACCGCTTTCAGAACCTTTTTTTTTCTGAAATAATCATTTCGCCAGGGAGGCTAAAAAAGTTGAACTGTGTAAAAAAAAAAAATACCTCTATTGAAACCTTGCCTATGTTTAGCTACTGCTCTATTTAGTAAAACTGTTACTGCCCCCACAGTACTGAACATTTGGTGCCAGAAATTGTAGCTTCAGTATACTGATCGTACCAAGTAGGGATGCACCAATACCTCCTCCAGTCTGCCCGCTCAGATGTCTATAGTGTTGGAGGACTTCTACAAATTTTGTTTGAATATATCACGCTTATTTGGTTATTTCACTGAAGATTGATGGACATTTCAGAAGACATTTTTGTTTATATACATTTTTCTTTTTTGATCAATTGTATTCCACATGTTACGTTTATTATAAGTGTAATTCACTGCGCCCCCTATCTTATCTTTGAATTTTGAAAAAATATATATATTTTTAACTTTTTGCTATAATAAATATCCAATTTTTTTCAGTTTAGGCCGAAATGCATTCTTTTAAATATGAATTGCAATAAGCGTATATTGTTTGTTTTACACAAAAAATATAGGCCCAGATTCTCATAGGGCGGCGTAAATGTAAGCGGGCGTAGCGTATCGTAGTTGTATTCACAAAGCACTTGCGTCCAAAGTTACGTCGGCATATCGTAAATGTGCCGGCGTAAGCGCGCCTAAATCAAATGAGGAACAGGGGGGCGTGTTTTATGTAAAATAATCATGACCCCACGTAAATTACGCTTTTTTCGAACAGCGCATGCGCGCTCATGCTCAGTATCACGTCGAATTTTCTAATTAAATTACGCCTGCTCAATGCCTAGTCGACGTGAACATAACTTACGTCCAGCCCCATTCACGGACGACTTGCGCAAACAACGTAAAATATGACACTGTTCGTACGTTTCCAACGTCCATACCTAACATGACTTACTCCTGCTTTATGAGGGGTAACTTTACGCCGGCGTATGTCTTACGTAAATTACGTATCTTGATACGCCGGGCGCACGTAGGTTCGTGAATTCGGCGTATCTAGCTAATTAGCATATTCTACGCGGAAATATACGGAAGCGCCACCTAGCGGCCAGCGTAAATATGCACCATAAGATACGACGGCGTAGGAGACTTACGCCGCTCGTATCTAGGCAACTGTGAGGCGTATCTGATTCTATGAATCAGGCGCCGAGTTGTGACGGGCTGCACTCAGAGTTACGACGGCGTATCTGCAGATACGCCGGCGTAACTCCTTTGAGAATCCGGGCCATAGTGTCTACATAATAGGAGAAAGATTTATGGCTTGTTTTTTAATTTTTTTATACTATTAATGGCTGCGATCTGCGATTTTTAGCGGGACTGCGACATTGCGGCAGACAAATCGGACACTTTTGACACTTTATACAGCAATCAGTGCTATAAAATTTGCTCTGATTACTGTGTAAATGTCACTGTCAGGGACGGGGTTAACACTAGGGGGAGCTCAAGGAATTTCTAACTGTATGGGGCTGGGCTGACTGCAGGAGGAGACAGAGTGCTGCTCCTAATTACTTGGAACAGCAGATCTGTTTCTCCTCCCTTGTCAGAATGGGGATTTGTGTGTTTACATACACAGATCCCCATTCTGGCTCTCGTGCCCTTGATCATGGGTGGACAGCGGACATCGCGGCCTCCAGTCATGTGGGCGCACCTCCGGCAGCTCGGGCGTGCCTGCTATGGCTCTTAAAGGAGCATACATGTATGGCGATTTGTGGGAATGAGCAGACCTACCGCTCTATAATGATGGCAGCTGGTTGGCAAGTGGTTAAAGGAGTAGGAAAAATATTTGTGTGTAATTGTAATTGTAAGTATGCCTATTGTTCTGACCCCGCTACATGTTTCCCTGTGTGTAGCTTGACATGCAGCTAAACCCTCCTATTCTGCAATAAGCCATACGGAGTGTAATTTTGAAGCTTTAATAACAAAACAGGGTGGGTGAAACTATTAAGAAAACACAAATACAGATAGATATAATCAATATATGAAGTATACAGGAATACAATGAATAAGCTAGGCTGTAGATCAGGGATATGCAATTAGCGGACCTCCAGCTGTTGCAGAACTACAATTCCCATGAGGCATAGCAAGACTCTGACAGCCACAAGCATGACACCCAGAGGCAGAGGCATGATGGGACTTGTAGTTTTGTAACAGCTGGAGGTCTGCTAATTGCATATTCCTGCTGTAGATGGTGATAAGTCATTCTCACCAACGATGCTGCGTTTAGGAGATGCAAGTGGATGCAAGTTTTTGTGCTCTGATAGCTGATTCCTTCTTTCAGTCTCTAAGATTGATTCTGAGTTCCCAGGATGCATCTTTCTCTCTTCTTTAGACTGAAGAATGATCGGTATTTTTATGAAAGGTGAACAGTTTCTAGATTCTTCAAAAACAGTAAATTTACCACCGGCTCCATCTTGTGGTCAAATCTAATATTGCAGGCATAACAACTTAATGATTATCCTCCTGGAGGCAGAACACCTATAATGTGTGTAAAAGATAACTTGTTAAAATTACAACTTTGTTAGAAAGAAAAGTTTTTATTAAATGTGTTCTTTTTCCCAAAAATTGGGACAAAAAAAAAATACAACTGCAAAAAACTCACCATGCCACATAGTAAATACTTTGGACTTTTCCCTTTCCAAAAAGGCATCATTTGGGGGGTATTTGTACTGTACTGGCATTTTATGGCCTCAACAAATAGGATAGGCAATCAGTACATACGGAATGAGCAATTTTCAAATACAGTATATATAACATAGTTTGTAGACTCTGTGGGCCAGATTCAGATAGGAGATACGACGGCGTATCTCCTGATACGCCGTCGTATCTCTAAGGCCGGCCAGTCGTATCATAGAATCAGTTACGCATAGATATCCCTAAGACCCGACAGGTGTAAGTGACTTACACCGTCGGATCTCAGGCTGCATTTCCAGGCCGGCCGCTACGTGGCGCTTCCGTGTCTTTTACGCGTCGAATATGCAAATGAGCATTTACGCCGATTCAGAAACGAACGACCGCCCGTCGCCTTTTTTTACGTCGTTTGCGTTTGGCTTTTTCCGGCGGAAAGTTACCCCTGCTATAGCGTATCCTATGTTAAGTATGGCCGTCGTTTCCGCGCCGAGTTTTGAATTTTTTACGTCGTTTGCGTAAGTCGTTCGCGAACACGGCCGGACGTAATTGACGTTAACGTCGAAACCAATGACGTCCTTGCGACGTCATTTGGAGCAATGCATGCTGGGAAAATTTGCGGACGGCGCATGCGCTGTTGGATCGTCGCGGGGACGCGCCTGATTTAAATTGTACACTCCCCCTAGCCGCGAAATTTGAATTCCGCCAGGGGATTTTACGATACGCCGACGCAAGTTTTGAGTTAAAGGGTCACTAAAGGAATTTTTTTTTTTAGCTAAATAGCTTCCTTTACCTTACTGCAGTCCTGGTTTCATGTCCTCATTGTTCGTTTTTGCTTTGAAGTAGCTGTAATTCTGCTGTGATCTCTACACTTCCTGGTTGCCTGTTTCCTTATAACCATGGTACTGGGAGCTTTCTCACGGTGGTCTAAGCTGTCATTACTGTGTGTCTAAAACTCCTCAGAACCAATCAGATTCATTTTAAAAACAAAACACTGCCCTGGATTTGTTTGTTTTTGTTCTGTGAGTCTTCCCGACTGACCTCTCACCCGGAACTTCATGTATGTACCTTTAAAGTCGAAAGTGAAACTAGAGGCACATTATATGATAGATTAAATTAAATTTTTAATCATTTTTAAAAGGAATCAGTTAACTTTTATGTCTCTATACCCAATAAACAGTCATTTCAGCAAAAAAATGTTTTTCCTTTAGTGACCCTTTAAGTGCTTTCTGAATTAAGCACTCGCCTCAAAAACTTGCGGCGGCAGATCGTAAATCAGATCTAAAGATCCGCTAACCTATCTGAATCCGGCCCTGTAACTCTATAACTTTCACACATGCTAAATAATATACACTGATTTTTTATTTATTCCCTCCCCCCCCCCCCAACGAAATCTAGGAGAATACATTTTGATACACATTTTGGTAGAAAGATTTTTTTTGCAAAGTTTTATAAAAGAAAAAAAAAATTCTAAATTTTGGGCTTTTCTTTTATACAACAAAAAAATGAAATAATAAAACAAAAACCCCAGTGGTGATTAAATACAACCAAAAAAAATCTGCATCAAAACAATGATACGGAAAACATTTGGGTACAGTGTTGCATGATTGAGCAATTGTCAAAGTGTAACAAATGCTGAAAACTGAAAAATTGCTTGGGCAGGAAGGGGGTAGAAACAGTCCGGTCTTGAAGTGGTTAATTCAGTTTTTTTGTAAAATACAAACAACATCACTCTACAAATCACCAGTAAACTAACAAAGGGCCTAATCCACAAAAACCCGGCGCAACGTAACTTTTGCCATTTAAGTTACACCGCCGCAAAATCTCTACCTAAGTGCCCGATCCACAAAGCACTTACCTAATTTTGAGCGGTGTAACTTAAATCCGTCCGGCGCAAGGCGTTCCTAATCTAATGGGGCGAGTCCCATTTAAATTAGGCGCGCTCCCGCGACGGACGTACTGCGCATGCTCCCGACGTCATTTTCCCGACGTGCATTGCGCGAAATTACGTTACGCCGAGTTTTGTGAATCGCGCCGGGTAAAAAAAGTTGCCTCGGGAAAAAAAAGAGATGCGGCGGGGAAAAAAATATTTGAATTTTTTTTTTACAGGGTCGCGGGAAAGAAGGGTCTACTTTTACATGGTGTACTAACTTTACACCTTGTAAAAGCAGCCCTAATTTTGCGACGGCAAACTAATACTTACGGAGAAAAAACGAAGCTGAAAAGCTTTGTGGATCTCCGTAAGTGCTAATTTGCATACCCGAATCGGCATTTCGACGAGAAATGCCCCGAGCGGCGGCTGCGGTACTGCATTCTAAGATCCGACAGTGTAAGTCCCTTACACATGTCGGATCTTCTGCTATCTATTGGAAACTGATTCTGTGGATCAGTTCCATAGATAGAAACAGGGATGCGACGGCGTATCAGTTTTGTGGATTAGGCCCATAGTTTGTTTGTTTTACCTTTTTGCTACAGACCTGTATATTGTTGTATGTAAATTATATAAACCAAGAGAAAGGAATGTTTGGAAGAAGCCTATGATGCATATACCAACAGAAGATGGTTTTGTCAGACATTTCATCCTAAAAGTCTGAAGGCCAATCAGCCAGGTTGGGTCCCACTAATCCAAGATAATATTGTTGCTTTAAAAAAAAGAAAGAATTGCATAGATTTGACATAAATCTAGTTATTTCAAATATTTGTTCTCTCTTTCAGGGGAACCCTTTGAAAATTTGGCTATCATCAATGCTGCGGTAGCCAATATAATCGTGTCTATATTACTGGGTGACAGATTTGAATATGATGATCCAATCATACTGAACCTCATTAGAAAAATTAATGAAAATATCAAGAGCTTTGGAAATTTTATGAATATAGTAAGTGTAACCATCAGTTGAAAGGATGGATTTTTATCTCTTCAGTTCAAATGTTCTACTGATTTTAAAAACCATCAGACCTTGTTGGAAAACAATTTAAAAGATTCTATTACCTATAATATTAGGGGGGAGCCTGAAGTGTTGGGACCAGTACCTTTCGGGGCACATAAAATGAATGCATAGCTTAGCTTGCCCAAGGCAACAGTTGGTATAATTGGTATCGATTTTATAACCTGTCCGGTTGATTTCCCTCCAATAGAGGTTGGTGTGGTGGGTGGTTGAATATAAATATATACAGTGCTGTGAAAAAGTATTTGCCCCTTCATGATTTTTAATATTTTTTTTGCATATTTCTCAAACCTAAATGATTCAGATCATCAAACAAATTGTAATATTACACAAAGATTAAAGAGTAAATATAAGATGCAGTTTTTAAATTATTATTTAATTTATTAAGGGAAAAAAACAGTGCAAACCTGCCTGGCTCTATGTGAAAAGTAATTGCCCCCTTCCATGCTGAATCATGAATGAACTGTAATTAACCACAATTTTTTTAAAAGTTGTGCTAAATTTCACTTGCCACACCCAGGCCTGATTACTGTCAGACCTGTTGAATCAAGAAATCACATGAATAGAAGCTGTCTGACAAAGTGAAGCTTGCTAGCAGATCACAAAAAGCCACACATCATGCCACAATCTAAAAAAAAAAATCAAGTGTCAGTACCAGGATCCCTTTAGGACCCAGCACACTCACCTGACACAACCTTTGCCTGGGAAACAACAAGTGATTGGCCAGCTCACCTTTAAATCACCTGTGTCTTCATCCAATCAGTGCTCGTGATAGAGTTACCTTGTTTGCCACTGTGTGACCCAGCCTGACTTTCTGCTCTGTATATTCGTGTATGACCCGGCTCGTTTGACCCTGTTTGTTCGCTTCTGATTCGGTACCGTTTGAACTCTGATCTACCTGTGAATGACCCGGCTTGCCTAGACTACGCTTTACCCTACTCTCCTGTAGCACCTTCATCTGCAGCGGTGAACTACAAGGCCCAGCTGACCTGCTCATCCCACTTTCATCTGCAGTGGTGAACTACAAGGCCCAGCTGACCTGCTCATCCCACCTTTCGTCTGCAGCGGTGAACTACAAGTCCCAGCTGACCTGCTCATCAGACCTGCTCATGGTATGTGCTTGTTCTTGAACTGTTTGCAAAGTTAGCACACCTGAACTGTTACCTGTTCCTAGCCTGACATAATCACGAGCCATACATAAAGGGAAAACCTATCATGGATTCTGAGCAGGCTCAGATGTTTGCACAGGAACTTTGCCGTTTATCCCATCAAGTTCAGGAAATGGCCACAGAGCTCACCAGGGTGCAATCTCCTACTACCATCGCTACAAAAACTCCATCTGAACCAAAAATTCCTTTGCCTGACCGTATTTCTGGCGACCGCAAAGGGTTTTGCAACTTCAAAAACATTAAGGCTGACTCCTTGTCTCGCAGTTTTTTTATCAGAGTCTCCACCTCCGCTTCCTCCACAACCCATTATCTCTGAGGATAGGATTTTGGCTTTCACCCAGACTGACATCTCTGAGGCCTTGTTACCTGAATAGGCTGAAGCCCCTCCCTCCACTCCCTCTGGTATGCTTTTTTTTGTAGCGATGGTAGTAGGAGATTGCACCCTGGTGAGCTCTGTGGCCATTTCCTGAACTTGATGAGATAAACGGCAAAGTTCCTGTGCAAACATCTGAGCCTGCTCAGAATCCATGATAGGTTTTCCCTTTATGTATGGCTCGTGATAATGTCAGGCTAGGAACAGGTAACAGTTCAGGTGTGCTAACTTTGCAAACAGTTCAAGAACAAGCACATACCATGAGCAGGTCTGATGAGCAGGTCAGCTGGAACTTGTAGTTCCCCCTCAAACACCTAGTTGAAAAATATAGATCTCCAGAGAGGTATTAGGCATATTCATCATAGCCAAGTAATATACCCAAATACCTCTATTAGAGAATATTACAATTAATGGGTGGATACCTCTAAAGAAGGTACATACTGTAAGTAACATTTGTGTTTTATTCAGTTTTAAAAAAATAATGTTTTAATAAACTTAGATTAAAAAGAAGGGAGAGTGCATTGCCCATTAAATCTCTAGTGAAGGGGGAGGGTTAGGAAGACCGCTACAATAATGTAGGGGTAGGTGAAAGGCAAGGTTTCAACGTGTACACTTTACAAAAAAGCAGTAATGGGGATGTGTTGGGACTAAGTCCTTTGCCCGACTAAAACTATTCCTTTGTGCCATTTTAGAGAGCAATTGGGTTTGTGAAGTTAAGTGACGCAAAAAATGATTGGCATGCGGGGGGTCTTTTTGCTTTCAGGCTGCTGCTATTGTCTTCCTAGTGGTAATCATACAGTGTGTGATAAAGAGTATGTTGGGTCAAAGAAGAACAATTAATTTAAGGTTTGCATTACTAAGTGGAAATTGGAAGAAAGTATCTGAAAAGTTTTAACACAGGAGACTAAATTGGAGGATGGTAGAAGTCGTATGCCGTGTATACACTGCTGGACTTTCCAACGGGAAAAACTCAGTCGGAATTTCCGACGGAAAAATAGAGAACCTGCTCTCTATCTAAGTCCATCGGAAATTCCAACAGAAAAAGTCAGATGGGGCATACACATGGACTTTTTCTGGCGGAAATTCTGACCTTGTGTATGCGGCATTAGACTTCATGTACACCTAAGCGTGGCAGATCCTAAACTCTGCTAAAAGCATATGTGTACATGGACACATAGGCTTTTATGGAGTTGACTTTGGGGGCTTTGGCAAAAAAAAACACCAAAGGCTTCTAAAGTCAAGTTTAGGAGTTACCAGTGTAGGCTTGTGTACATGAAGCCTTAGCTGATTTTAGCCACAAGTGTAGATCCTGAATGCTGGGACCTTAGACCAGAATGTTCAGGCAAAGTAAGAAGCTTTCCACCATCTACCCTTTCTCATTTCATGTTTTTATAACAGCTAAAAGGTGTGGTTGGTTGAAAGGATGATTGTCACAGCAGCTTGGTGGTTAGGGAGTCTGTGAAATAAGACAAATTGTTTTAGAACCAATGCCCATTTGGTTCATGGGTTCTTCCAGGAGCTAGATACCTGAGGGAAAGTAAGAGTGCATAGGTTTGGTAACATCCTTGGGCAGGCATGGTAAGGATAAAGATGATCCTAGTTCAATTCTTGTACTTTATGGACACTTAAAGATTATTTTTGGTAACATTTGTCAAATTGTTTATTTTATATTGTTAATGTTTTTTTATCAAGTTGTATTTGTATTGGCCCTTTGTAAACCCATGTAATGCAGTCAATGTTATTTTTTGGGTGGAAAGTAAGGACCTGAATTAAGCAATTGTTTAGTCAATTACAGTTATATAAATTGCATTTCGAAAAAGAAATTCATTGTTTTTTTTTTCCCTTAAGCTTTACAACATGTTTCCAAGACTGGTAGGGATGCTTCCTGGCAGCCATCAGAAAGTTTTTCAAAATGTTGAAGACACGTATGCTTATATAAGGGAGGTATTTACAAAACAGAAGAAAACACTGGACGTAAATGACCAAAGGAACCTTATTGATGCGTTTCTGGCAAGACAAGAGCAAGAGGTACAAGTTATGTTTTCTCAATTACTGTTAATTGCCATTCAATTACCAAATAGATAAATAATCGAATACTTGGATATATGTATCTCTTTCATGAAGGAGAGTCATAAATAGTTAAAGGGGTTGTATGGGTTCAGTTTAAAAAAAAAAATACATGTTATACTTACCTCCACTGTGCAGTTCGTTTTGCACAGAGTGGCTCCGATCCTCGTCTTCTAGGATCCCTCGGCGGCTGCCTCGGGTCCTCCCCGCAAGAGATAACCCCCCTCTTGGAAGCGCTCTCCCAACGAGGTTAGCTTGCGGGAGCGCTCCCGTGTGATACAGTGGCAGCCATCACTCGGCCCCGCCCCTGGTTGCGCTTCATTGATTTGATTAACAGCAGCGGGAGCTAATGGCTGTGCTATCAATCATATCGATCATCCAATGAAGATCCCACAGGAGCTAGGGGAAAGCAGCGTGGGATCGCGCACAGTCAAAAAATCGGGGCTCAGGTAAGTAAAATGGGGGGCTAGGGGGGGCCGGACAGTGCAAGGTGTTTTTTCACCTTAATGCATAGGATGCATTAAGGTGAAAAACACAAAGATTTACAACCCCTTTAAATGTCCAGGCCAAATTTAGCAGGGTCCATATGCATCGGTTAACTTGATTAAAACCGTATGACTAGTTTGCCTAATTCAACAATGTTTGGCTGTATTCTAATGATATATATGGCTTAAGTTTGCCAAATTGTTTTATTAAACTACCTACTACATTTTTTTTATTATAAACTGACAATTGGACATAAGCAATACAATTTTACTTTAGCAGCTTGTTATAATTATTTTGCCTGATATAATTTACTTTTTTCACTGAAAACTGCAGCCATCTATCAAAGCACCTCTCTCTGTGAGGCATAATAGTGATCACATGACTGAGAACAAGGGATGAGCTGAACACCACCCCCCCCCCTCCCCCCCCCGTGCACGCGCGTTCGGTTCACACCAGAACCTTCGAACGGACCGAATGTTCGCGCAAACATTTAGAACCCCATTGAAGTCTATGTGACTCGAACGTTCGAAATTAAAAGAGAAAATATTTAAAGGCTAATATGCAAGTTATTGTCCTAAAACGGGTTTGGGGACCTGGGTCTTGCTCCAGGGAACATGTATGAATGTAAAAAAAAGTTTTAAAAACTGACGTTTTTCAGGAGCAGTGATTTTAATGATGCTTAAAGTGAATTTAAAAAAAAAATCCTTTAAATATCGTACCTGCTGGGTGCCTATAGAACTGTCCCTGCCCAAAATGACATTACTATAAAGAAGAAAGTAATTTAAGTAATTTAAAACTGCTTGCGGCTTTAATATAATGTCTAGTCCCTGCAATATGGATGAAAATCATTGAGAAAAATAGCATGGGTCCCCCCCCCTCCCCCCAGATCATTACCAACCTCTTTGGCCCTATATACTTTGAACAGCAGTATACATGCGGTGAAAACAAGACAGGGACTGTAGGTTTGTTGTTAAGTAGAATCTGTTTGTAATTTTGAACTAGTACATTTTTAAAGTGCAGCTCCTGCCAAAAAATCTATCTTTTTGGAAAACATAGAGAAGGGTTATCACCCCTGTAACATTTGTTTTGCTGTCTGTTTCATCTGTTCAGAAGATTGCTCCTCACTTTCTGTCCCAATGGCAAAAGTTCTTTTGAAAATTTGGTGTTTTTAGTGAAACAAGGATTGTGATGAAGCATCAGTGGACAGGAGACACCTCTTACATAAGAGAATTTCCCTTCTTAGGGGGTAGATTTCCTCTCACTTCCTGTTGTCTCCCGTTTGCAAGTAGGAGTCGTTTGTAAGTTGGATGTTTGAAAGTAGGGGCCTGTCGTATATACACTGCAGAAATCTGGGCCATAGGTGTTGCCACAACACTGTAAGCCCTCACAGTTTGTCTTGGTGGGTGCTGGAACGCCCTGCTGTGAACTATTATATCAAGATTTGTAATTACATGCCATTGTTGAACAGTGGTAGAAAAATTGGGCCTTTGGTGCTGGTGCCACAACACTGTAAGTCCTCACAGTTACTCTTGGTGGGCGCAGGAATGGGCCCTGCTGTTAAATATTAGATCAAGAATTGTAATTACATGCCCCTGTTGAACAGAGGCAGAAAAATTGGGCCTTTGTTGGTGGAGCTGGTGCTGAGGGTATAGTGGGGTTGGAGATCCCAGCTGATGAGGAGAAAGGAGAGGTCCGCTTTGTTCTTTGGTGTGGGTCTTTGAGGTACGCTTGCCAACGAACTGAATGGCAGGTCGACATATGTCTGGTCAAGCATGTGGTGCCCAAGCGGGTGATGTTTTGGCCACGCAAGATACGCTTGTGACATATGTTGCAAATGGCAGCGGTGCGATCTGATGCACTTGTCTCAAAAAAGGCCCACACCAAAGAACTTTTGGAATAATGCAGAGAGACAGCAGCGCCCTGCATATGCGTAGCTCTGCATTGTGATGCAGTCGGTGTGCTGCCCTTAAGCTGGCCCCTTGAGGGCATCCTGTCTCATTGGAGATGTGCCTCATCCTCCTCTCTCCTATCAGGCACCCATGTGGAGTCAGTGACCTCATCATCCCCTCCCTCCTCATCACTGTAGAAAACCTAGCAGTATGCTGCACCTGGGGAAACATGACTGCCAGATTGCTGTCCTTCTTGGTCACCCCCTCCTTACTGCCTTCCTCTAGCTGTGTACCATCATCGGAGCCTTCAAAACGCTGCGTATCCTCCTGCAGCATGTACCCAACACTGTGGTCAAACAGTTCGGGGGACTCCTCAGGAGGACATGTTGGGGCTAGGGAAGGATTGACTGATGCCATTGAGCAGAGCTAAGAGGCTGCATTGGCAGCTGCTTTGCCAGACAAAGTACCCTGAGCCTGGGTGAGAGAGGATGAGAAGGACGAGGACGGCTTGGTCATCCACTCTACCAAGTGTTCGGCATGTTGCGGCTCAACATGGCCAGAAGCCGAAAAAAAGGACGAGCGTGTCCCACGGCCATGTGCTGATGAGGATGCACCGTGTCCACGACCAGCACTGTTGCCTCTAGACGCAGAGCCTGCTTGCCCTCTTTTATCGGTTTGTGACTCTCTGCCTCTCCTTGACAGACATACTAATGGCCTGCAGGGAGATGTAGCTGCACAAATACTGACAATACTTGCTTATCACTGTCTGTGGTATTAATCTGAGAACACCAGCAATTGTATTCACGTAGCTTTAGGTGCACACTGTGCAGAGGACACAGTACACCACGTGAAAATACTTGCAGATCCCCTGCCTGTGGTATTAATATAAGCAGAACACAAAGCTCATCCCTACTGAGAACCATGGTGATTGGCTCCCAATCGCTGAATCTGACCACACAGCACAGTGGTGTGCTGTCACATTTGTTTTGTGATCCTCAACTATACAAGATCTGGACTTTCATATTTTTGTTTTAATAGCATTTTTTGCAGCAAATACATTCTGGATATTGTTTACTGTTCACCTTTTTGGGCAGAATTTCACAATAGAAGCCTTTTGTAATGCCATTTCTGGCCCGGCCATCCCAATGTGCCTATCTCACTTACCTCATCTATAGCAGCTTTGAAATTCATAAGTTTATTTGAGTGTTTGAAAAATTATTTTTGCTTCCATCAATTCCTGTAGATCATGTGGCATTCAGGAAGCTTTGAATCCCACCATGCACTGTTTTCTGCCTCGCAGATAAGAGAGTGTTCACTACCCAGGACCACACCTTCCTCATTACTATAACACCTTCTACACACTTTCTGTACAATCTGATTGTACCTTCTATTTTAGATCTACATTAGCTATGTAGTACAAGGGCCTACCTGATTTGATTCAAATTGATAGATTGTTCTGGTGGGTCCTCCTATTCCATAGTTCAGGTGGGTCCTCATATTCCATAGTTCTGGTGGGTCCTCATATTCCATAGTTCTGGTGGGTCCTCCTATTTCATAGTTCTTGGTGGGTCCTCCTATTCCATAGTTCTGGTGGGTCCTCCTATTTCATAGTTCTTGATGGGTCCTCCTATTCCATAGTTCTGGTGGGTCCTCATATTTCATAGTTCTTGGTGGGTCCTCCTATTCCATAGTTCTGGTGGGTCCTCCTATTCCATTGTTCTTGGTGGGTCCTCCTATTCCATAGTTCTTGGTGGGTCCTCCTATTCCATAGTTCTGGTGGGTCATCCTATTCCATAGTTCTTGGTGGGTCCTCCTATTCCACAGTTCTGGTGGGTCCTCCTATTCCATAGTTCTTGGTGGGTCCTCCTATTCCATAGTTCTGGTGGGTCCTCCTATTCCATAGTTCTTGATGGGTCCTCCTATTCCATAGTTCTGGTGGGTCCTCCTATTTCATAGTTCTTGGTGGGTCCTCCTATTCCATAGTTCTTGGTGGGTCCTCCTATTCCATAGTTCTGGTAGGTCCTCCTATTCCATAGTTCTTGGTGGGTCTCCTATTCCACAGTTCTGGTGGGTCCTCCTATTCCATAGTTCTTGGTGGGTCCTCCTATTCCATAGTTTTGGTAAATCTAAATGAAATTATGAAATCTGATTGTACAATCTCTATGTAGTGTATGGCCAGCTTTATACAAGTACATAGGAGGAAGTGGACACTACCCCATTCACATCTCTGCATAGCGGGAACTCACATTCCTACTTGTGTTTTTTGGGGGTGTTCTGGAGTGTTTTCACTATTCAATAAATTAAATAAGACCCCTATCACAATGGGTCGCTTTGCAGCCGCTATAACCCTAAAAATAGCACCTGCAGAGCGACCTGAAACAGCCGCTGCTGTCTCTCCAGTGTGAAAGCCCCAAGGGCTTTCACACTGGAGCGGTGCACTAGCAGGACGGTAAAAGATAATCCTGGCCTCTACAGAGGCACTTTGCTGTGGTTGTAACCCTTTCTCAGCCACTAGCGGGGGGTCAAAGTGTCCCGCTATTGGCCTAATAGCACAGCGAAATTGACGGTAAAGCGCCGCTTAAAAAAAGCAGCGCTTTAACGTCAACGCCGCTCCCGCCCCAGTGTGGAAGGGGCCTATAAAAAAAATTGAAAGCCCCCTGCCCAGACGACCTTGCGCACAGAAGTGACCGCATACGTGAGCAGCGCCCACATATGAAAACGGTGTTAGAACCACACATGTGAAGTATTGCCACGATCGTTAGAGCGAGAGCAATAATTCTAGTCCTCTGTAACTCAAAACATGCCACCTGTAAAAAAAAAATTAACTTTGCCTGTGGAGGTTTTTTAAGGATAAAAGTTTGTCGCCATTCCACGAGCGGGCGCAACATTGAAGCGTGACATGTTGGATATCAATTTGCTCGGCGTAACAGGGGGTAATTTTCTAGCAAAAACAAATGTTTTTATACACCAAATCTCAGAAAGAGGCTCAGTCCTTAAGTGGTTAATGACAATTGTCCACAAGTTGGACATACAAGGGGACAAAAAAGTCATGATTTGTAAACATTGAGGCTTTTTGATGTCCCCTCTAATCCAACTGCCCTAGGCACTGGCCATTGAAGCCTTTGTGTTAACTACAGCATTGATTATCATTGTCATATGTGATGAAATATTGTCTTTTTAAAGATAGAATATTGATTTTTCATTCATATTTCGTCCTCCTTTTCTGTTGTGCACGGGAAGTCTGAATCTCCTTTGTACTTTCACAATGACAACTTAAGCGTGTTGGTGAGTGACCTTTTAGGTGCTGGAATGGAGACAACATCAACCACTCTGCGATGGGGCCTCCTACTAATGATGAAATACCCAGAGATACAAAGTAAGAAAAAAGAATTCAAGTTGTATTAAATTACAATCTGTGAAACAGTCTGGATTTTATCATTTTTTTTGTCTCTATTGACATTCCCATCATAGTGAAAATCATAGAGGCAGTCGTCACTAACCATGACTTTGAGCCTTGTATCTTGTATTTAAATGTATTCCTTAAAGTGATACACACACTGTTTAATTAACATGGTCCCTTCTATTTCTGTTTGGGGATGATGGCACTGTAATTATTGTAGTTAAAAAAATTGAAGTACCGTTTTCCAAATCGATATACAGCTGTCACATGACTTAACTCTCTCTCAGCTGTCTGCAGGGAAACAGAAGCAGGAGGGGCTTATAGTCCTCTGCTGGTCACATGTTCAAAATAAAAATAAAAAAACAGCCTTTGGAATACACTAGAAATAAATCATATCAATAAAACTGTTTTAGCCACTTACGGACCGCCTGCAGTCGTTATACATTGCTAATTTGAAGAGGAATACAGTTGTTATGGTAGCAGCTAGCTGCCATAAACACGGTATCCTCTTCAAGAGCGGGCAGTCTGCTTCAAGATAAAAGTGGTCTCTGCGGCAAATTCACCACAAGATCACTTTTATCGGCAGAGGGAGAGGGGTCCCCCCTCCCGCCGCTCTCCGGTGCCCTCCGCCGCTTACCGGAGCCGTCGGCAGCAGAGGAGGCAATCGCGTCCTGTCCCTGGGCTGACATGGAGGCAAGTGAGGGTAAGATGGCCCCCACCCGTGTCCATATCATTGCAGTGCAGAAGTGACGTCAAAACATCACTTCCGCCCAATGCTCTTAAAGGGACTTTTTTTATTGCATTTTAGTCTAAATATAAGATCTGTTTTAAAACGCATACGTGAGCAGCGCCCGCATATGAAAACAGTGGGATCAGTCTTGGTGCTCCAGTGAACCTGCCTTCCTGAACCTCCCAGAGTTCAATCCACAGCAGTCAGTGGTAGGGTCCATACCTTAGGGGTGCACTCCTGACTCTCACAGTGTGCATCTGATCTCAGATGACCTGACAAGGTGCTTTGGTCAGATGAGACCAAAATTTTACTTTTTGGCCTAAAAGCAAAACGTTATGTGTGGTGGAAACTAAAACTGCCAATCACCCTAAACACACCGGACCTACCATCAAACATGGTGGTAGAAGCATCATGTTGTGAGGATCAGAGGTGTCGATAGGGGGTGGCTATTGGGGCTATAGCCCAGAGTCTGGGGCCCATAGCCCAGAGTCTCTTGTCCCGGTCCAGAATGTAGGGGTCACAGGGGCAGACTGAGCCGTGGTAGCTCCGCCCCACATCCACGTTTCTCTACTCTTGGTCACTGGTTCCTAGAGCTGCCTAGCATCTAGCAACCAGTGGCGTCATGGCCGCAACTCCCTTACTGCCCAGCATTCAAAGTGGAGGAGGATTCCACCTCCTCCTCGCAAATGCTTGCGGGGCCTGGCATGGGACTGAATACCACAAAAAGGTAAGCACCTCCTTATTAACAAATTAAGATACTATTCCCACAAACATATAAATAGTCACTCCTCCAGTATGGAGGTCACTGCCGTAGCCTGTACATATGCATAAGAAGAAAAAAATCCCATAGAGACGCCAAGACAGCGTGTCCCCTGGGATAAAGGGGCTACAAAGGCAGTGACGGACAATGATATAGGACTGTCCTGGGACTCCTGGACTGGATCATCTCGCCGCTGGACCAGTTGCAGCGTGGAGTGCAAAGCAGCAGCATAAAACAGGTAGGGGGAGGCCTGGGTAGCCTGGAAGAGCCCAGGAGGGGGAGAGAGAGCGAGGACACTGCCACCCTGAGCAGCATCCCCAGCACCTCCCAGAGCCTTCACTCCTCCAACCTACTCTCCCAGCTCACTGTGACTGGAACAAGAAGAAGACATGCTAGCTGAGGATGGGCAGGAGGTGGATGACACATGCCTACCCACACAGATAGGGACTAGGACAGTAGGGACTGCTGGCAGGGCTAGGGGGTCTCTCATTCACCCCCTCTCTCTTTGTGTAGCCCACAGCCTGCACTTAAGGTAAAGATGACATAGTAGTTATATGATTGGGAAGTTCTCTCATTGGTTACCCTCTGTCGGTGGAAGCTGGAATTGAGAGCCAGCAGCTGCACTAGATGTCGGCTGCTTGCTCTCAAGAAGAGCACATGTACTGTTTTTTAATGTATCCTTCGCACTAGACAGCGTGTTATGGAATGGTGATAAAACATTTTCAGGCAAGAAGGGTTATTTGCTCTAAAATTGCTTTGCATAGTTTGCTTTAAGAAAGTTTACAAAAAAAACAAGTTTTATATTTGCTTACTAAGCATGCTCAGCCAGATGCTCTTTGGCTTGTTTCATACGTACCTTACTGATTTTAGGTGCACCCTGTGAATGATATTAACAGCATAAAATGGTTATATTGTTATATTGAAGTACTATTTTTTTTTCCTTTAATGTGTGCAATTGCTTTTAGTCCTAATTGTACATTTTGATGATGTGGGTCTTTTTTAGAAAAAGTTCAAAATGAAATTGACACAGTTATCGGATCAGCTGAACCCCAAATTGAACACAGAAAACAGATGCCGTATACCGATGCCGTCATTCATGAAATACAAAGGTTTGGCAATATTGTACCTATGAATGTGGCACATGCAACTGCTAAAGATGTCACATTTAGAGGGTACAACATTCCAAAGGTGAGTGTACTGTATAATACAATATGTACTAAAAAAGCATGGGACTTGGTGTCCAGGAACTTGCATTGTGGGCCCCTTTTAGTACCCCTCCACAGACACAGCAAGTACACAGCAGCATAACAGGACAGCAAGTTAAAGTTAGTAGGATAAAACATAGCTTCAACCATACATTGACCACAATCTAGACAGCTGACAGATGTTTGTGGTCATGCAAGTACGTGAGCTGGGTTCAGCATGGTGCGGTGGGCAAAACAATGAGTGAACACACAGAGTCCAAGTTCAACAAAAATCAGTATAATGTTGTAGCTCACCAATACATACAGACAGGCCCAGCAGGGAGGCAACCCACTTACAGAACTAAACAGAGATGTGATAGTTGTCTGGAGGTCCAGAAGGTGCCAACAGCATCTGCCAAGAGAAGCGGATTGTGGCTTGGCCAGCCCATATGCTAAAGGGGGGGCTTCCTGGAAGGTTGGAGCAGTTCCTGCATTTTTCTACACTAATCACCTGCAAAACAAGCTTCAAGCCCAGGAGTCAGGGTCTTAAATAGATTCTGTCTGACCCAAGATGGCCACCAAAGTCACATGGGGTGCCAGCATCCAATTGGATAGCAGCCTCGCTGTGACCAAAGAAACCATAGAGAAATTACATTCCTTTTGATTTCCTTCCCCATCTGCAATCCCTGCAGTTGAGCACCACCTACAGTTGAAAAAAATATACTGCACCTGCATATAAGTGGGTTAGATCCAAAAGAAGTTGGCACAGCTTCAATATCAGGCCAGAAGGCTGAGGACTATGTATTATTAGTATCAGAAAAAAGTTGAGGTCAACACAAGTTAAAATTGTTAGCAAAATTGTGATAACAACTCAAAAAAGTTAAAAAAAATTAACTGCACACTGTGGGCCAAATTCCCAAAAAAGCTGCCTAACTTAACTTTCAGCAGTTAAGTTACACTGACTTAAAATTTCTACCTAAGTGCCTGATCCACAAAGCACTTACCTAGAAATTACACGCCGTGTAACTTAAGTGCCTCCGTCGCAAGGCGGTCCTCCTCTCCTCTCCTCTTTCTTTTCAAAGAAAAAAACGGCATGGGTCCCCCCCCCAGGAGCATACCAGGCCCTTAGGTATGGTATGGGTTGTAAGGAGACCCCCCTACGCCGAAAATTCGACGTAGGGGGTCCCCCTACAATCCATACCAGACCTGTATCCAAAGCACGCTACCCGGCCGGTCAGGAAAGGGAGTGGGGACGAGCGAGCGCCCCCCCCTCCTGAGCCATGCCAGGCCGCATGCCCTCAACATGGGGGGGTTGGGTGCTCTGGGGCAGGGGGGCCCCCCCACCCCAGAGCACCCTGTCCCCATGTTGATGAGGACAGGACCTCTTCCCGACAACCCTTGCCGTTGGTTGTCGGGGTCTGCGGGCGGGGGCTTATCGAAATCTGGGAGTCCCCTTTAATAAGGGGGCCCCCCAGATACCGGCCCCCCACCCTAAGTGAATGGATATGGGGTACATCGTACCCCTACCCATTCACCTGGAGGCAAAAAGTAAAAGTTATTAAACACACAACACAAGGGTTTTTAAAATAATTTATTAGTCTGCTCCGGAGGCCCCCCCTGTCTTCTTTATTAGCTCTAATACCAGGGGGGGCTTCTTCTTCCACTCTCCGGGGGTCTTCTCCGCTCTCATGGGGGGGTTTCTTCTTCCGCTCTCCGGGGGGGGGTCTTCTCCGCTCTCCGGGGGTCTTCTCCGCTCTCCGGGGGTCTTCTTCTATCTTCGCCGCTCTCCGCTGTTGACTCGGCGCACCCCGGTTCTTCTGCAGCTGTCCGGTGCCTTCTTCTTCAGCGCTGGCTGCCTGCTATCTTCGTGTGTTAGCTCAATTACTAACAGGCAGCCAGCGCGGTCTTCTGTGACGTCATGTTCTTCTTCTCCCTTCTTCCGATGTTGACACGTCGCCTCTTCTCACTGCAATGATGGAAGCGCGCCTTGCATCCCATTTATATAGGCATCACCGTCCCATCATGCTCCGGTAGGTACCCACGTGGTGGGTGCCTACCCACGTGCACCCACCACGTGGGTACCTACCGGAGCATGACAACCCCAACGACAAGGGTTGTCGGGAAGAGGTCCTGTCCTCATCAACATAGGGACAGGGTGCTCTGGGGTGGGGGGGCCCGCAGTGCGCCCCCCTGCCCCAGAGCACCCAACCCCCCCATGTTGAGGGCATGCGGCCTGGCACGGCTCAGGAGGGGGGGGCGCTCGCTCGTCCGCACTCCCTTTCCTGACCGGCCGGGTAGCGTGCTTTGGATACAGACCTAAGGGCCTGGTATGCTCCTGGGGGGGGGAACCCATGCCGGTTTTGATTTTACAAATTGCCGTGGAGTTCTCCCTCGGGAATGCATACCAAATGCCGTCGCTTGAATGGGCTTTTACAAGGTGTGACTAATTTTCCACATTGTAAAACCAGCCCTAGTTTTGCGCAAGCAAATCGGAACTTACGCAGAAATCACAATGCTGAAAAGCGTTGTGGATCTGCTTAAGTCCTCATTTGCATACTCAAAGCGGCATTTCAATGAGAAATGCCCCCAGCGGCGGATGCGGTACTGCATCCTAAGATCTGACCGTGTAAGTGTCTTACACATGTCAGATTTTCTGCCTAACTTTGGAAAAAGCCTTTTGAGGATCGTTTCCAAAGTTAGGCACAGACTGAACAGCAGTTCCGCCTGCGTATCTCTTTTGGGAATCAGGCCCTGTGAGTTTACCTCATCTAGTACTCTCTTTTATAGCCTTGCTTACCCTAGCCTGCACCTTTCATTTGTAAGATTTCAGTTGTTTTATTTCATATATAGAAGCTTAGGACCACATGTGGGTGTCATCAAGGGTGGTCTAAAAGCAAATGCAGTCTGTCTTGGTATGTCCACTCCCCCAGACTGACATCCACCCAATAGATTTCTGGTAGGATCAACAGGATGCTCCTCTATAGATGCAGCACACTGACCAGGTGTTGTCACCAGAAGAAATCTTTTAATTTGATTAAAGCGGGGTTCGGAACATTAATTTTAGCTTGCAAAAAGAAAAAAATTATCACATTAAATAGTCCCTAAAACATATTAATAGCTCCCCAATTGTTCCAGAAATCATTGCAAACACTTGCCTTATATCCTCCAGCTCATGTTCTGGCCGTATCCATCATATGTGTGGGCATGTGAAGCCCAGTTCCTTTTTCTTCCTGGTTTTCAGGGAGAGGTGCATGCTGGGTGATTTTTAGGCACAGTAATGCCCAGAGACTCCTGGGAAATGAGTGTCATCATTTCCCAGGAGGCAATGGGGTTTTAGGACAGGAAGTTGAACCACCTAGGACCAGGAACTAGGCAAATTACGAATACTGCCTAGTAACAGCCAGATAGAAGTGAGTAAAAAAAAATAAAAAACATTTTTTTTTAATTTTTAGGCTGGAACTCTGCTTTAATGCTGTGTACATGACGAGAAAAATTCAATTTTTTTAGTTGGTCGTGAAAAACGGTCGTGTGTAGGCTCCAGAGCATTTTTCTCGACACGAAAAATGGCCATTCAAAATTTAGAACCTACTCTATTTTTTCTCGTCGTTTTTCACGTCGTCTTTTTTTTCATCGTGAAAAACGGTCGTGTGTACGCTTTAACGAGGGGGAAAAAAACGTGCATACTCAGAAGCAAGTTATGAAATGGGAAATAAGCATAATCAGCCCAAAGGGTGGCGCCATTCGAATGGAACTTCCCCTTTATAGTGCTGTCATACGTGTTGTACGTCACTGCGCTTTGCTCAAGCATTTTATATCACGATCGTGTATATGCAAGGCAGGCTTGAGAGGAATTACGTCGAGAAAAATTTTGTTTTTTTCCATGACATGAATAACGGTCGTGTGTACGCAGCATTAGTGTTATGGTAACAGTTGTCAGGAATTCTCATTACTTTGGAAGGATTACCTCCTCCTTCCTGTAGGGTCTCAAGACAGGAACTAAAGGAAAATCTCCCTAGCAGGACACAGACAGTGAAAAAAAAACTGTGATAGGGGTTTAACCCTTCCCTCCTCTTTCCAAAACTAGAAAAAATGGCTATACATACAAGGTTCCTCAAGCCAATTACCAGAAATGGTCAGGGGTTACAAAGTGTTTTGTATAGACTAAGGGGCAGATCCTCAAACGAATTATGCCGGCGTATCTATGGATATGCCTCGTAATTTTAAAGTTCCTGCGTCGTATGTCTGTTTTGTATCCACAAAACAAGATACGACGGAATCTGGGCTCGATCCGACAGGCGTACGTCTTAGTACGCCGTCGGATCGTAGGTGCATATTTACGTTGGCCGCTAGGTGGCGTTTCCGTAGAATGCAAATTAGCTAGATACGGCGATCCACGAACGTACGTTCGGCTGGCGCATTTTTTTACGTCATTTGCGTTCGACTTTTTCCGGCGTATAGTTACCCCTGCTATATGAGGCGTATCCTATGTTAAGTATGGCCGTCGTTCGCGCGTCGAATTTTGAAAATGTTACGTCGTTTGCGTAAGTCGTTCGCGAATAGGGATTTGCGTAGAATGACGTCACCGCCGTAAGCATTGGCTTGTTACGGTTTAATTTTGAGCATGCGCACTGGGATACCCACACGGACAGCGCATGCGCCGTTCGGAAAAAAACGTCATTTACGTTGGGTCACGACGTATTAACATAAAACACGCCCCCATCACATAGATTTGAATTGCGCGCCCTTACGCCGGGAGAATTACGATACGCCGCCGTAACTTTAGAGGCAAATGCTTTGTGAATACAGCATTTGCCTCTCAAAGTTGCGGCGGCGTAGCGTTACTAGAATACGCTACGTCTGCATACAAATACGATCCGCTACGTGGATCTGGCCCTTTAAGTCAAACTGATATCAGAAGGTAGAGCTTTTTAGATTTCATTAGGTACTGAGTGGTGCTTTTTTCCAGGGCAGTACAGTGCTGTAGGTACCAGCAAAGTGTTAAGCAATAAGTATATATGAGTCACTGCCAAACTCTGTTTAATTTTTCCAAAAGCCCCACAAGCAGCAGTGCCATCATCAGCCTAAAGGTTCTCCACAGGGCCGGCCTTTGGGGTGTGCGAACTGTGCGGCCGCACAGGGCGCCATGGGCAACAGGGGCGCCGTGCGACCATCACAGCTCACAGAATGTGAGTGGTAGCAGGGCCGGGCTGGCGCTACCACTAGGCGGATTAGGAAGGCAGCCGCCTAGGACGCACTGCCACCTAGGGGCGCCACTGACTGCTGCCTCACCTCTTTCTCCTCATTGTTGTTCCCCAGGCTCCTGGCAGAGGATAGAGGGGCCCCGGACAGCCTCTTTGTGTATGTTTAGGTGACCAGGGGGTGAGGGGTGAAGATGGGGGGGGTGCCACAGGATTAGCTCGCACAGGGGGCCTGAACACCTAAGGCCGGCCCTGGTTCTCCATCAATGGTCACCTCAAATATCTGTTCTGTGATGCCTCTCCCTGGTAGTTTCTAAAGTCTCCAACACTCACAAGTCACACCAAAGTTATGAACTTTTCTTCCAGACTGACACCAACCATGTTGTTTCAACTCAAGGAAATGACACAACTGCAAATTATGTAAATTATTTTTCTAAAATGAAGCCCAACTTTAAGTGAAACGCTTCCCGTGAATTTCCAGGTGGGAATCATGTTTTGATCTGGAGCAAAACTATTTTACAATGAGGGATTCTATGGTGTGTTACCGGTTCTTTGATTTTTGGATATTGTTTGGGTCATGAATAAGCCCCTGTACAGCACTGACATCTCATAATTGATGTGACCCAACTCAAGGGTCTGGGAGCTGCAGACATTTTGTTTCACTTATGAGGAACTCATAAGAAAAGTAGCATAAAGTCAAAGTATCTATTTAAATTAGTAAAAAGGTATTTGATCCTCTGCTGATTTTGTACATTTGCCTACTGACAAAGAAATGATAAGTCTAAAATGTTAATGGTAGGTTTATTTTAACAGTGAGAGACAAACTAGCGACAAAAAAAATCCAGAAAAATGCATTTGAAAAAAAGTTATAAATTGATGTACCGTACATTTAAATGAGTGAACTAAGCATTTGACCCCTTCGCAAAACATGACTTAGTACTTGGTGTTAAAACCCTTGTGGGCAATCAGAGGTCAGATGTTTTTAATGTAGTTGGCCACCAGGTTTGCACACATCTCAGGAGGGATTTTGTCCGACTCCTCTTTGCAGATTCTCTCCAAGTGAGGTTTTGGGGCTGAGGTTTGGTAATTCAAACCTTAAGCTCCCTCCACATAGTTCTATGAGATCAAGTTCTGGAGACTGGCTAGGCCACTCCAGGACCTTAATGTGCTTCTTCTAGAGCCACTCCTCTGTTGCCTTGCCCATGCGTTTTGGGTCATTGTCATGCACCCATCCACGACCCATTTTCAATGCCCTGGCTGACGAAGGAGGTTCTTACCCAAGATTTGATAGTACATGGCCCTGTCTATCATCCCTTTGATGCAGTGAAGTTGTCATGTCCCCAACATTCTTATTGAATGGCTTTCCACAAGAAATATTTTACATCGTATTTATACTAAAGCCCAAACACTTTTAAATTGTACTGTATTATTGTGTTTTCTTCCCACAGGGGACCACTATCATCCCATTGCTGACCTCTGTCCTTAGAGATAAAGCTTACTTTGAAAAACCATATGAGTTTTACCCGGAACATTTCCTGGATTCAGAAGGAAATTTAAAGAAGAATGAGGCATTCATACCTTTCTCACTAGGTAATGTTCTTTGGGAGAAGGTGTTTGATGATGTTGCGTCCTGTCAGTAAACAGTACAGATCAGAGAAGGCTCGTAGTATTTCAGGACATACCCATTGTGGTGGAAAGTATCCCTTTAAGAAAGCTTGTAATAGACACCTGTAATAAAGGATTAACCTTATTACTTTAAAGTTCTTATGTTTAACCTCTCAGATACGTGGATGTAATGCAATAATTTCAGACTACTCAAAAGTATAATAATAATAAAAGAAATTTACTTAGCTTGGTTTAAAGATACATTACATGTGATAAAAATTGGTAATTATATCATTCAGTCCAGGGGATTCACAATCCTATTAGAAATTAAATACCTGGAGGCGACAGTCTGCTTGATTCAGACTTCTCTTCCTAAGTTCTGAATCCAAATCAACTAGCCCCTGGTCTTCCAGTTACCGTATTTATCGGCGTATAACGCGCACTTTTTTCCCCTTAAAATCAGGGGAAAATCGTGGATGAGCGTTATGCGCCGATCCCTACTGTCTCTGAGCGCCGTAGCCTAGAGCCGAGCCGAGTGTACTGTGCACTCTGCTCGGCTAGGCTTGGCCACGCTCGGCTCCGCCCACAGCCATGCGAGAGGAGCCGAACACACAGGAGATCCGGGTCATCTCGGCTCGGCCGAGGAGCCAAATCCAAAAACAAATACCGCGGCAACCCCGGGCAAGGTGCGGATGGACTCACAGATGGACACCCACAAGGCTGGATGGACCCCGTGCAAGGCCGCAGAAGGACACCTCCAAAGCCGCAGATGGACACCCACAAGGCTGGACGGAGCCCGTGCAAGGCCGCCGATGGACGCAGGGCAAAAATGTAAGGTTTTTTTCCCCTTAAACTACCTTTCTAAGCTTGGGGTCCGCGTTATACGCCGGCGCACGGTATACCCCGATAAATACGGTATATATACAGCAGGGCAAACACTAGTTAAAACTGGTTTGAGCCACACCATAGAAAAGAGAGGTAAGAGGTTCCCAACTTCCCACAGCACAATGAGACCACATATCTTAGTATACATGAGACCATATGTTTCAGTATACATTAGACCTATTTCCTATAAATAGATAGAAGTGATTACCTAAACACTAACATAATTGATAACATTAAACTATATTACTAAAATATTACTATATTTCTTGTAAATCAATAACTATTAAAAACTGTACAGGACGCCATGGCTGGGTCCTGGAAGGATGTTATATTTCCCCTCTGTTTGGACTGTGGTACCTTTAAGGGAACAGAAAGGGTTAACACACCTGTCTAAGGAAATGGTTTAAAGCAGACTGGAAGTTGTAGGTGAGAGTGGAGGAGTGTAGTAGAGTCTATGCATGGTAATGGTGGACAAGGAAAAGCTGTGAAAGCTGTGAAAGCACTTGGCAGTGTCCTGCCTGGAAGCCTTCTACATGAGAAGTTACCTGCAAGGACTGTTTAACTGCGATAGCAGTTCTGAGCTTTACGAGTCGGTGAGACTGATTATTTATTTTGTTTTTGCTGCTGTAGCCATTTGTTTAATAAACCTCAGTTTTGATTTAAAAGCCTGTGTCCTGCGATGTAGCTGGTCCCCCGAACTTTATACTGGTGCTCGAATGCGGGCAGGACAGAATAACAGGCATAAGAAGAAAAAAAAAAACATTTTTTTTTGTTTTTGTTTTTTTGCATTGGACTTTATATTGAACTGACATTTAAAGGGACAGTGCATTGGATTTATGTCCTGGGTTAAAGCTGCACAAACATTGAAAGCTAAAGCAATGGAGAAGCTAATTAAACAGCTGGTTTTGGCTAACATGCAAGCGCAGACTCGCCATGAGGAAGCTAATCAGCGCTTAGCAACCCAGCTGGAGGCACAACAAACATACCACAAAAAGGTGCTGGCTTTGCAGCAAGAAAATACTCGCCAGTTGGTGGCCCAGTTGGCAGCCCAGCAAGCGAACCCAGCAAGCGGTTATGCAGACTCAGGTGACTGCTTTAAAGGAAGCAGTGCAGCAGCTGTCTCAGGTTCGGGAACAAGCGGTTGTTGCCCCTGGCAACCAGGTGACTGTGAGGGCAAGCCATTTTCTGCAGAAATTGTCCCCGAGCGATGATGTAGAGGCATTTCTTGCTACATTTGAGAGGACGGCAGAGAGAGAAGGGTGGCCTCAGGACCAGTGGGCCGGCCTCATTGCTCCTTTTCTCACCGGAGATCCTCAAAAAGCCTACTTAGACCTGCCACCAGATGAAGCTAAAGATTATCAAAAGCTAATGGCAGAAATTCTGGCTCGTCTGGGGGTGACTACGGCTGTTCGGGCCCAACGTGTACACCAATGGAAATATCGTCCAGATCGGCCACCCCGGTCTCAAATGCATGACCTGGTGCAACTAGTAAAAAAAATGGCTGCAGCCTGAGGTGTTGTCTGGCCCCCAAATCGAGGAGCAGGTTGTGCTGGACCGATATCTGAGGTCCCTGCCAGATGACCTTCAACGGTGGGTCAGCCATGGAGACCCCAAAACAGCAAACCTCCTTGTCGAGATGGTGGAACGATATACAGTGGTGGAGGACCTGCTCGGACCTACCAAGCGCATAGGGCCCAGTCTGCCACGGCCTGTTCGAACAACTGCTGCCCTTCGAAGGGATGTTCCAAGGAGCCCTGGAACAAACACCCAGGAAGGCCAAGAGTCACTCCCGGTACCTCCTCAGCGTTCTGTTCCTGTTCGGAGAGGAGGGGATGTACAATGTTGGCGATGTCATTCCTGGGGTCATACCCGGGCACACTGCCCACTGCAAGAGGAGCCCATGGAATGCTGGGTTCTTCGGAGGGTTTTTTTTTATGCCCATAAAGTGTGCACCACACACCTCGACCTGGGTGAGAGAAAAATTTGAGTGTGACGTCCAAGTGAACCACCTCCCTGCCTGGGATTTGTTGGACTCTGGAATCATGGTAACCCTTGTTCATCCTAGATTGATTGGGAAGATCGGTCCGGTAAGAAAAACTTTACGGGTGGTGTGCATTCACGGGGACACTAGAGAGTACCCTCTCATCACGGTGTCTATCTCCTTAGCATGTGGCACTGGTACTCAAGAGGTGGGGGTGGTAAAGAACTTGGTACATGATGTTATAATAGGACGAGACTGTCCATTGTTTACAAAACTGTGGGAACAAGGAGAACAGTTCAGAGACTGGGGAGAAACTAGCCCCCCTGTTCCTGCTGCTGAGAGGTATAACCCTGAACTGCCAAATGTTCTTAATGTGGATCCAGGTGAGGAAAATGCTAATGATTTGGTTAATGGTGATGAAAGTAGTGTTGATACTATTGAGAATGTCAATATATGTGGTCCACAGACCTACCAAAACACTAAGGTGGAGGAGCCCTTCCCACTTCAGGTAATGCTTGGGAAAGAGAATGAGGAAGTGGCCTCTACCCCTGCCCTATCAGATTTGGGTGTTCCCCAGGGGGCATTTGGTACTGCTCAGATGCAGGACCCCACTTTGGCCCGTGCCTGGGAACAAGTTGTAGTAGTAAATGGAGTTCCCCAAGAGCCAGGTGCGAATGAGAGGTGGCCACACTTTGCAATATATAATGAATTGCTGTTTCGGGTTACCAAGGAGAGAGAAAATGTGGTAGAGCAATTGTTGGTACCCCAACAATATAGACGAAAGGTTCTGGACATGGCCCATGATGATGTGTTAGGGGGACATCTGGGAGTTGAGAAGACAGAGGCACGGATCACCGACCGGTTTTACTAGCCAGGTCTGAAAACGATACTGTACCTCTTGTCCCACCTGTCAGTTGACTGCTCCGGTGACTCATTTTCGGAGCCCTTTGGTCCCTCTGCACATAATTGAGGTCCCGTTCGAGAGGATAGCCATGGATATAGTGGGTCCCTTGGTAAAGTCAGCTCGAGGTCACTCCTACATATTGGTGATTCTTGACTATGCCACCCGATATCCTGAGGCGCTACCCCTGCAGAATACCTCCTCAAAGGCCATTGCCCGGGAATTATTCCAGTTGTTTACACGGACTGGTTTCCCAAGGAAATACTCACAGACCAGGGTACCCCGTTTATGTCCAAGGTTATGACCGATGTGTGCAAGCTGTTCCGGATTAAACAGCTGTGCACATCAGTCTACCATCCCCAAACGGACGGGTTGGTGGAACGCTTTAATAAGACCCTTAAGTCTATGCTCAAGAAAGTGGTACAAAGGTATGGGAAAGATTGGGACTGCCTGTTACCAGCTCTCCTGTTTGCTATTCGGGAAGTGCCCCAGGCCTCCACAGGGTTTTCGCCCTTTGAGTTGGTATATGGGCGGAGACCTCGCGGACTTCTTGACTTTGTTAAAGAGGAATGGGAAAGTGAACCTGTTCAGCATAAGAGTGTCCTGGAATATGTCTCCCAAATGCAGGAAAGGCTCCAAACCGTGATGCCACTAGTCAAAGAGCATTTGCAAAAGGCCCAGGAGGCTCAACGACGGGTCTATAACAGGGCTGCTAAAATAAGGCACTTCCAAGTGGGGGATCGAGTAGCGGTGCTAATTCCCACTGTGGAAAGTAAATTCTTGGTCAGATGGCAAGGTCCCTTTGAAATTGTGGAAAAAGTGGGAGAGGTAAATTATAGAGTCCACCAGCCAGGCAAGAGGAAACCGTATCAGATATATCATGTCAACTCGTTAAAGCCTTGGACAGACAGGGAACCGGTGACCTCCCTGGCTTGTGCAAGACTTGAGCCTCAGGTTGGGGCCGAGAGTGTCCAAGTAGCAAATACCCTATCTAAAATCCAAAGTCAGCAGGCAAAGGAGTTCTTGCAGAGAAATAAAGAAAAGTTTTCAGACTTGCCAGGGCTAACTAGTGTCATAGAATATTATAATTTCACAGAACCTGGAGTCAAAGTTTTTGTCTGGCCCTACCGCATCCCAGAGGCTCAAAGAAAGGCTGTTTCAGAGGAAGTGAAGACGATGCTAGACCTGGAGATCATTGAAGAATTGCAGAGTGAGTGGTCAAGCCCGATTGTGTTGGTACCAAAGCCCAACGGGACTCTGCGATTCTGCAATGATTTCCGGAAACTTAATGAGGTTTCACGGTTTGATGCCTACCCCATGCCCCGGGTAGATGAACTTATTGAGATGCTAGGTCCAGCCAGGTATATCACAACATTAGACAAGGGGTATTGGCAAATCCCATTAACTAAGGCTGCTAGAGAGAAAACTGCTTTTTCTACCCCAGAGGGGAGTTTTCAGTACAAACGAATGCCTTTTGGACTGCAAACTGCTCCAGCTACATTCCAGCGAGCAATGGATAGGATTTTACGACCTCATCGGGAGTATGCCTCAGTGTACTTGGACGACATAGTCATTTTTAGCAGAGACTGGGAATCACACTTGCCCAAAGTCCAGGCAGTAATGGACTCTCTTTGGAAGGAGGGTTGTACAACAAACCCTGAAAAATGTGATTTGGGAATGGAGGAGGTGAAATACCTGGGCTATATCGTGGGTAGAGGGTAGGTGAAACCTCAGGTCATCAAGGTAGAGGCTATAAAGAATTGGCCCGCCCCCTCACAAAAAAGCAGGTACGTGCATTCCTGGGCATGGTGGGATATTACAGGAGATTTGTACCCAACTTTGCCACATTGGCAGCTCCATTGACCGATCTGACTGAGTGTCGGAAATCGGTCATGGTGGAGTGGAATGCAGATGCTGAAAAGGCTTTTTTGGAGCTTAAGTCAGCACTCTGCCAACACCCTGTCCTGATAGCGCCCAATTTTTCAAAAGTTTGTTGTTCAAACTGATGCTTCTGATGTAGGATTGGGAGCTGTGTTGTCACAGGTTGTTCATGGTGAGGAGCACCCAGTAGTCTTTCTCAGTAGGAAGTTTACACCAGCGGAGAAAAACTACGCTATAATTGAAAGAGAGTGTCTGGCCATTAAGTGGGCTCTGAAGTCCCTCAGATATTACCTCTTGGGGAAGAAGTTTAGGTTGATTTCTGATCATGCCCCTTTAACGTGGATGAGGCAAGGTAAAGGGACTAATGCCAACATTTACCCGTTGGTTCCTGGCACTCCAGGAATTTAAGTTTGTAGTGGAGCATAGGCCCGGGAGACTGCATCAAAACGCAGATGCCCTCTCTCGAGTCCATTGTTTGAGCTCCACTGTTGCCTCCACCTCCTTGGCGTTGGGGCACAGGGGAGGGGGATATGTACAGGACGCCATGGCTGGGTCCTGGAAGGACGTTATATTTCCCCTCTGTTTGGACTGTGGTACCTTTAAGGAAACAGAAAGGGTTAACACACCTGTCTAAGGAAGTGGTTTAAAGCAGACAGGAAGTTGTAGGTGAGAGTGAAGGAGTGTAGTAGAGTCTATGCATGGTAATGATGGACAAGGAAAAGCTGTGAAAGCTATGAAAAGCTGTGAAAAGCTGTGAACGCACTTGGCAGTGTCCTGCCTGGAAGCCTTCTACCTGAGAAGTTACCTGCAAGGACTGTTTAACTGCGATAGCAGTTCTGAGCTTTACGAGTTGATGAGACTGATTATTTATTTTGTTTTTGCTGCTGTGAAGCCATTTGTGTTTAATAAACCTCAGTTTTGATTTAAAAGCCTGTGTCCTGCGATCAAGCTGGTCCCCCGAACTTTACAAAACCTACACTAAAACACCTTCAACTGGATGTGTTTTGTAATGCTGAAGACATTTTGTAGCTTATTCAAACCACTTTTCAAGTTCTGCCAACCCAGAGCCCCATAACCAGTGGTCCCTGGGTTCACCTTTCTCCTGAGCCTTGGGGAGCATTCAGGATGGAAGGTGGACTGATCTTCTCTGCATTGAATGAAACCATAATTGATTTAAAAAAAGGTGTATAGTGCAACCACAATCTACCATATACTAAAAAACTATACTACAAAAAAATATGAACATTCCAAAAAACTCAAATTATGCAGTGTACAACAAAAATTACGTTTACTTTTAAAAATTGTGTACAATCAAACTTTAAAGTCCGATCAATAAATAATGTGATCACCACTGTGCCACTGTTATCCAAAAAAAAGTGCTCCGTATCTCCACCACCATATAAGTTGGCTGCTCACCTCATAGCCATGACCCCTGCATTACCAAGGTCAAAATAAGCTGTGTTCCCATCAGGGTTCTGACAGACACTTGGCAAGCCCTCACTCCTTTCTCCTCACAGCTGCATACACAGGTCCTCAGACACTCGGGAACACCGGATGTATATGGGAAGGAAAGGGAAGCACACAAGATATAATGCTCTCCATTTAAAAGTTTTAATATAGAAAAGATATTAAAGTATTACACTTACAGAGTAAAGTAATGCTGCCAGTGCTAACTTAAATACCGGCCTATGGCTCTGTTGCAAGTTGGCTGCGTGATGATGTCACGCTTAGGGCTCTGCCTCCTGTACGCGTTACGTCCAAAGCGAGGACTTCTTTACTCCTACTGAGGAAGTCCTTGCTTTGAATGTATTAAAACTTTTAAATGGAGAGCATTAGATCTTGTGTGGTTGAGGTCACTAATTGTGTATCACATTGGTCCATATGAAACAGGAATTGCTTGGTTTTGATAACTTGTCATGTCATTTCACACAGCTGTATCACACTGGCAGCTCTCACTTTCACACTATTCACATGCAGCACAAAGCTAAGTTTTAATGTTTTCTTTCCTTCAACAGGTAAGAGAAGCTGTGCTGGAGAAAACTTGGCAAAGATGGAACTGTTCCTGTTTTTTACAACATTGCTGCAAAACTTCTCCTTCCAGGCCCCTCCTGGTGCTGTGTTGGACCTGACTCCTGCACTGGGGTTCACCAGTGCCCCCTTACCATATAAGATATGTGCTATATCTCGCAGTTAGAATATAGCCAAGCCAACCAATGACCATGCTTGACCCATATGGAGAAAAAATGTTTTGGGGTTTGCAAAGCCTTTAACTTTGAGCACAGTATAGGCAGACCATTGTAATTTTCTCAGTCCATCTGGTTGTAGAAAGTAGTTTTTTTTTTTTCTACTAGGTTAACCACTTCAGCGCCGATGACCAGGCCATGTTTTGCGATACGGCACTGCGTCGTTTAAACTGACAATTGCATGGTCGTACAACAATGTACCCAAACAAAATTTGTGACCTTTTTTTCTACAAATAGAGGTTTCTTTTGGTGGTATTTGATCACCTGTGCGGTTTTTATTTTTTGCGCTATACACAAAAGAAGAGCCACAATTTTGAAAAAAACACAATATTTTTTACTTTTTGCTATAATAAATATTCCAATTTAAAAAATGTCTTCATCAGTTTAGGCCAATATGTATTCTTCTACATTTTTCTTTTTTTGCAATAAGCATACTTTGATTGGTTTGCGCAAAAGTTATTGTGGGATAGATTCATGGCATTTTTTTTTTTACTAGTAATGACAGAGATCTGTGATTTTTATTGGGACTGCGACATTGCGGTGGACAGATCAGACACTTTTGACACTTTTTTTGGAACCATTGATATTTATACAGCGATCAGAGCGAAAAATAGCCCCTGATTGCCGTATAAATGTTACTGGCAGGGAAGGTTTAACACTAGGGGGTGATCAAGGGGTTAAATATGTTCCCTCAGTCTGTGTTCTAACTGTGGGGGAATGTGACTGACTGGGGGAGGAGATCGATCATTGCTCCTAAGCATTAGGAACAACAAATCTGTCTCCTCACCCCTGACAGAAAGGGGATTTGTGCGTTTACACACACAAATCCTCATTTTGTCCCTGTCAGGAGCGATCGCGGGTGCCTGGCGGACATCGCGGCCGCCGGCCCCCCCTATATCCCTTAAAGCACCCGCTGTACAGCTATGGTGATTTGCACAGGGGAGCCATACTGCTGCCATCAAACTGTGGGTGGTCAGCAATCGGTTAAACATGTACATATTTTATTATAATTTTATTAAAGTGCAACTGAAGGCAAAAAATTTTTTTTTAGTTTTGGATAGAGGGGAGATGGATTGAATATCTATAAGTTTATATTGCTGTCTGTGCCCCCGTTAGTGAGATTCATCCTCTCTATTTGTCCTGTTTACCATTATCATTGAAAGTGAAAGTAAAAGAAAATCCCAAATTTTGGGTTGTCCCTAGAAAAGTAATAGAGGTTGGTGTCCTGGGGGTCATTGAGAGAATCCCTTATTTGCAGGGATTTCCTCTCACTTCCTGTTTGGCTATGGGACAGGAAGCAAAGGTAAATCTCCCCAGTGGGACAAAGATGGCTAAAATAAACCTTATTGGGGATATATCTCTCCCTTACGCTATCCAACATGAAAAAAAATGTTTTGTCTATAGTTCTACTTTAAGCGTGTGCAATTTTACAGATTATTTGTAATTACTTTAATACCTTGTATAACTTGTTTCTTATTAATAAAGCAAAATTTGGCCAAAAAGTATACCCAGTCTGATATTCATCCTTAGGCCCCATACACACGAGAGGATTTATCCGCAGATACGGTCCAGCGGACCGTTTCCACGGATAAATCCTCTCAAAGATTTCCGCTGATTTCGATGGGATGGAGTGTACACACCATCGCATTGAAATCCGCGCGGAAATCCTCTGCCGATGACGTGTCGCGCCGTTGCCGCGATTATGACGCGGCGACGGGCGCGACGCTGTCATATAAGGAATTCCACGCATGCGTCAAATCATTACGACGCGTGCGGGGAATCCCTTTGGACGAATGGATCCGGTAAGTCTGTACAGACGAGCGGATCCATCTGTTGGAATGGATTCCAGCAGATGGATATGTTGTGCAGCACAACAAATATCCGATCTGCTGGAATCCATCCCAGAGGAGATTTCTCCGCGGAAACAGATCCGCTGGCGTGTACACACCATAGGATCTATCCGCAGAAACCCATTTGCTGGGATTTATCTGCGGATGGATTCTATCGTGTGTACGGGGCCTGATGAAATGTAATATTTCAGTGACACATTATGGCCCAGTATAGTGTAGAATTTCCACATAATAGATTATTACTTGAAATAGTGCTCTCCTTAGACACTCTACTGATAAAGACTTGTTGTTTTACAGATCTCAATAGCTCAAACTGAAATTAAAGAATGTATAGTCCAAACTTTTTAGTTTTGTATAGAGTGGTTCATTCTGTGATATATATGTAGCATCTGGTTACTTTCCAGAACCGGTGCTAGTGTAAATTTAGAGGGGGTCAGAGAGTTAAGTAACTCTGACCATGTTAATTGGTTCAAATTTGAAGCTTCTGTCTTAGCGTTGGCTGTGCTGTAGGCTCATTCTGTCGTTTCTGGGGTGCTGATCACACCCCAGGCTGACAGGTGGCAGCAGTGGAGTCAAGGATTGGGTACTTTTTCCCAGCAGCCTATCAGGAGGAGTATCCCTCGCTGTGCATGCTGGGAGGGGGTATTTATGTGACAGACGCCATTGGTCTGGGTTTTCTTCTCATGTGGCGCCCACGTTCAGGGTAGCCATACCACGGCACCCCGGCAAAATGGCCTTCCGGGTCGGGGTGTGCATGCCACGCGGTGTTCCTGATTCCGGGACCATGTTGGTCCGGAACATCTAAGCTGCGGCTGGGGCCCAGTGATCGACTGGGTCCCTAATCTAAAGAGGTCTCAAGCATTAGTCCTGCTAGAGGAAAATGATCGGTGGAAAGTCTGCCTGAGGAATGCCAAGAGAGGCTGGCGTTCCAAGAGGATTTCGACCATCCACCGGGGATCAAGGTAACCGGGTGCTGAGAGGCTGGACGTTGGTCGCCTATCAGCCAGGTAACCTAACTACAACTACCTGAAGGAGATCCAGGCGTCAAGTCTGCTAAAGGGGATTCTCCGCTGTTTCAATCATAGGGCGGGTCTGTGGCAGAGACTTTTCCCCAAGTTCTGAGTGACATTCTGGCTGCCAGGCTGGTGAGAGAGGCCTGTCCAGGTGCGGTGAAAAAGAAAGTGTCGTTGGAAGCAGGACTGTTTCCTATTGCTTACACCTGAATCTGCTATTTCCATTTCTACTAAATCTCTATTCTTCACCAAGTTCTATTGTTTTTATCCGGCTGGGTAATAAAGAGCACAGAAAAAGACACCTGTTGTGTGGACATTCCATTACTGCAACTCGCATCAAATACCCCTAGACGGCGGAGGAACACGAGGTAACATGCCACCCAAAACAAACCAGCAGCTCCTTCGGGTGTAGTGCTACATAGACATGGCATGAGTGGGTATAATTAGCACCACATTTCTCAAAATCATAACAAGGCTATATAAAATAAAGAATGGGACTTTTTAGGTGCTCTATATCTCAGGAATGGACAGAAACATTGTATTATATTAACACCTCATATTTTAATCTGTTGACAAAGTTAAAACATTGGTAATGTAGTTAATACATATTATTGTACCAGACACTTTCAGCATTAAGTCTACTGTAAACAGTCATACAGGGTGAACAAGTCATAAAATTGTCTAGGCATTGTGACGGTATGCGAGGTAAGATACATGACAATAGGCACATTTCACCTCACATTCGTTCCATTGTAAGGGACTGAACCCAAATCTGGCCCGGGTTTTACAGCCTCTGGGGCTGGCTGAATTCCGATCTGGATGTTCGGGTCCACTGGAGTCCAGGAAGAGAGCACAGGGGGGCTCTGGTTTGGTGACTCGGGAGGGAAACTGAGTGAGAGGAACTCTGTTGAAGTGGATTAAAAAGAAAAAGGTTTGCTTTATCGCATGTTTTGTGGGTGCCTGTTTGCGGGCTATTATTAAGAAAAGGTGATCCCCACAAGCTAATCTCCCACACGTGGTGGATTCAGCTGGCACTTTTCTGGAAATAGAGGAAGTGGTAAAGGCCCTGCTACAGGCCAATGCAGCACGGCGTGAAGCCAACCACCGGGTCGCAGAGGCCATTGCAGCACATTGGGAGGTCACTGCAGCACAACAGGCAGCCCAGCAGGAAATGAACCGGCAGTTCGCAGAGGCCCTGCTGGAGTTGAAAAAGTAGTTTAAACCTCCTGTGTCAATGGAACCAAAGATGGTACGCGCCTCCTACCACCTGCAGAAGATGACACCTGCGGATGATGTTGATGCATATCTTTTGACTTTTGAGAGAATCGCTGTCCACGAAGGATGGCAAAAAGAACAGTTGGCCCCATTTCTAACAGGAGAACCTCAAAAGGCCTATTTTGATCTTGAACCAGATAAGGCTCAGGACTATGAGACTTTAAAGACAGAGATACTTGCACGTTTGGGTGTCACCATGGCAGTCCGGGCCCAGCAAAGGTTCATCAGTGGTCCTACTCCAGCAACAAGCCACTCCGTTCACAAATGTTTGACCTGGTCCACCTCACCAGGAAGTGGTTGCAGCCAGAGACCTTGACAAGCCATCAGATCGTGGAGCGTGTGGTAATGGACCGGTACCTGTGTGCACTCCCTGCTGCTCTGAGGAAGTGGGTCAGACAGGGGGACCCCAAAACTGCAGCCCAACTGGTGGATCTAGTGGAGAGGTACAGTGCTACTGAGGACTTGGTGAACCCATCTACTCCCCACTTCAGTGTGTCTAGGGTGCAAGATCTCCCAGCGGTTCTGTTAAGACTGTTCCGGGGTTCAAGAGCATGGGGAAGTTTGATAAAACTGTTGTTACCGTTGATGAGACTGTGGGTCCTAGACCTGGAGACTGGCCAAAGAAGCCATGAAGGTCTTTGGGACCGTTAAGAGGACTGGGGGTAGAGAATATATGATGTTTTCGTTGCCATGCATTAGGGCATATTGCTGCGAACTGTCCTATAAATGATGAACCTATGCAATTATGCTTATATGAAAATACGCATTTCTTTGTTTGCACAGGTCACATGTACTGCATCTTGCCAGAGTCACATTGAAAAACAGATGTGTGTTATTTCAGTGGATGGAAAGCCACTGACAGCCCTGCTAGACTCTGGTAGTGTGGTGACCCTTGCCAGGAATGATTGTGTAAACCCCACAAAAACTACCCCCCAGTTCTATTGGTAATTTGCATCCATGGGGACACTCAAGACTACCAGACAGCGGTGGTTGAGGTTAATACCCCCTGGGGCAGTGTCACACATTCCGTGGGTGAGGTACCTTCACTGCTTCATGAAGCTTTAGTGGGAAGAGATTTTCCCCATATCTGGAATTTATGGGAGAGCAAAGAGAGGCTGGTAGATAGAGCTCCCTCTGCTGGGGAAGTACGGGAACTCTTACCAGACCCTTTTTTCCAAAGGGAAGGGGATGCTGTTGATGGGATCGAGGAAGTCGGAGATCTTCTTCCTTTCCCTGTCATGGCTGGGGAGCTGGAGGACCTGGAAGCTAGCTCCCAGCCCGAGGGAAATGAACAGGAGAACACCTCTGACCCTGACATTGAGAGTAGCCAAAATTTGGTACCCGATTAGAGGGCAGGAGAGAGGATTTCTGTAGCGAGCAACTGCGAGAGGCCACCCTCAGAAGAGCCAGGGAAAACATTAAAATGTTTGATGGGGAACTGGTGGATCCTAATTGGGTGGTGTCTTTCCCCCGCCATTAAAAACAATTTATTGTATCGGGTGATAAAACATTGAAAGGATGAGGTAGAACAGCTACTAGTTCCCAAACCCTTCTGCAGGGTGGTGCTAGACCTGGCCATTGGTCATGTAATGGGGGGGCATCTCGGTGTTGAAAACACCAGGGAGAGAATCGCCCAGAGATTTTTCTGGCCCAGGTTGCATGCAGATGTCAAGGAGTACTGCAATTTTTTTTTATTAGTAATGGTGTCGATCAGCGATTTTTATCATGACTGCGACATTATGGCGGACATATTGGACACTTTTGGTGCTATTTTGGGACCATTGACATTTATACAGCGATCAGTGCTGTAAAAATGCAATGATTACTGTGTAAATTACACTGACAGTGAAGGGGTTAACCAGTAGGGGGTGAGGAAGTGATTAAGTGTGTCCTAGGGAGTGATTCTAACTGTGAGGGGGCTGGGCTACCAGTGACATGACATTGATCACTGCTCCCAATTACAGGGAGCAGTAGATCAGTGTCCTGTCACTAGGCAGAACAGGGAAATGCCTTATTTACAAAGGCATCCCCCATTCTGTCTCTCCGTAATTCGATCATGGGACATCGAGTCTGCGGGTCCCGTGGGAACGGTCACGGATCAAAGCAACATACCCATATGTTGCTTTGCCTGCCTGTGCCCTTCTACCGACATATATCTACGCGAGGCCATCGGCAAGCGGCTAAGCACCATATAGCCATATGGTGTGACCAAATCCCCATATTCTTTGAATATTGTCAGGTGTTTTAAAGAGGAAGTAAACCCGAAAAAGCTCATTATAAATGACTTACCTGAGATCGAAGCCCCCGCAGCGGCCCTCATTCCTCTCCTCCCCTGCCGCCATCTCACTTCCTTGTATCACAGCTCCAACACTGTGACTGGCCAGAGCCGCCACTAACGGCATGATCCCCGTAAGTAGCGGCACGCGCAGTGCCCTTGCGCATCGTTGTCTAAGGCTCATGCGCCATAGACATCGGTGCCTGTCTATTGCAAATATCTCCTAAACCATGTAGGTTAAGGAGATATTTTTTGTACCTACAGGTAAGCCTAGATTAAGGCGTAAAAGTGGTCTGTAATGCAGCGTACACATGACCATTTTTCGGGATGTAATTTTTTTTTTTTTTTATGTCATTAAAAACGATTGTGTGTGGGCAGCAGAGCATTTTTCACGACGTAAAAAAATGGGCATTAAAGTGGAGTTTCCATCCCAAATTTTTTTTTTCATTATTGTGCTCATTAGACCTAAAAAAGAAAAAAAAATGTTTGCTCATCTGGAAATGCCTGTTGCTATGCGGTCCCATAAAATCTGCCTTTGGAATCACCTAGGATTCTGACATCATCTCCCTCTAATGCTCCTGGGAAATGTGTGTCATCATTTCCCAGGATGCAGTGCGCTACCCAATTATCACTCCCCATCCAAGACTTCCAGGAAGTAAGGGCCAAATTCTCAAAACCATGTCTAAATTTAGGATTATCTAACTTATGTCATTTAAGTTACGGCGCCCTAAGTTGGTGTCGTAACTACCGTATTCTCAGTGCATTTGCGCACAAAACTGCGCCATCCTTAACTTAAGTTTCAATGCCTAAGGCGTGGTTATGGCAAGTGGGAATGAAGTGGGCGTGCTTCATTGTAATGAGCCGTGACCCCATGCAAATGAAGTGCCGGCCGTACTGCGCATGCGCGCGCGAATCTGGACCTCAATGCGCATGTGCAGAACTTTGGTCAGCGCAATCAGTGAGATAGGTAAAAGGCCAAGCGTACTTAGTTTGAAGATCGCCCTGTGTCTAAATAGCCCCAGTCAAACACACTTCAATTGCAAAAGTATTTCCCTGTGTTCCCTTCCTAAAGCAAGTTGCTTCTGCTTTGAACGTTTGTCAGTGTTTGTTGGTAAGATTGTTTTGTGAGAAAAGTGTTTGTGGAGTTGGAGGTTATAGTTGGTGTTTGTTTTTGATAATTTGTTTTTTGTTTTGATTGTTTGCCTGTTTGTTTTTCCTATTAGTATTTTTTTGGTTTTGTTTATATTTTTTGTTTTCCTTTTTTGCCTGTTTGTTTTCGAATTAATAGTAGCTGTCTGTCTATTTTTTATTTTGGCTTGTTTGTATTTTCTTTGGTGTGTGTGTGTATTGTTGTTTGTTTGTTGGCTGAGTTCCCTGTTGCTGGGTGTTGTCTGTCATGGCTCCCAAGCGCAGGAAGCTAAATTTTTCACCGGCAGAGAAGCATATACTTGCTCAGGGCGTCATTAAATTTGGGCGATTTCTCCATGGCCCTGAGAGCCACACCACCACCCCGGCCAGGAGGAAGGAGATCCTTCAAAAGATCACCGATCGGATCAATGCGGCGGGGGGGGGGGAGACCAGGACCATCGCTGGAGTTCAAAAAAAAATCAATGACTTGAGGAGCGTGTCCCGGAACAAGCTGGCAACGCTGCATGCCCATACCAGGGGCACTGGAGGAGGGGGACCCTGCCCAGTCAGGATGAGTGAGGAGGAATGGGCAGTGGCCCAGTGTTTCCACCCACAGCAGGTGGTGGGCCTGCCTGGCTTTGACAATGATCCTCTTATGAGGACAGGTAATTTTTTGGAATTTCTATCTGGTGATTAGCATGTGTGGGTGGGGGAAGGGAAGATGTGCCAAGTGTATGGATCCAACAACCTGTGATTGTTTTGTGTCCTCCCCAGATGGCCAGGAGGTGGCAGCCCCATCAGCCCAGGAGGTGCCAGCCCCATCAGCCCAGGAGGTGCCAGCCCCATCAGCCCAGGAGGTGCCAGCCCCATCAGCCCAGGAGGTGGCAGCCCCATCAGGTCAGGAGGTTGCAGGCCCATCAGCCCAGGAGGTGGCAGCCCCATCAGGTCAGGAGGTTGCTGGCCCATCAGGTCAGGAGGTTGCAGGCCCATCAGGGCAGGCTGCTGCACCACCCCCAAGACAGGCTCATGCAGAGTCCCAAGAAGGGCAGGATTCGCCATGGGAGGGGAGTGCCCACAACTCCCCTAATTTGGATGTTGAGTGGGAGGAGGATGAGGGGGAGGAAGATGACAATATTCTGATTGGGCAGGAAATAATGATGGGCCAAGATATGACTTTTGAATCATCCCCTGAGGGAACCCCACAGGCGCCCAGAAGTCAGGCCACCATCATGGGTCGCCCCTTCCAACCCTCCTCCAACATGCAGCAGCACCCATGGCTCACTCCAACTCCTCCTCCAAGGCCACAAGCCTCAGGGGCAAGTAGGATGCCGACCCCTGAAAACAGGGGGGGGTTGGTGCGTCTGCCGGTCAGTCTGTTGAGGGACAATGTCCGGCAGACCCGCAGTCTGTCTGCAATACAAAAAACTATCAGCAAGGTGGAGCGCAGCCTGGGTGCAATGAGGGAGTCACTGGGTGACGTGGCCACCAACTCCGTGGGGGTCATCACCTGTTTGTGGGACCTGAGGAACGCCACAACAGGTGTGGCCCAGGAGGTGACTGCCCTCACCCAGGCTGTGCAGGCCAATACCCGGGCTGTGCAGGCCAATACGGCTGCCATAACTTCCTGTCTGACAAGGATAGCCGTTGCCTTGGAGGGAAGGCCAGCAGGAGGACAGACACCAGGGGAGGCTGCTTCCTCCCCTGTACAGTCCCCCCGCCCTCAAAATACTCCCTCCCCTGCACAGTCCCCCCCCCCTGAAAATACTCCCTCCCCTGCACAGTCCCCCCCCCCCTGAAAATACTCCCTCCCCTGCACAGACCCCCCCCCGTGAAGATCCCCCAGTTGGCCGTGGCCGTCCCCGTGGCCGTCCCCGTGCCCGTCCCCGTGACCGTGCCCGTGCCCGTGGGCAGCCCAGAAGGAGCACTCGGCAACATCCTTAAGTTGCAGGGGTACTTTTTTTTTTTTTTTTTTTTTACACTGTACTTATGATTTGGTATATGTGTGTGAATGATGTGTGAATGTGGGGGGATGGCATTCCTGAAAACATAAGGGTGTCACCCTCAGTTTTGGTGGAGTAGGGATCCCCAGGACCAGGGAGAAGTCATCCTAGGTTCCTGAATGGTGTATGAATGCACAGTGACATAATTGGAGCCGTGGCGGGGCGTTACTGCTCCCAAGTACCAAAGGGGGGGGGGGTACTTGGATCTAATCCAATTCTATGTGCATGTGATGTGTCTGTGCTAGGGACCACAGTGACGTGCATTCATGCATTCTCATTGTGAGATAATTAATGTGCGTTTTGTAAATCAAAATAAACATTCTGTTTGGCATATAAGTAATGTGCATTTATTTAGCAAAATAAAGATTTAAAGGTCACATAATCTCTGTGATTTGGTCTTGGCAAATCAAAAACAAAAATTGTATTAGGATGCATTTACTGGGCAAAGATGCCTTCAGACAGTTGTGTCCTGATAGCCTGGCCCTCAGCAGACCGGGTAGAGGGGTTTGGGGGGGGGGGGTTGCCTGGGTGGGGGGTTAGGTCATGAGATATCTCCACATGCATGCCCCTTCTTAATGCAAAATTGTGCAGTATGCAACATGCACCAATAATTTTGCACACAAAGTCTGGGGAATACAATAGTGTACCCCCAGTCTTGTCCAGGCATCTGAATCGTGACTTTAGCATGCCAAAAGTCCGCTCAACTATAGCCCGGGTCTGGACGTGCACCTCATTGTATTTTCGTTCTCCGGGTGTTTGGGGGTTCCGAAAGGGGGTCATCAGGTGGGGTCCCAATGCATATCCTGAGTCACCTGTAAGGGAAAAGACAGGAGAATATTAGTCATGCATGTGCCCCTTGTGATGTCTCCATCATGGGGGGGGCATACCTGACACCAATGTCACTCACCAATCAGCCAGCTGTCTCCATACACGTTCATCTCCAAGTCTCTGTAGATCTTGGTCTGCCTTAGTATGAAACTATCATGGCACGAGCCGGGAAACTTGGCACAAACGTGCCAGATGAGGCCATGTGCATCGACAATCATCTGGACATTGATTGAATGCCAGCCTTTCCTGTTTCTGAACAGGTGTTCAGTATCATGGGGGGGCTGGAGTGCCACATGGGTGCAGTCAATCGCCCCGATGATCTTAGGAAAGCCAGCAATATTATAAAAGTCTGTCATTGCTTGCACACGCTGGTCCTCCTGGGTGGGCATGACAAACTGATGGCTCATGCGCCGCAGTATGGCAGGGACCACCTGATGTAGGCATTTACTCATGGTTGACTGCACCATCCCAGCCACACCTCCAGATGCTCGCTGGAAGGAGCCACTCGCTAGAAAATGCAGTGTTGCCATAACTTTTTCCAGAGGTGTCAGGGCATGGGAACGTAGGGTTGGGGCGATTAGATCCTCATGAAGGAGTTGGGTAATCTCCAGGATGGCCTCCCTATCAAATCGGTAGTTGCCAATGACCTCATAAACTGGCATTTGCCAAATATCACGGCGTGGCCGATAAACACGCGCCTGTGCCCTCATCCTCCTCCTCTGTGCCCTCCTCCTCCTTTGTGCCTGTAAGGCAGCAAGTGCCGTCAAAATCATTGCTGGTCCTGGCATTTTTCAACAACAAACTTCACAACTAGAGCTGTAACTCCCTTCTGCAAACCCTTCCACAGCATGTGTAAAATTAGGGCTGGTTTTATAATGTGGAAATTTAGTCAGAAAAACTAACAGGTGCGCACAGGGCGGAAAATACGGCACACACACTTAATTCTGAGAATCGCCCTAACTCCCTCATTTGCATCTTTGCCTATCAAAAACAGCGGCGAGCCTAGCGTAATTTGCGCCCGGGAATGCGCAGGTGTAACTACTTTAAGTACGGCTGAAAATACGGAAATCTTTGCTTAAGTCATTTTGACGATCGCGCGCAAATATACGCGCCGTGTAAAATTAGAAAAATGGAGTTAAGTCTGCGTATCTCTTTTGAGAATTTGGCCCTAAGTGCTTGTGGGCTTCACAATGCCCACAAGCAAAATGACAACGGTGTGGACATAGATTTATAAACTATCTTTTTTGAATAACTATGTGGAGCGGCGGCGGATTGTAAAATAGTAAGTGACCGGATTTATATTATAAAAACGCATAATGAAAGGACATACATTTAACAATGCTAATTGTGGTTGGAACCCCGCTTTAAAAATTTAGAACATGCTCTAAATTTTCACGTAGTTTTTAATGTTGTAAAAAATGGTCGTGTGTGGGCTTTAACGACATGAAAAAAACGTGCATGCTCAGAAGCAAGTTATGAGATGGGAGCGCTCGTTCTGGTAAAACTAGCATTCGTAATGGAGATAGCACATCCATCACGCTGTAACAGACTGAAAAGCGCGAATCGTCTCTCACCAAAGTTTTACTAACACAAAATCAGCAAAAGCAGCCCCAAGGGTGGCGCCATCCGAATGGTACTTCCCCTTTATAGTGCCGTTGTACGTGTTGTACGTCACCGCGTACAACACGTACTCGAGCATTTTTTTTTCACGATCGTGTGTAGGCAAGGCCAGCTTAACAATAATCGGGTTGAAAAAAACGTTGTTTTTTCTAGACCATTAAAAACAGTCGTGTGTACGCGGCATAAGGGTTTACAACCACTTTAAATATCCTTGGAGGATTCAATGTAATTTTTTTATGTGTGCTCTGTAATCTACTTTGTGGTCTTATGCATAGAATAAAGTGTTTTCGTTTGATAACCCCAGACTGAAGTCCAGTTTTATATCTAAACTCTGTGGGCCAGATTCTCAAAGGCGTTACGACGGCGCAACACCATTAGCGCCGTCGTAACTCCTCATCTGGCCCCAGGTATCTATGCGACTGATTCTTAGAATCAGTTGCGCATAGATACCCATTAGATCTGACATGCGTAAGGCTGTTACGCTGTCAGATCTTAAAAGTAATTTTTTTTCCCGCCGCTAGGTGTCGCATCGTCGTTTTCCCCGTCGTCTATGCAAATGAGGTAAGTACGCGAGATTCCCGAACCTACGCGCCTCCGACGCTGAGAATTTACGTTGTTTCCGTAGCGTACGCGACGCGTAAGGTTGCCCCTGCTATTAGCAGGGGCAACCAATGTTAACTATGGCCGTCGTTCCCCGCGTCGAAGTTTAAAAAAAATACGTCGTTTGCGTAAGACGTCCGTGAATGGCGCTGGACGCCATTTACGTAAACCTCTAAGCAAATGACGTCGGGGCGACGTCATTTAGCGCAATGCACGTTGGGTAATTTACCCGACGGAGCATGCGCAGTACGCTCGGCGTGGGAGCGCGCCTAATTTAAATGGTGCCCGCCCCATTTGAATTGGGCGGGCTTGTGCCGAGCGAATTAACGATACACCGCCGCAAGTTTACAGGTAAGTGTTCTGAGAATCAGGATGTAAACCTGTAAACCTGCGGCGGTGTAGCGTACAGCACATACATTACGCTGCCCAGGAGCAACGTTAATGTATGAGAATCTGGCCCTGTGTCTGCTTTAGATTCTTATCAGACCTGCATTCACAATCTCATTTACATGTGAAAAGGGCTGCTCATTGCAGTCCAGGAGCCAGCGAATAAAAAAAGTTCTAAGGGCCAAATGTCGAGCAACATCGGGCGGTTAAAAAAAACAAAACATTTAGTCTGTGTGTATGCTAGCCGGCCCGACAAAAAAACTGACAGCTCTGGTCAGAGCTGCTGTACTAACAATCCAATGTTAGTATATCAATCTCCCCTGCTGTTCTCTTGCGTTCTGACAATGCTGATCGGGAGCCGGTTGGCTGCTGGTTTTCCAGCATGCTCGTTCAACAGAAGCCAGCCAAATTTCTGACGGATCAGTTGACATACACACGGGCCAAATGTTGGCCAGTATTTAATGAGCCAGTCGATGTGGTCTGACATTTGGCCTGTGTGTACTAGGCTTTATATAGGCTCAAAACTACCGGGGTTCTGGGGGTACCTAATTTGTGGAACTACTACTTGGCTTCCAGATTAACCCAATGGCACATATCCTCTAACCCAGTTCCCTGGCTTAATTTTGAACGTGCTTCTATTATCCCTTACTATCTCCAAGATCTGTTGTGATCAAACTTCTTACGCCCTTCCAAATTTAAATGACTTCATTTAGTTGTTACCCACTGTTTACTCGTATGGACCTGCTAAAGCCATATTTACCAGTGGTCTTTCCCTGACTTCCTTCCCCTGTTCCTTTCCTGGGCGACCCTCATTTCCCCCCAACCTTCCAGTCCAGAAATGTATTTTATTACTGGATCCACTTGAGTATACAACGATAAGAACTTTCCAAATGGATTTGGGTTTCGTCCTCTTAGGCCCCGTACACACGAGGAGACATGCCCGATGAAAACGGTCCGCGGACCGTTTTCATCGGACATGTCTCCTGGGAGCTTTTGGTCTGATGTGTGTACACACCATCAGACCAAAAAAATCCCCGCGGACAGAGAACGCAGTGGCGTAGAAGACACCGACATTCTCAAACACGGAAGTGCAATGCTTCCAGGCATGCGTCGAATCAATTTGAGGCATGCGCGGGATTTCGGGACACTGGTTACACGTCATAACCAGCGGACATGTCCGATTAGGTGTACTAACCATCGGACATGTCCGAAGGACATGTTTCCAGCGGACACGTTTCTTAGCTTGCTAAGAAACTTTTGTCTGCTGGAAACCTGTCCACTAGGCCGTACACACGGTCGGACATGTCCGCGGAAACTGGTCTGCGGACCAGTTTCAGCAGACATGTTCGACCGTGTGTACGCAGCCTTAGATTTCTTGGGACAGCATTCCACCCTGCTCTTCTTAGATAGATACATATAATTATTAAAAGAGAAATATGGGATTTTTTTTATTGCAGAATCATACTTACCTAGGTTGATGCAGCATTGGTCTGATGCTTCATCTGTCCCCGGCTTGAATACTGAGAACCAACCGATCAAACACAGCGACCCAACGCAAAATGGTAATCTTCCTTAAAAATGTTGATATTTTTTAGGGGGGATTTTTTTGTTAAAATGTGATTACACTTTGGTCAAAGAAAACATTTAGTGTCTTTACTGGAGTTTTATACGTTTTATCTTTCCAAGGAAACCCCCCCCCCCCTTTTTAACAATCACACCTTTTTCAGGTCATCAGTTTTCAAAAGCACCTATATTTTTAAAAGTGGTTGTAAAGGTTTCGTGTTTTTTCACCTTAATGCATCCTATGCATGTTCAGGGCAAGAGGATGTTCGGACCACTCTGTGCAAAATAAACTGCGCAGTGGAGGTAAGTATGATATGTTTGTTATTTGAAAAAAAAAAAAACTGAACCTTTTAGTACCACTTTAAGGATGAAGCACATGAAGGGCAAAATTAGAACCAAAATATGTGATGATCACCTGGAGAATTCATTGAGAATTGCTACTACGTCCATCCAACCAGATATTGATGCATTAATTTATTCAAAACCGTGTCCAATATTGCGTTTCTTTTATGTTGCACTTTTTAGACTTTTATAATAAAAAAATATTACAAAAAAAAATAAAAATTATTACTTGGATATGTACATTATCTATATCAGTGATCTGCCCGATTTTCTGCTCATCAGTTATCATTAATGTTGATGAATTTTACGTGTGGCCCAAGACAATTCCTCTTCCATTCAAGTGGCCCAGGAAGGTCAAAAGGCTGGACACCCCCGCTGTTAGACATTGTATGGTGAGTGTTTATTGTAACGGGGGAGGAAAGGTTGTGTAGCCTGTGGCTTTGGGGAGTCGAATATCAACAGATTCTGTTAATATACAGCTTCACCCAGGTATACTAAGCAGGATAACAGAGAGGAACTACTAAGAGAAGACCAACCAGTTTCCAGACCACTGCTTGTGAAGGTTAGAACATCTATAATTGTTGCTTTTATTTACGTATGTATGTCTTTTCTATTTAACTTGTACAAAGTTTTTGTACTTTTTTTAACTTTTTTTATTAGGAATTTCACAAACAAAAGATATCACTTTTCTATATAGTCACTTTCCTTTACGATGCATTTTTCTCAGCATTGTACCAACTTTTTAATGTCATGAGCAAAACTCCTTCTGCCCTCACAGCTTCCAACAAAAATATAAAAAAGTGCGGAAACTTTTTGAAGACCCCTCATAGATATCTAATACTGTCCAATGCATATGTACTATGACTTTCGTTGTCTAGAACAGCCTCTCTAAACCAGGGAGGAACCCTTGAAATAACTTTCCAACCTCAGGGATCTCTTGCTAAGGTCTACAGCCCCACAGCACAATATTGTGAAGGTCTCTGGGGCTAATGCTCCTTCCATTTGTGGTCACTGGGAATAACCCCCCCCCCCCATAGATGGCTAAAAATAGCATTGGTGTCAATGGTTACTATCCTGAGAGGTAGAAGTTGCTCACTGCTCAAGGAACTCCTAGAATTCTCTTGAGGAACCCTAGGATTTCACCAAACCCTGATTGAGAAACGTTGACCTAGAAGATGGCTCTATTCAGCTATGGAGAGTTCTGATATTTGGGTAAAGTTTTGTTAGTAGAAGTGTTTTTTTTTTTTTGTTCCATCTTAAGTTACTTAGTATTGTAAATTTGTAATGGGGATAAGGGAGGAGATGGCTGGAAAAACCGGTTATGCAGGAAAAGCCTGTAGTGTTGAAGGCTACACAGGACATGAGTTTTATAAGGGAAATCAAAGCTGGATCTGGGAACAGATGTCTTACAACTGCAAAAAAAATAATGGGAGGGTGTTTTTAGTAAATAAAAGGTGTTGTGCTCTTTGTTAATACCACCCTGTCCTGGAATGTCTGTCTGTAACTGTAAATAACATAGCAAGCATTTTAGAAAGTAGCAGAACCCCAAGGAAACCTGGTATTTATTATATAGATACATTGTATAATGCCGCGTACACACGGTCGTTTTTTGTGATGAAAAAAAACGACTTTTTAAAAAACGTCATTTAAAATGATCGTGTGTGGGCAAAACTTAGTTTTATGTCTTCAAAAAACGACAAAAAAAACATTCGAACTGTAGTGCATGTTCATATCTCAGTACTATAAATAACATATTACATTTTTCACTCCAGCAGTATATAATGGGGTATTTCACGTAGGGGCGCGCAATGATACGGCGGCGCAGCGTATCGTATTTACGCTACGCCGCCGTAACTTACAGGAGCAAGTGCTGTATTCACAAAGCACTTGCTCCGTAAGTCGGGGCGACGTAGTGTAAATGGGGCTGGCGTATGCGCATGCGCCGTCCGTGTACATATCCCAGTGTGCATTGCTTCCAAGTACGGCGCAACGACGTATTGGTTTTGACGTGAACGTAAATTACGTCCAGCCCTATTCGCGAACTACTTACGCAAACGACGTAAAAAATTCAAATTTCGAAGCGGGAACGACATCCATACTTAACATTGGCTGCGCCTCCTAATAGCAGGAACAACCTTAAGCCGAAAAAGCCTAACGTAAACGACGTAAATACATTGCGACGGGCGTATGTACGTTTGTGAATCGGCGTATCTAGGTAATTAGCATATTCTACGCCGACAACAACGGAAGCGCCCCTAGCGGCCAACGTAATATTGCACACAATTCTACGCCGCCGCAATCAAGTTACGTCGGTGGAGGAAGCCTATTTTTTAAGCGTATCTGCCTTTGAGAATCGGCATAACGATACGCGGGCGCGGATTTCAAATTACGGCGGCGTATCTGGAGATACGCCGCCGTAAAAGGTACGCGAATCTACACCAATGAGTTTGGAAATTGTAGACAGATGCTCAAATAATGCATTACAATTTAACTACATCCATTAGATTTTAGATGACTAAAATGAGTAAAACATTTTAGTCGACTAAAATGTCCTGGAGATTTAGTAGACTAAAAAAGACTAAAACTAAAAATTGCAGAAGACTAAAATGGGACTAAAACTAAAATGCCATTTTAGTCCTAAGACTACACACGATCATTTTTCGGGTTCTAAAAAATTACGTTTTTTTTAATGTCATTAAAAACGATGGTGTGTGGGCTTCAGAGCATTTTTCAGGTTCTGAAAAACGGGCAAATTTTTTTTGAACATGCTCTATTTTTTTTCACAACGTTTTTAACGTTGTTGTTTTTAAGGTTGTAAAAAATGGTCGTGTGTGGGCTTTAACGACGTGAAAAATCTGCGCATTCTCAGAAGCAAGTTATGAGAGGGGAGCGCTCGTTCTGGTAAAACTACCGTTCGTAATGGAGATAGCACATTCATCACGCTGTAACAGACAGAAAAGCGCGAATTGTCTTTTAGCCCTGGTTCACACTGGGTACGATTTGAGATGCGATTTGACATGTCAAATCGCATCTCAAATCGGCGGCAATTGTCGGCAATGGCACTGTCCTAATCAGTGCGACGCCGCATCTGCGATTTCAAAAAGTAGTTCCTGTACTACTTTTTGCGATTTCGGGCCGCGATTTACATTAAATTGCGGCCGAAATCGCGGCAAAATCGCAGGGAAATCGCATTTTACCGCGATTTTGAATTCGCAGCAGTGTGAACCTAGGCTCACTAACACAAAATCAGCAAAATCAGCCTCAAGGGTGGCGCCATCCGCATGGAACTTCCCCTTTATAGTGCCGTTGTACGTGTTGTACGTCACCGCGCTTTGCTAGAGCATTTTTTTTCCACGATCCTGTGTAGGCAAGGCCGTTTAATGATCAAGTTGAAAAAAACATATTTTTTTCTAGAGCCTGAAAAACGTAATTTTTTAGAACCCGAAAAAAAGATTGTGTGTACGCGGCATAAGACTAAAACTAAATCGAAATTTGCTGCCAAAATAAACACTGATGACCGCGCACTTTCCAGTTCCAGTAGCGCAGTGCTGAATAGCAAAAAATGGAAGGGGTAAAACCTTCTGGAGCTCAAGTGGTTAATGGGACACAAATAGCCTTATAAACATGGGAGCTTCAAAGATTTTGTCGCTTTAACCTAATTTTTTGTTGAGTGAGCTTGAAAAGGCAAACAAGTAAACAGTTGTTGTCAATTCCAAGGTGCAATGCTTCATGTTAACTCTCTCTGTTGTTTCCCGATTTCCTCTAGAATTGAAGACACATCTGCCATGGATCTTGTGACAATTATTCTGTCCATCATACTCATCCTGCTTTTAGTCAAAATCTATTATGACCAAAAACCACAATATGATGACAACTACCCTCCAGGGCCAAAGCCTCTACCATTCATTGGAAACTTACATTTGATCCTCTTCCGAAAACGTCACTGTGTCTTTATGAAGGTAATTAAGCACTTATTCTGCTGTTTTGTAAAACTTATGAAACTTTTTTAAAAGACTAGTGAAAATAAATAGCAAACTTGGTTTTGTTAAGAGGTATTAATAAAAATTTAAATATATTGAGTGTGGTGGAAGCAACTGACAATACAAGAGTTTGCACGCAAACCAGATATATTTTAATCCAGATCAGTGGTGTTGAACAGGGAATACTATGGCCATTATACAGTAAATGGCACAATAGATCAGTCACCAAATGTTCAGTATAAGTACTATGCTATACAAAGATGCTTGGGACACACCCCATGTAGAAGTTGGTGGGCAGGTAAACCCTGAACTGTCCATACTCCGCTATCCCACTGAATACCATCTTCTGTCTTAACAGGAGAACCACTTCAAATGGGCTTGATCTATCTAGGACTCCCCAAATACCAAATCACCCATCTGCAAGTCGTTCAAAATACGGCCGCTCGACTAGTGACTGGGAAAAAACCATGGGAATCAATCTCACCTTCACTGAGATCCCTTCATTGGTTGCCAGTAAAAGACAGAATCACTTTCAAGGCACTCTGTCTAATACATAAGTGTATTCAAGGCAACGCCCCCCAATATCTATGCGAAAAAATAAAAGCCCATAACCCCAATCGCATTCTGCGATCCACTAATCAAAACCTCCTCCAGATACCCAAAGCAAGATACAAGTCCAAAGGAGATCGAAGATTTGCAGTCCAGGGACCTCGCCTGTGGAATGCACTACCAACCACTATCCGACTGGAGTCAGACCACTTGGCCTTCAGGAGAAAGATTAAAACTAGGGCTGTTACTGATCAAAATGTTTCTGTTCGATTAATCGTTTTTTTTTTTTTTAATCGATTAATCGACCAATTTCGATTAATTATAATGCACATACAGATCCAACTACTTTTAACTGATCTCCTTGCAGGCTGATTCCCAGCACAGCTACCAACCACTGGGAAAATGGATAGCAGGATACACAAAACACACAAAGGCAGCGCTCGATGGGAATAGCATTAAAACTTTTATAGTCTTCAAGTAGGAAACAAAATAAATATTGCACTAGAGATAAAATCGATGTAGCTACATAAACTGTAAAAATGGTGCGAGTAATAATAAACGGTACCAAAAGCAGTCATAAAAACATGTAGCTAAGTATGATATTGGTATAAAAAAATGTGTACAACGATACCACTGCTGAATCCAGATGAGGAGAGGTTAACATCAGTCCGTCGGCATGTAGATGTCCCATGAACGGAACTATCACAACTCTCAGTGGATGGTTGTAGAATCCCAGGTTGATAGAGGGAAGTGATAGATGGAAGTGTAACAGCCCTTGCGTGTGGCAGATAGGAAGGTCCCGCTGGCATGCAGATATATCAAGGCATAGCAAAGGAGCCCTTCAGATGGACACGGCAAGCCCCGCCGGTGTCCTTGACGTTACTGGATCTCCGACGGAACTCCCTGAAGGCCCAGAAGCCGGCGGGGAGGTGAGTACCAATCAAAAGAAATTTAACTGATCAAAAAGATTTTGATCGATCAAAAAATTAAAGATTATTCGATTAATTAAAAGTTAATTTGCACAGCCCTAATTAAAACCCATCTCTTCTGAGGTCAAGGGGTTCCCTACCCATGAAATGGATACAGCGCCCAGAGGCGATTCAGTTTGCATGCGTTGAGCTTTACAAGTTTCTCACTCACTCACTCACTCACTCACTCACTCACTCACTCATTGGTTCCTTGAAGGCCCTCTTAGCCTGTCATTTTGGATTCAATGCCCCACACCCATTCCAAATTAACTACAACTGCTAGAGCCTCTTCCCTGATCTCTAGTACCTGCTGCAAAAAGGGGGTGATGGAGCAGAGGGTTGGGGATCAACACTTCAGTTGTAGACTGGATAACACAAAAGCCTTATGCCGCGTACACACTATCGGGTTTCTCGGCGGTGAAAACACTGCCGAGAAACCCGACGGGAAAACCGAGGACCGGCTTGGTGCCTTTTCCTCATGTACACGGCCGGTCGAGAAAACCAGCCGTGTGTATGCTCCACCGCAGTATTTCCCTATGGGAAAACTGCAGAGGAAAAAAACGCTGCGATTCGCAACGAGAAAAATTAAAACATGTTCTAAATTTTCTCGTCGTGATTCTCTGTGGTTTTCTCGTCTGGAAAACTGCTGGAGAGCCTACACACGGCCGGTTTTCTTGTCCAAGAGAAAACATGACAGTTTTCCCGACGAGAAAACTGATCGTGTGTACGCGGCATTACAGTATTGCTCAGGCACTGTTCTGTACCCAGTCAAATTATAGAGCGACATGGCTATCTTCTTTCTGAAAGTTGCATAGAGAGTACAGATTGCCATAATACAGCTCACTGACCCCCTACAGGTGTTCTGAGAATTAATTAAACTCCGTACAACACATCTGACTTATCATTTAGCGGGTTCTTATCAATGGTCCAAGAAACAAACAAACAACCAATCTTACTGCCAAGTACAGTCCAAACATTAACTACTTCCCACCCGGTCACTGTACATATTCGACCAGGTGGGAACTCTCTCCTTCTGAGTGGACGTTCAGGAACATCCCTCAGATGGAGGGGGATCACGTTTGCGCATGCCCACGCAGCGGCACGATCCCGATGCGCTCATGTCACCCGGACACGGCGCATCTCCGATCAGCAGGAGGGCTCTGTGATTGACCCTCCTGATCACATGATGGCCGCGTCCAATCACAGCCATCATGTGATGTAAATAGAGAGCCGGTTGCTAGGTGATCGGCTCTCCTCTCCTCACACAGAAGTTGTCGGTGAGGAGAGCAGATCACTGCAGACGACTGGTGATCAGTGAGTATGAGCTGTTTTATATAGCTTTGTACTCACTGATCACCAGTCTAGTGTCCCCACAGTGTAAACACATATGTTCCCAAAACAGATGTCCCCCACATATGTAACAGTAAAATCACATGTCCCAATGATCTTCTGCACACATATGTCCGTGATCACCTGCGCACATATGTACATGATCATCTGTGTACATCAGTCCGTGATCACACAAACCAATTATTATACAAGTAACAGGATTTTTTTTTACCAAAAACATGTAGCAGAATACATGTTGCCTTAAATTTATAACAAAATTAGATTTTCATTGGATTTCTTTTCAAATAGAAAGAAGAAAAATATATTTTTTTCCAAATTTCCGCAATTTTTTTGCTTATATCGCAAAAAAAATAAAAACGGAGTCATGAATAAATACCACCAAAATAAAGCTCTATTTGTGTGAACAAAATTATAACAATTTAATTTGGGGTACTGTGTAGGCATGACAGCGCAATTATCTTTGAAATTGCGAGAGCGCTGAAAGCTGAAAATTGGTCTGGGAAGGAAGAGGGGCGAAACTGTCCAGTAATGATGTGGTTAAAGACAGATGGCATCAATCTCTTCCGCTACTACTCTTTTGTCCTGTTTTGCCAGTTCAGTTATTATTGCTATTTGTACACAGGATTTATAGGGCACCATCAGTTTGCACAGCAAAATGAAGACAGGTAAGAAAGTTACAATACAATTCAACACAGGAGGAATCAGAGGGCCCTACTCATTAGGCCTTGTACAGACGACCGGATTCTATCCGCTGGGATTGATCCGCGGATCAGTTCCAGCAGATAGATCCGGTCGCCTGTACGTCCGAGCGGACATTTCCCGGCGGATAAAAATCAGCCGACGGATTCCCAGCGGATAAAATTTTTGTAGCATGCTACAAAATCTATCCGCTGGAATCCAGTCCAGCGGACTGATCCGGTCGTCTGTACAGACTCACCGGATCAGTCCATCCGCTCCCCTCCCTCGCATGCGTCGTAATGATTCGACGCATGCGTGGAAGTATTTACCTTCCAGCGTCGCCGCGTCATCGTCACGGCGGCGGCGCGACACCTCACTGCAGATGTATTCCTCGCGGATTCGAATCTGATGGTGTGTACAGCCATCAGGATCCAAATCCGCCAGAGGATTTATCCGCTGGAAACGGTCCGGCGGACCGTTTCCAGCGGATATCCTCTCGTGTGGTACGGGGCCTTAGAGCTTACAATCTAAAAACGAAGGTCAAGTGATATAAAATAATTTAATAGACCAAAAAGACAGCACTTCTGAATCCCCTTTTCTCTTTTATGGAGAAGACAGCACTTAATCTTGCAGTATACAAATACCTAGCTCCAGTGGCGGCTGGTGCTCAAAATTTGTGGGGGGGTGCAAACAAATGAAAAAAAAACCATCAATTGCAGCCTCACTGTGCCCATCAATTGCCGCCACTGTGTCCATCAATTGCCACCACTGTTCCCATCAAACGCAGCCACTGTGCCATAAAATTGTCACCAACTGTGCCATAATATTTTCGTCACTGTCCATGCCAACAAACGCAGTCACTGTGCCATGCCATGCCATCAAACGCAGCCACTGTGGCCCATCAATTGTCACCGCTGTGCTTGCCATCAAACCAGCTACTGTGCCATCAATTTTTGCCACTGTGGCCCATCATTTGTCGCCACTGTGCCATGCCATCAATTGTCGCCACTGTGCCATGCCATTGTCGCCACTGTGCCATGCCAAACGCAGCACTGTGCCATCAATTGTCGCCACTGTGCCATGCCATTGTCGCCACTTGCCCATCAATTTAAAACAAGGGGGAACTAATGCGCAAACCAGCCTAACCCGGGAAAAATATTATATAGTGGTACAAATAAATTAAAAGTTACAATCAAGCAGCAGCCACAACTAATAGTGCTCACGCACTGACAGCATATGATAGACAGGGGGAATGTAGTGGCGCTTGCAAATACTAAAAACCGACAATAATTTAAAACAATAAAATATTCTAAACAATGATTCCTAAAGTATGAGAGTGAGTCCGTCCTCTACTGGGGTAAAAATGTGTAACACTCGAGGGTCTATGTCCAAAGAATACCATCCAACATCAATAATTAGATGTGGACGAACACAGGAGGAGGGAGGAGTCTAGAGATGGCGCAGTCAGTGTGGAGGAGTAGCTAGACGGGATGCCTGCTCCCCAGCCACGCTCCGAGATCACGCTGAAATGATCAAGAACCGGACCCCCCGCACCTCCTCCGCTCCCTCCACTAGGGCGCCGGTCCCCCCCCCCTCTACCTACCTTCCCTCCTCGGAACTTAGCTTCCCGCTGGCTGGAGCGGACCTGTACGGGTCTCCTCCGTTCTGTGCATCTGTCACGTGGGCGATCACGTGGCGGCTTCCTTCCTCCCGTCTCCCTCGACTCTCTCCCGGCTGACTAGCCTGTCGCGGCGCTGCATCTGCCTTGTCTCCCCTGATTTTCCGGGCTGACAGGCAGCGGTGCCTGCTCCTCGGTGTAGCTTCTCCCTGGTCTGCCCGGGTCCCTGGAGCGTGCGAGCGGATGCGCCGTGCAGGCGTGTCGCGCGGCTCTGGGAGGGGGGCTCGGGGGGGGGGGAGTCACGGAGTGCTGGGTGGCTATCTGGCTCTGTGGCCCTGAAGTCCAGCAAAGGGGTACCAGCCTAGATTAACCCCAAGAGGATCCAGTCTGCGCCAGGCATCTTTTATCACTTCACAAGCTACAATAGTAGGTGGGGAAAACCCTGGAACATATTACAGCAGTGGGTAAGCTCCTCTCATGCAGACAATTATTGGACTGGTGAGTACATCCCACAGTGCACTCTAACCATCGAAGTGGTGAGTACAAACCCTTATTTTTTTTTCTCACTAAGAAAATTGAATTAAATAAATGGGACACACTCCCTCTCCGAGGAGACTGATAAATGATTGGGACTGATTTAAAACAAGGAAAAAAAAAAAAAGGTGATACAAGAGAATATTAGATCAGCACTGTCTTTTTGGGTCTCTGTATGGAGGTTTGGCAACCTCATAGTTTTCTCTGGAGGTTTCCCTTTTTTGGATACTTTCTTTGTTTTTTTCTTATGGAGATTAATTGATGTACAAGACATACGGAAATCGTTGTGGCACTGTAATCTGATAGACTGACACTGTGGTCGGATAGAAGAAGGGATAATCGGACTACAGAGCCAGGAAAAACCCATAGAAGGAGGTCCTAGAGATACACGGGTGTCGGAGACGGGCAGGAGAGGGGAGGCCAGTACATGAGCCGGGTGCCCAAAAAGCTCTAAAGTCAAAGCCAAAGAGAAGCCAAAGAGAAGAAACATTATAACAACTTAGACTGTGATATAAGAAACATTAAAAAGTTTCCTTTTTCTTGTGCAGTACAACACCTATCACATCGTGTAAACGGTTTCTCTTTCAGAACCTCTCTAAAGGTGACGTAGTTACAATTCAGGCGCAAGGATGACTACAAGAGGAAAATAGTAAAAGGGGGGGCAATCCCAAAGGTACCCCGTTTAAGTCAAAGCCCAGGCCCAATGTGTAAATTTGTGACACAAGGGATAAACGGGGATAACCAGCACATAGAAAATCCATCGACTGGCAGAGCAGGCCAAGCAGAAAAAGAAAAGAAAAAAGATAAGAAAAAAGGGCCAGCTTACACCTTGGCGGACTCAGAAACACTTGCAGAATCTCTCCTAGAGAGCAGAACAGACCAAGATAGTGAAACAGATAAAGAAACAGATTTAGATCAGAGAAATAAGGGAGAAACGCAGGATATGACACTTTTGCTCAACTAAAAGAGAAATGGAAGGAATGTTCGCTGCTTTAGAAAGATCTCTTAAAACGCAAATGGAAAAAATGGAGAGAAATATGGGGCATATATTGGAAAGAGTGGAAGAAGTGGAGAAAAAAGTTGACCACAATGTAACCTCACTTAAAAGCTAGAAGATGAAATAAAAGCATTAAAAATAAACCAACGAGAACAGGCGTATAAATTAGAAGATCAAGAGAACAGGGACAGAAGAAAGAACATTAGAATACGCGGAGTTCCAGGAAACGACACAGGTTGAGGACCTCCCAGAAATAATAAGAAAAATCTGTAACCCAATATTAGAGAGAGAAACAACTTCCCCGCTCAGAATAGAACGAGCACACAGGATAAGACGTCCTAGGGAGAGAGTACAGGACTACCCAAGAGACATTATTGTGCGTTTTGAAAGCTGGGAAGAGAAAAACCAGCTATGGAGAAAACTGAGAGGGAAGCCGCCGTTAGAATATGATCAACATAATATTCAAATTTATCAAGATTTGTCACAAGAGACGTTAAAACGAAGAGAGAAGCTTAAAAAACCATTGTTAGGTGTCTTGCAGGAGCCACGATATTCAGTATAACTGGGGATTCCCAGCGTGCCTAATAGGCAGGAAAAATGGTGTTTCTGCAAGACTGAGGTTTCTGGAGGAAACACCAGAATTTTGTCAAAGTTTAAGCATTCCAACACCAAAGATTATTAGTGTCGACCGGTAGAGGAGGGGGGGAATGGTGGGGGGGTCGTAGGTGGGGGGGAGAGGGGGAGGGTCAAGATAGTAAAAATATCGGAGTGGAACCCGGGAGAGAGGAGACCCAGAGAGTGCTTCTTCATCCAGTTCCCCAGTATAGGGGGATAGGAGACCGGGCTAAAAACAGAACTCCACCTCAGCCCGAGGAGCAAAAGAGCGCCAGGAGCGCCAAATTGAAAAAAAGCTCTAAATATGACCAGAAGGTCAGGGATTGAGTGGGGGGGGGGGGGGGGGGGGGAGGGGAGGAGAAAGCCCCAATAGAAGAACAAGGGGGCAAGGGTACAAATGGAAGGGAGGGGGGGGGGAGGGGAGAAGGGAGGGAGGGGAGGTGACCTGGGCGGGAAGGGAGAGGGGAAGATTAGAGAGGGGGGGAAAGGGACTCAGATCTGTGTGTCATGCAGCAGGAAAGACATATTAATACCCAAGACCAGAGGGGAAAAAAAAAAAAAAAATATTGACAAAACATAACATTTTTAACAGATAATGTAAGAGGTCTCAGCTGCCCCCGAAAAAAGGCATATGGTACTAAGAGAAGTTGAAAGGTATTCCGCTGAAATAGTTTTCCTGCAAGAGACAACACATAACGCTGGACTCTAATGTCAGATTGTATTCTCGGGCAAGTTCCTAGTTTGGTACTACGGGGGACTCCCCAAGAAGAAGAGAGCAAAAGGGGTTCGCCATAGGAATAGGGAAGAATATCTCCTTTACAGTAAAGATAGGAAAGTAGACCCGGAAGGTCGTTATTTGTTCCTAAAAGGAGTACTCCAAGGGAAAAAATACACGTTGGCAAATATTTAACTGCCCAAACAGCCAACCACATAAATATCTTGAGGGGGATTTTGAATGCCTTAATGGACTTTAAATTAGGACATGTAATACTAGCAGGAGACTTTAAAATCTCTCAATGGACTATCAACTAGATAGTAAATTCCGGAGCTCAGAGGCGAAATATTAAACAGCTTTAGAATATTGAAAAAAAAAATGCATAGCTTCTATTTAATAGATCCCTGGAGGATTACATATCCAAATAAAAGAGACTATACTTACTATTCCTCCGTGCACGGAACATACTCAAGACTGGACTATATATTGGTAGACCATGAGTTATTGGAAGAGGTAGTTAAAACTTCGATAGGGATATCTACAATCTCAGATCACGCTCCTGTAATAGCGGAAATTAGATTCAAAGAAATAGAGCAAAGAAAAGGATCATGGAACCTAAATGAAGAACTTATAGAGGATATAGAGGTAAACAACATAGTGAGAACGGAATTGGATCAATATTTCACCCTTAACAACACACCTGAAGTAAGGGTAGCTACCGTTTGGGAGGCCCATAAGGCATACATCAGAGGGAAATTAATCTCAATAGGAGCAGGGAAAAAAAAGATAAGGAAACTAAACATGAAAAAATTAACAACTGAGCTATTTGAACTTGAGCAAACACATAAAGAACGAGGAGAAAATGAAATATATCATGAAATTATTGTAAAGAGGACCCAGCTTAGAGATCTGATGAAGGTTGAAACAAGAGACATATTCAAAAATGTTAGAAAAGAGAGGTATAAATGGGGGAACAAACCAGGGAAACACTTAGCCAAAATATCCAGGGAAAAAAAAAAAAAAAACTACATCGAAAAAATAAAGAATCAAGACGGCCTTATGAAATATAAGACGTCTGAAATAGCGGAATCCTTTCGGACTTTCTATAGTTCATTATATTCGATAAGAACCAAGGAAACACAAGAGCAAGAAAAGATGAGAAAAAGGAAAATCAGGGAATACTTAGAAGAAACAAAATTACCTAAAATTTCTCAAAACGACATTAAATCCCTAGAGGCCCCAATAACTCAAGAAGAGGTACATAGAGCCTTCAGGGAAACCCCGTGCGGGAAAAGTCCAGGCCCCGATGGCTTGCCGATCAAATATTATAAAATATTTAGCGAACTTCTGGTCCCAGAGATGTGTAACTATTTTAACAAAATAGGAGAGGAAGAAGAAATAAGAAAAGAATCTCTTTTGGCAAATATTTCTATCATCCATAAAACGGGAAAAGATGGAACGTTGTGTTCCTCCTATCGTCCAATAGCACTGTTAAACGCAGATCTGAAAGTATACGCGAAAATATTAGCAACCAGGATAAAAGGTTTAATGCCGCAATTAATAAACTCAGATCAGGCGGGCTTTGTAGCAGGCAGAGAAGGAAGAGACAATAGTATAAGGACCCTGTTACTGTTACAACAAGACCCAAAAAAGAAACCCCCAGTCGTACTCATGTCTTTAGACGCCGAAAAAGCATTTGACAGAGTCGACTGGGGGTTTATGATGGAAACTTTACAAAAAATAGGCCTGGGCCCAAGGTTCATGAAATGGGTAAAAAACCTGTACAGCCACCCGACGGCAAGGGTGAAGGTCAATGGGAGTGTGTCATCTGTGTTCAACATGGAAAACGGAACCAGACAAGGGTGCCCGCTCTCACCTCTCTTATATGTAATAGCCTTGGAACCGTTGTTAGCAAAAATCCGGGAAAATCCGGGGATAGGAGGGGTGAGAGTGGGAGATGAAGAACACAAGGTGGCGGCGTATGCGGATGACATACTCCTATATCTGACCAAGCCTAGAGTATCCCTCCCTAATGTTATAAAGGAAATAAAAAGATATGGAGAACTTTCAAATTTTAAAATAAACCTGATAAAAACGGTAATCTTGAATCTGGGGATAGAAAAAAAATAAGCAGAAGAACTACAGAAAGAGTTTCCATTTACATGGGAAAAAGAAGCTATAACGTACTTGGGTATAAAAATTACATCTAAAGTGGAAAAACTATACTCGGCCAATTTTGTCCCTTTAATTAATGACATTAACCAAGACTTGAAAAACTTAGCAAAAAAACATATCTCCTGGATAGGCAAGATTAACGCGTTTAAAATGATGATTTTACCAAAGATAACATACAAACTTCAAATGCTCCCAATAAAAATACCGCAAAGCTTCTTTAAAGTAATCAAAACAGTAATTTTGAAATATATATGGGCAGGTAAAAAGGCTAGACTAAGCTATTCATTGTTGAGCATGAAAAAAAAAGGAGGGGGGTTGGGGCTCCCCGACATAAAAAGATATTATTTTGCTGTAAACCTAGCCAGGCTGGTAGAATGGACAAACGCACATACACAAAAAAAATGGGTACGTATGGAAGAAATATTAAGTGGGACACTATTAAAAAGAAATGTATGGATACCACCGAACATGAGGGAAATGAGCACGAATACACACAACATAACAAGGAACGTATTTAGGATATGGGACACAATATTGAGACGGGAAAAATGGGAGTATAACTCCCCATTAATCCCATTAGCAGGCACAAATTTTTTCCCACCAGGTAACGGAACACGTTTTGGAAAACACTTAGGGGAGAAAAAATTAAAAGATATTGTTACACGGGGAAAAATTAAACTTAGACAAGAGATAAAAATAGGGGAAGGGGAACAAAGCATGAGTGAATGGGAGTATATGCAGTTAAAACATTTCGTGAGCACACTACCACAACCAATTAGGGAAGATAAGACACTATACCCAATAGAAAAAATATGCAGCATGGACAAGCCCCTGATACACGGTATATCAAAGGTATACGGGATACTAACAGAACTTGAGACCCAGGAAGCATTGCCTTTTTTGGGAAAATGGGAGAGCGACATTGGTAAAAAAATTGATAAAACACAAATGATAGGTGCAGTTTATAACCATGCTGCGGATATTACCACCATAGAAGCAAACTATAAATGTATGGTGCGATGGCACATGACCCCATCAAGAATGAATAAGATCCACCCTAGAAATTCAGAGCTATGTTGGAGAAACTGTAAACAAAAAGGAACAACGATACATATATGGTGGGACTGCCCGAGAATGCAGGAATTTTGGAAAGAAATTTTGAAATACATCGTAGAAATAACAGGAGAAACGATTCTATGTAGCCCGCTGACCTGTTTGTTTCACGGAACTGAAAAAACAAAAAAACAATATGGAACAACTCTGGTCCCAGTGTTGTTAAACGCAGCTAAGGCTCTGATCCCTAAAAATTGGTTACACCCAAAGAGGCCATCAATTAAAGAATGGATAGAAAGGGTGGAATATATAGAAGAGATGGAGTATCTTGCATGCAGAGAGTCAGGAGAAGAGGACAAAAACAGGATGGTTTGGGAAAAGTGGAAAGTGTTCAAATCCACAGAGAAGTTCGTCCAGGGAATGATAGAAACAGAGAGCTGAGAGATCGCGGAGAGGATTGCATGGCACACAGATCCGGGGGGGGGGGGGGGGGGAGGGAAAAGGGGGGAGAAAAAAGGGGGGGGAAAAAAAAAAAAAAAAAAAAAAAAAAAAAAAAAGAGGGATTAATTAATATAAGCTAATTATGATACGCTATCAAAGAATGTAGTCAGATTCGTCAAGCGGGAAAATATTAACTTAACAGCTTAAAAATGTTAAATTCGTAATGTCAAAAAAAAAAAAAAAAAAAAAACAAAACCCACGAATGATGCGAAGCCGCAAGAGAGATGCTAAGGGCGGGCGAACCGTGAGCTAGCCTCTCGGCTATATGTGAGCAGAGTCTGACGTGAAAAAAAAAAAAAAAAAAAAAAAAAATAAAAAAATAATTAGATGTGGAAGGAACTGCGAGTGAATAAATAATGAAATCCAATGGATAAAAGTGCCTGACTGGCCGCACAGTGTACATGGGATAATAATCCTTTTTTAAAAAATATGTGTCATAAATCCTTAAAGTGCTTGATGAAAAACAAGTGCAAAGTGCTAATAATTAAAACAATAATAGCAGTGAATGAAAGCTCCAGCTCTCCTGGAAAGTAGTGGTTAATTACTAATTAGCAAACACATGCAGGAAAAAGCAACAACTGAAAAGAAGTCCAAAAATGCAAGTGTCCTAAAAACCTAAACGGTTCAATCATAAAACTGTTGTTTTTCTGTGCAATGAAAAAGATATAATAATATAATAATAAAATAAAAAATAAAATATAAAATAAAAAAATAAAAAAATCATAAATAATAGTCCAAAAACAGATAGTACAATATCACTGCAGGATTAGTGATAGTGAATAAAACTATATCCAGTGCACAATCAAGTGATAATGAAAATATTAAAAATAAAGTCCAAAGTGCAAAGTGCATCTGTGCTCCATTCAACAATTCAGATGATCAGTGGTTAATTCAGTGAAGACTTGTTACATTGTGCTCATTCAATGAAGACTTGTTACATTGTGCTCATATGTCTGTGAATCAAACCAGCCCGATTTTCCTCAGTGTGGGGATTATTTTTACCAGCCTCTTACCTTCTTGAGGCTTTTACCAAGCCTGTAACAGGAGCTGCTCTGCAGTCACATAAATACAATCCAGGATCCAAAGACGGCTCACACTCCTCCCCATTCAGGCTCTCAAAAAGAAACACAGGAATGCCTCCATAGCATAAAACCACAGGATATCAGTTTAATAAAGAAAAACAAATACACTCACAAACATTGCTGTGTTAAACAGCGTGTGTACAATCGAGTGTCACCGCTCTGCGGCCGCAAAGCAGGTGACTTCACCAGCAAGCCCTCTGTGTCCTCCTCACGCGTATCGCGACAGCCCTACGTCGCTTAATCATAGGATAGAGGGCAGCTGGTGTGGACATGATTTTTATAGCGCCGGCATCACAAGTAAAGAGCTATGCAATTAGATAGCAATCATAAAATAAAAGTACATCTACATCATTGCGATCAATCTAGACATATAGTGTTTCTACAGTGATGTTAGATAAAATATGAATATATATAAAAAAACACATAATTCAGACACAGCGATCCTCTGAGTTAAGTGCTCCCTCTAGTGGTAGGAGGAAGGAATAGTATAAGTAAGATATAGGTGGACTGTTAAATGTCGCCACCTGCTGGAAATGTAAGGTGCATATTTCAAATGCCCAGCCATCCACCTCATTGTCGTGCTGAACATTTAGATTAATCCAATTATATTCAGAGAGACAGAACATAATAAGAAAAAAGGCAGTGCGGAACCCAGGTAGGCAATCTTCTACTAATTTATGAAATAATTCATAAGTGTAAAAACCCTGATCAAGGCTAAAATATATGTGGTGGGGAGATATAAAGCCACAATAAAATAAAATTAAAATGAATAATCCAATGTAAAAAACCCCTTATGTGGCAATATTAACCATAAAGTGACTCATATGTATAAAACAATGGCCAAGGCTAATAAATATATGGTAAAAAATTCCAGAGCCACAATAAGAAATATAATAAGGAATAAATGTTAAAAATGTCAATATAAAATGGCAATAAAAAGGAAAATCCAATACTGTAAGACCAATACATGGTTGCGCTAATCAAATAACCAGGACCAGTAAATAAGTACGGTGATGTAACCCTAAAACCACAGCAGTACCTATTTAAAATTATTGGTAAAATAATTATAAAATCACTAGTAAAAGAATCAGGCAAATAGGTAGTTAAAAGTTGGATATAAAACAATTCAAATCAAACTCGACATTGTGCCCCTGTGGCGTGAGGGTGCATAACTCGTGTATCCAACGAGATTCTGCCTGACTAATTTTCTGCACTTTATTGTCTCCTCTCCAATGCGGTTTGTATTTCTCTATCCCCCACACCATCATGACGAGGGGTCTCTATTGTGGCACTGGTCATAGTGGCGGGATAGACTATGCTTGGGGAACCCATTGATTATGTTTTGTGTGTGTTCCCGAAGTCTTTTCCGCAATTTCCTTTTTGTTCTGCCCACATATTGAATCTTGCATGGACATTCCAACAAGTACACTACCCCCTCCGTCTCACAGGAGATAAATTCTTTGATTTTATATTGTTTCCCTGTAAAACAGGAATTGAAAGTCTCTTTCTTCTTTTTGCTCTCTTTGGTGCGTTTGCAAGTAAAGCATTTTTTACACGGATAGTACCCTTTCTCATTAAAAAATGAAAAACTTTTTTTCTCTGGTGGATCTAGTACGTTTTTAGCAATAATATCTCTCAGCGTTGGGGCCCTCCTATATGTGAATAGGGGTTTTTCAGGAAGTACCTGTGCCAAATGTCGGTCGGCCTTCACAATATGCCAATATTTTTTACAGATCGCCTCTATTTGCTTGTGTTGTACACTATAATCCATTATTAATGGTATTTTTCCAGTGAAGGAGCTGTTTCTCACAGAGTCCTGGATCAGCGTGTCTCTATCCAAAGTGACTACATCTTTGATTTTTTTCTCAATAAAATCTGGTTTGTAACCTTTTTCTATAAATCTTTTGCCAATAAAATCAGCCTGTTCCAGGAATACGTTGGTTTTCGTACAGTTTCTCCTCAATCTCAAGAGCTGACCCTTCGGTATATTCTCTAACCAGGGATTGTGGTGGCAGCTGTCCAGAGGCAGATAACTATTTCTGTCCACAGTTTTAAAATGAGTTTGAGTTACTAGTTTCGTCCCTTCTTTAGTAATCTCAAGGTCCAGAAAGTTGATTTTTTCATCACTCAGCTCCCAGGTTAATTTAATATTCTTGTCATTTGAGTTAAGATAAAAACCGAAGTCAATAAGACTCTCCTTATCCCCATCCCATATAATTAAAATATCATCAATAAAACGCCTGTATAAAAGTAACTGCTGTGGTTTCCTATTATATAAAACCTCTGCTTCCCACTCTGCCATGTAGAGATTCGCAACACTTGGTGCATATTTTGCGCCCATGGCAATTCCACAAATTTGCTTGTAATACTCATGCCCGTACCAAAAATAATTATGATCCAAACTATATTCCAAACAAATAGAGATAAACTTTTTTTGTGCATTTTTTAAGTCACTTAAAGTGTTCAGTGCCCAATTGGTGGCCTGTACTGCTTCCTTGTGGTTGATGATTGTGTAAAGTGATGATACATCTGCAGTAGCCAAATACACTGTATTTCCATCTAGTGAGATAGTATCTAATAGCTGAATCAAGTGTTTTGTGTCTCGGAGATAGGATTCAGTTTTTTTCACTAAGGGTTGTAGGAACCAGTCTATGTATTCTCCTATTCTCGCACCTACGGAATTTATTCCATTCACAATGGGTCTTCCTGGAGGTTCATCTCTTGATTTGTGTATTTTTGGGAGTGTGTACAGAACTGGGATTTTGCATCCTACAGGTTGTAAATATTTCGCTTCTTTCTTGTTTAGTAGGTCTTTCTTGGTCCCTCTTTCTACAAGTTTCGCTAGATCATCTTTATACCGGATTATGGGGTTCCCTGGCAGTTTTAAATATGTTGTGTTATCACTCAATTGGCGATCAATCTCCTTTTTGTAGGCCACTTTGGACTGGACAACAATAGCCCCCCCCTTATCGGCTGGTCTTACAACTACATCATTTCTTTCTTCTAATTTTCGTATGCCATTCTTAATGTCCCCTGGATCAGATATTCTCTTGATTTTCATGTCATACAAGTCTTTTAGTACCATCCGTCTGAAGGCTTCAATATGTCCATCATTACTTATGGGCGGCTTGAAAACTGATTTATTTCTAAGATTACTGTATACAACATCTGTTTCTTCAGTAATATTTCTGGTTATACCTTCTCCAGGTTTATTCATCATATATTTCTTTATGTGGAGACTTCTTGCAAATTTATTAATGTCCACATATGCATCAAACTTATTGAAGTTTTTCTTTGGGGCATATTTCAGGCCTTGTATGACATGAAAATCAAGAAAATCAAGAGAATATCTGATCCAGGGGACATTAAGAATGGCATACGAAAATTAGAAGAAAGAAATGATGTAGTTGTAAGACCAGCCGATAAGGGGGGGGCTATTGTTGTCCAGTCCAAAGTGGCCTACAAAAAGGAGATTGATCGCCAATTGAGTGATAACACAACATATTTAAAACTGCCAGGGAACCCCATAATCCGGTATAAAGATGATCTAGCGAAACTTGTAGAAAGAGGGACCAAGAAAGACCTACTAAACAAGAAAGAAGCGAAATATTGACAACCTGTAGGATGCAAAATCCCAGTTCTGTACACACTCCCAAAAATACACAAATCAAGAGATGAACCTCCAGGAAGACCCATTGTGAATGGAATAAATTCCGTAGGTGCGAGAATAGGAGAATACATAGACTGGTTCCTACAACCCTTAGTGAAAAAAACCGAATCCTATCTCCGAGACACAAAACACTTGATTCAGCTATTAGATACTATCTCACTAGATGGAAATACAGTGTATTTGGCTACTGCAGATGTATCATCACTTTACACAATCATCAACCACAAGGAAGCAGTACAGGCCACCAATTGGGCACTGAACACTTTAAGTGACTTAAAAAATGCACAAAAAAAGTTTATCTCTATTTGTTTGGAATATAGTTTGGATCATAATTATTTTTGGTACGGGCATGAGTATTACAAGCAAATTTGTGGAATTGCCATGGGCGCAAAATATGCACCAAGTGTTGCGAATCTCTACATGGCAGAGTGGGAAGCAGAGGTTTTATATAATAGGAAACCACAGCAGTTACTTTTATACAGGCGTTTTATTGATGATATTTTAATTATATGGGATGGGGATAAGGAGAGTCTTATTGACTTCGGTTTTTATCTTAACTCAAATGACAAGAATATTAAATTAACCTGGGAGCTGAGTGATGAAAAAATCAACTTTCTGGACCTTGAGATTACTAAAGAAGGGACGAAACTAGTAACTCAAACTCATTTTAAAACTGTGGACAGAAATAGTTATCTGCCTCTGGACAGCTGCCACCACAATCCCTGGTTAGAGAATATACCGAAGGGTCAGCTCTTGAGATTGAGGAGAAACTGTACGAAAACCAACGTATTCCTGGAACAGGCTGATTTTATTGGCAAAAGATTTATAGAAAAAGGTTACAAACCAGATTTTATTGAGAAAAAAATCAAAGATGTAGTCACTTTGGATAGAGACACGCTGATCCAGGACTCTGTGAGAAACAGCTCCTTCACTGGAAAAATACCATTAATAATGGATTATAGTGTACAACACAAGCAAATAGAGGCGATCTGTAAAAAATATTGGCATATTGTGAAGGCCGACCGACATTTGGCACAGGTACTTCCTGAAAAACCCCTATTCACATATAGGAGGGCCCCAACGCTGAGAGATATTATTGCTAAAAACGTACTAGATCCACCAGAGAAAAAAAGTTTTTCATTTTTTAATGAGAAAGGGTACTATCCGTGTAAAAAATGCTTTACTTGCAAACGCACCAAAGAGAGCAAAAAGAAGAAAGAGACTTTCAATTCCTGTTTTACAGGGAAACAATATAAAATCAAAGAATTTATCTCCTGTGAGACGGAGGGGGTAGTGTACTTGTTGGAATGTCCATGCAAGATTCAATATGTGGGCAGAACAAAAAGGAAATTGCGGAAAAGACTTCGGGAACACACACAAAACATAATCAATGGGTTCCCCAAGCATAGTCTATCCCGCCACTATGACCAGTGCCACAATAGAGACCCCTCGTCATTGATGGTGTGGGGGATAGAGAAATACAAACCGCATTGGAGAGGAGACAATAAAGTGCAGAAAATTAGTCAGGCAGAATCTCGTTGGATACACGAGTTATGCACCCTCACGCCACAGGGGCACAATGTCGAGTTTGATTTGAATTGTTTTATATCCAACTTTTAACTACCTATTTGCCTGATTCTTTTACTAGTGATTTTATAATTATTTTACCAATAATTTTAAATAGGTACTGCTGTGGTTTTAGGGTTACATCACCGTACTTATTTACTGGTCCTGGTTATTTGATTAGCGCAACCATGTATTGGTCTTACAGTATTGGATTTTCCTTTTTATTGCCATTTTATATTGACATTTTTAACATTTATTCCTTATTATATTTCTTATTGTGGCTCTGGAATTTTTTACCATATATTTATTAGCCTTGGCCATTGTTTTATACATATGAGTCACTTTATGGTTAATATTGCCACATAAGGGGTTTTTTACATTGGATTATTCATTTTAATTTTATTTTATTGTGGCTTTATATCTCCCCACCACATATATTTTAGCCTTGATCAGGGTTTTTACACTTATGAATTATTTCATAAATTAGTAGAAGATTGCCTACCTGGGTTCCGCACTGCCTTTTTTCTTATTATGTTCTGTCTCTCTGAATATAATTGGAAATCTAAATGTTCAGCACGACAATGAGGTGGATGGCTGGGCATTTGAAATATGCACCTTACATTTCCAGCAGGTGGCGACATTTAACAGTCCACCTATATCTTACTTATACTATTCCTTCCTCCTACCACTAGAGGGAGCACTTAACTCAGAGGATCGCTGTGTCTGAATTATGTGTTTTTTTATATATATTCATATTTTATCTAACATCACTGTAGAAACACTATATGTCTAGATTGATCGCAATGATGTAGATGTACTTTTATTTTATGATTGCTATCTAATTGCATAGCTCTTTACTTGTGATGCCGGCGCTATAAAAATCATGTCCACACCAGCTGCCCTCTATCCTATGATTAAGCGACGTAGGGCTGTCGCGATACGCGTGAGGAGGACACAGAGGGCTTGCTGGTGAAGTCACCTGCTTTGCGGCCGCAGAGCGGTGACACTCGATTGTACACACGCTGTTTAACACAGCAATGTTTGTGAGTGTATTTGTTTTTCTTTATTAAACTGATATCCTGTGGTTTTATGCTATGGAGGCATTCCTGTGTTTCTTTTTGAGAGCCTGAATGGGGAGGAGTGTGAGCCGTCTTTGGATCCTGGATTGTATTTATGTGACTGCAGAGCAGCTCCTGTTACAGGCTTGGTAAAAGCCTCAAGAAGGTAAGAGGCTGGTAAAAATAATCCCCACACTGAGGAAAATCGGGCTGGTTTGATTCACAGACATATGAGCACAATGTAACAAGTCTTCATTGAATGAGCACAATGTAACAAGTCTTCACTGAATTAACCACTGATCATCTGAATTGTTGAATGGAGCACAGATGCACTTTGCACTTTGGACTTTATTTTTAATATTTTCATTATCACTTGATTGTGCACTGGATATAGTTTTATTCACTATCACTAATCCTGCAGTGATATTGTACTATCTGTTTTTGGACTATTATTTATGATTTTTTTATTTTTTTATTTTATATTTTATTTTTTATTTTATTATTATATTATTATATCTTTTTCATTGCACAGAAAAACAACAGTTTTATGATTGAACCGTTTAGGTTTTTAGGACACTTGCATTTTTGGACTTCTTTTCAGTTGTTGCTTTTTCCTGCATGTGTTTGCTAATTAGTAATTAACCACTACTTTCCAGGAGAGCTGGAGCTTTCATTCACTGCTATTATTGTTTTAATTATTAGCACTTTGCACTTGTTTTTCATCAAGCACTTTAAGGATTTATGACACATATTTTTTAAAAAAGGATTATTATCCCATGTACACTGTGCGGCCAGTCAGGCACTTTTATCCATTGGATTTCATTATTTATTCACTCGCAGTTCCTTCCACATCTAATTATTGATGTTGGATGGTATTCTTTGGGCATAGACCTCGAGTGTTACACATTTTTACCCCAGTAGAGGACGGACTCACTCTCATACTTTAGGAATCATTGTTTAGAATATTTTATTGTTTTAAATTATTGTCGGTTTTTAGTATTTGCAAGCGCCACTACATTTGCCCATCAATTGTCGCCACTGTGCCATGCCAAATGCAGCCACTGTGCCATCAATTGTCGCCACCGTGTCATGCCATTGTCGCCACTGTGCCCATCAATTGTTGCCACTGTGCCATGCCAAACACAGCCACTATGCCATCAATTGTTGCCACTGTGCCATGCCATTTTCGCCACTGTGCCCATCAATTGTCGCCACTGTGCCATGCCATTTTCGCCAATGTGCCATGCCATTGTCGCCACTGTGCCCATCAATCACTGTGCCCATCAGTTGTCGCCACTGTGCCATTCCATTGTCGCCACTGTGCCCATCAATTGCCGCCAGTTTTCCCCTAAAATGCCGCCAGATTGTCCCCCCCCGCCTGGCACTTACCTTTCTCGGTCGGCCATCCTCAGGTCCTCCTTCACGATCCCTCGAAGTAGTCCCGCCCTCGATGTCGCTTCAGCCAATCAGCTTACCGGTAACCAAAACCGGTGAACCTGATTGGCTGAGACGCCTATCAGTGTTAACCAGGGAATGCACACCCCGTGCGTCCCCTGGTTAACTATTTGGAAGCCAATTACAGCCCTCAGGCTCAGGCTCAATACCTTCAAGCTTCACCTCTGGTGACCGGCTGGGTTCCTAGCTTGGCACACAAGGCTGCTCAACAAGCGTCACCTGACTTGATCACTGCCTGAAGTGTCCCGATTCTCCACCATGCCCGCTCGGAATACTGCTTTGGTACTTGCTTCAGTTACTCAGTGTGGTCCCTGGTAAAGATGATTTGCCCCTTAGTGGTGACAGCTTCCCTTCTACCTCCGACCACGACAGGTTCTCCGGCCAGCAGAACCGTCACTTTTGGTTGGACCGCAAGCCGCAGTCCCAACCCTGCACTGCCCTTTTACTTCTGGATAGGCCCTAAAATGGCCTGGCAGCCAAATGCTTTCAAGATAGGCCCAGACACACGTCCACCCAGATGGCAGTCCGGGTGGCACAGAACCATATGTGTGTGCAGCCTGTTGCATTAGGGTGTGCACCTGAAAGCTCAAAAACACGGTACAGAACTCTCACTGTGTTCATTCAGAAAGTGAAGGGGCCAGTAAATGACATTACCCCTTCCCCCACTCATCCTGAAATATCGTCTATGTATGCCCACTGCAGTATCCAATGGAAGATGTAGGAAGCCAGACATGCTGTGGGAGGGGACACCGGGCAGCAGGGGGACTCTGCACTGCAGGGAGTGATTAGGGTGTGCCTGGGCACACCTGGCACACCCTGTGCGCACGCCTATGCACAGAACACAGATCACCTGACCTCTCCCGAATATATAGGTTCTCCCAGCAGGCCAAACGGATTAAAAAAAAACCCTGCCCATTGGCTGAGATAACCCATATACCCATAACCTGACCTTGGGATGCCCACCTCATATCTAGTACCACCAAGTTCCCGGCCACCTAGTGATAGAAGAGGAAATGTGCAACAAGGCTAAATCAATACATCTCTATCAATTGACCATGATGACTAAATTTGTGAGGAGCTCCCTGATTAAAACCCAGGGTGCTACAGTTTAAAAGCTGCAGTGTGCAGGATCCCTTGCTTTTTCAACTGTTTTGATTATCCTAACTGCAAAGTATAGAGACACTGGCCTCTAAAAATTATTGTTTGAAGAGGAGGTAAAAAGAAATCAAAAACATTCAACCCAAAAACTATAGGTAAATGGCTATCTTAAAAAGAAGCTATTACCTTCTATCAAAATTCTAATCCTTATCCAACCATATTGGATTGGGCTAATCTAAGGGCTGTTGGTCATGTAGACACAAACACGCATTCCAAAGATGACCTGAAATTTCTCTGTAGGTACCTAACATGCACATGTCATATATCCCATGATGTTTCTCAATATATGATTAATTTTTGTTGTATCATTTTTATAGCTGTCTGAGGAGTACGGCACCGTGTTTAGCATCAAGCTGGGTCCAGCGAAGATGGTTATCTTATGTGGGTTTGACACCATTAAAGAAGCCCTTATCAACCATGCTGAAGAGTTTTCTGAGAGACCACATGTCTTAACGTCTAGGACATCACTTTCAGATGGTAAATCACAGAATGTTCTTTAAAAAGCCCTACAGTTTAAAATAGGCAGATGGTGCATGTTACATGTTAGAAAGAGCTCCATTCAGGATATAAATATCTTGAATAAAAAAGTTACATTATGCTAGATAATTATTTAAAGCTTAACTCAAGCCCCAACTTTTCATTTAGATTTGGACAGTATTGAGACGGATTTCAGCCTTTGTCAGGTTTTATCTTCCATAAATTAGGTTCCTGCACAGTCTTTCATATTTGTCAGGACCTGGTTCACCTGTTGGTGGCACTAAGCTTCCCAGAGAGGTAGGTTGTAGTTCTGAAGTCTACCAGTGGGTGTCTCCCAGCAGCTTCTAGTAATCAGTCTCCACCTGATGCTGGCTGCTGGGAGGTTATTTAGGTCCTTCTCTGCCATTACATTTTGTGTCATTGTTTTGTCTGTTCTGGCCTCTGCTCCTCTCGTACCTGATTCCAATACTAGTTCCCTCTTCCCACCTGTTTCCTGCATCTCCATTCTTTCCAGTTTATATAGTATATTGTATATAGTCAGTTTTTAGTTAGGCTTCCTGTTATTTAGTTGGGCATTTGGGTTATATGGTTGTGGTTCACTTGTATTTTTAGGTTTGCTGGTGTGTGGATGTCTTTTTGGTTTACTATTAATTTCCTAGGGGTAGATTTCCTCTCACTTCCTGTGGTCTCCCTCTGTTCATAAGTACCTGTCATTTATAACTCTAATGTTCGTAATTTGGGGACTTCCTGCATTTGTTTCTTGCTGGGAGATTTCCATTGCTTCCTGATTTCAAGAGTTATACCTAAACACAACTCCAATCAGATCATGAGAACTATTTTAGTGACAAAGGATTTGTATTTCTGTCCAGTCCTGATATTTTTATAGAGGCTGTCTTAAAGAGGCACCCTGTATACGTCTTTACCATACTGGGAGGGAGGGGGGGTAAGAATGCGGGATAGCAAGACCCATACAGACCCCTAGTTGGAAAGAAAGGCAATACAAAAATAAGAAGAATAAAAAACGTTATTAGTAGTGTTAACATTATAATATCAATAAAGGTGTTCCCATAAGCAAAGAGAATGCCAATACTGTATGTTTTTACACGGAAAAAAAAGAAGGCAAAAAACATACATAGCAAAGAAAATTTAATAAATTAGGAACAAGAATGGGGGAGAACATATCCTCCATAATGGTGAGACTAGGGATCGTTCGTCGAAATACGAACAAAACGGGTCGTTCACGCCAAATTTGAGTTACGTTTCACAGACCATAATTCACTGCGGCATCGCTGGCTGATGATTGGCCAAGCATGCACTATGACCCACATGCTTGGCCAATCACAGCTTGCAAAAAGCGGAGAGCCATAATTGGCCAAAGCCAGGGTGGCTTTGGCCAATTATGGCTCAGGGGGTTAAGTACACGCCCCACACTATAAAAGGCCGCCTGCAGGTCGGCCTTGTGTAGTGTGTTGCGGTGGTTAAGAGAGGACAGAGAGAGTGTCATTTTTTGCAGGTAGATAGAGCAGGCAGGCAGGCAGGCTAGTCAGTTAATGTTACAGTGTGTAGAGGATATATATACATCCCAGGTGTTGTACATATATTTATACACTGTATAGTTTAGCTAGATCAGTTCTTTCTAATTTACTGGCAGGCAGGTGATTGTGCTAGCTGCAGTATTCTTACGTGGTTTATTGCCTGTGTCCTCTGTAGTTTGCACCTAAAGCTACTTGGTGTGTACTGGCCGTGTGCTCTGTAGTTTGCACCTAAAGATTCAGGAGCAGTGATTTTAATGATGCTTAAATAAAAAAATAAAAAAATGAAAAATTCCTTTAAATATTGTACCTGCTGGGTGTCTGTAGTATGTCTGTAAAAACGTCTTTGAGAACCCGGGTCTTGCCCGAGGGAAAATGTATCAATGGAAAACTTAAATTTTTTTTTCCATTGATACATGTTCCCTGCGGCAAGACCCGGGTTCTCAAAGACGTTTTCACAGGCATACTATAGACACCCAGCAGGTACAATATTTAAAGGATTTTTTTTTTTTTTTTTAAGCATCATTAAAATCACTGCTCCTGGAAAAACGACAGTTTTTAAAACTTTTTTTCCATTGATACATGTTCCCTGGGGCAAGACCCAGGTTCTCAAAGACGTTTTACAACAATAACTTGCATATTAGGCTTTAAAATGAGCACTTTTGAATTTGAACGTTCGAGTCCCATAGACGTCAATGGGGTTATAAATGTTCGCGCAAACGTTCGGTCCGTTCGAAGGTTCTGGTGCAAACTGAACGGGGGGTGTTCGGCTCATCCCTAGGTGAGACCAATTCAATCTGTTTCCTGAGAAAAAAAACATTTAAGAAAGTAATGGTATCATATAAACCAGTGGTAAAAATTACCCTTAATCTATAGATCCATTTCTGTTATAATTGAAGGAGGGACGTGTTCTAATCCCCCTTCATTATGGGTATGGGTATTCAATCTAATGTTGTAAATTTGACTTTGTGAAACCTGTACTTGTAAACTTGAGCACATGTCTGCCAACTGGGAGCTATAAATTACCTATCCTCATGCTGTGAATGCCACCTTGTGCATCACAACACGGAATCAGTGCCCCACCCGGAAACTGGGGCTTGAAATAAAGGATAATTTGTGACTTGAAAAGTAATTAACTAAAAATTGATCAGCCTAGATAAACAATTAAAAATGTAAATTCTTTTCAGGTATAGTCTTTGCCCATGGAGAGAACTGGAAGGTAATAAGAAAGTTTACACTTTCAGCACTACGGGAGCTTGGAATGGGAAAGAGATCTATAGAAAACAAAATTCAAGAGGAAGCACAATGTTTAATACAAGCAATTAAATCATACAAAGGTGAGTTTTTTTTAGTTTTAATAATATTTTAGAGACTAGCATGTTCACTGGTCCCTTGTTACCCAAGTGAAGTCCCAGCCGTAACCTGTAAGGCTTCACTGACTATTCCCCCAATTAAGAGACTTCTGCTCATTTCCTGTTATGCCAGTAAGAAAGGAAATTAGGGGAAGGGTTTCCAACAGGTAAAGAGCAACCAAGGCAGATTTTATTTTGTTTTTTAGTTTGTATAATAGAGCAAGGAAGAAATGGACCTCTAAGTTTTGTAGAGGTAGGTTCTGTAGTTTAGTTCTAGATTTTTTTTAAGTGTAATTTAAAATAATGTTTACATTTTTTTTGGATAGCATAGTGAAGGGTTGACACCCTTGTAAAATTTGTTTTTCTGTTTATTCCCCTGTTCAGAATATTTCACCTCACTTTCTGTCATTGAATTTGAAAATCATTGTACTAACAAGGACAGGTGATAAAGCTTCAGCGGAGTCACTTTGTTCCCATTATAACTCTTGTGCCGCGTACAGATGATCGGACATTCTGACAACGTGTTGGCGCAAACTTGTCTTGCATACACACGGTCACACAAATGTTGTCAGAAATTGCGAACGTACAACAGGTACGACGAGCCGGGAGAAATTAAGTTCAATAGCCAGTGCGGGTCTTCTGCTTGATTCTGAGCATGTGTGGAATTTTGTGCGTTGAATTGTGTACACACACTCGGAATTTCCGACAGCAAGTTTTGCTGTCGGAAAATTTGAGAACCAGCTCTCAAATTTTTGTTGTTGGAAATTCCGACAGCAAATGTCTGATGGAGCCTACACACGGTCGGAATTTCCGACAACAAGCTCCCATCGAACATTTGTTGTCGGAAATTCCGACCATGTGTACGCGGTACAACAGGAGTGAATTTCCCTTCCTAGGGGTAGATTTCCTCTCACTTTCTGTGGTCTCCCTCTGTTCATAAGTACCTGTCATTCATAACTCGAATGTTCATAACTTGGGGACTGCCTGCATCTGTTTCTTGCTGGGAGATTTCCATTGCTTCCTAATTTTGAGACTTATACCTAAACACAACTCCAATCAGATCATGAGAACTGTTTTAGTGACAAAGGATTTGTATTTCTGTCCAGTCCTGAGATTTTTACAGCTCTGCCTCATAGGGGTGGGGACCTGATTTTTCTATCCTCCACTTTCATTTTCCTGTGGGGAAGTTCAGTTAAAAAATGAATATAGTTGTAGAGAACAGAACTTGTATTAATGTAGTATCCATTAATTTACAACAAACCTGGCAGGAAGGCACCCAACTGGGAACACTCATGGCATGTAGCAGAGTAGGTCTCAGTTGCACCAACAGCTTCTGTCTTGAGGGACGGCATTCAGCCTAGCCAGTCCCAACCCAAATGGGGAGGTTTGCAGAAGGATGGTGTGTCCCTGTCTTTTCCCTACTCATCTGGAACGTACCTGCTGATAATCACTGTCTCTGTATTACCCACATGCAAAATGTGCACCAGGCCTGGGGTGGGGGGTTTTAAATAGGCTCTGCCTGATCCAAGATGGCTGTTAGAGTCACATGAGGCAGTAGCATCCAATCGGATAGCTTCCCCAGTGACCCAAAAATCCATAGAGGAACCACATTCATCTTGACTTCCTCTCCCCCTGCAAGGCTGCTGCAGTTGAGTGCCACCTGCAGTGGAGAAAGTAAACTGCTGGAAGTAGCCTATGTTGGATGATAGTACACTACTTAGTCTAGATTGCATTTGGAACCAACAGAAGATGTTTTTTTCAGGCATTTTCACTTACAAATCCCTAGGCCAGTTATTCAGGTGGCGTTTTTTTGACCACTACCCAAATATAATGCCGCTGTTTAAAAGAAAAAAATAGTTGTCTGAATTTTTTTATTAACCTTGTAATTTTAAATCTTTTTTTTCTCTATTTTAGGGGAACCCTTTGAAAATATGACTATCATCAATGCTGCAGTAGCCAACATAATTGTGTTTTTTTTTGGATGACAGATTTGAATATGATGATCCAACCCTACTGAAGCTCATACATCATATTCATGTAACTGTCAGAAACATTGGCAGTTTTATGAACAGAGTAAGTGAAGAGTAAGTCAGTCAAAAAGGGTTTGAGCATTATCTCCCGATTATTATTTTTTTAACATACATTATTGGGGTACCTATAAACAAAAAAGGGCAGTCAGAGGTGCTTGAACCATTAGCCTGCCTTCCAGCACCTCAATATCTTTTTGGGACTGTGCAGCCTATTTTAATTTCCTAAAAGGGGTTGTAAAGGTGCAATTTTTATTTTCTAAATAGGTTCCTTTAAAGGGGTTGTAAATTTTTTTGGTAATTTTTTTTCCCTAAATAGCTTCCTTTACCTTAGTGCAGTCCTCCTTCACTTACCTCATCCTTCCATTTTGCTTTTAAATGTCCTTATTTCTTCTGAGAAATCCTCACTTCCTGGCCCAGATTCACGTAGAATCGCGGCGGCATAACGTATGGTAGATACGTTACACTGCCGCAAGTTTTCATCGCAAGTGCCTGATTCTCAAAGCACTTGCATGAAAACTTACGCTGGCGGCCTCCGGCGTAAGCCCGCATAATTTAAAGGGGCGTGTGCCATTTAAATTAGGCGCGCTGATAGAGAAAGGAGCTGTGTTTAGTGGGCATTCTGACTCTCCGGTTGTCCAAGGGAGGGGCGAGCACGACACTCCACACCAGGGAGAATGCATTGCATTACTGTGTAGAGTTACAGACAGAAGAACAGGAAGTGAGGACTTCTCAGAAGAAATAAGGACATTTAAAAGCAAAGGTAAGTGAAGGAGATCTGCACTAAGGTAAAGAAAGCAATTTAGGGAAAAAAATGGTACCTTTACAACCCCTTTAAGCTAGCGCATTGTTGGTTCACTTACCTTTTCCTTCGATTTCCCTTCTAAATGTTTTTTTTTCTTTGTCTGAATTTCTCACTTCCTGTTCCTCCTCAGTAAGCTTGCCCCCATCATCTGAGACGTTCTGGCTAGGGGTTTAGTCAGCGTGCTCGCCCCCTCCCCTGGGACTTCATCCCTGCGGGGAGACGCTGTGAACCTTCACACTCCCCCACAGGGATGTAGTCCCAAGGGAGGGGCGAGCACGCTGACTAAACCCCCAGCCAGAACGGCTCGGATGATGGTGGCAAGCTTTGGTGCTTTGATATACAAGTGCTTTGGATTACAAGCATGTTTTTGGAACAAATTATGCTTGCAAACCAAGGTATTTACTGTATAGTAATGACGGTTCATTTTTAGGATTTCTGAAGGTAACAAAGGGATCTGGCTCGATAAAACGTAATAAGCAATGGCCCCTGATAGTATTCATCCCAGAGTTCTAAGAGAACTGTGAGGTTTAGTTGTTGGACTATTAACGGGTCTTTTTAATAAATCTCTTCTAACAGGAGAAGTTCCCCACGACTGGTGGACAGCTAATATCTGAGCCGCCGTAACTTACCTGGCTTTGGTTTGAATCCTGAAAGAATTTGCGCTGTAAGTTACGGCGGCGTAGTGTATCTCTTGCGGCGTAAGGGCGCGGAATTCAAATGCGGCGAGTAGGGGGCGTGTTTCATTTAAATGAAGCGCGTCCCCGTGCCGAACGAACTGCGCATGCCCCGTCCGTCAAAACTCCCAGGGTGCATTGCTCCAAATGACGTCGCAAGGACCTCATTGGTTTTGACGTGAACATAAATGGCATCCAGCACCATTCACGGACGACTTACGCAAACAAAATTAAATTTTTAAAAATCTATGCGGGAACGACGGCCATACTTAACATTGCGTACGCCACCAGATAGCAGCTTTAACTATACGCCGAAAAAAGCCGAACGGAAACGACGTAAAAGAATGCGACGGCCGCTCGTACGTTCGTGGATCGTCGGAAATAGCTAATTTGCATACTCGACGCGGATTACGACGGGAACGCCACCCAGCGGACTCCGAAGAATTGCATCTAAGCTCCGAAGGCGTACGAAGACGTACGCCTGTCGGATCTAACCCAGATGACGTTGTATCTTGTTTTGAGGATTCAAAACAAAGATACGACGCGGGAATTTTGAAAGTACACCGGCGTATCAATAGATACGCCGGTGTTCTTTCTTTGTGGATCTGCCCCTTCATGTCATTGTTTTTGGGTGACAAGTAAGGCCCCGGACTGACCAATCCTTCAGTCATGTGCATGTAGTAGTATACAATTAAATGAATTGCATTTTAAGAATCAAAATATTTTTTTCTCCTCCAAGCTTTATCGCATGTTTCCAAGACTAGTAGGCTTACTTCCTGGCCGCCATCTGAAAGACGTGGAAAACATGGAAGACATGCACGCTTTGATAAATAAGGTATTTACAGAACAGAGGAGTACCGTGGACATAAATGACCCAAAGAACCTTATTGATGCATTTCGGGCAAAACAACAAAAGGTACGATTGTTTTCTCAATTACTGTTATTGTAATTTAATAATTAAATACATCTAAGACTTGGATTGGTTTATTTCTTTCACAAACAGCGCTCATCATTGCTCGGATCTCCAGTCAAATATATGACTAACTTGCAATTGGCTAAGTTTTTGTTTAAATCATAAACTGACAATTGAGCATAAGTGAAAAGAAATTATATTTTCCTTCAGCAGCTTAATGTAAATACATCATTTACTTTTTTTTCCTTGTCAAATTTGTTTATTGAAATTTAACAAAATCAGAAGACAAGTTCAA